>NC_134402.1:260358017-260973017 GCF_038048845.1 Mixophyes fleayi
TTCACTATAGTTCATGGCACTGGAGGTTCTGTGGCCATTATACATCGCCTGAGTTTATGCTTCTGCAGATTTAAAATTCATGTGAAAATAAAAAGCTTATATTGTTCAAAGAATGATGTTGTTATTCCAAGGAGTGGTATGTTAAGCCAAAATGTGTAACATTGCCTGTGTTGCTATGTAAAGATGATAGACCTGATTTTCAAAGGATGTTGCCATAGCTACACAACGTGAATACCATTTATTTTGTAAAATGTGGCAATGCCTCCTGTTCTATGTCAAATATAGCTGTAAATTAGTAGTTATATATATATATATATATATATAGATATAAAAATATATATATATATATTTATATATATAATATACATTTACAAACATGACTCATACAGTGTTTTTTTCAGCTTGACATTATACAAGCTGAAATTAGTTTGTATAATACTTAAACTGGTTTTATTAAGAGCTTTGGCTTTGAATACAGAGAGGGGTAATAAATCCTGACTAGATGCAGTCCTGCTAAGCATTCATAACTTTTATTTTCATCTTCATGATCATGGTGGCATGGTGTTAATGAACTACTAATGAGGTTTCATTTAAAAATGTATTTATGTTTATATCACACTTAAGAGCATGGCACAGTATGTTTAAACTATAAGTTTAAATACACTTAGCATAAATAAACACAGGGTTATTTACTACAGCTGACATTAACCTGAGTGCTATTAATGTTGTATATGTGAAGATATCAGTGGAACTTTATTAGGAGTAACTTCATACAATCTATCTCCACCTATTTAACAATATTTTACAAGGCACTGTTAATAAACCTGTACATGCCACCAATGATTTAGGTAAAGTATAAACCTGAAACCTATAAATGTGTCTATTATTATTATTATTATTATTATTATTACTATTATTATCAGGGCCACCATAACAATTTGTGTGGCCCATTACAAATCAAACAAGCAAGCCACCCCTTCCTCATCTTTGACCACCGCCGCCCCATTCTGTCCGGTGGACATAGAAGTGTAGTGTGAAGTCATGACACCCAAACCTCCCCACAAGCCCCTCAGACGTCCCTACATACCACTCAGACCTCCCAACATGCCCCACATACTTTCCCACATGCCCTTTACATGCCCTTAAGAACTTCTCATAAGCTCTTTACATGTCCTCAGGCTTCCCCACATGCCCATTACATGCCCAACAGACCACCCCACTTGCCCATTACCAAAGTGAAAGAAAGCCTGGTACTTTGATGAGCTGAGATACTGAGTGGGAGATATATCTTGTTGTGCACTGACTGTGAGGAAGGTTTTACCAGTATTAACCCCTCCAGACTCCACTTAACATTAAGACTTACCCTTAATACCCCCACCCCCCTCCTCTTAATATTTTGGAAACAAAAACAAAACCTCACACTCTTATACAACTGTTAGAGGTATTATACTACAATCTTCTGCACATTTCAGACCAACTAAATATATGTGTAACTTGCTGCTCATTATTCTTATGTTTTTATGTGTATTGGTTCGGGCATTTGCTCAGTCCTTGCTGACTTTATGCATTGTAATTTGCTATGGCCTCTTTCAGTACTTGCTTTGTTTGTGGAAAATGTGTGTTGGTGTTTTATAAATAAAGTTCTTAAAAAAAATAAAAATGAACACGCCACCCATAACAATTATAGTCACCCTTAGCAATAATACCCATCCTACATATTACAAAAAAACACCCCCACATAACATTAATCATCCCATGTCACTTACTTATCTTACAAAGCAGTAGGAGGCAGGATTACAGCTACATGTATAGAGGGGAGGGGTGGAGCAGACAGACTAAAGGAAGGAAAGCAGGAGGAGAGGATAGATGACTGAGATAGGAGAAGAGAATGGAGAACGGAAAACTTCAGAGGGGAGGGGGCAGGACTAGAAAAGAAGTCAGCTCATTGGTAGCTGGTCCTGGGACAGGAGCTAGCCAACGGGAAATACAACAGTGATAGGGTTTCAACAGAGAATTAAAAAAAAAGTGCTGACTTTGGACGTCTGGCAATCTGATCAATCCAAGCCCCATACATTGGTACCTCCTGTATCCCCCTGAATCCGGTCCTGATTAATTATTATTATTATTAGTCAGATAATCAGGTACATTAAAGGATGAAGTAAATAATAAGTAATAATGACTAGAAAACATATTAAAATATTTCAAATAAGGTTCTTGAAAAACAAGAATTGAAAGCTCAGGAATTAATTTTCTTGTTTTTCAATTCTTTTGCAAAGTTACTTCAGGTAGCAATAAGGATATGGGACAATAAGGAAATAGTTCTCACAGCTCTCCACAACCAAAAGCTGCCCAGATATTGCTTGAAAAACCATACACTAATTTTTAAATATCCTATCGAACAAGATTAATAAGAATGTGTAGGCGCTATTGGGATCTCCAATAGAGGTGTATCCAAGCAAAAATAAGTGATATCATCAAAACATGAAATGTGAGTAACCAATAAAGCCAACGGAAATAAAATTAAATTCTGTGATCTTTTGAAATTCTCTTCATTCTTTCTTCTTGGTTTGTTGCCCAAGTTATGACATAAAAATATAATATAGTATAATACAGTTTAAGAGTAATTTCAATACACCAGTGTACTAAACACCAATACCATGGTGTATAATCTGGAGAAGCGATACCAAAGTCCATCTGTATGTGAATTTTGTATTTTCCATTGTTATTCATGAAACTCTAAATAACTTGACTTAAAGGCCTAAGCAAGTTTAAGATCAGATAAATATCTTTTTTTTTCATTTAAAATCGATGAGAGCCCTAACCAGGCTTGGAGATATCCCCTGCATTGCTTACCTTGGCATGGGAGAAAATAAAATAAATAACCAAGACCTCTTCGATGACTATGAAATCTTAATTAATTGAGAAAACACTTTGGGGTAAATGTATCAAGCTTCGATTTTTTTCAGCATGTTAAAATCGTGGCAAATCACGGGTGATAACCCGCGATTTTAGTCTAAAAATTCTGAAATGTATCAAGCTGCAATTTTTACCCTGATCTTCAAAATCGCTGGTCATTTCTGGCGATTTGCTGCGATGTAAAACACTCCCGTGTTAGCTAACTCTCCTGTGCTGTAGCAATGTGTTCTATAAAAACATATCCCTGTTACACTGTTCCGCCTATAGAGCCGGAGCTCCGGCAGCTGTCAAAACTGTTAAAAATAGATCAAAGTAAAAAATAAAAAAAAAGCGTGGGGTCCCCCCTCTATTCACGATTAACCCTAGTGCTGCCAGACTACTGCTGGTTCCGTGATAATCGGGGAAAAAATTTGCGTGGAACCAGCAGTAGGCAAACCAGCCGGGATTGGTGGCACTATAGCAGAGGGACACGCGGTAGGGGTCCCCCTGCCGTAATGACAAACCAACCCCAGGCTGTTCAGCGCTGGGCTGAATTCCCTAGGGAGTGGGGTCCGCCGAAAAAAACGAGCGGGCCCCCCCTCTAGGGACACCAGCATACCCATGGCAGCCAGGGCATGTCGGCACTTGGAGAACCACAAGTGCCAACATGCCCTGACACCCACGGCATGCCTGGACCTGTAGTTCCACAAAACCGACGTGGGAAAATCACCTAATACTATAAATAGACCTACTGCAATGAGCTAAGTTCATTGCGTATTGGAGCTTCTACACAGTACAAGCTCCAATGCGCAATGAGCTTAGCTCATTGCGGTAGTTCTAATTATAGTATTAGGGGTTACCTAGTAGAAGCTGTTTGCGGTGGCCCAGCTGTTTTATTTATTTATTTTCAAGCAAGAAAGAAGAATCGTGGATTTTACAAATATGGGGCCCTCCTGGCTGAAGCAAAGAAGACTTCAATCAACAAGGGGGCCCTCCTGGCTGAATACTTCAATCAGCAAGGGGGGCTATGTGCCCAAGAAGATCAGAAGAGATTTCAAGCATGGACTTTTGTATGTTTGGTGACATTTAAAGCCGGACTTTTGGATCTACAAATTTATTTTGGACTTTTACAAGCCGGAATTTAGATACAAATTTATTTTGGTCTTGGCTGACAGCCATTTTAGGATTAAAAGCTGTGGACAACCGATGAAAAATTCAGTGGTGTGTATAGGGAATTTATTACTTTTAATAAAAATATATGGTGTAAATGAGGGTGTTTACTGTCTTTATTGTGGGTTTTTTATTTTTATTAAATGCTAGTGGTTTTAATGAGGGTGTTGTGATTTTGTAAACATTTCTTTTGTGGAACTACAGGTCCCAGCCAGCCATGGGTGTCAGGGCATGTTGGCACTTGTGGTTCTCCAAGTGCCAACATGCCCACGCTGCCATGGGTATGCTGGTGCTTGTAGTTATACAAGTATCAACATGCCCACACTATTTATGGCACCCTGGCTGGCTGGGACTTGTAGTTCCACAAAACAAAATGGTGTCCGTTTGTTTTTTTCACCTAGAATCGCCGTTATTACCCTACTCCCACTGCCCAGGGGTGTAGTAAGAGCCCTAGCGCTATCAGCACTGGGCTGGGTGTCCCTAGAGGGGCCGCCTGTTCTTTTTTTTGGCGGACCCCACTCCCTAGGGAATCCAGCCCAGCGCTGAATAGCCTGGGGTTGGTTGTCATTATGGCAGGGGGATCCCTTCCGCTTGTCCCCCTCCTATATTGCCACCAACCCCGGCTGGTTTGCCTAGTGCTGATTCCGTGAAAATAGGGGGGACCCCACGCAAATGTTTTCCCGATTTTTACGGAACCAGCAGTAGGCTGGCAGCACTAGTGTTAAGACAGAATTGAGGGGGGACCCCATGCGTTTTTTTTTTTTAAACTTTGATCTATTTTTTCCAGTTTTCACAGCTGCCGGAGCTCTGGCAGTATGACAGGGCAGTGTAACAGTGATGTGTTTATACAACATGCTGATAGCAAGCAGCATGTTGTATCTGGCGTGTTTTAAAGCAAACTCTCCTGAGATTGCTTAATCGCAGCTTTATACATTTGAGACTTGTATAGGTAGAGTGGTAAACAGTCGGGAGTTTGATCTCTATCGATTTTGGAAACAGCGATTTTGACAGAAGCACAACTCTGGCGATTTTACATGAAATCTCAGCTTCATACATCTACGAATTACAACTCTCCCGAGAAAATCGCTGGATTTGCATAATCGGAGCTTGATACATTTACCCCTTTGGGTCTGATTCATTAAGGAAAGAAAAGCAAAAAAAATAATGACTAACCTTGAACCTTGGCAAACCCATGTTGCTTTGGAGGAGGTGGTAAATTTAAAATGTGAGGACAGATTTATAGTTGGGGTAGGGCATGTCCTAGATCAACTTCTTTTTTTTTTTTAATCTGTTACCCGTATAATGGATCACAGAACTCCTTACAGATTTCTAATGTCCCTATAATTTACAGTAAAAAGTACATTTTAAAGTACACCAGTTGACATCCAGTAACAAAAACTAAAAAAAGCTAAAGAAACAGAAATGTTTTCATTGAATTGAAAAAATGGATATCAACATTAAAAGTTTGACCAAAGGTGACATTGAGCATTTCACGTTAGCATAACAATGGTTTATTATTAAATATTGTGTTTGTATGAGAATTGTGACACCTCCATTGATCATTCTGCTGATTGTCATAAACAATGTTATTTTATTTCAAATGAAAGGATTTTCTAGATTTTAAATGAGAAAAACCAACATGTTTTCTTTCATGGTACAGAAATGTATGGGGGCTCCTGTGAAGGGACTTATTCCTATGACTACAGAATGCCATATAAGCATTTACAGTTCTGCTGTTGTAAATGATAGAACTGTAGAGTACTGCAAAATGATTTAAACAAATAACTGCTTCCTACACCGCGCTTATTTATGTACTTATATCATGAATTTTTGCTGTTTTGCCTTTGTATTTTGGGTGTGCTTTATTTATTTCCTCTAATTGTTTCTATGTAAGAAAAAACAAAACGGTTTATCTTTTTCTTCTGCCGGCCACACACAAAACCGTAGTGTGTGACAAGATCAGTGTCCAATTGGACCAAAGCAGACAAGAACCGACTGTTGCTGGTTACTGAGGCCTGTTAATGCAGTCGGATACACATACCGATATTGCAGTATGTAGCACGAATGGTAACATTTTTACAGTTTTGTATCTGCAGTGTTAACTGGGCCAACATTGCAATCATTGGTACATATGCTGCAGACAGTCACTGTACCTGTGTTTTCAGAAAATACATAACTGATCAGTACCATGGTATGAAAGTTTTTGCCATTATTAATCCATCATGTTTTTATTAAATGCACATGTTCACCGACCATTCGTATTTGCATAGGTATCAATGATTCTCTATGTTGTGTTGAGTTAGTTCTATGTTCACACATGGGTCAATGCAGCTTTTTTTTTTAATTTATTTTTTATATTTAATATTTCTTTATTAAGATATAACAATGGATTGTAACATCATAGTTAAATTGAATAAACTACTAGAGTGGTTATAATTAACAACAAAAAATATCAGATTTACAGATTTTTACTAAAGAAAAGAGAGAAGAAGAAAAATAAGAGAAAGAAAAGAAGGTGGAGAAGAAGAAGAGAGGGGGGGGGATTGGGGAGAGAAAGGAGGAGCAACCTCATTGTAAGAGTGATCGTGATTAGCATGAGTTAGTATCAACTGAAGAGATGGCAGTTGAACTCGTTAATTGTGATAGTTTCCCTGCATCTTGAAATGCAAACCACGTAGCATTATAATCTGCAAACTTGTCTGCTGAGGTAAAAGTTATTTCATCCATTATTCTATAGAATTCTATTCTATGAAGCCATTCTTTGATGGATGGTGGTGTAGAAGACTTCCAATGGATCGGTATCGCAGCTTTGGCAGCTGATAAAATTGATTTTTTAAAACTGGAAACCGGAGCGTTAGTTTTATTTAGTAACCAAAAGGCAGGATTATCAGGGACTTCATCTTTCAAAATATCAGTTGAAATTGCTATGATCTGAATCCAAAAAGTCAGAAGCATTGTACAGTTCCACCATATATGTAGAAGTGTGTCTGGTGCCTTCTGACATCTCCAACAAACCTTCGAAACCCCTTGCCCGGAACAATTAGCAAATTGTTGCTAATTGGGCCGGACATCTATACCATCTAGATAAGACCTTATAGTGAGTTTTTATGACTGATATACTAGTAGAGCATGCATGAGTGGATTCAAAATGATTGGCCAATCTGTTGCTTGAATTTTGTATCCAAATCCTGTTCCCAATTTCTAGTAAATTTGGATAAGGCGTTATATAAATTTTCAGTAAGAAGTGTATATAAAATAGAAAGCAGGTGAGGAGGGCAACTGGAGGTTTGACAAATCAATTCAAAGGCTGTGAGATCTCTTGTTATGTCTTTGCGGGAAGGTTCAGTGGTTAGAAAATGCTTAATTTGGAGAAATCTCCAGATCTCAGAGTTTGAAAGATCCCAATTTTTCTGAATGGTTGCAAAGGGAGACACACCTGTGGAGTTAATCAGCTGGCTGACCCGTGTGATCGCAACACGAAACCATGTCTTGAATGGACCGATTTGTTCGCCCGGCGGAAACATTGGATTGTGAAAAATAGGAAGCAAAGGAGAAATAGGTGAGGATATGTGAGTGAGTAAACGGAGTTTAGCCCACCTTGAAATTGTAGGGTCAATATTGGGATATTTGATGGAAGGTAATTTGCTAAGCCATAGGGTAAACAGGAACAAAGAAGGTAGAAATGTATCGTCAATATCAATCCACTGCTTCTCACCGTTAAAGATTGTCCATTCTACAATTCTTTTTAACATGACTGCATTGTGGTATGTATGAAAATGTGGGAGTTGTAAACCTCCTAGGTGTCTACGTCTATAAAGTATATCATGCTTGAAACGTGGTCTTTTCCCTCCCCATACAAAGTCTATCAATGGTATCTGTAAGTCAACAAACCACCCATCAGGAATGTGGATTGGAAGTGTCTGTAGAAGATAGAGGATGCGAGGAAGAATGCTCAATTTAATTATATTTACCCGACCCATCCAGGAGAAGGCCCTTCCCCTCCACCATTTCAAATCCGCTCGAAGCCTTGTAACTAAAGGACCAAAACTGAGGACAAATAAACGTGATAAATCATTAGCGCTCAACACACCCAGGTATTTAATGTAGTGGGGATGCCATTGAAAGGGAAATGTTTTTTGGATACCTTTAATAATATGGGTAGGCAGAGAGATATTAAGGGTCACTGATTTCGAGTAATTAATCTTGAAGTTATATAGGGAACCAAAATGTTGGAATTCCCTGACCAAGTTCGGGACTGATATAATCGGGTTAGTGACCATGACCAGGAGGTCATCCGCAAACAGAGCTAATTTATATTCTATCTTTCCCACTTGTAATCCTGATATGTCAGGATTTGCTCTAATGGACCTAGCCAGAGCCTCCATACAGAGTACAAAAATTAGTGGGGTGAGTGGACAGCCCTGTCTTGTACCGTTACCAATCAACATCGGATCCAAAAGTGATCCGTTTATTTTAATACGAGTTGTGGGAGAGTGGTAAAGAGCCAAAATCCTGTGGAGCGCTAGTGGGCCTAGACCCATATGAGAGAGCATGCATTGTATAAATGACCAATCAATATGATCAAATGCTTTTTCCGCGTCTGTGGCTAAAAGCAAAGTTGGGGTATTTGAGGACAATGCTGAGTAAATCAAATCAAGTTGTATTGTCTCTAGCCTCAGGACCAGGAACAAAAGCAACCTGATCAGAGTGAATTAAGTCTGGGAGAAGTGGTTTTAGGCTGTTGGCGATAAGTTTAGTGTAGAGTTTAATATCTACATTGAGTAGGGAAATTGGGAGGTAGCTTGGGCATTGAGATCGGTCTTTGCCCTCTTTCGGTATCACTGTGATGTGTGCTGCTAGAGAATCCTTGGAAAACTGGACGTCCTACGAGACCGCATTGAAGGCCAATAACATTAGGGAGATAAATTTGTTTTTGAAAACCTTATAATAGGAGACTGAGAACCCATCCGGGCCAGGACTTTTACCTGAGGGAGAGGAATTAATTGTTTCCGCTAGTTTGTCGTGTGTGAAAGGTTGTTCCAAAAGGGAGAAATTATCATCTGAAAGAGTAGGGAACCCGACCTCTCGTAGATAGGCGGATATCTGAGGGGTCTTTTCCAGAGAGTCAGCCCAAGGAGTTTTTCGTGAGATGTTGTAGAGACGGGAATAGTGTCACATTTTTCACAAGAATTACCACTGACTGGTATTGGCGCTACTAAGATGGGAGGCGCTGAGTCTAACGCACCACCGGTGTTCACCAGGGAACCCCGCAAGGAAGTATGGGCTTTGCTGTGTGAGGTGCGCAGGTCGCAGTTCTCCCAGATAGTTACCAGTGCAATGGATGGAGTGCAGTCAGACAGGCCGAGTCGAAACCAGAGAAGCGCAGTACCACGGATAAAAGACAAAGAGTAATCAGGAACGGTCCAGGGGTCAGTACCAGAACTGGCAGCGAAGTACAAAAGGAGATCCGGAGGGGTAGTCAGACAAGCCAAGGTAATCAGGAACAACAATAATGCTGGAGCAGGGTAGAACCAATACTCTGGCACCATAATGGTATGGAGGTTTAAATAGGAAGCAGGATAGCAGGAGGATGGTTTCTGACGATCAGACTCAGCTAAACAAAGACGGCGGATCGCGCATGCGCGTGCGCCGTGATCACGTATCCGCGTTCCGTTGCCTAGCAACGAGACGTGAGCTGCGGGCAGAGGGCGTCTGTCTCTGGCACCTATAGGAGGTGCAGAGACGCCGCCTGACAAATAGTAAGAGTTGAATGATCTTGTTATGTCCGACGTATGCTGGCAATCTATTCCTTTGTCATTTGTAATCATTGCTTTGAATGATTTGGCTCTTTGGGACTGTAGGGCCTTTGCTAGCATCGAGCCTGGCTTATTACCCTACTGAAAGTATCCGTTACGGCATTTACGGAAATCTAATTTTATTCTGTCGTACATTAGTTTATATAGGGTTGATTTAGCTTCTGTAAGTTATGCTAATACCTCGGAGGACAAAGTGGTTTTATGTTTAGATTCAAGATCTGTGATTTTTTGAAGGAGCTGGTTTTTAAGTGTCTCTTTTTCTTTTTTCATATAAGAAACTAATTGAATTAGTTTACCCCGAATCACACACTTTTGAGCTTCCCATAGTGACACTGCCGAAATCTCCGAGGTGGAGTTAAATTCTATATAATCGTCTAGGGTCTGTTCAACTAGACGAACAGACCCTACAATAGGGATTTTGTAAGAGAAGTTCATTAAGTCTCCATGAATAGCTTTTTATCCTGGGTTGGGACAGGAGTAATGTTAGCGATATGGGTGCGTGATCAGACCATGTCACTTGGCCTATAGATGTGGAGTGAACTAAATGAAGGTGTCTATGTGAGAGGAATAAATAGTCAATATGGGAGTAAACCCTATGTGGGTGCGAAGAAAGTATAATCTCTAACTATAGGGTGTTGTATTCTCCATGTGTCGGCCAGCTGAAAACCATGTACGGACCTACAGAGTCAACTTTGATCAACTTTTCATGTCAGTGTAAAAATAAAGCTATCAAGTATTTGTGTCCTACATGAAAAAACAGCTACTATTTTCCTTATGTGCAAAAAAATAAACTTATTTGCACCCCTTGCATTGTAACATGGTTTAGTCAAGGTTCAAAGTTACTCATTGTTTTGCTTTCCTTTCCTTAATGAATCAGGCCCTGTATATTTTCAGCTTCCTGTCTGCTCCTGGATATAAGTGGCAACAGTCCAGAGAAGCACCTACCATTTTTCAGGATAATTATGGCTTTATTTATTTTCTCATAACCTATATTGTGACTACTGGTATGGACCAGTGAGACTCTGTAAATGTCCACATGGGCAAATATATATATAAAAACAAAAGCCGCCTGTAAGCAATTGCCAACTTCTCCCTGTGTGCAAGCTCTTCCATGGGTGTAAGCATATAGTGTTTACAATAAATACCCATACTGTCTCTCTGTAGTGTCCCTCAAAAATCTATTGGTCAATGATGTAAGGAACCTATAAGTACATAGTTGGCTACAAATTACAGCTTGCATGGTATCACAAAGACCAGCAATGCCCATCAATATATGATGTTGGTCTTGAGAGAGAGCAAATCTGGTCAGATAATAACCATATTTGACCATGTATTTGGTCAATATTTAACCATGTTTATGATGCTGCACTCTATCAAAACATTTGAATCTTTCCCACTTAGCACCACATATATAATAAAATTATTATTAACATATATTTATATAGTACGTGCACACTCTGCAATGTTTTACAATTAGGCAAAAACACAATAATTAAACAATCTAGAAGAAAATAGTTTGATACATGGTTTGCCACAGACTGCATTTTGTTCCAGTAAGATTGTAATGGGATTGTAAGATTGTAATGGAAAAAAGCTTAGTGTGGCTATATGATCCAGTAAGCAGTGTTGGTTTGGGAATTTTATAAGCTTGTCTGAAAAGGTGAATTTTCAGGGAACACTTGAATGTTTAGAGGTGAGGGAAAAGTCTTCTATGAGGGAGAGATTTCTGCAGAATGGGTGCAGCACTAAAAAAAATTGTTTAGTTGGGAATGGGAGAAACTAATAAGTGTGGATAAGAGGCGTAGATTATAGGCTGAAGGACAAAGTGAATGTGGGAGATTATAAATGGAAGAATTAAGTGTTATGCAATGTCTTGTTATTTTACTAAGAGTCAGAACAACTGATGTGAATATTTATGTATGCAAATCGACTTCATTTTATTGTAGTTTGGTGCAATAGGAGAAATGTTACTATATCAGTTGCAGTAAACAAGTTGTGGTAAAATAATACAACCATTATCTCTTTTTTGTAAGATATTCATTATGTACTTGATACATTACATCAAGTAACATCAAGATTTGTGTGCATGCTATAAAATATATTCTCTATTTTATATATATTTTTTTCCTCTAGAGAATTCTTCTTCGCTAACACATTGTGACACTGATCTTAGGCATTTCTTGTGAAAGGCAGAATCTGTAGATTAATATTTTTCTTTAATGCCATCAGAAAGCTACATTGAATGAAATAAAAAAGCATCAGATTGTTGATTCAGTTCCACAGTCCTGGAATGCACCATACACACAAGCATAATAAACCAGTCACAGCTTGACCTAGTCCTTACCTAAAGTGCAATTACATATTTTACAAACAGACAAGCAGCCTCCAACAACAGCAGCACTTACAAGTTGCTTTCCTGTGTCAGCTGTGGTGATATTATAAGTGTCTTTGCAACTGGAAGTATTTATAGTGCACTGTACTGTCTTTGAGTGATGGCTCAGCAATAACTACTTGTTACCTGTATATATCAGACATTCATCCCTTTCTGTCTCTCCAGAATAGATGTGTCATCATTTTGCAAGTAGCACAGGCATAGCTCCCTATATTACTGCAAGAAGGATTTCAGTACTTTAAGGGATAAAAATGACAGTGTCACTTTGGTGTTGATGAGGATAAAAGTTGACATGGGATACATTCAAATCATGTAACAAGAAATACAATTCCACACTTTTCTTTACTGGCAGTAGCATAGCTGTTACACAGCAATACATTTTTTGAAATGGGAGTTAAACCAAATCTCTCTTTTATAACTCTAGGCTCATTTATTTCCCAGTTTCTTGTTGTCAAGAGTGGAACTCAAATGCTGCACATTTCAGATTGTATCTCATCACAATCCTTCTTCGAAGACAACCACATTTAAAATACATCCAGGAAAGGTACATTCTTGGTTCGCATTTATGGGCTTATTATTAGGATACTGGGCTAATGTTCAGCTATTTTGTTGTGTTACTGAGACTAAGGGGTATATTTACTAAACTGCGTGTTTGAAAAAGAGATGTTGCCCATAGCAACCAATCAGATTCTAGTTACCATTTATATAATACATTCTACAAAATGACAGCTAGAATCTGATTGGTTGCTATAAGCAACATCTCCACGTTTTCAAATCCGTGGTTTAGTAAATATACCCCTAAGTGTCAAGAGATAGCTACAATCACCAGCCAGACATACCCAGTATCCCTAGTGGGTACATATACAGATGTATACTAGTAAAGTAAGCAGCAATTTATTTTAAAACCACAACGTACTGTAAGTAATTAAAGCAATTTCAATAAATAAGTACAAGGGGGTTCACCACACAAGAACTAGCACACAACCCTATCTTAGAGGAGCTATATTCCTTGTTCCCACTCTTGCTGTGGTGCTATTACATCTGATGAACCTGGTGGTTTCACAACTTTGTTGGCAAGGCAGGGCCCGAGAGGGCAAGCATAGGCCAAGTACAGTAAGGGTGTGTTCACATAATGGTGCCTTGGACGCAGACGCAGACACACCTGTCAGGAGTCGTATCTCTTGCGGTGCCGGAGGGTTGATGCAATGAGGCTTAATGGTGATTATGACAATATGCACAAGCTAGATGTTTCTGATTGACAAATTGATCCCTATAGCTGATGAATACTTAAATAATTTCCGTGGGTGCTATATTGTATGAAGTCACAGACATCTATTCTCATTACTAAATTGTCTTTCCATTTCCATTTGGACTGAGGCAGGAAAGAAGATTCCTATTTAATTTTTAAAGGGGAAAACAGCAAATACATTTTATATGGTAAATACAACTGGGTACAAATAGGTTAATACAGAAGTCGAAATTACTACTAACACTGTCAAGTCACATCTCTGCTCTTTATACTATCGTGGAGTAAGTATACACACTTGTACTTCTGACATACACCTGACACTAATGCTAGTGATGTACAGTTGTATGTATCACATATCTTTAGATGCACCAAACTGAACATGCACACATAAATGCACTTTTTCATGTAGGTGCCTTTTACTGTGAACAAACCTACCATTACCCAAGATCCAAAATATAATTTCAGTTATCCCATAACTTTAGTTGCTCTGCTATTGTTGGGAGAAACAAAGTAAGCGTGCAGGCATTTAAAATGTGCAATGCAATGCAAGAAATGCAATTTAAAATTGTGTAATTGGAAATTTTCATTGTATGCATGCAGGTATATGTGCACTAGTTGATTTTGGATTCATTACCATCCGAGACAAACATGCTCTTCTGAAATAATGATTATAATTGGGAAATAAATGATAAATGTCGGCACTTATACCTGCAAGTTTAGGTTGTTAATATATGACCTCTATTTTAATATCATGTACAGACTAGACGGGTGAGCTACAGAATAATGGTTGCCATTATTCCGACAATACTTACCCCGACATGGTGACTCCGAGTGGCTCCTTCCTGACCTGGCTCCAGGACGACTGCTGTGACCGACGACTGCAATGGATTGCGACCTATGAAGAATCCGAAAAGTCATGATGAAGTCACTGCCGACCGCAATGCTCTTTTCCTTGCTGTTAAGGTGGAAATATAAGTATGCGGGCATAGACAATGTACAACGCTAAGCAAAGTACATTGTCTATGCCCGCAGTCTTGATGACGTCGGCAGTGACGTCATCAAGACTATCCGGATTCTTCATAGGTCGCGACCCCTTGCAGTCGCCGATCACAGCAGTTGTCCTGGAGCCAGGTTGGGGGTCACCACGTCGGGGTAAGTATTGTCGTGGTAGTCAGCAATGATATGCTGACTACCACCGGACTAGACATTATGATCATTTGCACTCACTGAGGGTCATTTCCAAACTGCAAAATCTACAGATGCAAAAAGTTACTTTGTGCCTAGTTTTCTGGGTTATCAGATGCCCAGGGAAACAAACATGGTGGAAACAGTAAAACATCACATCAAAGTCCAATTTACTATAGGGTAATTAATTTAATTTTATTTCTTAAATATTGCTCTGATTAGCTTAATTTATAAGCATAGAGATGAGGGGGAAATTTATCTAACTGCAGTTTTTTGGGAGGTTTTGGGTGATTTGTGAAAGGGCAATTTCACTTGTGCTCCCACACACCTGCGCCCCTCTTTAATGGGTGCCTAGGGGGACAAAGTAACACAAACTGCAATCCTGAGGGACCACTACGAGACACCCTTATCAACAGCAATTTGGGAACCACACCTCGTGACTGAGCGCCCTAGAGCATCCACCGTTGCTGCAGCTTGGCCTTTGGTTCCTACAGATACTGAAAAGAGAGACAATTATCTACAAAATAACTAACATTTAGGTGTGTTCCCTAATAATGACCACCTCACTAATGGTCACCAGGATGCGCCAACACAGAGCTATACCGCAGGCCTCCGGTGGAACCCTGATGTCTAAGCCTGTACTTTGGGAACTCAGGACTTTGTTGGTACCCTTCAGGACCAGTTTGAGGGGCACTGTATGCCACACAACAGCCTACTAATTGACTCACTATCAAGGGACCAAATGTCCCACTACATGCAGAGCCGAGTGCTCTCCTAAACTAACCAGGACCTAGTGTCCCCTTCACTACCTAGGGCATAGCACTCACTCAACAACTATCAAGGGCCCAGCGACCCACTGAGCAAAGGGCCTTGCACCCCCACGACACAAAGGGCCTTAGGCCTTCCTACACTGTTAGGAACTTGCGCCCAGCTAACTGTGGGCCTTGCACTCTACCCAAACTATGTGTCTTACACCCATCCTAATTGTAGGGCCTTGTGCCCTACTTAAATACAAGGGCCTTGTGCCCTGCGACTGCTAAGGGCCTTATGCCTTTCCAACTATGGGTCTTGTGCCCAATCCCTAACTAATGGGCCTTGTACCCTAAGACTAACTAATGGGCCTTGTGCTCACTCACTAAGCTATGGGCCTTGTGCCCAGTTACTACTTATAGGGACTTATGCCCTACTAACTAAAGAGCTTCGTCCCTGTAACAAACTATTGGGCCTTTTTGCCCACTACCTAACTGTGGGCTAGTGCCCAACTAAACCAACTGGCCTGGGCCTTGTGCCCCACTTACTTGACAAAGGGCCTAGTGCTCGAATTGAGCCCTTAGGCCTTGTGCCTGAGGGCTCAACCTGCCCCTTGCATCTTTGGGTCTTTCAGAGCCTCCAGGCAGCGCCATCTCTTCACCTGTTTCGTGCGTTGGTCTTCACTGTCTTCTTGGCAGGGGCAGTATTAGCCCTTACAAGGGCTGTCGTTGATCTCTTCTTCTGCTTGATCACGGTGTCATCTGCCTTCTTTCCAGCGGGCGCTTCTTCCTAGGTCTTCTTGTGTCAGGGTAGCTCCTTGCTCTTACAAGGGCTCCCTGTCAAGGCTGCCGTCTTCTTTTCTTGACCTGACATCTCCGGACGTTCCACTGTGTCCGTCTTCCTCCTCCCCTGTCGGACTTCTGAAAAATGATGGCTTATATAGTCACGGGCGGGCCGACAACACGTGGTGTCCCTGCGATGCTGCCTTGACTGGCTCGCCGCAGCATCAGAGTGAAACCTGATTGGCTCTCCTGCCCACTACTGCCGGGACATGCAAGAAAAGAAGAAGTGTACTCACCGTTGGACCCCAGGAATGAAGGGTAGTTTTTTTTTTTATCTTTCTTCTCTTTCATACTCGCCCTCTGCATGGGCACCTCAGCAGGGCACATCTCCACACCCTCTTGGACTTGTTTCTCCATACACTTGTACCCTCCACTTACTCACGCACTCACATGCCTTTGCCTTCCCTTGACATGTGTCCCCACACACCTATGCACCCACACATGTATGACCCACCTAGAGTTGTACTACCACACACCTGTGCCCTCCCCTGACCTACTTGAAAGAAAGAAATTTCACTTAAAATGAAACACACTGCTTGATACATCTTGCTCTTTATATTTTTAATGGCTCAAAATCGGGAAGGTTATTTGTAGCATGGAATTTTTTAAATCACTCCCAAATACTGTGCTAACCTGTGCTAAACTGGTAGAAATGTACTCCGACAGACTTAAAGCTGTTATGGCAGCAAAAGGTGATCCGACCAAGTACTATTCTGCAGGGGTTGAATACAAGCAGCATTTTACAGTTTTTATCTTTTTTAAAAAAAATAAATAAATCTGCAGACGAATAATAGGTTTTACAATTTACTTTAAGAGCCTACTGGTTTGCAATAAAAGTACTGTCTGGAACAATCTGTGCAAGTGTCATTTATAATACAGACAAATCTGTCAACTTTTTAGCTTTTTTTTTATTCATTCTGTAGAGCATTTATGAGGTCAGACACTGATGTTGAACGAGAAGACCTGGCTCATAATCTCCATTCCAGTTCATCCCAAAGGTGTTCGATGGGGTTGAGGTCAGGGCTCTGTGCGGGCCAGTCAAATTGTTCCACACTGAACTCATCAAACCATATCTTTGTAGTCCTTGCTTTGTGCACTGGGGCATAGTTATGTTGGAATAGAAAAGGGCCTTCCCCAACTGTTGCAACAAAGTTGTAAGCATAACATTGTCCAAAATGACTTGGTTTGCTGAAGCATTAAGATTGGCCTTCACTGGAGGTAAGGGGCCTAGCCCAAACCCTCAAAAACAGGACCATACAATTATTCCTCCTCCACCAAACTTCACAGTTGGCATAATGCAGTCAGGCAAGTAACATTCTCCTGGCATCCACCAAACCCAGATTTTCCCATATGACTGCCAAACAAGAAGTGCAATTTGTCACTCCACAGATCACATTTTCCACTGCGCCACAGTCCTGTATCAGTGTGCTTTACACCACTGCATCTGATGCTTGGCATTGGTCTTGGTGATGTGAGGCTTGTATGCAGCTGCTCAGCCATGGAAACCGATTCCATTAAGCTCCCATCACGCAGTTTTTGTGCTTACATTAATGCCAGTGGAAGTTCGGAACTCTTTAGATATGGAATCAGCAGAGCATTGGCGACTTTAACACACCATGTGCCTTAGCCGTCGCTGATCCCACTCTGATTTTACGTGATATTCCGCTTCATAGAGTTGCTGTTGTTCCTAAACGCTTCCAATTTACAGTAATATGACTTTATCAATTTATGAACCGTCTTATTGCAAAGGTGGCATCTTATACAGTACCATACTTGACGTCACTGAGCTCTTCAGAATGACCCATTTTGTATCACAAATGTTTGCAAATGGAGACTGAATGGCTAGGTGCTTGATTTTATACACCTCTGGCAACAGGTCTGATTGAAACACCTCAATCCAATAATTAACAGGTGTGGCCAAATACTTTTGTCCATATAGTGTATATTTATGTGGTGGTTTAATATACCACAAACACTTATTAAAGTTTTACTCCATATGCCTGTCTTTTCTCATTATTTTAGATTATTCGAGAGAAGTCCTCTCAACCTTATTATTATTATTTCTTCTGGCCAGGAGACCTTTGCTGTAATATTGGTGAGTACTTAGACCTCGTCTGTCCCATAAAGGCCATGTAGTGCTGCTTACTTAGGCCTGTTTTTTTTGCCTCTCCAGATTTTTTAGAAAATGTCTGAAGAGGATGCAGGACCCAGCCAGGCCTCTGGCACCACAAGTACTAAAAGAAGGCAGAAGAACTTTATCTCGCAGGAGGTTGCAATAATCGTGGAGATGTCGGTGGATAAATTCCACTCCACCACTCGCCAGCTCCCCGCAACTGTTAAAACACATATATTGGATGAGATAACAGTACAGGTCAATGTCGTGGCTCCATGTTGTTGTATGTCAATTGAGATTAGAAAACATTTTTTATTTATCTTGGACCAACTAATTTAAAGATTTGTTTTCTGAAAACATATTACCTGAAAGGTTATTGTTAACCTAAAACATTAGATGAAATTACAAGCTAACAAGGAGTGTGGGTTTGTTGGAAGGCTAATTGGTTACAGTGTTTTTTGTTTTTCTTGGGTGAAATTTAATTTATAGAAAATTGCATTATTGCTGGTTACATTTAGCCAACAAGGGCAACACACACATTTTGTATAGTGTGTGAGTGTATGTGTACTTGCATTCATATGCTTGTGGGGACATTAAGCTGTTTACACACCAACACTGTGGAGTCGTAGTCGGGACAAAAATTCAGGTCTCCACAAAGCTTCTCAAGGCTAATCAATACAGGGGGCCTTGCTGATATTCTGAGCATAAAAATCTGGTATGTCCCTGCAAGTCACATTTGTCGGAAAAAAAGTGTGCGTGTGTCCAATGTGGAGGGGAGAAAGTGTGTGTGCATCCCACCGCTAGAGGCCAATATTCCATCCAAATGTATAGAAGGAGCAGGAAAAGGAAACGACTGCATCCTGCCGGCGCTTTGTACACTGTCTGCTGCTGAAGGTAAAGCGGGGACATTGGAGCATTACAGAGCAGACCGATAGCTCAGACTATAGCCTAGAGAGCAGTGGAGATGAGTATGCCCCTGACACTTCGGAGGAGAGCGGTTCAGACAGCAGCGGTGATGCCCTGTTGCCCACCAGCGCAGCAGAGTGTAGCTACCCAGAGATGAGTTCTATGTACGACCATTCTCGACCTTCTGCTAGCCGTGTTTTAAACACAAGAGGGTCGAAGAGATGATGTGGTGTCTGTCCAAACGCTATCTAAAAACAGTGATGGCTCCAGGGCGTATAACAAAAAGCAGTACTGCCAGTACTGTGAGAAGCCCCTCTTAAAAATTGCCCTGTACATGGAGCATGTTCACCGCAATAAGACTGAAGTAGCCTGGCCCTGAAATTCCCCAAGCACTCAAAAGAAAGGTGCATGCAAATGGCACATCTTCGCAATAGGGGCAACTTTGCACACAATGCTGAGGCAATGAGGGCATGCCATGGTGTTCTGGTCCGGTGCAAACTTCCAAACAAAGAGATGGATGCTGAAGGCTTAATGCACTGTGTAGCCTGCCAGGGCTTGTTTGCAAGGAAATACCTGTGGCGACACATGAAGAGATGCAAGCTAAAGCGAAGGGGCAACAAGCTCACACCTGGCAATAACAGAGTCCAGTCACTGTACGCCTGTGCTCAGCCTGTTCCACCTGACATCAGTGATGGCTTTTGGAAGCTCTTGAGTGAAATGACCCAGGATGAAGTCTTACTCGCAGTCAAAAATGATCGATGCATCATGCAGATGGGACAGCATCTGTTCAACCGGATCAGATCAGATGTTGGCAGGCATGAGTACATCCATCAGAAGCTTTGAGTAATGGGCAGGCTACTGTTACAGGCCAGAAGGGCTACCCCTTTGGAGAGGATGGAAGACTTTAATGCCCCATCGAACTTTCTGCATGTAGTAGACGCTGTGAAGCTGATAGCTGACTATGATGAGGAGACAGGTACATTTAAGACGCCCTCACTGGCACTTAAAATCGGGCACGGCCTGCAAAAGATAGCGAGCATTGTGGAGTGTCGAGCCATGATGGAGGGCTGGACTGTTGCAGTTGAAAACACTCAAAATTTCAGGAAGCTATAGGAGGCGAGATGGAACGAGTTGATCTCATCGGCTGCCTTGAAAACTCCTAAGGAGTAAAAATGGAACATGCCTCAGCTCTTACCTTTCACGAAAGATGTGAAAAAGATGCACTTGTACCTCAATGAGAAGCAGCAAGCCTGCCGAAATGGGCTATCCACCGAGCTTACGGTTAACCACTAGGCACTAATTGCAAAAGTCACCCTGGCACAGGTGATCTTGTTCAATCAAAGAAGGGAAGGGGAAGATTAAAAAATGTTGCTGACTACCTTCTCCTCAAGAGATACCTAGGATCTCCAGGAAGATGTGTCCCTATCGCTTTCCGAGGTTGAGAGGAAGCTCTGTCGACACATCACTCGCATTGAAATCCGAGGAAAATGAGGGAGAAAAGTCCCCATCCTGCTGACACCAGCCATGCAAGCTGCAATGGAACTTCTTGCAGAAAAGCGTGACAAATGTGGAGTGGATAGCCAAAATGTCTACATGTTCGCCAGACCAGCTGCCTTATCACACTTCAGAGGCTCCGATTGCATACGATTGTTTGCCCGAGAGTCAAGCATTCCCACACACTGTCTTCCACGAAGCTGCAAAAGCACATTGCCACTCTCTCGAAGGCCCTCAACCTAAACGACACAGAACTGGATCAGTTGGCAGACTTCCTTGGGCATGACATCATGGTGCACCGGCAGTATTACCGCTCCCCGAAGGTACACTCCAAATCGCCAAGATCAGGAAACTGTTAATAGCTCTCGTGAGTGGCAGACTGGCCGAATTCAAAGGCAAGAATTTGGACGAGATGCACATTGATCCGGACGGTAAGTGGAAAATCTGGTGTCTGACTTTTACCTCGGTCATTTACATATCTGTTTCTTTTCAGAACCAGTCCAGCTACAGAGCGACATGTCGGATGATGAGCAATGCCCTGTGACAGAGGGACAAGTGGCCAAGCGTTTAGTTGAAACTTTCACGTCAGAAGAGTGGTGGTGTATGGACCTGGCAACATGGGACCAGTGCCCAGCAATGGCTTCCAAAGGTAGGTGTAGCACACAGTTTTGCTAGTCAGAAGAACTTTGACTTATCTTTATTTTGCAGAGCCCTAATGGACCACTCTACTTCCTTTCAGGTTGCAAAGAAGTGCGGAGGAAATCCTGGGACAGAGAGGCTGTGGAGAAACACCTGATGAGGTTTATACAGACATGCCGGGTGCCCGAAAGTGAGACTGTGTTGCGTGCCTCATGCCTGAACCATTCATACTGAAAGATCGGAACTGGTTGGGGGTTAAATTCTACATAAAGAACCACATAACAGCTTTAAAAGGGGATCAAACCTGAAATGATGCAAAGTGGTTGAACAGGGGTGTAGCCTCCATGGCTAGGTGTCGGTGTAAGCTGGCATGTGGATGTCTTCAGACAGTCAAAATACATGACATTTTCCCCATCTTGCAGTCCGTGTCAGTACTTTATGCAAAGTCAAAGTGTAAATCTCATGTGGTAACTCTGGTGACAAACCGCTCCTACACATACCCCTATGATTGTTCTGTCGACAGGGCATTAGGAAAGGGGTGTCCCTATACACCATGTTCCAGACATGGGTCCTCACGATGCAATAAAAACAAGTGTGTGTGTGTGTGTGTTGACTTATATTACGTTTTTTTGTTAAAAAAAATAAATATTTGCTGATGTTCAAACATGAATTCTTTTTCTCATTTGGCGCAGCTGGCACGACTTTAAGCATAGATTGAAAGACAAGTTGAGGGATCACAGGGTGCCAAAGAACTTGCGGCAGCCACCCCCTCGACTTGATCTGACTATTGTATTGATGATGACAGCATCCAAGGGGTGGGCCGTATTATTACAAACTGCAGCCCACCACTATTGCGAACTCTAACTCCAATAGGTACATGGTTAACTATTTAGTCTTTAGATCATATATTTTGCATTGAAAAATGTAGCCCCACCAACATTATCTGGATTCATTTTAAATTACTACTATCTCTAACAAATAATTGCCACTTATTTGTCAACATCCTACTGTACTGTACAGTCAGGCCACAGTGTATAACATTTATTTAATTTTTTTTCAAAAACCCAAATGATGCATATTTAATAATCCACAAATCATATATAGTGGTTGATACAGTGTGACGATTACTTTTGCCAGAAAACATAGGAGATTACATTACAAAATTAGTACTCATCTACATGAATGGCAAAAATTGGCATTATTTCCCATAGGGTACATGTTGGTCAGATTTTAGACTAACTAAACATCGGTCTAATTCATATTTTTACAGCTCAGGAGGAGGAGGAGGAAGAGGATGAGGACAACAACCAGGAGACAGTGGTGGAGGAAACTCAGAGGGAGGAAGTAAGGGTCATTCGGCAGCAGGCACTTGCTCTCTTAGTCGAGCACCTGCACAAATCCAACAAAGACATTAGAGACAATACCCATGAGATCTCCACTACCTTCACCTGTCTGGAACACAATTTAGATACAAACCTGAAAACATTTAATTCCACCCTCACAAATATGTGTAACCTCTTCTCACGCTTCTTAGACCAGCATCACACTTAACTTCCACAAATGTTCACTCCCTCACCATTATCCCCAATGTTCACTCCCAACCATCAGCCAAATTAAGCCACCCCAGACCCTCAGTCCCATCATGCTCCTTTTCTCCCCCTTTATAGTCCCCACTTTTCCCCTGCTACCCTTCATTCCTCCCCAATCCAACAATTGGATCCCATTACATCTCTGCCTGCAGCCCCCCTGCCACATCTGACTCCATCCTACCCTCCTGTCCAACCACCTTCACACCCTCCTGCCTACCCTCCGGCACAACCTTCGGCACACCCCCTGGACCCTCCTGCCCACCTTCCAACACACCATCGATCACACCCTGCTGACACAATGAACTCTCCTTCTTCTCTCGAGTCTTTCACATCATAAGTGACCCGAAGCAAGGCCAAAAAACAAAATCAACCTCCAGTCAAAAAAACAAAGTGATGTAACTTGTTTCTTTTGTATTCTTATTATATGTTATTTTTTTTCCGTTCTCATCCTCCTTGACCTCTCTGCAGCCTTTGACACCGTGGACCACCCCCTCCTGCTGCAAACTCTTCTCTCTCTCGGCCTCTCTGGTTCTGTCCATGCCTGGTTCGCCTCATACCTCGCTAATCGCTCCTTCTCTGTGTCCACGTCTGGTTCTTCCTCCTCCCCCTACCATCTCCCCGTAGGAGTCCAGCAGGGCTCTGTTCTTGACCCTCTTGTCACTCACCGGACTGTGAGTGCTTCTTCCCGTATATTTAGGAACCGTGGTCGTCCTCCATCCTGAGGGTCTGCGCATGCGCAGCCCTTTCAAACCCTTCAGTACCTGTTCCTTTAACTTAATTGGCAGATCAGGCAACACTCCCTATATTAAGCACCTGTGGTCAATACCACGTTGCCTGATCTTGGAGTCTCATTCCCCATGAGCCTCTGAAGGTGTTCCTGTGTTTCCTCGTGTATTCAGCGCTGCTGATTCCTGTGGTTTCCAAACCACTTCTACCCCTGTGGTTTCCAGACCACTTCTACTCCTGTGGTTTCCTAACCACTTCAACCCTCCTGTGTATCATCGTGACTGTTGCTGATTCCTATCCGCTGCCTCCGTGCACTACAGTCTTCAAGCCACTTCAACCCTCCTGTGTATCATCGTGACTGTTAGCTGATTCCTATCCGCTGCCTCCGTGCACTACAGTCTTCAATCTACTTCAACTCACCTGTGTGCCATCATGACTGTTAGCTGATTCCTATCCGCTGCCTCCATGCACTAGAGTCTTCAATCTACTTCAACTCGCCTGTGTTTCATCGTGACTGTTTGGCTGATTCCTATCCGCTGCCTCCGTGCGCTTCAGTCTTCAGCTCATCTCATCTCTCCCGTGTTTCCTCGAGACTGCTACAGCTGATTCCTATCCGCTACTCTCAGTGCTCAACAGTTCCAGCTCAGCTCTGCTCTCCCGTGTTTCATCGTTGCTGCACCTGCTGGTTGCTATCCGCTACCTCCGTGTATCTGCAGAGTCCTGCTGCTGCTACTTCTCAGTTCTACTCGTCCTACAACAGCTGACCCGCTCTCCGTGCTTCTTCGTGTTCCCGCTGGTCTCTACTCGCCAGTCTGCATCGGATCTGCGCCTCACTGTTTTCATCTCATCTAGATCATTGCTACTCTTCAGGGTCCTCCAGGAGTCCAGTCCTACATACTACTGCTTCCTGAGTATTTGTTCCCCTGCTGGTCTACCTACCTGTGCGCTGCACCTACTTGATTACCGCTTCACCCCTCCAGGGACTTCGCATCCTGCCGGCCTCCAGCCGTTCAGGTATCTCTGCACTCCTGTCTGACAGCCTGCTTCTGAACCACGGTATGCATACTTCTCATTGACTGTGCTGGTGTATTGCATATCTTGCTGGACTGAGTTTGTTCTCCTCTGGAGTTTACTATCCGCTGAGATTATTGCCATCATTGACTGTGTTATCTTGTGCCGGATTACCTCAAGTGACTTTCTATTATTGCAGTGCTGTTCAGTCATTAATATATTGTGCATGTTATTGTGGATCAAGTTTAAGGTGCCCGTGTATCCCCTGTATTGCAGTCTCTCCCCGTGCTCCTTCTCACATATATATTCAGTGGTACAACTTGCTAGAGGCAGACCACTGATCCTTGTTTCCTGTGTCACCTGTTCCAGTATCCTCTCACATAGCAGTGGTACAACTTGCTATCCGCAGACCACTGACTACCCTCACGTGTCCTTTGTCCATACAGTTCCTCGTGTATTACTACATCCTTATTACCAGTGCTGCTAGTCATAGACTTTCCTGAGCATCTCTATCAGCTACTATTTCCTGTTCCGTGATCACCCTGCTACCAGAGTACCATATTACCATCTATACTGCTCTGGTAAGCCTATCACCTGGTGATCCCTGGGTAAAGACTCCTAGTGCCCGTGACAGCTCTACTCTTTTCGCTCTACACTTCCTCCCTTGGTGCTCTCATCTCCTCCTTCGGTCTTCAGTACCATCTTTATGCTGACGACATTCAACTCTATATCTCCTCTCCTGATCTTTCCTCCACCCTCCTTACTCGGGTATCCGACTGCCTCTCCGCCATCTCCTCCTGGATGTCCGAGTGCTTTCTCAAAATCAATATCTCTAAAACTGAACTCATTGTCTTTCCTCCGCTCAGACTCCCATCCCACCATGACCTCTCTATTGTTGTCAATAACACCACCATCTCCTCTGTCACCCAACTTCGCTGCCTGGGTGTCACCCTCGACTCCTCTCTCTCTTTTGCCCCCCACATTCATTCCCTTCCCCAAGCCTGTCGCTTCCAACTACGCAACATTGCCTGCATCCGTCCTTTTCTCTCTCAGGATGCCGCCAAAACTATCATCCATGCACTCATCATCTCCCGCCTCGATTATTGTAACTTCCTCACTGGCCTCCTTCACTCCCATCTCTCCCCCCTCCGCTCTATACTCAATGCGGCCGCAAGACTCATCTTCCTCTCACGCCGCTCTTCCTCTGCCTTGCCTTACACTGGCTCCCCTTCCCCTACAGAATCCTTTTCAAACTCCTCACCACCACTTACAAGGCTCTCTCCACCTCTACTGCCCCTTATATCTCTAACCTCCTCTCCATTCACACTCCTGCCTGCTCCCTGCGCTCGGCCAACGACCGCCGCCTCTCCTCCACTCTTATCACCTCTTCCCACTCCAGAATCCAAGACTTTTCCCGTGCAGCCCCCCTTCTCTGGAACGACCTCCCTCGTTCCATCCGTCTCTCTCTTACTCTGTGCTCCTTCAAACGAGCACTCAAAACCCACCTTTTCCTCAAAGCCTACCAACCATCTACTTAACCCCCATCTGATCCCTTTAGCTCGTCCTCCCTTCTCTCCTCTTGCCTCAACTGGCTCCTCTTGTGCCTGGTCTGTTTACCCTCCCTTATGATGTAAGCTCGTATGAGCAAGGCCCCCTCCCCTCCTGTCTCCATACCTGTTCTTCGCTCCGTCTTTACTGCATATGACTGGCCGGAGTTTTTGAAGTATTGGTACTTTTTGTTCATTGTTCTGTATGGTTTCACCCTGTGTAGTCTACTGTTAGTACTGTGGGCGGCGCTGCGGATACCTTGTGGCTCCCAACAAATAAATGATAATAATAATAATAATATGGGGGTTTTTTTGTTTAAAAAATGTCAAATAAATGTATCATTATTCACAAAATCCTGTCTCTTATTTTTTTTCAAATAGTCTCTTAAAATAGTGACATCTTCAACAGACTGATTCCAAAATTTACCTAGATCATAGGTACACAGAGCAAATATACCTTGACAAGAAAAAAAAAAAGGGAGGGAGGGTTGGTGAGTTACAACAGACACATACACAAGCATTTAACCCCTGCAATTTAGCAGGTGAGAAAAAATTCAACAGGCACATTACATTTGAGAAAAGAGAAGCGATGTTAATGTTGATAAAAAATAATAACAATACAGTTTAGGAATGTTTGACAAAAAACACTGCATAAGACACAAGTACAGGTCGCTAAGAGTACACTAGGCCTAGGTATAATAATAACTATGGATGCTTAAGTTTCTTTTTGCTGGAAATTTATTAGTTGCTGATTGTGCATATTTTTTAAAAACAAATTCACAAATTACAGATGACATTTCCTTCATGGGGTGACCAATAATGTGTGTGCAAAGGAAACAATTACCTCAATCATTACAGTCATAGGTGGATGATGTTAAAGGTTTTTTTTTAAAAAAAAAACAATGCCAGGTAGTGTGGATTTTCTGTAGCGGTAGAGGTGTGGGAATGCAGGTCAGGCTGAATCCCAATATGGCTGGCTTCTTTAGCTGTTTACAAAATAAAAAAGTTAAACATTAGCAAGCTTAGGGCATTTTGCCAACATACTAGTAGTTTAATTGGCTGCAATCAAAATTGACCCTAGTCTCTCTCTCTCTCTGTCAGTCTGACTGTGTGTGTATGTTAGGGAATTTAGACTGTAAGCTCCAATGGGGGCAGGGACTGATGTGAATGAGTTCTCTGTACAGGCTACGAATCAGTGGTGCTATATTAATAAATGGTGATGATGATGACATATACATATACATATATATATATATATATATATATATATATATATATATATATATATTATACACATGTATAGGCAGCACGGTGGCTAACACTTCTACCTTGCAGCTCTGGGGTCGTGAGTTTAAGTCCCGACCATGGCCTTTTCTGTGTGGAGTTTGTATGTTCTCCCTGTGTTTGCGTGGGTTTCCTCCAGGTGCCGTGGTTTCCTCCCATACTCCAAAAAACATACTGGTAGGTTAATTAGCTGCTAATAAATTGACCCTAGTCTGTCTGTCTGTCTGTGTGTGTTAGTGAATTTAGACTGTAAGCCCCAATGGGACATGGACTGATGTGAGTGAGTTCTCTGTACAACGCTGCAGAATTAGTGGTGCTACATAAATAAATGGTAATATATATATATATATATATATATATATATATACCATTCCCTAGGTCCAAGGTAGACTCTGCTTGCTAAAAGAAGATTTTTACTCACCGTAAAATCCATTTCTCTTACTCCATTGGGGGACGCTGCGAGACATTGGGGGTGGGACTAGAAGTTCTGGCACTAACACTTGTTTTATCCACACACTCCTTCCTTACTATGCCCCTCCTCTTCTGTAGATACCTCAGTTTTGTCTAACCAAGCGTATGAGAAAGCGGGGCCCTACAGGGCAAAAAATATGACCATAAAATTCACACAACAGACAATATACAGTGCAAGGGAGGGTGCACAGTGTCCCCCAAAGGAGTAAGAGAAATTGATTTTACGGTGACATACCAAAGCTGCCTCTAAGGTAGGGAATGCTCTGGAACGGCTGCACGCAACACACTGCGCCTAAAGCTCGCATCAGCGGATGCAAAGCCCTGCAACCTGTACAACTTGGAAAATGTGTGGACAGATGACCATGTTGCTGCTCTACATAACTGTTCTGCCGAAGTCCCATGACATGCCGCCCAAGAAGCAGCAACAGCTCTGGTAGAGTGAGTTTTCAACAATATCAGGTCAGGTTGAGATGCCCGAACATAAGCCAGTCTAATAGTGAAAGTGATCCAACGGGCAAGAGACTGCTTGGAATCCAGCTGGCCCCACTTTTGAGCATAAAGAACAAAAAGGTCCTTAGTCTTACGGACAGAGACTGCGCTGAACATAACATCGAAGAGCACGAACCACATCCAGCAACAGTAACTCGTCATTTGAAGAAGAAGGAAAAGGACGGAAAGCCGGGACCACAATATCTTGATTTAAGTGGAACCTGGACACTACCTTCTGAATAATGGAAGGTCACAGCTAGGCGATCTACCTGGGAACCTGACTATTTCTGAAGAATCCCCCGTTGAAGAGGGCGAGAGTGGAATTGTGCAAAAGCCACTGCCTCGAACACTGATATCATCGTTCCCAGGAGTTTCATGCAACTGAGGAGAGAGACCTCTCTCCGCACTAGGAGGGTCCTGGTTTTGCGCAAGAGTGCGAGTACCATGTTTTCCGGTAAATATACTCTCTGGGACACTGTGTCGATCATGAGTCCCAGGAAGCAAATTCGCTGTGCCAGAATAAGTGATGATTTGGGTAAATTCAGAACCCAACCATGTGCTTCCAGAAACTGCATTGTGATCTGGATGTGATGTGGTAAGAGCGATGCCGATGGAGCCTTCAGATGGAGATCGTCCAAATAGGGAACTATCGTGACTCCCTTCTGGTGCAGGAGCTCCGCCATGATTGCCATGATCTTGGTGAACACTCGGGGAGCAATCGCTAGACCGGAAGGCAGGGCTTTGAAGTAAAAGTGGGAGCTCCCTACCGCAAAGCGGAGAAGCCATTGGTGGTTCCTCCATATAGGAACATGCAGGTAGGCATCTTTGATGTCTATGGAGGCCAGGAACTCTCCCTGCTCCATTCCTGCGATGCCAGTCGGAAGGGCCTCCATTCTGAACCTTTGAGGTTTTACCTGCTTGTTCAGAGACTGTAGATTTAAAATTGGACGAAATGATCCATCCGGTTTTGACACCAGGAAGAGGCTGGAGTAAAACCCCTGACCTCTTTCCTGCATTGGAACGGGATCAATAACCCTGGCTGCCAGCAAATTCTGGATTGCCTCCTGAAGTGCCCTGTGCTTGAGGGGACAAAGGGGGATTGTTGTGGTGAAGAATCTCCATAGTGGAAACTGGACTAGGTCTATGACATAGCCCCTGGACACAATTCCTCGTGTCCAAACGTCCGAGGTGGCTGCCCAACCCTGGCCTTAGAAACGAAGACGTGCTCCCACAACAGATTCCCCTGGGGAAAGACTGTCATGCTGCGGGCTTATCACCAGGTCTCGCGGTTTCTCGCCTAACAGCGCCTCTACCTCTGCTATTCACTCCCCTGGGAACAGAGGATTGGCCTCTCGACGGGGTCCACTGACCCCGGGCAAAGGAATGAAAGGACCAAAACCATTATTGTCATGGTCTATTGGATCCCGTTGCTCTTCCCTCCTGTGGCCACCTGAATGACCTTTTCTAACTCTGACACAAACAGAGTAACCCCATCAAATGGCAAGCCCTCTAAAGCTCGTTTTGAATCAGCGTCCAAGAGCGTAACCATAAGGTTCAATTCACCTTCCTCTTCTGAGGAATGCTCTGAATCATGATCGTGATCCTGGGTCGCATCAGAAATAATCCTTTTGGCCATGTGTGGTACTGTAAGCAGGCGTTCCTCTCCCTGAACTGAATCGGACTGAGAGGATGTGCCTGTGACAGCTAGATAGTGTGTAGAAGTGGGAGATACAGGAACCTCACGTACTCTGAGGACCGTAACATCAACCTGGTGAGTTCTGCCATGGCTGTTGTTAGCCCAGAGCAGTTCCTCCATGGCTGCTGCCCCGAGTTGGACCATGTCGCTCCTGGATTTCAGCTTCGCAAGCCGTGCAAAGAGCGTCCTGGTTAGGCTGTCCAAGAGATCATTTGGCATTACATTTGGCACATGTATAATACAGTGCAAACATACCAGAGGGTCTCTTATTTTTGGACCTCCCCTTCTCAGACATCTTTTTCTAAAATGTTTAACAGATTAATTAAAATATTAAAAAAAATATATATATATATATTTTTTTTGATAATTCTGAGAACTAGTCGGCCCACAGTACAAAAAATTCTTACCAAGTCTCTATACTAAGTAAATCTTTGAATATACACCAATCCTAAGACACTGGAAAACAATAGTCCTGATTGTGTAAAAGCTTTAAAGGTATGACATTCGTTTCTATTGAGCATAATTATAAATACGATACAACAATACCAGTTGAGGAGAGGCAGAGCACAGGAACAGCCTGTAGCACAATCATCTCTGTGTCCCAGAGTCCACAGATGGCAGTAGATAGGAAGTGGAGGGCCGTCCTTCCTACAGAACCTCCCTAAAGAGGGCTGCCTCCGTAAACTGCTGATGCCTTAGTATGGCAGTCGCTTGCATTGCAAGCACTCTATGAATGAATGCCCAGGTTGCGTGTGCAGTAGTGCAGTAAACAAATCGCCTCCTGAGGAGTGCGATCGTTAATCTGTCCCCCCGCTGCTCATAATCTAGGGGAGGGTGGACATGCTGGCATGTCCATAGCGTGGGGAGGAGAGGTAGCTGCAGCCAGGGCTGCCAAGAGGAATTCAGGGCCCTGGTACAACAACTTCATGGGGCTCCCCTTATAATTGAGTGTGGTGTAATAAACCGACCGTTTTCCTATATGGGGCACCTAAATCCCCAATAGCACACCAACAAAATATTTCTCCATCTGCTCATTTCTAGTGGAGGACTGCCGGCAAAGAGGTGCAAGGTAATCTGATCCTGCCTATCTGAGCCTGCTGCTTACCTTCGCAAGGACCCACAGTGAATAGAGCCGACAGGCTATTCACCCTTTTGGCTCTTAGGATCAATCCCTGTGCTTCACCTAAAAGAGAAATTGAAATAAAACTTGTAAACCTAAAACTAACACAAATATAAGCAGGAACCTATACCTACGTGACCTATCTTCTATGTACTTAAAAAAACTGAGGTATCTACAGGAGAGTAAGGGCACAGTAAGGGAGGAGTGTATGGATAAAACAAGTCTAAATTCCTAAACTCCTAGTCCCACCTACTATACCCCAGTGTCTTGCAGTGTCCCCCAATGATAGAAAAGAGAAATCCAAGATTTCTGAGGACTACACTTTGATGCTGGTTCCCCAATTCCAAATTAATAAAGACATAGTTAACTCTTACTTACATTCTTTAACAGCCTCCTCATCTGTGGCTTCCTCCTGGACCTCCTCCCTGGCAGCACATCCGCTGTGCTCCAGCTGCAAGCGGTGGAGCTTGGTCAGATGGTATGTTGCATAAATTTGACACATTAGCTGTTTACAAAATGGTGTCTCTGTTTCACACTTACATACAGTCAGATAATGTAAGACATTTCAGTTTCTACACATTGTCAATTCAGTGTCTTTAAAAAACATCAACACCACTTACAGCTAGACTTGACCTGGGACGTGAATTTTCAAATAGTGAATCAGAGATATTATTAACACATAATTGGTTGGTGGCAGAAAAATTGACAGGTGAGGCATACATCTTACAGCGAAGGCCTTGTAGTTTGTGATAATTAGCCTTAGTTAGAGCATAGTCAGAGCATAGCAGCAAACAAATCTAACAGACAAACTTTCCATTTATATATAAAAGTGTGATTACTAGAGAACTCATTAATCACATATTCAATCACAATCAAGTTCAGATGTGTGCATTTGTATCTGTTGTAGTTTTCTAACATAATACATGAGTAGATTTTAATCACAAACACAATTGTCTGTTTTTGATCTTAGAGACTTAATAGTATGATTTCGAAAACCCAGGCTCTTCTCCTTTCTACAGATGCTGAGAAAGCGTTCAGTAGAATAAATTAGTGTTTTATGAGAAGAGTTCTGGAGCACTTGGGTATGGACCCTCTTTGTATGCACAAAAATTCTTTCTTTATATAAATCTCCTAGTGCGAAAATTAGGATTAATGGAACACTGGTCCATTAATCCTCAGACCTGATCTCAATCTCAAATGGCACAAGGTTGCCCTCTCTCACCATTAATTTTTATTCTCTGCAATGGAGGCTCTAGCTAAGGTGATACATCAGAATTAGAGATGTTCACTGACCCCCGTGTTTTGGTTTTGGATCTGGATTAATTTTATGTTTTAGTTTTGGCAAAACTGCCCCCGTGTGTTTTGGTTTTCGATCTGTATTTTTTAGAAAAATAGCTAAAATCACATAATTTTGCTCTTATTTTTGTTCTTACATTATCCTCAATAACACTAATTTCCAGCCATTTGCAGTCAATTTTGACCACCTCACAGGTCACAATATTATTGTCATACACTTTCGGACAAAGACTGCAGCTACCTGGCTGGATGCTATGCGACAGAGCAACGACACAAACACACGGCAGTTTATAGCACATCTAGGAAACATTGCCACACAGCAGTGGCAGAAAGGAAAAGTGGTGCAAGATGGAATTGTCCTTGAGAGCACACGGCCGCTACAGTGAAACTGAGAATGGCTCATGAAATCAGTTATGGTTCATTTGATCGCTCCACCCATTCCTTGGATAACTGTGGTACTTCTACAGCTAATACATGGCGACAAGCGCTGACCCAATTGAAGCAATAGAAAGGATGCTTGAAAAAAAACTTCATCCTAAAACAATATTAATTCAACCCTGCAGGAAACCACCATTACAGTCTCTGTAACATAAATATTAAAAACAAAAATGTAAAAAAAAAGCTTTTACCTTTTTAAAGAAAAAAACACATCTTTAATAAAGATGAAACTTTACTGTAGAAACGCATAAAATTGCCAACATGTAATTTTACCCAAATATTAATAAGCATTCAAGCATCAGCTAGCTTCCTTCTCTCAGCTAGTTCCCAGCACCTGGAATCTACATTGTCATCATCCTCATCATCCTCACCCTCATCAGTGTGTACATCATCATCACTCAATACAAATTAATCCTAGCTGGAATCCATCATTACAGAAGTCTCTGTACTTTGATCTAAATGCCAGTAAAGGCCCTCCTCGTGGAACTTCTAGTACATTTTACGACAGAGCTGTCATGATTTTTGGGCAGTGCTTGTTAATATTTTGGGTAGAATGGCATGTTGGCAATTTTATGTTTCTCTACAGTAAACTTTCACCTTTATTAGAGTGGTGTTTCTTTCTTTAAAAAGGTACAAGCTTTTTACTTAAATTTTTTTTCCCCTGAGTGACACGAACAATGTGACTGGAGACTGGAGAGTGACAAGGAGCTATGGCACAGTAGAATGTCACTGGAGACTTTTAAAAACACTGCCAGCCCTAATATTTGAATTTCTGTTTCAGCACTAAACACTGCCACTTCTCCTATTACTGGGTGAGCTATGGCACAGTACAATATGACTGCAGATTTTGAAGAACACTGACAGGCCTATTATTTCTATTTCAGCAATGAGAAAGAGCAAAGAGCAATGGAGCAATCGGCCTCTCCTGTTTGTGTGTAAGTTGCTTAACACAGCACAATGTGATTGCTGATTTTGAAGAACACTGACAGCACTATTATTTCTATTTCAGCAATGACAATTAGCAATGCAGCAATAGACCTCTCCTTTCTGTGTGAGCTATAACTCAGTAGAATGCCACTGGAGACTTTTTAAAAAAAACTGCCACCCCCTCCTCTTTCTGTTTTAGAAATGACACTGCCCAACTGCACTAGAGACTGCCAAGAACCGTGCTACCCCTTCTGTGTCTCTTTGTGAAATGGCGCTGGATCGCCGTGGAGGGAGATACTTATAGAATCCAAAACTCGCAAGATCCGATGATGCAACGATGACCTTTTGCCTCGCTTTCACTTCAGAGGGAGCGCGAAAGCACCGAGCTGAGCCGGCTCAGATCTGTGATGTTTGGGTGGGCTCGTTTCTCGGAGAACCAAGCCTGAGCATCTTTATTCAGAATACAGATATAAAAGGTATAAAAATAGGTGACAGGGAGATCAAATTAGCACTTGATGCTGATGATTTGCTTGAACTTATCACAAATCCAATAATTACCCTTTCAAATCTGATGTCCAAATTTAAGAAGTTTGGACACCTGTCAAACTTCAAAATAAATTATTCAAAATCAGTTGCACTAAATATCTCCCTTCCAGAACATATACCTAATTCCTTGAGAGCTTCCTTCCCCTTCAAATAGCACCCAGACTTTATTCGATATCTAAGTAGAAGAACACCTCAGCACAGGCTATCTTACAGGACAAACACAATGGTACAACAAAAAAACATCACTTTGCTGTCCCATTTTCGTAGTGCTGTGATCAAATTTCCCTTGGTCAGACATTGTTCAATAGGCAAACTTACTGGCAATTCGAGGGAAGAAAGCTTGACACAACCATTTGCATTCAGACAACACATTACTTTGTTTAAGCAAGTGTTTTAACAATGCATAGCATAGGCAATATGTGGACAGTTTTGATTAGTACACACTCACAGTGAATTTTGTGGTCATTCGTTGACAATGACTGTCAGGTACAACAAATTTATAAGTGGTACGCTATCCCTTTTAAAAAGGCCATCAGGTCCACAGTCTCTCTTTGGCTGATGCACGTTTGTAAAGCAGTTTCTCTTGCTTTCTGCTCCCTCCTTGGTGGTGTCCTTCTAGTGTTTGCAGTCACCTTCTCTATTTGGGCTTTTGTGGTGTTCTGTTCTTGGATGAAGTAGGTGATCAGGTTGTAGACACCCAAATTCTTCTCGCCAAATATACTATTCCACCTCCGGTGCCAACCTTCCAATTTATTACTTGTCCTTGGAATGCCCAAACTGTTATTTTCATGCACCGACCAAATGCTTGGGGGAAACAACGGTGCTGTTCTTTTAGATTGTCTCCGGGTTCTTTCGCAACATTTTCCCAGAACAAAGTTTTCCTCAAAATATTTCACCACTGCTTCTGCTTTGTCTGGCAAATGTCTTTTAAGTTCTTCAAAAGCAGCTGGGATTTCATTTGCTGGCAGAAATGCCAGGGCTTGCAAATGCCTCATCAGGAGTGCAAAACCAGTGTCCAGGCCATATAGTTGAGATAATCCTGCTGCCTGGATGGCTCTGTAAATGCTCTGACCCAAATGAAACAAGCAACATTTATGCCTGCAGTTTCCAAATTTCCGCTTGGTGGCATTGATTGCAGCAATCTGAAAATCTGTCAGGATATATTTCGGTGCCAGCTTGATGTCAAATTCCATGGCATACTTCTGGAGCTCTTCTAAAAAGTTTTCATAACACTCCTGGCTTTTACTCGAAAGTAATCCATAAACCAGGGGCACAAAACGTCTGGTGTCTTCATCTGTACCCACCATAGCATGAATGGTGTATATCTGATGAAATAATGTTGGGCAGGTCTTGAAGATGCCATCCATGACCCAATATGAGGCTTCCTGAAGTTTTTGCAAATTATCACGAGTAGCAAAGAGTAAAATGCGTTCTGAGTCAAAAGTGCAGTCCTTTCCCAGAAATTGCTCCCCATCAATTTCTTTTAAATTTTCGGGAACATTTACCTCATCGATGGACGTGGGCTGTGCGGGCATATCAGCAAGTCTCACCCTCTTTACCGACTGCCTAAGAGCCGCACTATTTGGCATATAAACTGTGCTGGTTGATGGCATTTCAGCTGTGACATGTTGGATGATCTGTGCCGGGGTTTCCATCGTATTCCGGGCCCGTTCCCTGATGTTCTCTCTTGCTCTGGCAACATCAGTTCTTTCTGCTCTCGCTGGGTGGTTATGTTCGGTGTGAGCAATTACTTCCCGACTATGAGCAAATTCAACAGTGATGGCCCATGATCTACAACTGCCAGTTTTCATCTCGTTACAACGCCAATAGCACCTTTCTCCACGTCGTTTGTTCTTGCTGAACAGAAAACCATCAATGTTCAAAAGAGATCCACCCTTCTGAGATGGAACTAGGGATACAGATTCTGCAGCCATAATTTGTAGAATATTACAATCCGTGTCTGAATAAATTGCAATAATTTTCCAAGATGACAAGCAGGTACCAGAAAGTAGAAGACAGCAATATCCGTGCTCTGTAAAACAATCAGGAAAACCAGATTTACCACAAGAATTAGCAAGCTTATTCAATAGTATTAAATGGCGATTTGACTACTGTCGCAAACACTTTTTAAAGGAATTGAAGTGAGTTGCGATTATTTACACTATGACAGAGTGTCTGAAAGATAGCACAAAGTTGCAGATATCTTCTTATGTCTTGTTGTAGTAAATTACTTTTAACTTTGTAAAAGAACATATATTTATGCCTTAACTGCGCACGCTATCTTCCTATTCTGTTCCTAGATATGCTCGTTATATATTCACACTTTTATGTACTATTCCTTAAATAACATCACCTTATTCAGTCCTTTCACCAGGCTAAATAACACTAAAGCCTTACAGAATTACTCCTCCAATACCTACTGTATCTTGGTGATATTTCACAATCTATACATATGCCCGTTATAAATAAACTAATACTCACCACATGCATAAGTATTAATTTTAATTATTTTACTCTTACTTGCCAACTTTTCCTCATTGGCTTCAGGGAGATCCCGGGGGAGGTGGGCTGCGGGGGGCAGGGCTTGACAAATCGCATCATTTTGGCCCTGCCCCCTAAACGATTATCACAATTTTGGCTAATTACAGCAGGGAGCAGGGCTAAGATGACGCTATATTTGCGTCATCAAGCCCCCCCGCCACTTATATATTGCGGGGTGAGAACCGGGAGGTTGCTCTGCTCTCCCGGTAGGTCTCCCAGAAATGTGGGAGTCTTCTGGACATAGCGGGAGAGTAGGCAACCAAGTTTTAAAGAAAAGCAGCTAATGAATCTCTAGAGACTGAAGTGTCTTTTACATTTCTGTCTCCATTACTGAAGTCATGTTGTCTTACCTGTCAGTCTTTGATTAAATCTTGGTCTCCATGAAAATGGCCACCTCCATAGGCATCAATACATGGACATAGGACACAATTTCTGAACTGTGTCATCATGCCACAGATGGTGAAGCCAGACATGTCTTGTAATTGCTCAGCATCAGGGAGAATGCCAGACTCTTCAGGGAGTGAGGGAGATCACCCCTATTTCAGGGAGTGTCTCTGACATTCAGGGAGAGTTGGCAAGTATGATTTTATTGTTAAACTTAGGTATGTACATATATACACTGAAAACTTTGCACTTACAGTTTATACATTTATTTATTATAATATCCTTTAATATAAGTAGTACAGGATAACAATACCAAAGCTAAAACTTTGTTCAGAACATATATTGTAATTAAGGGTGGTAGTCAGTATAACTATACTGACAACACCGACTTTGAAGAGGCAGACATGATTACACAGACAGTTAAAACAGCTGCAATGATGTCAGTTTCAAGTTCCCCACTGACATTCACTACTAATTTAAGGAGCCTCTGGCTGTACATTGCTCTTCACAAAGCTTACAACATTGTACAGCCAGGGCTTCCTTAAATTACCACCTTAACAGCCCGAATGACAGTGGGAAACTTGAAACTGACCTCATTATAGATGCCAGGATGTTCCTACATGGGAGCTGTTTCAAGTGTCTATTTTCAACCTGTCAGTGCATCAGACTGCCTCTTCATTTCACCCCACCCATAATTAATCCAGTGTGGGTGAAAACCGGAACTGCCGGAATTATTTGCCTCCCTGCAGCGCCCTCTGCTTCTTGGTGTCTTGAGTAAAGTTTGCTGAGTGTTCTCCTCCTGTATAGTGCTTTCTGTTCTGCTACACAGATATGTTCACTGCACTGTGTGTAGTATATATATATATATATATATATATATATATATATATATATATATATATATTATGTAAAATCTCCTATCTTTGACACAACTATTACACATTTTATATTGCTTCATATATTGCATAAATATCAAAACTTTATAACTTAGCCATCCATTCCGGCTGCCAGAATGATGCTCAGAGTATGTTAACCATCCATTACGGCTCTCGGAATGATTGTGTGAGTACCTTAGCCATCCATTCTGGCTCTCGTAATGGATGTCTCTATATCTTAGCTATTCATTACAGGTGCCGGAATGGATGTTTCCATTTCTTAGCCATCCATTCCAGCTGCCAGAATGGGGCTCAGAGTACCTTAACCGTTCATTCCAGGTGCCGGAATGGGGCTCTCAGTACATTATTCATCCATTCTGGCATCCATAATGGGGCTCTGAGTACCCTAACCATTCAATCCGTGTGCTGGAAAGGGGCTCTGAGTACCTTTGCCATCCATTCCGGAATAAGGTTTTATTTATATTAATCATCCATTCCCGGTGCCGGAATGGATGATTAATGTACTCAGAGCCCCATTCCAGCACACAGAATGAATGACTAAGGTACTCAGACCTCCATTCAATCAACTGGAATGGATGGTTAAGGTCCTCGGAGCTTCATTCCAGCAGCTGGAATGGATGGCTATGGTACTGGCAGACCCATTCTGGCGCCCAGAATGGATGGATAAGGTACTTGCAGACCTAATCTGGCACCCAGAGTAGATGGCTAAGGTACTGGCAGACCCATTCCGGCACCCGGAATGGATTGTTAGGGTACTCAGAGCCCCATTTTGGCAGCTGGAATGGATAAATAATGTACTCAGAGCCCCACTCCGGCAGCCTGAATGCATGAATAATGTACTCAGAGACCCATTTCGGCATTTCCAATAGTTGTCTAAGATACTTAGAGCCCAAATTTGGCAGCCGAAATAAATTGGCTAAGATATTGATACATCCATTCCGGCACCTGGAATTAATGGCTAAAGTACTCAGACCTCTATTCCAGCTGCTGGAATGGATGGGCAATGTACTGGCAGACCCATTCTGGCAGCCGTAATGGATAAGTAAGGTACTCCGAACCCCATTCCGGGACCCAAAATGGATAACTAAGGTGCTCACTTACGATTATATATATATATATATACACACACACACACACACACACACACACACACACACACACACACACACATACACAATACAATATATATGCAATATAATATGTGAAATAGTAGTTCCATATGTTAGAGAGAACAAAAACATACTGGTAGGTTAATTGGCTGCTATTAAATTGCCCTTAGTCTCTCTCGGTGTGTGTGTGTATGTTAGGGGATTTAGATTGTAAACTCCAATGGGGCAGGGACTGATGTGAGTGAGTTCTCTGTACAGCGCTGCGGAATTAGTGGCACTATATAAATAAATTGATTATGATGATGAATGGAGAGAAAACACAACAAGTTTCACTCGACACCAAACAGCAGACGGCTCTGTAGTAAGAGATCTCATTCCAGCTTTTACCTAATCCCTAATTAATCCTGTATTTACCACTATTAATTTAATACACTATCTCTGATGTTTTCCTTTGCCCTATACTTACTCTATACATATATCTTTATTCTCTTTCCCTCTGTAGTATTCCAGAAATTAGTTATAATAGATATCTATTAGTAACAGTGAATTATAGCAGTACAGTGTATATAATTCAGGATAGTTCAGTCAGTGGTACTCGTTATTCCAACGCTTCTGATACAGACAACGAGTATATAGACAGAAAAAATCCGATTAGTATAAAAGCAACATGATTTAAATTCAGACTTACATTCAAATAGGACAAAGGACATTTTCCGAACAAACTGCTATTCAGACTGGTAGAAATTGCGGTGAGACTGCATGCCGGCACTTCACTTTGACGTCAGAAAACAGAGCGACATGGAGACTTCTAAATTTAAAGCGGCAATGGCAGGACCCGGCAACTACACAATTTAATCATAGGGTTAGGATTAAGCGTTGGGTCCTGCCATTGCCGCTTTAAATTCAGATATAAATGTGTAGTTCACTATAGCAGTAGTTAGCAATATAGAGTTCAGGACAGAAGTGTTATAAATCAGATATAAATGTATAGTTCAGTGTAGCAGTAGCATTCACACTAAAGCAGTAATACACTGCAGATAGTAAGAAATACTTGTAAATATACTTATATCCTTGTGTGCCCTTGTTTCTGTAGTCTATTTCCAGTGTTAGCTAGCTGAGAAGTGCCTGTGTCGAACAGTTAAAAGCAAATGTCCCTTTCAGTGTCCCAACACCCTCTTTTGTCTTTGTATGGTCAGTTTCAGATAACAGCTTTGAAACCTGAGTTGGGTGTGGGGTTTTACAAACACATGCAAAATAGCTAATGTTGCTATGTGGAGGAGGGGAGACACTTTGAACAACATGAAATGGCTTGAGAATCAAATCATGAGAGAAGATTCTTCAACAGACTTCAGAGACATGGTCCCGTGAACTTTATAACCTTGAAAAGCTGGCAAAAATGTTGTCAGTTTGGGAATATGTGCAGACTGTAATGCACAGACACTTGTCACTTGTTCACAAACAATGGTCCTGAGTCATTAAGGAAAGTAAGGCAAAAAAAGGAGTAAAAGTTTTCCGGGGCAAACCCATACATGCCAAATTTCAAAACTTCTTCCCCAGGACATCCCGGGGAAGAAGTTAAGTGACAGTGGGTATGATGGGGCCACTATAAAATGCAGAAATTCACTGCACTGAGTAGAGGGGGTGGGGCTTATTGACATGATTAAGCCCCGCCTCCACCATTCAATGCCGGCAAATCCAGGAGGTTTACCTACTCTGCCAGGAGACTCCCTGAAATTCGGGAGCTTCCCGGGAGAGTAGGCGAGTATGGGCAAACCATGTTACAATGTAAGGGGTGCAAATTAGTTTATTATTTTGCACGTAAGTTAAATACTGACTGGTTTTTTTCATGTAGCACACAAATAGTTGATGGTTTTATTATTACACTGAAACTTAAAGTTCATCTAGGGCATGCCCTACCCCAACTATAAATCTATCCCCACGTTTTAAATTTAACTCCCTCTTCCATGCAGCATGGTTTTGCCTAGGTGCAAAGGTACTGATTTTTTATGCTTTACTTTCTTTACTGACTCAAGCCCAATGTGTGTAATTTGAACAATCAACATATTTAAAGATTAGATGGCATGCTTTTTGTTAGACGACCAGGACTCCATATATAGTCAATACAATTTGTTTTATAAACACACCGTCATATTATTTTTCTAACAATTAGACATTTTAATTTTTGGTGGGGGCCATGGCAATGTTGTGCATTTGATTCTTACCCATAACTTCCAACATTTAGAATCCCAAAAGAGAGACAAAATAAGCCCTGCCCTTGGACCACCCAAACTGCGCCCACAAATGGCACATTCCCATAAATCTTCATCTACTTTCGTGCTAACCCCCACCCCTTTTGTGGTCTGCAAATCGAGTTGTCCCGCCAAAATCCGGACAGTCGGGAGGCATGTATAGGGGTACAGGGGTATATAGAAGGGGATACATTAGGAGTAAAGAATATATTTAGATGGAGTACAAATGGGATATAGCAGGGGGTAGGATGCATTAAGGATACAGGACATATTTATTAGACATATAGGGGAATATAATAGGAGTACAGGGGTATGTAGAAGTGGATGGGGTACATTAGGGATACAGGACTTATTTATTATGAGTATAGGGGAATATAATAGAGGTACAGGGCTATGTAGAAGTGGGTGGGGTACATTAGGGATGCAGGACATTTTTTATTAGGAGTATAGGGGGATATAATAGGGGTACAGAGGTATGTAGCATGGGATACATTAGGTGTACAGCATATATTTAGTAGGGTCACAGGATGAGGGGTACAGGGGGACATAGCAGAGGTGAAATAGATTAGGTGTACAGAATATATTTAGATGGGGTACAGGTGGATATAAGCAGGGGTGGGATATATTGGGAGTACAGAATATAATTAGATGGGGTACAGGGGGATATAGCAGGTTTGGATACATTGGGGTACAGGCAGAGAGCAGAGCTCCCTGTGCAGCTGGGTCAGGACTGCATCTTCTGGCATGCTCTGCGGTGAGGGCCCGAAGTGGCGCTGATTGGTGGGAGGACGGACCAGTGAGATCGCTCAGTGTTGGAGGGTGCAGCAGCAGTGACAATACAGCAAGATGGTGCTGAAAAGTACTATGGTGTGGTGAGTGCTGGGAACGGGGGGAGAGGGACAGCCGGGGGGGGGGCTTATAGGGACAAACTGTAAGGTGGGCAGGAGAGCGGGATAGTTCACTGAAATCGGAACTGTCCTGTTGAAATCAAGACAGTTGGGAGGTATGGATATGTAAAGGGCTCTGATGATGGTGTAATGTGGGGACACATGCAGTTATAATCTGATGCACTAGAGTAAGTAGGGCTTCTAGAGCTGGCATGTGGGGTAACGGGAGCTAATATAATGTGGGGGCACTAAAGCTGTTCTAATCTGGGTGGGGGCCACTAGTAATAATATGGGGAGACTGGTACTGGTATAATGTAGGAACACTGGTTCTAGTGTAACGCAGGGACACTAGCACCATGTGAGAGACACTATCTCAGTGTTCATACACACTGCCCCCTTACTATTCCTCTCTATATTATACCATTTTCTTCAAAAAGGGTTGTTCATGCACACTGCTCCCTCACTATTCCTCTCTATATTATACAATTTCCTTCAAAAAGGGTGTTCATACACACTGTCCCCTCTCTATTCCTGTCTATATTATACCATTTCCTTTTTAGAGGGGTATTACTACACACTGCCCCCTCTCTATTCCTGTCTATATTATACCATTTACTTACTAGAAGGGTGTTCATACACACACTGCCCCTTCACTATTCCTCTCTATATTATACCATTTCCTTACTAGAGGTGTGTTCATGCACACTGCCGCCTCACTATTCCTCTCTATATTATACCATTTACTTACTAGAGGGGTATTAATACACACTGCCGCCTCACTATTCCTCTCTATATTATACCATTTACTTACTAGATGGGTATTAATACACACTGCCCCCTCACTATTCCTCTCTATATTATACCATTTACTTACTAGAGGGGTATTAATACACACTGCCGCCTCACTATTCCTCTCTATATTATACCATTTACTTACTAGAGGGGTATTAATACACACTGCCGCCTCACTATTCCTCTCTATATTATACCATTTACTTACTAGAGGGGTATTAATACACACTGCCACCTCACTATTCCTCTCTATATTATACCATTTACTTACTAGAGGGGTATTAATACACACTGCCGCCTCACTATTCCTCTCTATATTATACCATTTACTTACTAGAGGGGTATTAATACACACTGCCGCCTCACTATTCCTCTCTATATTATACCATTTACTTACTAGAGGGGTATTAATACACACTGCCCCCTCACTATTCCTCTCTATATTATACCATTTCCTTTTTAGAGGGGTATTACTACACACTGCCCCCTCTCTATTCCTGTCTATATTATACCATTTACTTACTAGAAGGGTGTTCATACACACACTGCCCCTTCACTATTCCTCTATATATTATACCATTTCCTTACTAGAGGTGTGTTCATGCACACTGTCCCATCACTATTCCGCTCTATATTATACCATTTACTTACTAGAGGGGTATTAATACACACTGCCGCCTCACTATTCCTCTCTATATTATACCATTTACTTACTAGAGGGGTATTACTACACACTGCCCCCTCTCTATTCCTGTCTATATTATACCATTTACTTACTAGAAGGGTGTTTATACACACACTGCCCCTTCACTATTCCTCTCTATATTATACCATTTCCTTACTAGAGGTGTGTTCATGCACACTGCCGCCTCACTATTCCTCTCTATATTATACCACTTACTTACTAGAGGGGTATTAATACACACTGCCGCCTCATTATTCCTCTCTATATTATACCATTTACTTACTAGAGGGGTATTAATACACACTGCCCCCTCACTAATCCTCTCTATATTATACCATTTCCTTATTAGAGGGGTATTAATACACACTGTCCCCTCACTATTCCTCTCTATATTATACATTTTCCTTACTAGAGGTATGTTAATACACACTGCCCCCTCACTATTCCTCTTTATATTATACCATTTCCTTATTAGAGGGGTACTAATACACACTGCCCCCTCACTATTCCTCTCTATATTATACTTTTTACTTACTAGAGGGGTATTAATACACACTGCCCCCTCACTATTCCTCTCTATATTATACTTTTTACTTACTAGAGGGGTATTAATACACACTGCCCCTCACTATTCCTCTCTATATTATACCATTTCCTTATTAGAGGGGTATTAATACACACTGCCCCCTCTCTATTCCTGTCTATATTATACCATTTACTTACTAGAAGGGTGTTCATACACACACTGTCCCTTCACTATTCCTCTCTATATTATACCATTTCCTTACTAGAGGTGTGTTCATGCACACTGCCGCCTCACTATTCCTCTCTATATTATACCATTTACTTACTAGAGGGGTGTTCATACACATTGTCCCCTCACTATTCTTCTCTATATTATACAATTTCCTTACGAGAAGGGTGGTAATACACACTGCCACCTCACTATTCCTCTCTATATTATACATTTTCCTTACTAGAGGTATGTTAATACACACTGCCCCCTCACTATTCCTCTCTATATTATACTTTTTACTTACTAGAGGGGTATTAATACACACTGCCCCCTCACTATTCCTCTCTATATTATACCATTTCCTTATTAGAGGGGTATTAATACACACTGCCCCCTCTCTATTCCTGTCTATATTATACCATTTACTTACTAGAAGGGTGTTCATACACATACTGCCCCTTCACTATTCTTCTCTATATTATACCATTTACTTACTAGAGGGGTGTTCATACACACTGTCCCCTCACTATTCCGCTCTATATTATACCATTTCCTTACGAGAAGGGTGGTAATACACACTGCCACCTCACTATTCCTCTCTATATTATACCTTTTCCTTACTAGAGGTATTTTAATACACACTGCCCCCTCACTATTCCTCTGTATATTATACCATTTCGTTACTAGAGGGGTGTTCATACACACTGCCCCCTCCCTATTCCTCTCTATGTAATACCATTTCCTTCAAAAAGGGGTGTTTGTACACACTGCCCTCTCACTTTTTCTCTCTATATTATACCATTTCCTTCAAAAAGGTGTGTTCATGCACACTGCCCCCTCACTATCCCTCTCTATATTATACTATTTACATACTAGAAGGGAGTTAATACTAGAGATGGTCACTGACCCCCGTGTTTTGGTTTTGCATTCGGTTTTGGATCTGGATTACCGTCGTGTTTTGGTTTTGGGTTATGGTTTTGCAAAACCGCCCTTGCGTGTTTTGGGTTTGGTTTTGGTTTTGTTTGGTTTTGTTTTGCAATTTGTTAAAAAAAATTACATTTATTGGTGCTAAAATAACATAATTTAGGTATTATTTTGTAGCTACATTATTATTAACCTCAGTAACACTAATTTCCAGTCATTTTTTATTCAATTTTGACCACCTCCTATGTCACAATATGATTTTCATACACTTGAAAAGAAAAATTGCTGCAGTTGTTGCCAGTGATAACAAAAAGGCCATTGTGTCACGGGCACTAGGAGTCTTTACCCAGTATCACCCGCTGATGGTCTTATCAGAGCAGTAGAGTTGGTATATGATACTCTGATAGCAGGGTGATAATGGAACTGGAAACAGCAGATGGTTAGATAATGCTCAGAAAGTCTATGACTAGCAGCACTGGTAAACAATAGGTTACTGAACACGAGGATCTGGATGGACAAGGACACGTGAGGGTAGTCAGTGGTCTGCGCACGGCAAGTTGTACCACTGCTATAGTGAGAAGAATGTCCAGGAGTAATAAGGAGGTGGAAGTCAGCGGTCTGCGTATAGCAAGTTGTACCGCTGTCTGTAGTGAAGGAATGGAATCCAGGTGAAGGTAACGGGGAAGTCAGTGGTTTGCGTGTAGCAAGTTGTACCACTGCTTAAGTGAGAGGATATATGCAACTGGTGACACAGGGAAACAGGAATCAGTGGTTTGCCTCTAGCAAGTTGTACCACTGAATATATATGTGAGGAAGGACACGAGGAGATAAATGCAATGCAGAGTCTAAACGGGTACACTGAACTTGATCCCACGTTGAACTGCACACAATAATAATAATGAATGAACAGCACTGCACAGATAAGCAAAGTCACTAGAATAGTCCAGCAAAAGGAAACACAGTCAATAATAGCAATAGTCTCAGAGGATGGAAACTCCGGAGGAGAACAACTCAGTCCAGATGGATATGCAATACACCAGCACAGTCAATGAGAAGTATGCATACCGTGGTTCAGATGAGCAGGCTGTTAGAGATAGCTGCAGGGATACCTGAGCGGCAGGGAACAGACGAGATGAGAAGTCCTTGCAGAATGGAAGCGGCAGGTAGGTGCAGCGCACTGTAGGTAGGCCAGCAAGGACGACAAATACTCAGGAAGCAGTAGTATATTGAATAGAACAGCAGGAGACCACGGGAGAGTAGAAGCAATGTAGCAGAGCTGGAAACCGAGGAGCGTAGACTCGATGCTAACAGGCAAGTTGACACAAACGGACACACTGTAGAAGCAGTAGGCAGCGGGTCAGCTGACGGCAGGTAGAATGCAGACTGGAGCGCTGAGACGAGCAGGACTCTGTAGACATGCTGAAGTAGCTAACAGGAATCAGCTGGAACAGTAGCGATGTAACACAGGAGAGTTTGAAGTGATCTGTAACTGTAGATACATGGAGGCAGCGAATAGGAATCAGCTGCTGAAGTCACGATGAAACACAGGAGAGTTTGCAGTAATCTGTAACTGTAGATACACGGAGGCAGCGGATAGGAATCAGCTGCTGAAGTCACGATGAAACACAGGAGAGTTTGCAGTAATCTGTAACTGTAGATACACGGAGGCAGCGGATAGGAATCAGCTGCTGGAGTCACGATGAAACACAGGAGAGTTTGCAGTAATCTGTAAGTGTAGATACACGGAGGCAGCGGATAGGAATCAGCTGCTGGAGTCACGATGAAACACAGGAGAGTTTGCAGTAATCTGTAACTGTAGATATACGGAGGCATCGGATAGGAATCAGCTGCTGGAGTCACGATGAAACACAGGAGAGTCTGCAGTAATCTGTAACTGTAGATACACGGAGGCAGCGGATAGGAATCAGCTGCTGAAGACACGATGAAACACAGGAGAGTTTGCAGTAATCTGTAACTGTAGATACACGGAGGCAGCGGATAGGAATCAGCTGCTGAAGACACTAGGAACAGGAGGAATAGAAGTGGTCTGGAAACCACAAACGGCAAACAGGAATCAGCATAAGCTGAACACACGACCAGGCACTGGAACACCTTCAGAGACTCATGAGGAATGAGACTCCAAGATCAGGCAACGTGGTATTGACCACAGGTGCTTAATATAGGGAGTGTTGCCTGATCAGCCAATTAAGTTAAAGGAACAGAACTGAAGGTTAAAAGGGACTGCACATGCGCAGTACCTCATTATAATGGACGGACACGGTTCCTAGCTACCTTAGAAGTAGCAGTTAAACAATCCTTTGCAAGAGGAAGCAAGAATGAAACCTGTCACCCAGTCGCAAAGCGGATCATAGACACCCTGGGTACTATGCTAGTGTTAGATCTGCGTCCAATGTACACTATTAATACAGTTGGTTTAAGACATTTAATTGAGGTGTTCTGTCCCTGTTAGCAAATGTCATCACTATACCATTTTACTAGAAAAGCTAATTCTCTCCTGTACCGGAAAGTTCCTAAAAATTTAATTATTGGGCGACAAAATGGCATTCTACTCACTGTACACTTAACCACAGATATGTGGACAAGCGGAACTGGGCAAACTAAAGATTATATGACTGTGAAAGCCCACTGGGTTGGTCATTCACCTTCCCCAGCATGGACAGCAGCAGCATGTACCCAGGTACGTCACATTTTTGAGAAGTAGGCTACTCTGTGTATAAGCGGCTTCAGTAAGAGGCATACAGCTAACAAACTGTTTAAAAAACTAAGGGATGTCATTGAAAGATGGCTAATCCTGCTTGGACTCTCCTAAGGATATGTTATTTCTGATTACGACCCCAATATTGGTCAAGCATTACAGCGGGGTTGAATTCCATCACATTTCCTGTTTTGCACACACTATCAACTTGGTGTTACAGAACTTTTTAAAAATGACATGCGGGAGATGGTGTTTGTGTCCAGAAACATTTAGGGTCAATATCTGGTTTCTGCAACAGCATGTAGGAGAATGCAGAAGCTGCAAGAAGACTAGCATTTGAGGGGAATATACTTTAGTCCAGCAAAGTAGTTACCTGTGAAGAAAGTGCAAACACGGTTTGCTTGAGTCATGTGATTGCCTTAATAATACATTTTGAAAAGTTGCTACAGAAAATTATAGTGTGAAATAAAACAAATTGTAGATTAAATACTTAATTTTCTTTGCAAGGATCCCAGACTTATCAACATCTTGTTTGGACGTCTTCTCCTTCAGTTTCTTTGGCAACTGCTTGTTGTAAAAAAAATTGCTTTCCCAAGACACCCAGTGGTGATGCAGATGAGTCCGCATAACATTTTGATATTTGCTCTGCTGTAAAAAAATTTTGCCCAAAAATCATGACAGCTCTGCCCTAAAATCAACTAGTCATTCCCTTTGGAAGGCCATTATCGGCAATGACATCACACTACACAGACTTCTATGATGGTGGGATGAATTAGCATTGTTTGAGGAAGATTATCACTAAACCCTGCCACATCTCCTGTTTCGCAGTGAGCTATGGTACAATAAAATGTAACTGCAGATTTAGACCAAGACTGTCAGCCCTATTATTTCTATTTCAGCAATTACAATTAGCAATGGAGCAATGGAGCTCTTCTCTTTGGGTGTTACCTATATAACGCAGCACAATTTGCCTGCAAATTCTACAGACAAGCCTGCTTGTCTTCCACTTCATCAATGACTCTTAGCAATTGAGCACTCGTCTTTGGGTGTATATTATAACCAAACTTTATTAGTGAAAATTATAAAAAATACAGTTTAATCCCTGATAGGCCCTCCACCATCCTTTGCATGTTAATATTAGGATTGGAGTTATGGTCAAGGTCACACATTGTTTTGACAAATCCTTCATACCAGCCCAGATGTCAAACTGTTGTGGTCTGCCGCCTGCGTCATCCCTGCTTGTGTTTGGAAAGTGCAAATTGGTGCCAGAAACTCACGTGCCAGAACTGCTGCCACTGGTGCCACACTGCTGCCTCTGGTGCAGGACTTACACAATCAACCGCATCATCATCAGCACCCTCGTCGGATACCCAAATCTCCCCCACATCCTCTTCTAAAGACAAAGTGTCATCATCACTTGGTGTATCACCGGCTACACTCGGGCTGTTCAGGCACACATCAGCAGAACTGCTCAAAGGGCCCCTCTTTATGGGTACACTAACAGAATGCTCACGATTAGACATCCCACTGTTGGATGGACTCTCCACAGGGATTGGTGTCATTTCTGATTCAGAGCAAACATTATCCTCTAATGCCTTACTGTTATCTTGCAGCTCGGCTTTGACGCGTAACAGTAGTTGTGCACCACTTGTAGGCTCGGTAACATTTTTGGATCTGCCACTAATAGAGAAAGGCGAAGGCCTCATTCTCTCTTTGCCACTGCGTGTGTAGAAGGGCATGTTGGCATTTTTTTTTTATCGGCACTTAACTTTTCCTCAGTTACACTTCTTTTTCGCTTCAATACAGTAAATTTTTTAGGGGTGTGTTTTTTTGACTGATTTGAAAACTCTGTGTAGTTTGACATCGCCTTGGCCAGATGACGTACTGGGAACACTAGCATCAGGACTGGTGACAGAACCTGGTTGCTCATTCTGCTCATATGTGGACTGCTTTGAATCCATTCTGAGCCCAAAGCACTTGTAGTATCACAAATTGTTTTAGATACTGCTGACAAATATGACTTTTGACAGCCAGAAATATTAATGCAAAAGAATGAGGGACACCCCAAAAGCACTTGGGAGTGCTAAAAATTATTTGGTAGATACTGCTGACAAATATGACTTTTGACAGCCAGAAATATTTATGCACAATTATGGGGGACACCCCAAAAGCACTGGGGAGTGCTAAAAATTATTTGGTCAATCTGCTGACAGATAATACTTTGGACAGCCAGAAATATTTATGCACAATTATGGGGGACACCCCAAAAGCACTGGGGAGTGCTAAAAATTATTTGGTCAATCTGCTGACAGATAATACTTTGGACAGCCAGAAATATTTATGCACAATTATGGGGGACACCCCAAAAGCACTGGGGAGTGCTAAAAATTATTTGGTCAATCTGCTGACAGATAATACTTTGGACAGCCAGAAATATTTATGCACAATTATGGGGGACACCCCAAAAGCACTGGGGAGTGCTAAAAATTATTTGGCCAATCTGCTGACAGATAATACTTTGGACAGCCAGAAATATTTATGCACGATTATGGGGGACACCCCAAAAGCACTTGAGAGTGCTAAAAAATATTTGGTAGATACTGCTGACAAATATGACTTTTGACAGCCAGAAATATTTATGCACAATTATGGGGGACACCCCAAAAGCACTGGGGAGTGCTAAAAATTATTTGGTCAATCTGCTGACAGATAATACTTTGGACAGCCAGAAATATTTATGCACAATTATGGGGGACACCCCAAAAGCACTGGGGAGTGCTAAAAATTATTTGGTCAATCTGCTGACAGATAATACTTTGGACAGCCAGAAATATTTATGCACGATTATGGGGGACACCCCAAAAGCACTTGAGAGTGCTAAAAAATATTTGGTAGATACTGCTGACAAATATGACTTTTGACAGCCAGAAATATTTATGCACAATTATGGGGGACACCCCAAAAGCACTGGGGAGTGCTAAAAATTGTTTGGTAAATCTGCTGACAGATAATACTTTGGACAGCCAGAAATATTTATGCACAATTATGGGGGACACCCCAAAAGCACTGGGGAGTGCTAAAAATTATTTGGTAGATACTGCCGACAGATAGTAATTTTGACAGGCAGAAATATTTTTGCACAATTATGGGGGACACCCCAAAAGCACTGGGGAGTGCTAAAAATTATTTGGTAGATACTGCTGACAGATAGTAATTTTGACAGCCAGAAATATTTATGCACAATTATGGGGGACACCCCAAAAGCACTGGGGAGTGCTAAAAATTATTTGGTAGATAATGCTGACAGATAGTAATTTTGACAGCCAGAAATATTTAGGCAAAATAATGTGGGACACCCAAAAAGCACTTAGAGGATTTTTTTTTTTTTTCAATATTTGGCACTCAATCCTCCTCTCTTCTCTAGCGATTTTTGTTAGCACAATTGGAATCAGAATATTGTATTCTCTGTCCCTGTGACTACACCCTGCTCTGTCCCTCTGTCAAATGGTGATGGATTGCTGTGGAGGCATGTATTTATATTCTTCAAGTATCGTGAGAACTGAGCCCCGAGATCCGACTACGTCACAATGACGTTCGGCCTTGATTTGGATTCCGAGCGAACGGCTCGGTACTCGGATAGTCAAAGTTCGGGCGGGTTTGGTTCTCGGGGAATCGAGCCCGCCCATCTCTAGTTAATACACACTGTCTCCTCACTATTCCTCTCTATGTTATACCATTTCCTTACTATTCCTTACTAGAGGGGTGTTCATACACACTGCCCCTTCACTATTCCTCTCTATATTATACCATTTCCTTACTAGAGGGGTGTTTATACACACTGCTCCCTCACTATTGCTCTCTATATTATACCATTTCCTTCAAAAAGGGGTGTTCATGTAACGCCTGCAGGGGAACAGGACAGAGGCACACAGATGTCTTACCTTCCAAACGGTGACAGCCTACCGTTCAGTTCGGATTCACCCCAGCTGCTCTTCATGTCAGTACCGTGTTTATTGAAGGTCTGACTCCTGGACCCCAATCCTGAGGAGCCACTATGCAATACTCCGCTCTTTCCTATTCCAGCAGAGCAGCAACTGAACCTCCGTCAGATCACTCCACTTCTGCCTAAGGAAGAAACAGAAGTTAAGACCCGTGCCTACCTGGAAGGACTGTCAAAGGCTACGTGTTCACCTTCTACTCCGGGGCTGACCCTAAACCCACACCCAGGTCGTACCGAGAAGACCTGCCCGACCAGGGCTCACTGGAACAACGCACCACTGAGGTGGCGGCTTCTGCTAGGAACTGTCAGTGGCCACTACCAGAACTCAAGCCGGTCGCATTCACCCAAGTGGAAACACCACCCCAATCTGGAACCGTCAGGGACCCTGCTGGAACTCAGACTGGGACACCCAATTGGAACCACGGGATGCATTGGGCACCAGTGAGGTGCCCAATCACTGCCTCAGGAATCCTGCATAACCCCAGAGACCTACGGGACGGGAAGACTACCGTGTGTCCTACCCTGTGTGCTTTAACTAACCCCTTATTCCCACAGACACAGAGAATTACAGGAGTACAGTAAGGAAACAAGCATCTACCTTTAATGGGTGCCTGACGTCTTGCACCTTGAAAGAAACTTCTACAGCACAACCATACACAATGCACAATGCTATATTTCACCACACAAGTTCAATAACACAATACTACTATCTAGGATGGACAGAGTATGACAAACACTTGCGAGCACTAGCTGATAAGCCTAATATACAATATAACAATGGGAGCCACAATCTATCTGATAAGGGCACTCATGCCCACTTTACCTATAAGCCTTTTGCCCCTTTCTAACGATAGAGCCTTGTGCCCGCTTTCACTGCATGTCCATGTGTCCCCTCACTATGGGCGTAGAGCCCAGCTAACCAGGGCCTAGTGCCCAAATGATCCCTGCCTGTGCCTAACGGTACCAGGGCCCTGTGACCACTATCTGCTGCCATGTGCCTAGTGCCCAAAGTGCCCACAGGCCTTGTGCCCGACCCTACAAATACTTACCTGCTCTGCACAGGATTCTCAACTTGCACCATTGTCTTCAACTCTGGGTCTTCTAGACCCTCCAGCCGGCGGTGCCTCTTCTCCTCTTCGGGGCGCAGCTCCCTGCTGTCTTCTGGACAGGGGTGCTCCTATCCCCTACAAGGGCTCCCTGCCAACGACTTCAGCACTGTCTTCCCATGGTAGGGTAGCTCCTAGCCCTTACAAGGACACCCTGACACTTTCGCCGGCATCTTCTTGCTTGTTCGTGCTGGACGTCCCACGACGTCCTGCTCCACCGGCGAACTAACTCTAAAATGATGGCGCCCAGTGGCTTAATTAGCCACCGGCGCGCTGACGTCAGACGGCGCCGCCGCAAGCGCTGATTGGATCGCTGCGGTGCCAATAAATCAAACGGCCGAATGTGAGCCAGGGTTGGCTCACCTATCCAGCCACCGATTTGCCAGCAGGGGAAGGTGAGCCCTGATTGGCTCACTTGCCCTCTGCTGCCGGGACCTACGGAGGAAGAGGAAGACTTACCGGCGCTTTCCTATATGGTTTATTTCCATTACATTGCTCATATCAATATTAAATACTTTGTTCATACAGTACATATAGTAATTGTTGGCAAAAAAATTATAGTGAACATGTGTTAAACCATAATAGAACATTTATTTTTTGGTCTCAAAGTGACTTTAGTCTCCTCCTTTTTATCTCTTGGTCAGTGAATTTCATCTTTAATATCCAGTGGTCTTGGAACAGATTTGATGAAGATGTCTGTATAAAGCAGTAGAAATTTTGGCACAATAAAACTTGATGACGCTGATTATCTTGATAATGACATTTTCTTTGTGGCCACTGGTAACTTTTAGGTTGATGACTATTCTTGAAAATGTGTAACAATAAATTTAAAAATATAAATAATTATGTAATACATTTGTTAAAAATATATAGCAATAGAGTGTAGCAGGCCTAAGAAAGAAGAGTAAGAAAGAACTATAAAACGCTAAAAAAAATAAAAATTACTTCTGTCTAAATGGTTCTTGCATTGCAATGGAAAAAAAACATGTATACATACCTTTAGACTTTGTAACTACTTGACTTGTCTGCTATCTTGTAAGTTGAAGAGGTTATCTTCGGATACAGTTTGTAAACAGCATTGACTCTAATCTCAATAGTCTGCTAATAGATAAAAAATATTTATAACAATGCACATCAAATATCTGAGGTAGACATTGAGACAAGAAAAGCACAAGTGACAGGCAGCTTTTTTGTCTGCAGGTAGAGAAGCCAGAGTGGGAACAACCACAGTAAAAAGTTGGAAAAAAGACAATCATGGGTAAATGTATCAAGCTGCATTTTTTTCAGCGATTAATGATTGCCGCATATCGCAAGAGATAACTGCCGATTTTAAGTGCAAACTCGCCACGTATTACCCAGCGATTTTGACTTTCCAAAATCCAATCTCTGCCCACTTGTATCAATTTTAAAACACCTTTCTCTCCCATGTTGTAGTCAAATGTGCTGGAGATTAAACACAAACTTGCCAGAGTTTCAACAGAAACTGAAACTAGTCCGAGATTGAACATAAATAAAGCATGTCGTTTAAGCTATCTGGGCAATGTTATAATAACAGGAGGCCCAATGGGAATTTAAATAAAGCATGTTTTTTGTTGTAGAGGGGCAAAAATGATTATTAATTTTCTTAGGGGGGACAAAATATTTTATGAATACTTTAATGGACCAAATTTAATTATTGATTATATGGAAGCGATTTTTATTTTATTTTATTTTATTACAGTGACTTACTATTTATCACCAGTGGGGAAACGTTTACATTTTTATGACATGACAGCACTTAAAATTTCCTGATGGGGACACCATTAAATGTTGTGGTAGTCAAAAAATTGGATGAAGTAGTTTCAAATTAATAAACATCGATTGGATTGGTTTTATGTGAAATAAGCGAATGGTACACTACGGCGTGGAAGGGCTAATTATGTAATCATACTAGCGAACACATATAAATACATTTACACTCACACATACATTTGTTAATAGTTCACTTTAATAAAGTTCCAGCACATAGTCATTTATATTCAAATGTAATAGATTTAATAGTTTAATATAACAATGTTACAATTACTTTAAAGACATCTAAGGCTCAGGATATAGGAAATGTATCATATTTCGTTTCATATTAATCCACTTTTTACCATCAGAAATCCTTTACCATCGGCTAACCAATTGCACCCTACGGGCGCTAGTTATGCATGATAAAGGATTAATGTTCAAAATGATATTGTGTTTGGAATGGAAATGGGTTGGTTTGAACCAGTATTTGGTGGTTTCCTGAAGGAAGACATGTAGGCAACAGTTGGAGTGAGTTGCCCCCACCCTCGGAATGCATCGTTTGAACCGACCTATGACCTGCATTGTATTGGACTATCCTTTATCCTGGGCCAATGAAGAATGCTTTTACAATTATCTTGTTCACTTTATGACATCATCACTGTTTCTATGTAACACAAATTGTATATAAGCCAGGAACAGAGTCCACTCTTCAGTCTACTTTGACCACAGGCTTCAGGACTGAATGACTGTTAGCTGGATCCAGTGCACTGCGTATGTATCGGTTGTACTTCATTACGTTTTTATTGTATTTTGACCATTTGGCTTTTCCTGTTATTTGTATTTGCTATTATGTTATTGGTTTGCTATTAAATATATTTTTGTGATTTGGAACCACATTGATCGTATCAGACAATATTTATTGGTAGCGATAATACGACCAGAACAAAGTACATACGTGTGGCACTACAAGTGTCAGCATGCACATGAGCACTTGTAGTGTCACAAGTCTGTACTTTAAATGGTGACCCTATCAGGAAATATAAAGTGTTGCCATGTCATAAAAATATAAATATTGCCCCACTGGTGATAAAATAGTAAGCCACTATAATAAAATAAAAATAAAAATAAACACTTACATATAATCTATAATTATATTTGGTCCACTAACTTATGCTTAAAATAAATTGTCCCCCGTGAGAAAATGAATAATCTTTTTTGCCCTTCTACAACAAAAAACATGTTTTTTTTAAAACTACCATTATGCCCCCTGTTATATTAATATTGCTTTGCAGTGTAACAGTGATGTGTTTGGCAAGATCAGGGTATAGAAAGCAGCGCGTTGTATTTGCCGATTTTGAAGTCAAGGTTTCATGAGTTTGCAAAATCGCAGCTTCATACAATTGGAGATTTGTATAGCTAGAGTGGCAAAATGTTGGGACTGCGATTTGTAGCAATTTTGAGAATGACGATTGTTAAGAGAGTTTTGTCGCTATCCAATAACGATTGTCGAATCTCGATTTGTGTTTCCAATGCACAAATATTTATTCTCAAAAAGTAGCAGAATAATTCAAGCAAAATAATAATAAGTACAGCCGTTACTTATCGCATGCGCTCTGGATCCAGCGAACAGTCATTCAATCCTAAAGTCTGTGGACAAGAAGTCTGTTCACTGGATGTGAGGCTCATGCTTATATGCAAACAGAAATACAGTACAATAATGCAGATGATGTGGCTTGCTTCTATTGGTCCAGGTTTAAGGAAGGTCCAGGGGGTTGTAGATCATAGGCTAGTTTAATCTAAGGAATCCAAAGGTGTGGGTCATCTCTCCAGGGGATGAGCTCTGTTCTTCCCGCCATAACTCCAATTACAACCAGTCCATTTGCATTTTACAGTCAGAATCATATTAAAGGTTTATTCCCTAACATCAATAACTAGAGTATGCAATGTGTGATCTTTTTGCCGAATGCACCGGACAGCTGCTGATGTAAAGGGGATTAATATGATATCAAACATGACACATTTCCCTTAACCTGAACCATAGGTTTTACTAGTATGCATATACCTTCTTTATTAAACATGAATTCTACTATATTTCGACATAAATGACTATGTGTTGCAACTATAATTAAGGTGTACTATTTAGAAATGTTTATGTTTGTGCGAAGGTGTGTAAAAGTGTAGAAACTGTTTATTGCCACGTGTTGCGGCTGGATATGCCCTTTCACGCCGTAGCGTGCTCTACGCATAATTTCAGACAAAGACAATCAAGTCTGCTCGATATTAATTGAAATGACTTTATCCAATTTGCTGACTTTGACACGATTTTGAAAGAAACACTTCTCTGGCGATTTTACATCAAACCGCCGGTTAATAAATCTGCGATTTTAAACTCGCCTGAGAAATTCGCTGGCAATGCAAAATCGCAGCTTGATACATTTACCCTGCAGAGTAGAAAAGAGGGATATGTGTGGTGAAATTTGTACCTACCTGAAGTATTGTAGTCATTCAGGCCAGTCGAATCTTCTGTCTTCGACGATGAAAGCTGAAGCTCTTGTATCTTCAGTGATGAGGCATGATTGGCGGCTGAATGGATGTAGGGGAAGCTAACACCTAAAAAGTGTGAGAGGGAGAAAATGGCCATGAGTGACAACATTTTGTCTACAGGAAAAGAAGCCAGAGTGGGGACAAACACAGTAAAAATTGGAAAAAAGACACTCAGAGTGGAAAAGAGGGATATGTGTGGTGCAATTTGTACCTACCTGATGTGGTGCAGTCGGCTCTTATGTCTTCACTCATGTTGCTGTTCATCTGTGGATGTTGTCTGATCTTCAACAACAGTTCCATCTGTTTGTGTGGACACTTCTGAGGTTTGTACCTGAGCTGGCATGGATGGCGTTGGACCACTCTGTTGCATAATTCTGTGCATCAAGTCATTTACGGTCAGTTGCAGACTTATGGAAACTGCAAGGCTCGCAGCTGTTGCCTGTTGCTGTGAGATTCAGATTTTGTTCAAAGTTGCCTACATTTGATGCTGTGACAGTTGTACCTTCCTGAGTGTTGCTGAATGTTCCATTTGATGCATTCCCTAGTTCAAAAGCATTTGGGCAAAGAGATTCTGATTGGCCAAAATCTGTCTCTGATTATCCAGAACCATGCGAATCACAGAGGCACAAATGACTGGCTCCTCTTGACTTGCATCATCATGAGGTCCGTTCTCATCCTGTGTTGGTTGAGGTGAGAGGCTTTCAGCTTCAGCTTGTGATGAGGGTGTGTTCATGAGTTCTGTTCTTACCTCTAGATTTTTAGTGACCTCAATTGGGGATGTGTCCACCTCTTCAGGTTTCAATGTGTCCTCTACCTGAATCGTGGCTGTGTCGGAATTAGGTTGCGTGGTGTCCTGTGTCTCAAATGTTGATGTCTGTGTTTCTGTTACCACTGTACAGATATCTTCTGGGGGATTGACTTCAGTGGAGACATACTCCAAATCAGTCACAATATCTTCAGTACTTTCATGATTAGGTACTTCCTCTACAAACAGTCTTCTTCTCTTAACTGATGAAATAGAGATAGACAAAGTTTTTTCATTAGTAATTATAATTTATGTGAGGACATTTGATAAGATGAGAGGTTTCTTGGTAGTATGAAAGATTTTAAATACCTCTCACAGATGAAAATTAGGAAACAATTTTTCATGTACAATGACTTGCCTCATTTCTTCTGGGTCATGTACACACTCCTCAACTGTCCTTGATGTTGGCGTATCTGAAATTTAAAATTAATTTAGTTTCTATGGTATTTCATTAACTGCTTACACATCAATAATAAATATAATACATTTATCTGTTGAGGTTAGAGTGGACTTCTTCCTCATGCTTCTGCTGCTAACCGTTGCCTTTACTTTTTGTAGGCGCTGTTCTGAGACGTGAAATGTATCAAGATTATGCTAATAATCTGATAGGATACCAGTAATATATTCATATTTCAGCGATATCATTACTGTGTTCGGACCAGAACTACGTGGTCATTTTTTTTTTAACAATCATGACTTTATTAAAATTACAATTCTACAGAGTGTTCTAGAAAAGATTTATGCTTCAAATTAATTTATAAAATTTTAGTGAAATTAAAAACTTTGATAATATTTATTTTTATGTTGTGATTTTTATGTGGGTTTTATAATAATTACCTGTAATTGTTTTGATATCATTAATAAATAAGGGGCTTGTATTAAAACAAAATGGCCACAATGTTAGTATTGGGTGATGTGACATATCTGCATATTGTAAAACCATGAGAATTGGAAAGATATGCATTAAATAAAAACTTTAACCTGGGGGGTAGAGATTAGCAATTGGGGTGCAATATGGGGATTGCCTTCATCATTACATGCTTTGTCGGAACTAAAATAAACAGTATATTATTAGTGTAGAAAATTGTCAGTGTACATGGTTTAACTGTGTCTGAATTTTAGACTTCAGCATTTCTATTATGTCATCTTTACAAGTTCTCTTTTGTGGGGGCCCAAACAAATCACTTCAGTCACAAAAGTGGCAGCCCCTGTCGCTTAAGTGCTTCATTTGGTAAACTATGTGCATGTCCTTTTTAACATATGGGTGGGTGGATGGCCTCAAGTGCAAAGCCATCTTGCATGATTTTGACTCCTCTACTTTTCTTTTCTTCAACAATCTTCTGAAGTCATAGCTATAGTACATTCCTGCATCAAAATTCCCTTTCTTGGGGGGCTTTTGTAACTCATTGAAATGCCTAACTATTTTCAGCATGTTAATAGCCAACTGTCACCTGACTGCTAATTGGGTGACCAATATGCCAAATTCTATCTCTTCATTTCTCAAAATGTGGACTTTCAAATTTAATTGCATTGTCTTGTCAAGGCAGATGTTTGGCAACCAAATCTGCATCAATGTGAGTTATACATACTTGTGTGGGAAGGCCAACTATTACCCAATCTGAACTGTTTGGTTTACAAAATTTTTACAGGTCACTAATATAACATAAATGTGTTATTAATACATTCCATATTTATATACATTTCATATTTATATACATGACATATTTTATACATGACATATTTATATATTTGCAAATATATATATATATATATATATATACAGTGCTTTTTTTGTAAAAAAAAAAAAAGGTGCCGGAACTCACGTCTTATTAATCTTTTATGAAAAAAAATAAAAAATTATATATATATATATATATATATATATATATATATATATATACACATAAATTTACTCCCTTCCTTGCCCCTCACACACTTGACAATTGTAAAATAAAAATAATAACTCCTACCTCCTCCTGGTTGGCTGGCAAGGCTGCAGTCCAGATGACTGATGAAGTAAACGCAGGATATCTAGAGGGGAGGCCCCATATGTTAATTTAATAAAACAAACATAACAACTGGACATCACTCACCTGTTACACACTGACATGTTCCCTGCTGCGGCTGCCTACCAACTTTTCTCACATATGGCCGCTAACTATTCTCACCCCTATTCTGCACCCTGGTTTTTTTGTGGCCCTCTCTTTCCACCTCCCTCCTTTTTCTGTAGCCCTCTTTCTGCTCCCCTTCTTTATTCTGTAGCCCTCTTTCTGCTCCCCCTCTATTCTGTAGCCTTCTTTCTGCTCCCCCTCTATTCTGTAGCCTTCTTTCTGCTCCCCCTCTATTCTGTAGCCCTCTTTCTGCTCCCCCTCTATTCTGTAGCCTTCTTTCTGCCCCCCCTCTATTCTGTAGCCCTCTTTCTGCTCCCCCTCTATTCTGTAGCCTTCTTTCTGCTCCCCCTCTATTCAGTAGCCTTCTTTCTGCTCCCCCTCTATTCAGTAGCCTTCTTTCTGCTCCCCCTCTATTCTGTAGCCTTCTTTCTGCTCGCCCTCTATTCTGTAGCCTTCTTTCTGCTCCCCCTCTATTCTGTAGCCTTCTTTCTGCTCGCCCTCTATTCTGTAGCCTTCTTTCTGCTCCCCCTCTATTCTGTAGCCCTCTTTCTGCTCCCCCTCTATTCTGTAGCCTTCTTTCTGCTCCCCCTCTATTCTGTAGCCTTCTTTCTGCTCCCCCTCTATTCTGTAGCCTTCTTTCTGCTCCCCCTCTATTCTGTAGCCTTCTTTCTGCTCCCCCTCTATTCTGTAGCCTTCTTTCTGCTCCCCCTCTATTCTGTAGCCTTCTTTCTGCTCGCCCTCTATTCTGTAGCCTTCTTTCTGCTCCCCCTCTATTCTGTAGCCCTCTTTCTGCTCCCCCTCTATTCTGTAGCCTTCTTTCTGCTCCCCCTCTATTCTGTAGCCTTCTTTCTGCTCCCCCTCTATTCTGTAGCCTTCTTTCTGCTCCCCCTCTATTCTGTAGCCTTCTTTCTGCTCGCCCTCTATTCTGTAGCCCTCTTCTACTTTCGCCCCTTCCCGCTTTCTGTAGTCAGTATTACTTACCTTCTTTGCATACTTCTTTTCACTCTTCTTAGTTTGATCGCTGCTCCTCCAGCTGCCCTGCTTCCGGCCGACGGAAGCAGGACAAACACACACACACACACACACACACACACACAGATGCGGTGCTGCACTGTAGCAGCACCACAGAGAAAAAAAAAAGTTAAAAAAAAGTTTAAAAAAAAAGGTGCCGGAACGCCGTTCCCAGCGTTCAATGGGAAAAAAAGCACTATATATATATATAGTCACTGGACCGTGAGTGCCTCTACGCTGGTGCGTGGCTCCCTAGCCTTTCTGCCGGCACCTATCTTGAACCGCGGCCGTCCGCCATCCTGATGGACTGCGCATGCGCAGGACCCAAGAACTCTTGTGACTGTTGCTTTTAATCTAATTGGTTGATCAGGCAACTCTCCCTATTTAAGGCACCTTTGCTCATTACCTCATTGCCTGATCTTGAGTCTCATTCCCTGTGAGTCTCTGAAGGTGTCTCCTGTGTTCTACTAGTGTCTTCAGTTTCCTGCTGATTCCTGTTCTACTCATCGCTGGTCTCCATACCCGCTACTGTCTCCTGTGTACTACTAGTGTCTTCAGTTCCTGTAGATTCCCTGTGCTACTCATCGCTGGTTTCCATACCCGCTACAGTCCCCTGGTTCCTGCCTGTGTCCTTAGCTGGACTCTGATTACCGAATCTACTCACCTGTGGTTTCTATACTCGTCTCTGCCGGTCAGCGTCTCTGCAGTCCCTGCATCTTCCTGTGGACAGACTGTTCTACTGAATAGCGGTATGCCTATCGGTTATTGACTTTCTACGTTTACTCTGCATATCCGCTAGGACAAGTTTCCACTCTCAGCAGCGTTATCCATACCCGCTATAGACTGTTATTGTTACGCTGCATATCTGTTTGGAATTAACCGTACTACTCAGTCGTTATATGCATAATTGTGATTGACTATCCTTTATTGGCCTGCATATCTCTGCTGAGCAAGTCTCTACCAAGCAGCGCTACATACCGTTATAGACTTTGCTGGATACGCTGCATATCTATTGGGATCAAGTTCCTCTGTGCTCTCAGTGTCTGCATCCTATTATCCTTTGTATGCCTCCACTCATCGACACCTGTACACATCCTCACCTATTAAGCAGTGGTACAACTTGCTGTACGCAGACCACTGACTTCCCCTCTACCTACCTGCACCTGGACAAGTCTTCTCACCATAGCAGTGGTACAACTTGCTGTACGCAGACCACTGACTTCCCTGCTACCTCCCCGCATCTGGTCACGTCCATCCTGATCTCCGTGTTCAGATCTGCCTTTCCACAATATCAGCTAGTCGCTGATTCACTGACCAAGATTGCTGCAAGTCACTGACTTTCCTATTCTTTATTGGCATTCTCTCTCCATCTGCTGTGATATATGTTCCGCTAGTCACCCTGCTACCAGAGGACCATTGTGTTAACTTCACTACTCTGGAAAGCCCAGTCATCTGGTGAATTCCTGGGCAAGACTCCTAGTGCCCGTCACAGTAAGATCAGGCCATGACAGACCCAGGATCGGAACCAACAGCTAAAGAGATGCTGCATTATCTGGTCACCCGAATCGAACAACAAAATGTTCGCCAACAACAGTTGTTGCAATATTGTCAGGCTTTAGCCTCCCAATGAACCACTGTGCAAAATGTAGCAGCTACCGTTGATCTTCCAGTATCTCCATCTCCTTCCCCAGTGCCATCCCAGGTGTCCATCGCTTCCACGCTACACCTGCCTACTCCTTCTAAATATGATGGAGATCCCAAAACTTGTAGGGGCTTTCTTAACCAATGCTCCGTTCATTTTGAACTTCAACCTCATAACTTCTCTACTCATCGTTCCAAAGTGGCCTACCTCATCTCTTTGTTTTCCGGACAGGCTCTCGCATGGGCCTCCCCTCTGTGGGAAAGAAATGACCCTTTATTGCAAGATAGTGCCATGTTTATTTCTACGTTTCGAAGTATTTTTGATGAACCTGGTCGTGTTATCTCTGCAACTTCCAGTATCCTCCGACTACGCCAAGGATCTCGGACTGTAGCTCAGTATGTCATTCAATTTCGGATACTTGCCTCTGAACTTCAGTGGAACAGGGGCTTTCCGATAAAGTTAAAGACGCACTGACCTCTCAAGAATTACCCTCCTCCTTGGATGATTTGATTTCCCTTTGCCATCGTGTAGACATGAGATTTTGTGAGAGAGATTCCGAGAGAGTAACTTCCTGCAAAGCGCCTCTTCGCTCAGTATCCCAAGTTCGTCATTCTCCACCTCCAGTAGAACCTATGGAGGTAGGTCGCTCTAAACTAACATCAGAGGAGAGAGAACGAAGAGTGAAAAATAGACTCTGTATCTATTGCGCTGACTCTACTCACATGTTGAACTCATGTCCTAGGAAGTCGGGAAATGCCAGGCCCTAACCAGTTCTGGAGAGGTAAGGTTAGGGTCCCTGGAGTCCTCTCCATGTTCTACGAATGTGAAAGTTTGTGCTTTTGATGTCACCGTTTCCTTTGCTACCAAATCCTTTGTGTCCCAAGCACTTATAGATTCTGGAGCTGCTGGAAATTTTATCTCTAGTTCCCTAGTGAATCAATGGTCCCTACCAGTGATTTCTTTAAAGGTACCTATTGCTGTTACTGCTATTGATGGATCACGTATAATTAATGGTCTTATTACTCAAAGTACATCTCCATTGACTCTTCAAATTGGAGCCTTACACCAAGAAATAATTTCTTTACTTATCCTTCCTGTTACTACCAGTCCCATCGTACTAGGCCTTCCATGGCTCCAACTTCATTCCCCTCAGATTGACTGGAACACTCCTCAAGTCACTTCCTGGGGTCCCGAATGTCGTCATCGTTGTCTCTCTCAAGTTGTTCCACTCAAAATACAGCAGTCTTCCATTTCACCGTGTCCACCGGGCCTCCCTCCACAGTATGCTTCCTTTGCGGATGTGTTCGATAAGGTTCAGTCAGAACGCCTTCCTCCTCATCGGGCATGGGATTGTCCGATTGACTTACAACCTGGCAAGAGTCCTCCTAGGGGCCGTGTGTATCCACTTTCATTACCTGAGACTCAAGCAACATCTGAGTATATTAAGGAGAACCTCCAGCGAGGATTTATCCGACCTTCTACCTCTCCCGCTAGAGCGGGGTTCTTTTTCGTAAAGAAGAAAGATGGATCATTACGTCCCTGTATAGATTTTCGTGGACTCAATGCCATTACCATCAAAAATCGGTATCCTATATCGTTAATTACCGAGCTTTTCGATCGCATTAAGGGAGCCCGGATCTTTACCAAGTTGGATCTTCGAGGTGCCTATAATTTAATCCGGATCAAGTCCGGAGACGAATGGAAGACAGCTTTTAACACCAGGGATGGTCATTATAAATATCTAGTTATGCCCTTCGGGTTGTGTAACGCCCCCGCTGTCTTCCAGGGTTTCGTGAATGAGATCTTCCGGGACTTGCTGTATGTCTGTGACGTCGTCTATCTGGACGACAAATTAATTTTTTCCCAGGATCTGCCCACTCATCATCAACATGTGGCAGAGGGCCTTTCCAGACTCCGAAGAAATTCTTTATTTTGCAAACTAGAGAAATGTTCATTTGAGTTATCCCAGATTCCATTCCTGGGATATATTGTGTCCGGAGTCGGTCTTAAGATGGATCCAGAAAAGGTGAACGCTGTATTACGTTGGCCCCAGCCAACTACTCTCCGAGCAATCCAACATTTTTTTAGGTTTTGCAAATTATTACAGACGCTTCATTCAAGGTTTTTCGTCCATTGCCTCTCCTATAGTGGCCCTGACCCGCAAGGGGGCTAACACTAAACAATGGTCCTCCGAGGCTCTTCAAGCTTTCCAGTCTCTCAAAGAGTCCTTCTCTTCCGCTCCTGTTCTTCGACAGCCTGATGTGACGCTTCCCTTCTTTCTAGAGGTAGACGCCTCTAATGTTGGCTTAGGGGCCATATTATCCCAGAGATCGGAGCAACAAAAATTCCATCCTTGTGCCTTTTATTCCCGAGGTCTTCTACCCGCGGAGAGGAATTATACCATCGGGGACAAGGAGTTGTTGGCCATAAAAGCAGCATTAGAGGAGTGGAGATATCTACTGGAGGGAGCTCGTCATCCTGTAACCATTTTTACGGATCACAAAAACCTGTCATATCTACAGTCAGCCCAATGTTTGAATCCCCGTCAAGCAAGATGGTCTCTTTTCTTTTCCCGTTTTGAACTTATTATAACCTTCAAACCGGCTTCCAAAAATAAAAAAGGAGACGCCCTGTCTCGGGCATTCGTGACGTCCTCAGACGTTGAAGATGGTCCTAACCATTCTATATTAGATCCCAAGTGTGTGTCTCTGGCCACTTCGTCCACCAAGGTGCTACCATTTGGGAGAACCCTCGTGCCTCCATCTCTTAGGAGGAAAATTTTGTCTTGGTTTCATTCTTCACGTTTTTCTGGAAATTCGGGTAAACGCAAGACCTTAGAAATGACTCACACCTATCCTTTGTTCCCCACATTGACTCTATATCTAAATCATGTTACATACATCTAAAAAACATTTCCAGAATTCGCAAAATATCTCAAACAAGACACTGCAAAAACCTTAATTCATGCACTTATCATCTCCTGCATTGACTATTGCAATTCCCTCCTTACTGGTCTTCCCCAAAACAGACTCAAGCCCCTACAATCTATTTTGCACGCTGCGGCAAGATTGATTTTCCTTGCAAATCGTTATTCCTCTGTTGAATCACTCTGTATGTCTCTACACTGGTTTGCCTGTTTTCTACCGAATGCAATATAAAATACTTTTACCAACCTACAAGGCCATCAACAAAGCTGCACCAACATACATCTCCTCTCTTGTCTCAAAATATCTCCCAACTTGGCAACTCCGTTCTGCACAAGATCTGCGTCTCTCATTCACACTCATTACATCATCCCATTCCCAGTTACAGGACTTTTTTCGGGCTGCACCCACTCTATGGAATTCTCTCCCTCGCACAATAAGACTCTCCTCTGGTCTACAAGTGTTCTCTGAAAACCCACCTCTTCAGACAAGCTTATAATATTCCTCAACCACCCTCTTAACCTCACTACGTTACCCTATTACCACCCGTTATACACCTACCCCTTGACCAACATTGTTGTATGTTTTACCCTGTGTTTTACCCAGTTTGTTTATTAGTTTACTATGTTTCTCCCCAATTGTAAAGCACTACGGAATATGTTGGCGCTATATAAATAAATGATGATGATGATGATAATATGCCCATCCTTTGAAGTTTTTTATTGTGGATGCACTCCACCTTCCTCGAGCATCATCCAAATTTATTTATATAGCGCCATCAAATTACATTACACATTACAATTGGGTATCTATTTACTTCTCTGAATCTCTACTCATGCCACTGTCAATTTTTGCCTACTTGATTTATAAAATACATAATGCATGTTCCTTCTTTCCTGAATCACACATTGGAAGATTAATTAAGGTACTTATGATCTCTAAAGTGCTTTTTTGCAAGGCTGCAAGATCATCTATTGTGTCCGCTAGCCTAGAGCTTGTATCTTTTATTAAATTGCCATGTATTTGTGCAATATATTTGTGCCACTGTTCTGTCACTAATTTTAGCCAGCCTAATCACTGCAGACTTCGTGAGTATTGGGGGAAATTAGGACTGTTGTGAAGGGATCATAAGAAAATAGACTGGAAATGAATGTTAATGCTATAAATAGTAATATAGGAGCAAAAACAGCTCAAAATGACATTACTTTCCCTATTTTCACATTCTTCAATTAAATCCAAATCCAAAACCAAAACTTTTCGCGTTTGTTCTACAAAACCGGAAACAAAGTCTAAACATGAAGTTGGTTTAGAACCGACACCGGTTTCGAAACAGAAGCACAAAGGTCAGCACACATCTCTAATATGGATCACAAACCCTGAAACGGTAGCAGAGACCACAGGAAATCCGGAAAGATTGTGAATGCGTGCACAGATTCTATAATCTCAATATTGATCAGTGATCCTAATATTAAGCAACCAACTATTGAACAGAGCAGATCTCGGGAGGATAGCAAGAATTTTGGCTGAATTTGAGTTAGGAACAAATCCAGCTGAAGGTTCTAAATTTGTACCTGGATAAACCATGTTGTGATGCAGTGGGTGCCAATACAATTATTTTGCATGCATGGGAAATGCTGCCTGCTCTTGTATATTTATTTTTATACTGTGTGAGTTCAGCTAGGACGTGCCCATGTCACACCTCTTATCTGGAGTTACTCCTAGCTCTAAATAAGACCCTCTATATTTCCTTAAGTTTCCATATGTTTAATGCATGTATATTTTCATCATAATCATTTTGCTTATTCCATTTATGTGTAGACTGAAGCAAAGTGATTTTCTACGCCTATGAGGCTGACAGACTATTCATAACAATTACATATCAACCAGAAATCAGACTACCACATGTATGTTCTGTACCACAAAAGAGGTGAGTCCAATTATTTATTAAATTAATTATATGTGTTTACCTTTTTAATTGTGCAGTACAGGGGTTACCTATAAGAAGAAGCAAGGATAGGTTCACTGACCAAAAGTGCATTATCTAGATAAATTATTTGTCAATCTCCGTGTATCTAGGCATGTTGTAACACAACATAGTGTTACGGCTAGCGGTTATTGACATAAGCTTGCAGAACAGATGACAGAGGTCTTTACCTATATCAGACACTTTTCCCATAGAGCTTGTTGCCCTCACAGGTACTTGGATTCCCCAGGGCTTAAACTCTTTCATAGTGAAAGTTTATGTGGGATACCGCAGCTGGAAGATAGGAGGTGGCAGCAAAAATGGACTGTGTGGTCAAAAGCAGGCAGAGGTAAGGAATCCGTAGCAGACAGAATGATCAGGGACATACAAATGGGTCAGGGCTGACAGTTAGCAAGAATATCCAAGGAACAGGTCAAAAACTCAAGGAAACAGAATACAAGCAGTGTCCAGTAACAAGCCAGGGGGTCACAACATAGGGTCAATCAAAAAATACTGCAAAGTATTCACAGAACACAGTAACAGAGCAGGTCAGCAACGGACAGAATCCACACTATCACCGGCAGGGAGGCGCAGAAGCAGGCAGATCCTTAGGATGCTGTTAATTAATTTTGCACATGTGCTCGGCTGCTTTTTCATGCCGGGATGTGGCGCTAGCTGATAGAGCATCCCGGCCGTTGCCTTGGAAATGAACAGGACAAAGAGGAAGGGGCGTCCAGATTGTCATGGTGATGGCCGGGGCGTGGCCCGAATGTAAACAGGGAGCCACGCCACCTAGAGCCACTACCGCAATTTGTAACACATAGAAGAGATCCTACTGTTCTTACTGTTACATTGATTGAAAATATGGCTCTGGTAATATGTTTTAAATGTAAAAAACCTTGACTCCTCAAAAGCCTTAATAAAAATATTGATTTGTCTTATTTAAATAGATCCATAATAATTTTTAAAGTACTTTTTATTTACCATTGATCTATTGTCCCTGTTTTGCATATTGACTAACCAAATTTTCCTGTACTCTCAGTTTCTATAGTTGTATATCTCAATTTTAAAATAGGTTCTATATACAATTCCAATAACTATTTATTCACTTCACAATCTAATCTCATAATTATTACTGCCAGATTTAACTCGGATTGTCACATTATTGTAAAACCATTCTCATTTGAGAATAGGATTGCATATTGCTTTCACCACTTGTCACTTTGTTACCATATATATTTTATATCATTGAGATTTTGAAAATTTAAATTTAAATGTTATTCCTTTTATGTGTTTTTAACGGGTCACTGCTATGTGTAAGTCCACATAAGCATCTAATTATATATTGAGAACATAAGACTTTAAAAAAAACAAACATTGGTCTTTATTATCATAAATAACTTTTCTTTATTCATATTGCAATGATAAAAAATTGTTCATACTACTACAATATTTTTTATTATTTACATTTATCAAACTTTAAAAAATGAAAAGTGAATCAGATTCTAGCTATCATTTTTTTGAATGCACTAGATAAATGATAACTAGAATCTGATTGTTTGGCAACACCTCCACTATTCCTTTTTAGAAGGTTTGATAGATCTAGCCCTTCGTGTCACATCTGGTTTCACAATCACATGCCTCTTTCTTTGTCACATTGTATTCTCCCAATTAATTAACTATCAAATCAGAATCTTGTTTTGTAATTTAAAATCAGTCCTTTTTTAAGTGCTTAATATTTTGTTCCTGAGGAAGTTGGGAGAACGCCACAAAACTTTGATCATTTTATTTATTTTTTTTGTAAAAAAAAACCCTAAATTTTTAATTTGCACTGAGTTTAGATACGGTCTACATTATTTTGATGCAAATTCAACCTTGTTCAATTGAGTCTAGCTATCGTGCAGTGTTCTGAGTGTTTCCCATGGTATTCCATGGCTTTATCTGTGAGGACTCTTTATGTTCTCCCTGTGTTTGCTTGGGTTTCCTCCCACACTCCAAAAACATACTGGTAGGTTAATTGGCTAACAAATTGACCCTAGCATGTGTGTCTGTCTGTGTGTGTTAGGAAATTTAGACTGTAAGTCTCAATGAGGCAGGGACTGATGTGAGTTCTCTGTACAGCACTGCGGAATTAGTGGCGCTATATAAATAACTGGTGATGATGTTGATGATTCTAGTGTTATCATTTCATACAGTATGGAAAACGAGGTTTGTAAAAATAATAGTTTCTGAGCTGTTAGCCAAAATCTCAATGCTAAGCATAATAAATGAGTGTTTATTGGACTAGAATCTGTTTCCCTTTTCCCTGTCCAGAACACTTAGCTCAATAATCAAGTATTCTTCCCAAACTTCATGCAACTCCAGATTACGAAAACCTCATAATGGTTTAGACTAACTATATAATAGACTACAAGACCGGGTACCTGAGTATCACAATGCCTGATAAGTGTATATTATCATTTACTCCACTGCATGTTCCTAAGGTATTGCCCAAACCTTTGCTTCCCTCTGCCCTAAAACACATAAAAAGTCTAAATTTACTGTGAAAAATATTAAGATAATTAGTCCATGGATTATTATGTTTTCATGGCAGAGTATGCATTCTGTAACATTTCAAGCGTTTTTGCCAATTTCTTTAAGACCTCACAAGGATTGTGCGCATGCCAGTAAAATAATCCATATCAGAATTAGATTTATTTCATCTTAAGTGCATTTAGAAAGTTTAAAGTGTTTGGATAACTGCAGGAAATGAACCTTGGGTATGCTTAGCTGGCTATATATTGCTCAGTAAATCAGTTAATCAATAAATGTACTCACAGACAGTAATACATTTTAACTTTTCACATAAGTAGAAAAAAGTGTAAGGTATAAGTATATTAAAATATTACATCCTACTGACAACACTACTACACAATAACAATAAAAAATTTAACAGCACTAACACTGATGTCTGGGGTTCAAAATGATATGTTAGTTGCAGAATTTATGTTTATAAATTAGAATAGGCTTGCAAAATACAATTAAACTTTATAAAAACCCTTGGTTTACAAAGTGCATCAATTAAAATGCTCAACACTCTGGGTCAATAAATTCATATTGCATATACAGTAATATAAATTAAGTTAAAAAGCATGTTGATCTGACTATATATTCAAAAGTACAAATGTTTCTTGTAGTTCAGCTGTATTTATTGCATCTTAAATCAAGTAAAAACATCAGACAGACACGTGTGTATTCAGATATAATACAATCTAACCTTCAATTTGGAACATATGCTCCACAAGGTATTACATTTATTAACATTCACCATAGAAACTAATATGTATTGTTTACTATGCATTCAAAAGTTTCAGCTTACAATTTATTCTTATTATAGCAGATCTGGTTAATAGCTTAAATGAGTTGTCAATCGTGCTCTGGATTTGGATGCAAAAAGTCCTTTGCTTCTCAATAAATCTTATACTCCTTAGTTTTATCTGTTCTGATTCAGTAAATCGAAGCTTTTTTCACCTTACTTTCATTGCACGCTGTGAATTCTTCAAAGGAATACAACCAAAGCTAGAACTTTTCACACCATTTTTAATTCTAGATTTAAATTCTGCCTCTAACAAATCATTCTGATCTCCAGACATTAGTGTTGCAAGCAAGGTTGCTATCAGGTTGGTACAGGAGAGTACAGCAGTGTGGGGCCCCACCAGCCCTGGGTCCAAACAGATTTATTAGGGGAGGGGGCCTCCACAGTGAATTAAGGGATGTAGGAAACTACATTTCTAGGCAGCAGCAACTTCTGAGAAGTGAGGGTTAGTATGGGGTGAACTGCACTCTTAATTAAGGTATTTAGCAGGGGGCATCCTTGTAGACAGCATATCCCCCTCCACTCCCACGGCTACCACCATTTGCTCCAGTTCCAGCCCCCCAGGTACTCATCTTCCCAAGAGAAATGTGCCCCACTTCCGAACTGAGAGTTGTAAAAAGGCAGAGAGGCTTCCTTCAGTGTAGTTAGCGTCATTTAATTAATGATGTCACAACAATGGGGAGGAGTTGAAAGGAACCAGCAAGAGGAAGCAGATAGGTAAGTAAACTACTAATTTAAAAATGGGGGTGCATTAAGAAAAATAATTCACAATTTGTGATGGCAGCCCTGGTTACAAGTAACAAAGTTAGATTTTTTTATTGTAAATGTTTTTCTACATTACTAAGAATTACACATAGGCAGCAAGCTTGCGGTGTGGGATTTATGGTCACGTAATCAACAGAAATAGAAATGTCAGGCAGGAAGCTTTTGTTTTTGCATGGCAATATTATTAATTCATTTTTTGAAAGATTGAGTTTGAGTTGGCGAGAAGACATCCAAGATGAAATGGCAGAAAGACAGTCAGTAACTCGAGACAACACAGATGGTGAGAGATCACAAGACGATAGATAGATTTGTATATCATCAACATAGAGATGATATTGAAATTCAAAGGACCCTATTAGTTTTCCAAGAGAAATGGTGTAGATAGAGAATAGCAGAGGACCTAGGACTGAGCCTTGTGGTAGTCCAACTGATAAAGGAAGTGGAGCAGAGGTGGATCCAGAGAAATTCACACTGAAAGAGCTATTAGATAGGTAGGATGAAAACCAGGATAGGACAGTGCCTCCAAGACCTAGGGATTGTAGCATTTGTATGAGGAGAGAGTGGTCAACAGTGTCAAATGCAGCAGAGAGATCCAGGAGAATTAGAAGAGAGTTATGGCCTTCACTTTTTGCTGTGATCAAATCATTGACAACCTTGGTCAGTGCACTCTCTGTAGAGTGTTGAGAGCGAAAGCCTGACTGAACAGAATTCAGTAGGTTATTTGCTGTAAGAAAGTGTGTGAGGCGAGTGTAGAGGGGCATGGGAGCTGAGAGATGGGGCGGTAATTTGAGAGAGAGTTTAGGTCAGAATTTTGTTTTTTCAAAATAGGAGTAATCACTGCATGCTTGAATAGTGATGGAAAAATACCAGTAGGGAGAGAGAGATTACAGATTTTAGTTAGAGGTGGAATGAGTACAGAAGACAGGGACCCACCAATTTGTGAGGGTATGGGATCAAGAGGACAAGAGTAGGAAGATACATGTTGTTTGAATTATTTCTCATTACATCTGTTCTGCTTTTTCATATGATATTACATGTACAGTACCTGAATATCTCTCACATTTATCGTATGCTTGATTCTGTTAGTTATTTACGGTCAATCCATGACAGTCATGGATTGACTGTAAATAACTAACAGAATGAGTAAATACGTTTACTTAGTTTTTTGGAGTACTATTAGTACTAGTCTCCACTGCTGGTATAATAAAAGATGAGATTATTCTCTTGTCCTTTTGTTAGATTTACAAACTCCCTCACTATTTGAGTGAGGGACACATGTCGTGACCTGGAGTGGTCCCTATACTTCCAAATGTTTTTTCTATAAATCAACATTATTTACATTCATTTTTTTATTTTTATCTCCAAACTTACACAGTTCCCCTTGTCTTATATGTTTTAATCTTTATTCATTTTCTTTTTTCGACTTGAGCTTACTGAAATAACCAAAACCCGTGCTCACTAAACTGAAGATTTATGCATTCTCAATAATTGGGGGTGTGGGGAGGTGTTGGTTGATTCATATGCAGTTGCAAAGGTGCCCTGAGAAGGCACATTTCAATCTACTGCTGATGTGTCTCCTCAAATATGGCTGCACTTAAGGTTTGTTCGTGGAATGTAAGAGGGATCAACTCCACCATAAAATGTAGAAAAATACTCACTTATATTAATAAATTGCAAACTGATATCACTTTTTTGCAAGAGACGCACTTATCCATTTCTGAGCATGCAAAACTTAACATGATTTGTCAGACGGTGCTAGCTTCCGCATCTTACAACTCAAGGGCCAGAGGAGATGCTATACTAATTTGGAAGGGGCTACAATTTAATATACATCATAAGTTTGTTGATCCTGCTGGGAGAATTGTACTTTTAGATATTTCTGTTGAGGGGGAATGTTATACTATATGTAATATATATGCCCCAAATATTTACAGTAAGTCTTTTTTCCAAAGTATCCTAAATAAGTGTCGAAGTCGTATAATTGGATGAACGAAAGTATATTGGTTAATATTGTTTTGCCATGCGATTGCGAGCCGTACGCCACGTTACACAGATCCGTCCGCCACGTAACACGTGGCATGGTGCGATCGCACGGTAAAATACGCACGCACACACTCGCATTACAACATTTAGTTATTTATATAATTCATATTAATATTGGTTCCGTTACACTGTAATTTATGAGCCGATAGTATTTAGTTTATTATTAGTTTATATATTATGATTATATGTACACTTTAGTGTTATTTAAGGTTAAGGTAATAGGAAAAGTGTCATGTCTGATATCATTTTGATCTGCACATTACCATCTCTTATCTTATAATTTCGGCTTTGTGATCACTTCCTGCAATCAATAGTTATGGAAGATAAAAGATTGAATGATCAAAATGACATTGTGTTTTAAGTTGCTTTAGAACTGGTTTGGGTCAGTTTCCTTGAGAAGCACATGTTTTCAGCTGTTGGGGGAAGGTGATCCCCTCTTCCCAGAAAAATCCTTTGAACTGACCTAAGACCTGATTTACATTAGACTGTCCTGAAGCCTGAACCAATGGAAACATGTTCTATACTGAAACCAGATACTATCAAGTTTCTTTATCAGCCAAAGCTTTCTCTCTCTCTCTCTTGGAAGCAGAGAAATGTGACGGCATGGCTGCATTCATTGAATCTGAGTGAAACCTATAAGGAAGATGTAATGTATTCAGTGTTTTTATACTTTCCTGCCTTGATGTAACACCTTTAATAAGTATCTTTTGGTATTGGCTGTGCTGTGCTGTGCTGTGCTGTGCTGTGCTGTGCTGTGCTGTACTGTACTGTTGATTATATAATAATAATGTTATTGAACTGTTAACTATTTACATCTGCTAAAATAAATCATTTTGTGCATTAGAAACACAATACAATCGCCTATGCAATGCTTATTTGAAAACGATAGAATTACTTTATATAAGTTATACACCTTTGTAGATACTCATATAATTTTAGGAGGTGACATTAACATAGTAGCGTCCCAACATTTGGATAGGAAAGGAAAACAGGGTAAGCTTCAAAAACACCCAATTGGCATTCATCATTTAGTCTCACAACTACACGTAGAGGATGTCGATTTAAGAACAATATGACCCTGGATTATACCTGCCTCTCTGCTGCGCATTCCACATTCTCGTGCATAGATTTTTTTTTAATCTCAAAATCAATGTTAACCAGGGTTCAGGTAGCTCCAATAGAGCCAATGAGTATTTCAGATCATGCACCTATCTGGATTAAGATTGAAAATCTCATTTCTAAAGGAGATTATGGCAACTGGCGGTTCCCCACTTATTTAAACTCTATCAAATTTTGCAATAGGCTAGAGGCTGCTTGGGTTACATATCAACAAAATAACCAGGATCATCAGTCAAACCCGACACTCTTCTGGCGAACAGCTAAGGCGGTCTTTTACTAAACAATTTAAGAAAGACCATTCCGAGGCATATGTTACAGCACAGAAGGAAGTAAATGAAGCAAATCCATGCCCTCGGAACAAACAATTATTTTATCAGAAGAGATAAATTTTTAACACAAAAGTTACTCAACTGGAGGCCAATCTTGCTAATAAAGGAAATTTTCAATTTTATAAGCATGGAAACAAGTCAGGGAACCTTCTCTCACATCTTCTTAGATGGGATAGAACTACAATCATGGCCAAAAGTTTTGAGAATGATAGAAATATTATTTTTCAGAAAATCTGCTGCCTCAGTTTTTGTGATGCCAATTTGCATATACTCCAGAATGTCATTAAGAGTGATCAGATGAATTGCAATTAATTCCAAAGTCCCTCTTTGCCATGACAATGAACTTGATCTCAAAAACAAAATTTTCACTGCATTTCAGTCCTGTCACAAAAAGACCAGCTGACCTCAGGTCAGTGATTCTCTCGTTAACACAGGTGAGAGTGTTGATGAGGACAAGGCTGGAGATCCCTTTGTCATGCTGATTGCGTTAGAATAACAGACTGGAAGCTTTAAAGGGAGGGTGGTGCTTGAAATCATTGTTCTTCCTCTGTTAACCATGGCTATTTGCAATGAAACACGTTGCTTTGCACAAACAAGGATATTGCTGCTAGTAAGATTGCACCTAAATCAGCCATTTATCAGATCATCAAGAACTTCAAGGAGAGAGGTTCAATAGTTGTGAAGAAGGCTTCAGGACGTCCAAGAACATCCTGCAAGTGCAAGGACCATCTCCATGAGTTGATTCAGCTGCGGGAATGGGGCACCACCAGTGCAGAGCTTGCTCAGGAATTGCAGCATACAGGTGTGAGTGCATCTGCATGCACAGTGAGGTGAAGACTTTTGGACGTTGGCCTGGTGTCAAGAAGGTCAGCAAAGAAGCCACTTCTCTCCAGGAAAAACATCAGGGACAGACTGATATTCTGCAAAAGGTACAGGGATTGGACTGCTGAGGACCGGGGTAAAGTCCATTTTCTCTGATGAATCCCCTTTCAGATTGTTTGGGGCATCTGGAAAATCGCTTGTCTGGAGAAGGAAAGGCGAGCGCTACCATCAGTCCTGTGTCATGCCAGCAGTAAAGCATCCTGAGACCATTCATGTCTGAGGTTGCTTCTCAGCCAAGGGAGTGGGCTCACTGACAATTTTGCCTAAGAACACAGCCATGAATAAAGAATGGTACCTACACACCCTCCAAGTATACAAATTCTGCCAACCATCCAAGACTAGTCTGGTGACGAACAATGCCTTTTCCAACATGATGGAGCACCTTGCCATAAGGCAAAAGTGATAACTAAGTGGCTCGGGGATCAAAACATTGAAATTTTGGGTCCATGGCTAGGAAAGTCCCCAGACCTTAATCCCATTAAGAACTTGTAGGCAATCCTCAAGAGGCAGTTGGACAAACAAAAACTCACAAATTCTGACTCCAAGCATTGATTACTCAAGAATGGGCGGCCATCAGTCAGTATGTGGCCCAGAAGTTGATTGACAGCATGCCAGGTCGAATTGCAGAGGTCTTCAAAAAAGCATCAAACTGTGTGAAAACCAATACTTTTGTCATTCTCAAAAGTTTTGGCCATGACTGTATTGTTAATATAGTGACCCTTTCAGACATGGTTGGGAAGTTGAGACATTCGGGGAAAGATATTACTGATGTTCTTAAATGCTTTTATCAGAAGCTATATAACCAAACACTGATTGATGCAGAAGCCAAGCGCATCTTTTGGGAAAAAGTCAAGATCCCTCAAGTCTCGGCCGAACAGGTGGAGGCATTATTGACCCCATCACTGTTGACGAGGTCTCTCGACAATCCACAACTTAAAATACTTTAAATCTCCAGGCCCTGATGGATTAAGTGGGGGATTGTATAGGATACTTCAATCATATGTTGCTGAACCATTAGCAAACTTATATAACTCTATAATGCATAAGTGCCCTCCTCCTCTAAAATTTAATAGCGCTATTATAAAAGTTTTATCCAAACAGGGAAGAGACCCCATAGACACAGGCTCATACCATCCAATATTGTTACTGGATATAGACTATAAGATTTTTACCAAAATGATGGCAGAATGACTGAAACTTATCCTGCCTTCCATTGTTCACCTTGTCCAAACAGGGTTTGTTTGGAACCGTCATTCAGTGACTAATGTGCGGAAGATACTGACGATAATTCATGATATAGAATCCTCAGGTACCCAGGAGCCAAGTCTGGTGCTTTCCTTAGATGTCGAGAAGGCATTCAACTTGGTGACATGGGACCATTTATTCAAATTTCTGTGTAAGTTCGAATTTCCTGACAATTTTATCAAGGTCCTTTGAATTTTATAGACTGAGCCATTAACATGGGTCATGACTAATGGTTATATTTTGTCTCCATTCGCAGTGCAGAGGGGTACCAGGTAGGGATGCCCGCTTTCACTCTTATTATTTGCCATGGCATTGGAGCCGCTAGCTGTAGCCCTAAGGGCGTGTACAGAGTACTAAGATATTAATATAGGTAATAGTGTCTGCAAACTGGCATTATTTGCCAATGACATGTTATTGTTAGTGTCCAACCCTAAGGTCACAATTCCCAGCATCTTAGCCATCATACATAAATTTGGATGTTTTGCCAGATATAAGATCAATGTACACAAATCCGAGGTGATGTCCATGTCTGACTCCCAGCATATCCTGGACTGCCCTATGATTGTGTCCCAATTTAAAATCTCAAAACACAAACTTAAATACTTGGGTGTTTACATCACCCCCTAATTACACAATGTATATAAAAATAACTTTTCAACACTCCTGGCACGTATAGCTTCTATTTTAAATAATTGAAAAAACCTACATTTATCTCTCTTTGGCCGAAACGCAGTTCTCAAAAGTGTTATATTCCCCAAACTAGCATACTTACTCCAAATGTTGCCAATCAGCATCACAAAGTCAGATGCTCATACCTGCACCATACTGTACACACAATTTTTATGGCAATCCAAAAAACTGAGAATTACTAGAGTAAAACTTATTTTAGATAGAAAATTTGGAGGGATTGGGGTCCCAAATGTCAAAGCTTTTTTAAGATCAGCTCCGTTCAGATATGCGTTTTGTCTGGCTTGCAGATCAAGATTTACATACTAATAAAAGTCTGAAGGAGGAGATTTTTGCACCTTACTCAAGGGCTGCCTTGCTTCACCTGCCAAAGAAGTTGATCCCCCCTAATATACTGAGTAACATATTATTTTCTAATACTTATAAAGCGTGTATGATAAGTACAACAGAGGAAAGGTGCAATGGTGATGGCAGAAATAATTCTGAACTATGTAGGTATGAGTTCAAGGTAAATGGGCATATGTATATAATTCCAAGTCTCTGGGTTGGTTTCCAACACTGTATATATTTAGTCCAGTCTCATATCACATGCCAGACAGAATAACCAAAACGTATCAGACAGTGATGTGTAGATATTCACACTCAAATTCCATTTATTGAAGACTTAGGTGTTAATCATATAAAGCTAACTGGCACAGTATGTCACAGCTTCCAAACACTCCAATCATGTACCGAAATAAAGACAGAGAGAAAAAAATATATAGATTAGTATAGTCGAACACTTGTGATAATATAGTACAGATCAGTGAGTGGCTGCGTACCAAAAAAAAATAGAAAATCAGCTTATCTGTATCAGAGTCATCTGAAGATAGTCTCTGCTCAGCCTAGTGTGTCAGGAACAGGCACATAGACAGCTTATGAGTATGTAATACTTCTTAATCATGGACAGCAGTCCCAGTATAATCACCCCTACCAGACTCCAATCTCATCAGTCAGGATTTGAGTGTTTCCTCCCCAGGAAACATATATATATATATATATATATATATATATATATATATATATGTATGATGTGACAGATGCTCTGGGCAAGAGGTAATTGGCAGGTACATAGGTCCCAGGTTCCTGTTGTTTGTATTTTAAACACCAGGGAGATTGTTTGTTTCTGAGGAAAAGATTCTCATTTGGTTTCTCAGCTTCAGGAATAGCTGGTAATGGGCCCCTGGTGTTTTGTATGGAGAGAGTAGGGTGGGCTCCATACAAAAGACCCAGTCCGGGTCTTTGGCTCTGCATACTCCCAGCAGAGTAAACAGGACACACACCTGTGAGGAGCTTATAAAAGGCTCCAGCCCTGCTCTCTCAGGCTATTACTGTCTGGGGAGGAGATCAGGGGTCTCCTGAGAGAAGCTGCAATTTATGCTGGGAGTTCCACTTGTTTGATTTAAAGTGATGGACATTAGGCCCCTCACTCTAGAGAGTGTACTACACTGTGTTAGCTAGTAGCCAGACGACTAGGATTTTGTTTGTTTTGTTATGTGTTGCAAGCTGATGAATAAAACTAGCTGAGGCTATTTACCTGAAACATTGGACTTATGTGATTTCTCTGGCTGAAGTGCATGATAATATGTTTAATAGGATGGAGCCGACCTTTACTTAACTGGGTAACACCTCCCCCCCCCCCCTCCTCTTTTCTCTCTCTCTTTTCTCAATACCATAGTGTTTTGTCAGTATATTAACTATTAGGATCAATATCCCTCTTAAAGGGAACATTTTCAATAAAGCTCTCAATTACTACCCTTTCCCTCCCCTTTAATTTTGAAAATGTATTGAGTACACACAATAAAAGATAACACATGAAAATGGTTGCAAAAAATATATAAGTTAAAATTTATAACACAAAATGTATGTTATGATGAAGAAACTGTATCTTGATTTGTGCAATAATATTTGTATTTGTATCTGTGTTGCACCAATAAAAAAGAATAAAACAAAACAAAACACAGCCACCACTTCCCTAGCATTGTTCAGCATTAAGTCATTTATTCTCAAATATAATTGGTTGAACCTGTTAGCAACTTAGATATAGAGCAACATGTTCATAAGCATGCTCAAGACTTACCTTGTTTGTAATGGAAATAGTGCAGCCATTTCTCCTCTTTGTTCTCAAAATATATATTTTCAAAATTAATTCTAATAAAATCAGGGAATGAAATGAAAACACATTTATAAACCCCCATTAAGGTTCTATTAAACGGAATAAAAATTGCCTGTAAGGTAGCACACAATATGCAATTACTCTATTACTCTCACCCTTACGGATTCTCTGTTGACATTAGTCAAACAATGGCATATTTGAAATGTTCTATAGATGTCATCAGTGAAATTATTAATTATGCAATTTGTCATGAAGCTTAATGAAAGATGTCATCAGAAAATCCTTGGAGGTGTGGATAATTAAGGCTTTGCAAGCAACCTTATTTTTTTTAAATATAATATTTCAGTAATTGAATCCCCTGATAAATTGGTTAGTTCAAGCAAATAATAAATTTTAAATAAATATCATGATTGTGTTAAAATTTGTCATTATGTGGTAAATTATTATAAAGTAGCAAACCATATTTGGGATCAGAAATGCAAAATGAAATCAGTCCTATGAGAAATAAGTAGCTCTTATTTAGGGAGCTTGAGATAGTGGGGAGGAGGGGATTTAAAGAACTGACCCAACATTAACAAGCCACCTGTTAGCTTCAGGATATTTACCTCTTCTATACAAAATAGTTACTGATTATAGCCTTTAATGTAATACTATTCTTTCTCTAGTGGGCATCTATACCTGCTGTAAGTGTTATTATAGCTTGGACAAGAATTGTGGACAAATTTCCCTTACCAATCATAAATAGTACAATTCTTTACTTACATATCTTGGGCTACATTTAATTGTCCATTTCTAGTGGAAACAGCAAGCATGACATTGTTTTCAATTATCTCTTTTCCTGCTAAATCCTTGTAGTGGAGATACTGTGTCCTTTAGATTATTCAGACTGATACCAGGTGCAGGATCAACACCATTTTATTAGTACTGAATACTTTAATATAGCACAGCAAAACAGCAACTTTCCAATATACAATACTCGATAGCCAGTGGAGCAGCTGCGTCCTGTAGATGGCAGTTCAATGTCTCTAGGTATGTGATAGCAAGGTCTTTGGTAGCATCTCTTAATGCATGACATGGCCCTATGCCATTAAATACTCATAACAGCCCGTGTCTCCCTGAGTTGCTGGCTCACACAAAGTACTGTCACCAAAGGCTCACTGTACAAATGAAGTTTAGACTCCTGCTCAGTGTCACAAACAGACTTGCTCTGAAGATATTACCTTTCGGTATTGGTGCTGTTAAGGTAGGAGGCACGGAGTCTAAACACGCCTCAGGTCTTCGCCGCAAGGGGGTTTAGGGTTAACTGCAGAGACGTGCAGATTGTGGCCCTCCCAGTTAGCTACCAGCGAGGTGAGGTGAACTATCGTAGTCGTGCAGTTCAAAGGTCAAAAAGTGCGGGCAGTTCAGGTACTGAAGGAGCAGGCAGGAGCAGAGTCAGAAAGCCAAAAGGTCAAACCTAGGAAGTCAGAATGTTTCCAGAGGGAGATCCAAAATAGTAGTCAGGCAGAACCAGGTCAGCATCCAAGCAGTCAGCTATACACTAGTAACAGGCAAAATGCTGGGGTCTAGGGACCTAGATACTCTGGCACCCTAGTGGTGCCAGAATCTGGTATAAATACATAATGGCTGCCTGTCATTGGTAGACATGGGATCGGCGGTCAGCTGTTCTGACTGCCGACAGGAAGCGCTGCTGGCGTCTTCATTGTCTAGCAATGGAGACGCGATGTTGGGGCACATGCACCCGAACTTCCATCCGGGAATCAGATGTAGCTGGGGAACAGAGAAGGAGATCATCCCCATCACCTAGCCTGTGTGCGGGGACAGCACCTGACACTTAGTACCTCTAACACACAGTTCCCTGGAACTCCCCTCTAGTCTCTTGGGATCCTTCTTTTACACTTACCTCTCAGATACTGTGGGAACTGACAGCCCCCCAACCCATAAGCAATTCTGATTTGCTAGGGGACATCTGGGCCCAAACCAACTTCACCTCCCCCCAGAAAATACATGACGACTAACTCACTTGCTGTACTGGGCTCCAACTAGTCTAATGAGGACATGATAGAACAATTGTCTAACCTGGATGGGAACAAAGGGATAATAATACAATTTGCCATTGTTTACCTCCTGTCCTACTGTCCGAAGCCTCTGCTAATGTTCCTGCATGAAGGCTTCCTGTTACATGAGTGGAATGTAGATTGGCATCTTGCTAGCTGTTACCCACTTGGCACCATATATACATAAATGCATAACATCACATAACATCAATACACACATAATATAACATAAACTGTACAGTTAAAAAAAAATAGCATTTTAAAATAACATATCACAGGCACAAGCAAGGTTATCTGATTCAGACCTTGTCCTAGACAATAGAATCAGAGACTGCTCACAATAACCTAAGTAACATATAATTAGATGTGCTCAGCATTGGTGGCCCTGTGGTTAGCTGCCGACAATAGTCTATTGCCCATTAATCTGCAATATTTTTTTTAAATTAAAGCTTAATCTTGTCAGAAAACTTGCTGGTATTGACACAGCCCAACCTGGACGTGCCTCCGGTCTTCACCAGGGACCCCCGCAAGGGAGTTTGGAGTTAGCTGCAAGAGATGTGCAGGTTCCTGTTCTCCAGCAAAGTAACAGTAGGCAAAAGGATAGTCAGGGAAGCTGAGGTTAAACAGAGCAGAGTTGTGTCCTGGTCCTTAACAAGGGGACACAATTGCGCACCAGGGGCCACCTTGCAGCCGGAATTGATGCATCTGGTTGCTGGGCAACCAGACATGGCACCCAAAGAGGAGGAAGGTGCCGTCATTGTGTTCTTCCGACCGCACAGTGATAGCACCTGACAAATCTTATTACCTGTGACATTTAGAACGTGGGTACTGTAGAAGTGTTTGTTCTATATCACCACCTCTGATACCCAGATTAATCCGTTTGATTCCCGAGGCTTTCAAACCTTTGGGGTTCGCATTGTGAACTTTCAAAAATGTTTCGCGACAGGTGATAGGATTATAGGATTCTAAATTTGTCTTTATCCTTTGGTGCATTTATTATGCACCCAATATGTTCTAATATTCGTTGTTTGAGAATCCTTCCTGTCTTACACACATATAATTTACCACATGGGCATGTTAGGGAGTATATAACGGCCTTAGTTTCACAATTAATATATTCCCTTATTTCATGCTTTTTGCCGTATCTATCCATTATCGCTTGTGCTTTTTGCATATGGGGATGGCTTTGCATCTACCACACTGGTAAAATCCTTTCACCAGTGCCTCTTTCATATTTTCCACAAGATGACTCTTTACCAGTTGATCTTTCAGCTAATATTGACTGTTGTGCCCAAATTCCTAGTGAGGGTGGTGTTGGAAAGCAAAATGGACCTGTGACATATCAATAGATATCAACATAAGCTACAGGTTACAATTGTAATACAAAGGTGCCTTACTCACAGTCAATGCGTCCTAGACTTGCTTGCAGATTGAATATGGGAAATTTTACCATTTGAACTACAACTTGTGACTTATGCTAGGCAAGTTTTATGTTATAGTATTATAGAAATATTGTCCAGTACATAACTGTAATAATAATAATATAGGTTTACCTTAGAAACATATCACAACATTGGCATAATGTATACTCATAATATATATCAACATTCACGATGCAACTTTAAAGCACAAGTACAGTATTAAATCACAATGCACATCTGGATAATGTGGGGACCAAAAGTCCTATGCAAAGTCCAGTGGTAGTGGTGGAGCTGAACTAAGGCTACAATAGTCCATTAGGCTCACCCTTGGTTTTCTCACACCTGTTTTTCCCAGGACTTGCTCTCAGCATGGGTCTAGGTCCATACAAGATGGCGGTCACAGCTTTATTTATATAGAGAACCAAGCTGTCTCCTCCTGTGGTGGTAAAATTCCTTAATGTCCTGGTATATTCCATTAAGAGAGACTCTGTATTTTACGTTAATGACACTGTTAAGCAATACATATGTTGTGCTACACTAGTGAAGTGGAAAATTGTGATCATTTGGAAGCACGTGTAAATCTCGCTCCACCAAAATGGCTTATTGATAATAATAAATGCTTACTTTACCCATTTTTGTTCAAAATTTTGTTTTTGTTAGTATATACATTGTTATCTCAAATGACATTAAAGAACAATGTATTAGTTATAAATATAAATTATTTTTATGTTAGCTTTAGCTAAATAGTATTTTTATAACAATATAGAAGCAATTATGCTGTAGAACAGAACAAAATTGATTTAAAAGGGATACATGTATTTGGACTGTATTTAGCAAATCACTGCACAGAAAACAATGTGTGTGTAAAATGCAATGTAGTGTTTTTCAAATGACTGCTGGTGAATAAATAATGTTATCCTAATTAAACTCACTTGCTTAGTTCCAACAACACATTCTAAATCCTCTCAACAATGTCTGATATTTATAAGTCATTATATGAAATACAATATAACAAAATGTTATTCAGATTTAGGGCCTATTATTCTTTGTTAATGTGCAAAGGTTTATCAGCTCTCTAAATGTATTCCTAGAAACCTAACTGTGAATGCATAACTTCAGATATAACATAATATATCATTCATGCTGATTTTATTATTGCTGAATTATAAAAAAAATTCTATGTTCTTAGTTAAGTTATAACAAAAAATTACAACCACATTGTTACAGTGGTATGTTAATAGTGCCAGAAATAATACTTTACTAAGAAGTGCAGTCAGAGCAATTTTAGGTTCCCTATTAGTTATATCAGCTATTAGTCACTATTATTTTGCTTTTACATTTTATAAAATCCATACAAAGTAAATTAGAATATAAAACACACATACATTATACATAAAAATAGTTTAAATTGAGCAAAATATACACACTACCAATCTCATATTCGAAATATCTTTATTTTAACAAAAAGTAAATAGGTGGCCCAGCATCCAGGGTCGGCACCACCACTAGGAAAAAGAAGGTGGCCACTTAAGACACTAAGGCTAATGAGTGAATGAGTTACATTATTATATTTTTATAGAAAGTAAAAACAGGTACTGTTACACCAAAATGATGAACCAATGACAATACATTTTCTAGTTACTTTTATTTTCCTATATATTTAAAAAAAAACAACTATATTATCCCAAATATGTTTCTTTTTTTAAAGCACTTAAACTACTTTTGAAAGCTAAAGATGTTAATAAATTTTGGAATATAATGTATTTTAAACTTGCTTTATACTTAAACATGCCTTTTGCACTACAAACAACATTTCACACAACTTTATACAACTAGTATAGTATTTAAAGTCCATGAAGGAGCTTTTATCTGGCACCCCAAATTTTATGACATGGATACAAAATGGAATTAAAATGAGTTACTCATTATGATAAATTAATAATTATTTAGTAATTTAAATTTGTAAATGTATGGCAATGAGGCAACAATGAAACAAGTTATGAATGTAGAGTATGATATGTTTTTTTTAATATTCTCAAAAATATCACCTGGCATACAGTAGCATAAGAAGGCATACAAATATTTTTGTATCTTTGTTTTATTCAGTATTTTCCCATGAAAAAGGCATATAACAATTATAAAACTGCCATGAAGGTTATTAGAGACGAATGAATCGATTCGGTTAATTGCAGAATTTAGCCACATTTAAGTGATCTGTCTGAATTCACCCAATATTTGCTGAATATTTTAGGTCCCCTGGTGAATCAAATCAATCACAGTGCATGGGACATAAAGAATTCAATCAGTAATTATCAAGAAATGCTACAACCACTCTAGCACTCATTCTCCCTGAATGGTCTGAGGAAAAAAACATTTTTTGGGATTGTAATTGTGACTTGTGGCTTGTTGACTTGAGCTGTGAGTTATCAGTGGCCTGGCCTCTAACTATTCTAATATGCAACCTAACTTCTATTATGTGCACACTTAATATATATTAGCGTTGTCTGATTTGCTTTATTTTTGTTTTTGTTTTACATTTGTGACAGAATGGGCTTACTCTGCCACTCTGCCTGTGTTCTCTCTCATCAGCTTATCTGTGGTTTTACTAATTTGTCTTGGGATTCCCTTTTACTGCCAGTAACCTGCCATTACTGGCCACTTCTTCTGGTTTTACTTGGCTGTCAGACACTCAAAGAATATGTGGCAAATGTGCAACACTTGCAGGTGAGTAGACACTGCCACCAGCAGGCTCCTTTACTGGCACCTTGAACCACTTACTTCTGGGTATTTGGAATAGCTGCTGTAGCACATATCTGTTGGTGACTGTGGCTGGTCCCTCTTGACAGCTTACTATGGATCAGGACTACAGGGTATCAGGCAGGATGTTGATGCTGGGCTCAATACAGACCACCCTTACAGGGGCTGTTACATATCACTCTGTGGTAGGTATTATCACTCAGAAGTACAACATGGTTCACACACAATACAGCCACATGTGCTTTTTACATAGAACCAAAACCAGTCTCCATCCCTGCATTAAATTAAATTAAACACTTGAAGTAATGCACCGGTCTGTACTGATGCACCCTCATACAACTTGTTTAGAATCACAAAAATGTAATGTATGGCAAACATTTCTCAGTTGCATGCAATGTAAACAATCTGTGTTTGCAGAGCCTGGTGACAATTATTGCACAATTGTAGCATGTGATAATGATGAACATGAAACAATCACACTAGATACAGCTGTCATTCACTAGGCACATAATAGGCATCTAAAAATATTTTGCTCCACTAACCACATCCAAGAAGGGCAACTGCCCCCACCCTGCCCACAAAAACCATAATACTATGAATGAAAGTGTAATTTATCATAGGCCAATTGAAACTGAACAGAAAATGCCATGGCATACCTAAAGCAGCGGTTTCCAAACTGTGCATGCGGCTCCCTGGGGTGCTGCTGCGAAGTCACAGGGGTGCCGCGCCCAGGTCCGGCGGAGAACTGGGTGGGCAAGGCGGAGGGGGTACCAAGCACTCCCCTCTACCTGCCACTCCCCCGCTTGTCTGTCGGCCAACCAAAAAGAAAATAGAAAAGGCAAACTGCTCCCTGTTCTGTTGCACTTTCATGCTTGACATTTTCAGTGAAGAGCAGTGCAGCGAGGAGCGAGAACACAGAATTGAAGAAGACAGAAGAAAACAGAACTGAAGAAAGAATTGCAAGTAAATGGTGAGAAAATTAACAGAGGATAAAAGGGGCGGAGTAAAACAAGAAAAACTGATACTTTTTTGTAGGGGCAGATGGTGAGTATATAAAGGGGCACATGGTGAATATATAAAGGGGCACATGGTGAAAGTATAATGGGGAAAAGGGGCACATGGTGAGAGTATAAATTGGCAAAGGGGCCCATTGGCAAAGTATAAAGGGGCATAGGGGCACATGTGATGATGAAGGGGCACAGTGTGATGGACATACTCTGCATTTATTTAAACAGCCTTTTTGTACATGTAATTTTTCTTCCTTTACCAATAACTATTACTACCTATATCTTATACTTATAGATGTACATTACGATATGATTGTATGTGCATATTTTTTATGAAATGTTTTATAGTTTTTTAAATATGTTTCAAAAGTCATTGAATTAAAAAAAAAAAAATGAATTCCCTGAAAACTCCTATATCTATTTATGGTGTTTTATGAACAACTTGTCACTCCTTCAAGTGAGGTGCTTAGGAATCAGATACATTTTAACACATAAGGCCACTATTTTTAGGTATTGAGTGAGATAAGCACTGGTTAATGTAGGTATCGATAGGTGCTTCTTAATGTAGGTATCACCAGGTCCACCTATTTCCCCATTTCACTCATTCCCTTTCTTCCTCTGTACTTCCCTATATTATTCTCTCTGCCAATCTATCTCATTCTCTCCACCTTTCCATACTTAGCTGTCATCACACTCCACTTCTCCACTATTCACTTTATTTTCAGAAAGACATTCTTACACACCAGTCATAACAATTACAGTCTTATCATTAAACGTCAAGGGACTTAATACCCCCCAAAAACAATCTATGTTATATAACACCTTTCACAATCTTAACGGTGATGTTATCTTCTTACAGGAATCTCATTTCAAAGCTGAAGGCCACCCCTCCTTGTCCTCACGTTGCTTCTCCACGGTGTACTATGCCTCTCACTCTTCTAAGAAAAACAGAGTGGTAATTATGTTTTGTAGCTCTATTCCCTTTGTCTTATCAGAAACAAAGGAGGAGCCGGGGAGGGGGGGGGGCGCTTCCTCATACTCACTGGGAAGATCAGACACTTAGACATCACATTTGCTAATGTCTATGCCCCCAACACAGATCAGTCAGCCTTTTTTATCCACTTTTTTTCTACACCTCATCACATACGCAGAGGGCTACTTCTCCTGGGAGGTGATTTTAATACGGTTATGTCACCTTCCCTGGACAAGTCGGCTTCCAGACCTACCCCCAAGACACCACCCCATATGAAAACCCTTCAAACACAGGTGACTTGAGGCTTGTCTCTTTGATATCTGGCGTGCACTGTATCCAACTTTCCAGGATTACACATTTTATTCCTTCCCACATAAGTCTTACTCGCGTATCAATTTGTGAGCTGCGCATAAATGTTTTGGCACATTACTTCGGCGAACATCATACCAAATACGTGGTCTGACCACTCCATCCTATCACTGATGATCAATCTCCTTTAAAACCCTCGGGGATGGACCTTGTGGAAACTGAATGAGACGCTCCTTAAACTACCCCACTTCAAGGAGACTGTTTCGGTCTCCATCATACAGTACTTAACGTTAAATTCTGATTCAGAGGTCCCTATGCCCACAATTTGAGAGGTCCATAAGACAATTATACGAGGGGAGATTATTCAGGTTGCTTCCAGACAGAAAAAAGAACGCTCTCTGACACTCCATAAATTGTCTGATCAACTCAGAGATCCCGAAACTCTACACAAGCAGACTCATTGCCACACATTATTCCAAAGTATACAAAAAATCAGGGGAGAGATCCAAACGATGCAATCAGAGCGAATGGAACGCCAACTTAGATGGTTAAAGCAGACATTTTATGAACGGGTAGACAAGGCAGACAAAATACAGGCTTAGGGCAAAACGCGCCTTGATGGCCATTCCTTCCATTAGGGATAAAAAAGGAGCCTTGTCTTTTGGCCCAAGAGTTATCAACAACACATTCCAATCCTATTACGAGGCGTTGTACAACCTCTACCCTGCACAGTCTACCCCGGACCCAGATACCCAGACGATAAACACCTTGGATAAATGCTCCCTACCCATGCTTTCCCCACTGCAGATAACCTCAACTGTGAGATCACGGAAGAGGAAGTAACATTGGCCCTCAAATCCTAGACGAGTTTTTAAGGCCCCAGGCCCTGATGTATTCATGATGTCATATTATAAGATATTTTCCAGAGAACTAATACCCCAACTAACTTCGATGTATAACCACATAATGCAGGGAGGGACATTCCATAACGAAACCACACGTTCTACTATAGTTGTAATTCTAAAAACCAAACAAGGACCCAACGTGTTGCATCAATTATCGCCCAATCTCACTCCTCAATGTGGATATAAAACTATTTGCCAAGTTATTAGCTACTCGTCTAAAATCCCACCAAACATCTTTAATTTTTCCCGACCAGGTAGGCTTAGTTCCCACCAGACAAGCCCTGGACAACACAAGGAGAACTATAGCCATTATCGCACACATCAACAAAAATAAAGTTTCCTCGGTAATCCTAGCTCTAGACGCGGAGAAGGCCTTTGACAGGCTTTCGTGGTCCTTCATGTTCTGCACACATGAAGGACCATAAATAGAAATGCCCAAAGCAGATGTTCTGTTTAGGTCTAGATGATTCCCATAGATTAAAATTGAAATGGAAGAAGAAGCAGCCTGCAAAGACTGTACAATAAAATAGAAATGCCCAAAGCAGTTGGGTGTCTGTCTGTATTTTACACCCTACACTTATAGTTAAATTGAAAAAAAATCAGCCTGCAAAGACTGGACAATCAATTGAAATGCCCAAAGCAGATGTTCTGTTTGGGTCTAGATTACACCCTACACTTATCCTCCACCATCCTTTGCATGTTAATAGTAGGATTGGATGGAGTTATGGGCAGGGTCACACATTTTTTGGTAAAATCTTTCAAACCAGCCCAGATGTCAAACGGTTGTGGTCTGCCACCTGCGTCATCCCTGATTCACTTTGGAAAGTGCAATCTGGTGCCAGAACCTCACGTGCCAGAACTGCTGCCACTGGTGCCACACTGCTGCCACTGGTGCAGGACTTACACAAACAACCTCATCCTCATCAACATCCTCATTAGCGCCCTCATCGGCTACACAAATCTCCCTCTCTTCCTCTTCTAATTCCAAAGTGTCATCCTCACTTGGTGTATCACCGGGTACACTCGGGCTGTTCAGAGACACATCAGCAGAAATGCTGAAAGGGTCCTTCTTTATGGGTACACTATCAGAATAGTCACGATTACACATACCAGTCGTGGATGGACTCTCCTCAGGAATTGGTGTCATTTTGATTCTGAGCATACATTTTCCTCTAATGCCTTACTGTTTTCTTGGAGCTTGGCTTTCACATGTAACAATAGTTGTTCACCACTTTTGGACTCCAAATTACTTGGTCTTGCCTGGTCACGAGTGACCTTACAAGAAGAAGGCTCAGTAACATTTTTAGATCTTTCACTAATAGAAAGGCGAAGGCCTCATTCTTTCTTTGCCACTGCATGTATAGAATGGCATGTTGGCAATTTTTTTTTCTCAGCAGTTAACTTTTCATCAGTTACAGCTCTTTTTATCTTCAACACGTTAAAAGGGTTTTTTTTGGGTGTTTTTTTCCCTGACTTAAAAAAACGATGTACTTTTACATAGGCTTTACCAGATGCCGTACAGGGAAGACTACCATCAAGACTGCTGGCAGCAGCTGCTTGATGATCCTGCTCATATGTGGACTGCTGTGAATCCATTTTAATTAACACTTGTAGTGCAAATTCAGAAATATATACTGCTGGTATATAATAATTTCAGCACCAGAAAATAGATTTTTTGGAACCGGGGAATATGTCACATCCCAAGCACTTGTAGTGTAAATTCAGAAATATATAGTGCTGGTATATAATTATTTCAGCACCAGAAAATATTTTTTTACTACAGGAGAATATGTGACACCCAACAATTGTAGTGCAAATTCAGAAAGAAATTGTGCTGGTATATTACAATTTCTGCAGGCACAAAATAGTTTCTTTAGGAGGGAATATGACACCCCAAACAGTTTGTAATGTTTGGAAAAATGCCTCCTCTATACTCCTCTCTTCCTGCTTTAATAACTGCTCTCTTACTGCTGTAATAACTGCTGTAATAACTGTTCTCTCCCTGCTCTACTAATGCAACCTAACCCTTCTCTCTCCCTCTGTCAAATGGCGCTGGATCGCTGTGGAGGCGGATATTTATGCATTTGAAACTCCGAGATTCGACAACGTCACAATGACGTTTTGCCTCGTTTTGAATTCCGAATCGGCGGGAGAATACCGAGCCGGCTCGGCACGTTACTCAGATACCTGAAGTTAGGGCGGGTTCGGTTCTCGACTTAATGTCCTCGCTCCAACGCTGTCTAGCGGTGCCACTGCCCGGCACTTCTGGGTGGCGGCTCATGTGATGACAGCCTGGGACAGGGTTTTTAAAATCTGTTTCTCTCACCACCCCTCATTCCAGCACTGGTCTCGTTGCGCCGATGCTCAGCGCTTCCGGGTGGCAGTTCACGTGACTGCAGGCTGAGGTGGGGGTTTCAAATCTGCTAGGCTATTTAACTGTGCTCTGACACTCGCTCAGTGTCAGAACAACGTTGTTGCCAGCTTCTGACTCCTGGTTGTGACTAGCCTGCTTGTTCCTGATTTACCCTGCTGTGTACCAGATCCCAGCCTGTTTTGACCACGCTCCTGATTGATCCTCCTGTGTACCATACCTCTGCCTGTTTTGAACATGCTCCTGATTGATCCTCCTGTGAAGCAGACCTCTGCCTGTTTGACCTCGCTCTTGCTCACTCACTTGTATACCTCACTACCAGTTTTCTCCGCCATACTACTTCCTGGGACACCCTAGAGGACCGCGACCTGCGGGTTCCCGGCAGCAAAGTCCATCCTGCCTTGCGGCTATTCTTGGTGATTCCGCACCTCTTGGCCTGCCAGCATTAAACAGGGTTAGTATCTAGGTGCTCTGCTTCTCGATCGTAACAAGTCTATTGTGACTTGCAAAGTTGTAGGCCTAAGCGATATTTTTTTAGCATTCTGAAATCCAGTTAACTCTTTTAGATGTTAACAGGACTTTAATTGTGCTTTTACTACTAAAACAGTTATATATATGAATGGACTGTGGATTATGGAATTCAGTATAGTCCTGTGTGTTGTGCTTTATGCCAGAGCCATGCAGTCTGGTCTCCATTTTGTAATGTCTTTGACTGCACACGATGTTGTTATGCAATGTGATCAATTCTCTATCCTCTATCCACTTAACGCATACAGACACACACACACACACACACACACACACACACACACAAACACCTGAGATACAAACATTTATACATGCATATGTAGGCAGATTTCTAGGCACTTTCACAGATAATGTGCCTATTATCTAGACACATTTATACATAGATAAAACAGCTGAAGTAGACAATGAATTGTATTTTTTGTAAAATATATTATGCTTTCTACACTTTGTTATTATATATGTAAAGACTGTTACTGAAAATACCTATTGTTAATAAATATACATATTGTCTTAAATGAGACTTTGTGGAAAATGTTTATTGATATAATTAAATGCTGTATTTTAGTGCGGGAATCAGAGTAAATAGAGCAGACATTGAAATAGAATTATGTTTCTAAGAACTGAGTTTAAACTAGAACATACCCTATGTGAGTGATAATGTAGGTAGTTATTAAATGGTCATTACGATATTAGTATTATTAATATATTTGCCTTACCATTGGACCCTCCTGATAATAGAGAACAATTGCAGACTCTCAGGGAAATAGTACGGTAAGTAGCACCAAAATAGCTACCCTTTTACAATATTCAATGCTACAGAAAATCAGTCAGTTATTTATTCAAAATGTACAGGGAATGAACCCCTAAGCTGAATTTGAATCCTGCTTCTCAAAAGACATCCTTTCATAACAGACACTGATAGCCGTCAGATACAGGGAGCTGAGACTGTAAATTCACTAGAAAGGTTCAAATACTTACTCTGACTGCTAGTTTGCCCTACACCTATATTTGTTTTTAGCTGCCTGGGGTTTAGTTGTAGCTGTATGGATGGAGCAGAGGCTGCAGACATGAAGTGACATATACAATAAGCCATAGTTTGCCCTAATGATGTCATCAGAAATACCATCCTCTCTGTTAGGAGCTCCACTGCTAGAGCAATAGGGTTCTCAGTGCACACAAGAACCTTCTCAATTAAATGCAGAGCTAGTGTTATTCTTACTATGTTACATCCTGTGCACCCCCCAGAAATTTTAGAGGAGTTAAGAGGCATGACCATCATTGAACCATTCAGCAAGTTTTGTAGCTTTTTAACATGAATCTTCTTTTAGAATGAGCGTCTATAACTCAGTCTCCCCTCCACAAAACTTATCAGCGTGAGAAAGTGATAAGGCTGCAGTGTCTCAGCTGGAATGTATTTTCATTTCAGCAGTCAATATAGTTCATACTTACCTACTTTCTTCAGCTCCCTTCCGGGAGCCAGCCAGTGGAGGGGGGCGTGAAGGGGCGGGGTGGCCGAAATCGCGTCATTTCGGCCCCGCCCCCTGTGACGTCATGACGCAAATTGCGTCATTTGACAGCGGGGGCGGGGCCAAACGCCGCGATTCACCGGGAATCGCGGCGTTTGGGATCTAATTCTGCCCACTTCACTAGGAAGTGGGGCACTTCCTAGTGAAGTGGGCAGAATTCGGGAGATTGCCACACTCGCCCGGGAGTCCGGGAGACTCTCACAAAATGCGGGAGTCTCCCGGACATTCCGGGAGAGTTGGCAAGTATGATATAGTTCTCAAGTAGGAGAGGATGATCATCCATGGTAGAGAATTCCATAGGTCTTGTAGGTAGGAGTGAGAGGTAGTTGCCAGAGGTGAGGTACAGGTTAGAGGGAGACCTAAAAGGGTGAGAGGGAGTGTATTTTTAGAAGAGTTTTGTATTGCACAAAGGGGTGTTGTTGTTAAAGACTTTGGGTTAGATTTACTAAGCTGTGGGTTTGAAAAAGTGGGGATGTTGCCTATAGCAACCAATCAGATTCTAGCTTTCATTTATTTACTACTTTCTACAAAATGACATCTAGAATCTGATTGATTGCTATAGGCAACATCCCCACTTTTTCAAACCCGCAGCTTAGTAAATCTAGCCCTTTGTATGTAAGGGTGAGTAATTTAGATTGGATTCTGGAGGACACAGGAAGTCAGTGTAGGGATTTGCAAAAGGGTGCAACAGATGTGGAGTGCTGTAACATTTAAGTTGGATAGAAGCAGGGATATATGGGTGAGGGGAATGTCAGGAGGAGGTTGCAATAGTCATGGTGGGTAAATGTTGAGAGAGCACATTAGAGTTTTGATAGCATCTTAATTAAGAAAAGTGTGAATTCTGGAAATATTTCTAAGGTGCAGGGACAGGACTGGGAGGAAAGCTGGATATAAGGAATAAAGCAAAGGGAGGAATCCTGAATGACACCAAGACAGAGGGCTAGGGAGTCTCAGGAAATTTTATTGCAAGTGATGGTGAGTGAGATTTGAGGGGAAGTGGTGGCTCTGGGAAGAGTGAAGATCATAATTTCTGTTTTGAACATGTTTAGCTATAGGTTGCTTTGAAAATTTCATGTGGAGAGACAGTTGGTTGCACAAGATAGTACAGAATGGAAGTGGATAGGGGATGGGAAGTAAGGATGAGCGGACTCGGATTTACTAAATCTGAATAGCCCTGAACAGTGCGGATCCGAGCCCGATCCGAGCACTGTTCGGGTATTCCCGCCGATTGCAAAACTCAAAATGAGGCTTTTCGTCATAATCCCGCCATCGGATCTCGCGATACTCGGATTCTTTAAATTCCCCACTTGCCGTCGCCATCTTCACTCGGGCATTGATCAGGGAAGCGGGAGGTTGTGTTTTGTTAGTGGTGTCCTCTGTCCTGGTCATTCCTGTGGTTCTGTCCTGGTTAGTGCAGTGGTGCTGTGTCCTGTGCTCTGTCCTGCTGAGTCCAGTGGTGCTTTGTCCTGTGCTCTGTCCTGCTGAGTCCAGTGGTGCTTTGTCTTGTGCCCTGTCCTGCTGAGTCCAGTGGTGCTGTGTCCTGTGCTCTGTCCTGCTGAGTCCAGTGGTGCTGTGTCCTGTCTTCTGTCCTGCTGAGTCCAGTGGTGCTGTGTCCTGTGCTCTGTCCTGCTAAGTCCATTGGTACTGCTATATATCAACGTTCACTGTTCCTGCAGTCTAAAAAAATTGGTACTGCAATCTAACTACGTTCACTGTTCCTGCAGTATAAAAAAATTGGTACTGCAATCTAATTACGTTCACTGTTCCTGCAGTCTAAAAAAATTAGTACTGCAATATAACTACGTTCACTGTTCCTGCAGTATAAAAGAATTAGTACTGCAATATATAACTACGTTCACTGTTCCTGCAGTATAAAAGAATTAGTACTGCAATATATAACTACGTTCACTGTTCCTGCAGTATAAAGGAATTTGTACTGCAATATATAACTACGTTCACTGTTCCTGCAGTATAAAGGAATTTGTACTGCAATATATAACTATGTTCACTGTTCCTGCAGTATAAAAGAATTAGTACTGCAATATAACTACGTTCACTGTTCCTGCAGTATAAAGGAATTTGTACTGCAATATATAACTACGTTCACTGTTCCTGCAGTATAAAAGAATTAGTACTGCAATATATAACTATGTTCACTGTTCCTGCAGTATAAAGGAATTTGTACTGCAATATATAACTATGTTCACTGTTCCTGCAGTATAAAAGAATTGGTACTGCAATATAACTCCAGTCCAGTGGTACTGTCCTGTGCCGCATATAATTTTTAAAGCCTTTGCCGGGTGTGTGTGGTTTAGGGGTATGCTCTCTTGTGCTGCATATAATGGAGTACAAAAATTTGGAGGATAAAGTAGGGAAAGATCAAGAACCACTTCCTCCTAATGCTGAAGCTGCTGCCACTAGTCATGACATAGACGAGGAAATGCCATCAACGTCGTCGGCCAAGGCCGATGCCCAATCTCATAGTAGAGGGCATGTAAAATCCAAAAACCCAAAGTTCACTAAAATTAGCAAAAAAAGGAAATTAAAACCATCTGAGGAGAAATGTAAACTTGCCAATATGCCATTTACAACAAGGAGTGGCAAGGAACGGCTTAGGCCCTGGCCCGTGTTCATGACTAGTGGTTCAGCTTCACCCAAGGATCTAAGCCCTCCTCCCCCCCCTCTAAAAAATTTAAGAGAGTTAAGCTGTCATTAACAACATAGCAAACAACTCTGCCTTCTAAAGAGATGTCATCACAAATCCCCAAGGCGAGTCCAAGGGTGTTGGTGGTTGCGAAGCCTGACCTTCCCATCACTGTACGGGAAGAGGTTGCTCCTTCCACCATTTTCAGCACGCCCTCTGCATATGCTGGAAGGATCACCCACAGTTCAGTTACAGATTTGGAAAATGAAGGCAGTGTCGGACTGGGGCATGAAGGGCCCACCAGGGGACAGCAACGCTAGGGGCCCACCAGAGGGGGTGTGGCCAACCATCAAAGATCCGAGACCAGACACTAGAAGGGGAGTGGTCAGCCCTCAAAGGACAGCTAGCACAATAGTGTAGTATATAAAGAATGCAATGTGTATAAAGAGTACAGTCTTGATCTGCACCTTAGATTGGGCAGAACAGTCACCAAAAATCGGGATTATCCCACTAGACCAGGCTTGACTAACCTGTGGCACTCCAGGTGTTGTGAAACTACAAGCCTCAGCATGCTTCACCAATATATAGCAGCCTATTGCTGGAAGGGTTTGCTGGGACTTGTAGTTTCACAAAACCTGGAGTGCCACAGGTTAGCCAAGCCTGCACTAGACTCAGAACATTTGACAGACTGTCCTACCTGTTCTTGTCACCACCTGTGGCTGCTGGTTTCTTTAGCTGCGGCTTGTCTGGATCCTGGAACGTTGAGGGGTCCTATTTGGAAAAAATAATGGGTACATTTAGAAAATTCCATCCAGCCCCGGAGTTAAATCAATAGGACCCACATTTAATACTTAGGACTTCCTCCAGCCCCAACATAAAAGTAATAGTATTCCCATTTATTAAACCTATTTCCCTCCCAAAAGACAGCCCCTGCAATAAATTAATCACATTTACATATAATAAATATACCTATTTCCTGCAACTGTCACTGCCATTAAATAATTCATATTCACATTTAATAAATATACCTCATGCTCCTCAAACTCAGCCCCACATTCAATTAATAGTGCCCAAACCACCCCATCTTAAATTAATAGTCCCCACTATAAAATTAAATTGCCCCATCTTCACCCTACAAAGAAAATAGCACCCATTATTTAGCCACCACCTACCACACACACATTACATCGCCACAAGCCCGTTGTGCCATCACACACACATTACTGCGCCCCTTCATCTCCATGATGTGCCTCCTTATAATCACACTGCACCCTCCATGCTGCTTTGCTCCCCCCTTCTCCTGGCTCCCCTTCACACACTGCCATACTGTCTGTGCTCCCCCTTCTCTCTGCCATGCCCCCCCTTATTCTGCCATGCTCCCGCTTCACTCTGCCATGCTCCCCCTTCTCTGTTCCATGCTCCCCCTTCTCTGTTTCATGCTCCCCCTTCTCTGTTCCATGTTCCCCCTTCTCTGTTCCATACTCCTATTTCTGTTCCATGCTCCCCTTCTCTGTTCCATACTTCTATTTCTGTTCCATACTCCTATTTCTGTTCCATGCTCCCCCTTCTCTGTTCCATGTTCCCCCTTCTCTGTTCCATGTTCCCCCTTTTCTGTTCCATACTCCTATTTCTGTTCCATGCTCCCCTATCACTTACCTTTTCTATCTGCTTCTTCCTTTTCTTCTCTTCTGTCTTGCCGGCGCTCCTCACTGAACGTCGGGCGTGATGACGTCATGCCCGGCATTCAGTGCGAACGGAGCCGGCGCTGCGGTCACGTGAGTTTTTGGTTTTTTTTACTATTAAGTTTCTAGCTCCCCCCACCAACGAAGAGGGGAGCGATTCAGGGTTAGGGCCTACCGGTGGATAGTCCAGTCCACCAGCGGGCCAGTTCGACCCTGAATGAAGGTGTCAATGTTGTACACCAGGAGGAGGATATTGATGTAGCTGGCGCTGAGGAGGAACTTGACGAGGAGGCTGCTGATGTAGTTATCTTAAATGAGGCACCAGGGGGGGAAACAGTTGTTGTCCATGGGATGAAAAAGCACATCGTCATGCCTGGCCAGAAGACCAAGAAATCCACCTCTTCGGTCTGTAATTATTTTTATCCCAATCCGGACAACAAATGTATTGCCATATGTACCTTATGTAAAGCTCAAATAAGCAGGGGTAAGGATCTTGGCCACCTAGGGACATCCTCCCTTATACGTCACCTGAAGAACCTTCATAATTCATTGTTTAATTCAGGAACTGTGGCTAGGACCGTCAGCAGTCCAGGGACACCTAATCCCTTGGTCCTGTTGTATCCATACCAGCAACACCCTCCTCGTCAATTTCCTCCTCAATCTCGATTGAAGATAGTCCTGCAGGCCATGTCACCGGCATGACTGAGTCCTCTTCAATCCAGGATTCTTCCGGAGGATCCTTCAGCGCTACGCCTACTACTGCCGCTGCTGCTGGTAGTTGGTCATCTTCCCAGAGGGGAAGTCGTAAGGCCGCTACGTCTTTCACTAAACAATTGACCGTACAACAGTCGTTTGCCATGAGCACGAAGTACGACAGTAGTCATCCTATGGCAAAGCGGATAACTGCGTCCTTAACAACTATGTTGGTGTTAGACGTGTGTCCGGTGTCCGCCATCAGTGGAGTGGGATTTAGACGGTTGATGGAGGTATTGTGTCCCCGGTACCAAATCCCGTCGAGATTCCACTTCACTAGGCAGGTGATACCCGGGATGTACAGAGAAGTACGAAACAGTGTCCTCAGTGCTCTGAAAAATGCGGTTATACCCACTGTCCACTTAACCACTGACATGTGGACAAGTGGTTCAGGGCAAACTAAGGACTATATGAATGTGACAGCCCACTGGGTAGATGCATCGCCTTCCGCAGCAGCAGCTGCAGCATCAGTAGCAGCATCTCCAAAATGCCTGCTCGTTCCAAGGCAGGCAACGTTGTGTATCACCGGTTTTAGTAAGAAGCACAACGCTGACAACCTCTTAGAGAAACTGAGGGAAATAATCTTGCAGTGGCTGACCCCACTTACACTCTCTTGGGGATTTGTGGTGTCGGACAACGCCAGTAACATTGGAGTGGGGATGCGCCTGAGTCAAGCGCAGTGGAGACTGATTTCCGTGTTGTGCAAGGTTCTCCAGCCGTTTGAACTTGCCACACGAGAAGTCAGTTCCGACACTGCCAGCTTGAGTCAGGTGATTCCCCTGATCAGGCTGTTGCAGAAGCAGCTGGAGAAAGTGAGGAAGGAGTTTGTAAACCATTGCGATTCCACAAAGCATGTAGCTCTTGTGGATGAAGCCCTTCGTACGCTTTGCCAGGATCCGAGGTCACTCTTTTAAAGTCAGAGGAATACATTCTGGCCACCGTGCTCGATCCTCGGTTTAAAGCGTATGTTGTGTCTCTGTTTCTGGTGGACACAAGTCTACAGCGGTGCAAAGACCTGCTGGTCAGGAGATTGTCATCTGAAGAGGACCGTGACATGCCAACAGCTCCTCCTTCATTTTCTTCCACACCTTTGGCTGCGAGGAAACAGCTGAGATTTCATAAACGACCCGCTGGCGGGGATGCAGAGAACATCTGGTCCGGACTGAAGGACCAGCCAACCATCGCAGACATGTCTACTGTCGCTGCATTGGATGCTGTCACCATTGAAAAAATGGTGGAGGATTACTTTGCTGACACCATCCAAGTAGACATGTCAGACAGTCCTTACTTTTACTGGCAGGAAAAAAAGGGAGTTTGTAAGCCCCTGTACAAACTGGCTCTATTTTACCTGAGTTGTCCCCCCTCCAGTGTGTACTCTGAAAGAGTTTTTAGTGCAGCGGGGAACCTGGTCAGTGAGCGGCGAAGGAGGTTGCTTCCGCAAAATGTTGAGAAGATGATGTTCATATAAATGAATTATCAATTCTTCAATCAAGACCAGCAATGGCCTCCAGAGACTACAGAGGGACCGGTGATTGTGGAGTCCAGCGGGGACGAATTGATAATGTGTGAGGAGGAGGAAGTACACACTGAAGGGGGCGAGGAATCAGAGGATGAGGATGAGGATGACATCTTGCCTCAGTAGAGCCAGTTTACTTTGTACAGGGAGAGATGAATAGCTTTTTTTGTGTGGGGGCCCAAACAAACCAATCATTTCAGCCACAGTAGTTTGGTAGGCCCTGTCGCTGAAATGATTGGTTTGTTAAAGTATGCATGTCCTATTTCAACAACGCAAGGGTGGGTGGGAGGGCCCAAGGACAATTCCATCTTGCACCTCTTTTTTTTCTTTGCCAGTTCGTTTTGTGGGGGGGGGTCCAAACGAACCAATCATTTCAGCCACAGTTTTGTAGGCCCTGTCGCTGAAATGATTGGTTTGTTAAGGTGTGCATGTCCTATTTCAACAACGCAATTCCCAAGGACAATTCCATCTTGCACCTCTTTTTTTGGCATTATGTGCTCTTTGGGGCCTAGTTTTTCAAACTGCCATCCTGTCTGCCACTGCAGTGCCACTCCTAGATGGGCCACGTGTTTGTGCCGCCCACTTGTGTCGCTTAGCTTAGTAATCCAGCTACCTCGGTGCAACCTTTTGGCCTAAAAACAATATTGTGAGGTGTGAGGTGTTCAGAAAAGACTGGTAATGAGTGTAAATGAATGTTATTGAGGTTAATAATAGCGTAGGAGTGAAAAAAATGCAAAAATCAGGATTTTAGCACTTTTTATGCTTTTTTTAAAAAAAATCAGAACCCAAAACCCAAAATCAGAACCAAAACCTTGAGTGGGGTGTTTTGGCAAAACCCATTCGAACCCAAAACCTCAAGGTAATCAGAACCCAAAACCAAAAACACGAAAAGTTGCCGGTGCACACACCTAATGGGAAGTAGATTTAAGTGAATTCGTTTCCCAAGAGAATTGGTGTACAGTAAGAAAATCAGAGGGCCAACAACATAGACCCAGATAGATAAACAGATAAATAGAGAAAGTGGAGGGGATGATGTGTCAGAGGTAGGATTGGTTCGCTAGGTAGAAAATGAATCAGGAAAGAATGGTATCATGAAAGCCAATTAGGTAAAGACTGTGCAGGAGAAGAGGGTGATCAACAGTGTTGAATGCAGAAGAAAGATTCAGAAGCATGAGTATGAAGAAGTAATTCTTTGATTTTGCTGTAAGTAGATGATTGCTCACTTTTTTGAGGGCAGTCTTAGTGGAATGGATGGTAATGGAATGGATGGTATTACAGAGACTCAAAAATGGGAGTGACAGGAGAGAAAGAGAGATAGACGATGGTAGATTGGACTTTTGATACAACAACAAAAACTGCATGAGCACCCCTTAACAGGCTAGCTCTGCTAACTGTAGAATCCTACCGCATGGGCAGGGTTTGTGGCCAATAAGTCATCCACTTGTGTCACATTGCAAGTTTTGCAACAGCATGACAATATCATGGCACTCTCCAGTGAAACACATCCTTCTCAAACCACTAGGTCTGGTAAACCAACGTTGGTCACCATGTTGTTCACAGCAGCCAAAAATATCACTTCACTAGGGCTGCTTCTGGTGGCTTCAGCAGAGATGCTTGAGCTCCAGTTGCTTGATCGGCTTCTGTATGGCCACCGTTAAGAGGGGGCATCTGGTTGAAGCCCAAGCTGCCTCCTCTTCAATTCTACAAAATATATATTTTATAAAAATATAATTAATAATAAATAAATATGATAAATTATAACAAATATTAATTGCTAGTTAAATGAAAACTACTAAAATGAAATGAACATATAAATTAACTAAACTTACTAAATTGACATAAAACAAGTCAATATTCTTCAATGCAAACAAAACTCTAATTGAAAGAGCAAACAAATCTAAATGCTATTAAGCACCCTCCCTAGCTTTCACTTGCTGTATTTTGCTGTCTTCTGCTCCAACAGAGATTCAATGGTTGATAGGAAATGGGTGGGATGAATCTGCTCTGATATGAAATGAAGTAAATTGATGCATATTTCCATGAGCAACTGAATGTTGCTTCCTAAAATTAATAGTATTTATTCCTCCCAAGTGTTTGTCTGGAATAATTTCTAACAACACCATGCAGTGGTCAATATACCTTGCAGTTAAAAAATATACATATTATATACATATTATATTATAGGCTTTCAAGTAAGCACAAGTAATCTTTATAAAGCCCATATTTATTTCTTTTCTTTTTCAATAATGCTCTTACTGGTTTCCAAGTATAAGTGAAGTAAAACACAACAAAAGATATATAATTATGAGGGAGTAATTGCAATCTTGTGGCTTGTGTTTAATTGCATACAACTGTGCAATTAAACACCCAACAATGCAAAGTTTGACATGTCTTAAAATACACTTTCACACTTGTACATGTAATCAAATAGAATAGCAACAACTTTGCACAGACAGAAACCTTTTCCCACATACTGTTATACAAGATTTCACTTTGCTGTACGTTTTCTTCTACCTAATTATAAAATATTTACATATTAATATTGTTTTCAGTGTGATAATCCAAAGTGAATGATATGCTGGACATAAAGTATTTGTACATATATATAAAAATATGTTTAATACTGTCTATATTTTTATCTAATACTATTTATATTTTTTCTGCAAAGGAAGCTTAAACGACAATATCTTGTTAACATACAATAAAGTTATTGTCAATGTAGTATATTTTGTGTTAAAATTCCAAAATCTATTTTACCTGAATGGACTACATAAAAAATGTAAAGATGTAATATATAATGCTGCTATGACCATGCTTCTAGTGATATCAGGCAAGAAGAGGAGTCGGTAAAGCGTATAGCTTATTACTAATAGCAAAAGACTGATATTTAAACAATGATATTTTGTGTAAAATATTGGCTTACAGTGCATCATTTTCTTTTCTAAATCTGTTCTGTACCAGAAATGTACTGGGATCAGTCTATCCATAATATGTATTGAACTATGGATCATATTCATATAAAATCCAAAATGAGCCAAAGTTATCTTAACCCTACCCATAAGAGTCAACCTTATAAAGCAGCTACTGCAAATCTGTAGAGTAGACCAGGGAAACCAATGAGAGACATAGGTAAGTGAATGTGTGGATAATTATATAGTGTCTATGAACCTTGGTGGTAGATATGGGTGCTTAAATTATGGATAAGATAAAAAACATAACATTGCCATTTTATATATAAAGGCAGCAAGTGGAATGTTTGTGTAACAATTGTTATAGTATTAAATGACTTTCAACAATTGTAAGTAAAATAAGTAAATAAGATTCTAAAATGCCTTGTGTATTGAGACAGGCGCTTTTAATACTGTTGCAATTGTAAATGTAATACAGTATCAATTTACTTGTAGCAAATGTTTTATGGCAAGCACAGGTAAATGTATAAGTTGCACTTTCCTACTAGTGTCTCTTATGTAAATATATATTGTATGGGTAGCTAGTTCTTAATAATGTTTGTAATGAGAAGATTAAGGGTTAATCTGTTTGTTATCCTTCATATTTTTTTATCTTTATAGTATCTGCTATATAGTTCTGTAGCCGTATAATACTGAAATGTCTTTACTTAGCACATTTCGCCTGCTCCTGCAGACTTCCTCAGCAATATGGTGGGCTTAAAATTCAGTTTATTGCAAGTTCTAATTTCTACAGCCAATTGCTTTGAAAATTCATTAGTGATGTTACAGTGTATAGAAAAAACATTTTTTATATCAATACATGATCTGTGACAGTTGTCTTTTAGTATTCAATCAAAAATATCAAATTAAGAAAACAAAGTTAATTTGTGGAAGAGCAATACAAAGAGTTTTAATAGGATGCATTTAATTTAAGAATAATTGTTTGTGATTATTTTTTTTTATAGATAATCACAGATTAAAAACCAATGGTCAATGTTTGACAATACTTGTAATTGAAAAAATAATTGTATCTCTCCTTTAAACATTATAGATTTATAATCCCCCCAATCCCTTCAATGTCTTTAAGATAAATGGATCTTTGCCATGTATTGTGAGGAAGTGGAGATACTGTATGCAACAATTCCAATTCTAATCTTTCTCATGATCAGCTATATTTGTCTTTTCATTTTGTTGCAGTCTGACCTAAGTCCATTTGAGCACTGAAGTAAGTATATTAACCCTTATGTGTCACCATGATTCTCTCTGTAATCTTTTATGTGTTTTGGTAGTTGATTCTTTTTTAAACACAAAAAAAATATATTTTTCGTGTTTACGCAGGATCTGTTATTTGTATGGGATAAAACTGAATACAATTCCTTCTTAATATTAGATGCTTCTATATATACCTAGCTGAAATTCCTGGTGTTGCCCAGGTTTAAATCTTCAAGTTATTAAGTTATCAATGAGTTGGATGTAATTGTGAACATTTTAAAAATAATTAGCAACTTAGCAGCTCTTCCAACACACCCATGAGACGGCTGCCCAATGTCATATTTGTTTTTATATTAAATGTCATTCAAATCCATCCAGTGGAAGGCCCAGAAAAGGTTCCCCAGGTCAAAGTTCTGCCCAGCATACACCAAAGGGAGGTCTGCCCGGGACCCTTACCCCACTAAAACCTGGCCAGGATCCAACTGAACCACCTTGAGTTGGTTTCACCCCAATCGGTGCAGGGGTGACCGAATGCATAATCAGAGAGATAAACAATCCCAATTCCTCCACAGGAAGGCCAAGAACATGCTCCTCAGGTCACAGTTCTGCCTAGTGTACACTAACGGAAGGTTTGACCGGGACCTCAACCTCCTAATATGTCTTCTGGGATTCAATGTTACCAGAATGTGAAGTTTTCATCCAAATTCATCAGTGGATGGCTCAGAAAGGCTCCCCGGGTCAAAGTTCTGGACAGTGTACAACTGTCACTCACCGGACCGTGAGTGCCTCTTCCCGGACATTTAGGAACCGTGGTCGTCCACCATCCTGAGGGTCTGCGCATGCGCAGCCCTTTTCTATACTTCAGTGTATACCCCTTTAACTCAATTGGCAGATCAGGCAACCTCCCTATATTAAGCACCTGTGGTCAACACCACGGGGCCTGATCTTGGAGTCTCATTCCTGATGAGTCTCTGAAGGTGTTCCTGTATTACTCGTGTATTCAGCGCTGCTGATTCCTGTGGTTTCCAAACCACTTCTACTACTGTGGTTCCATACCACTTCTACCATCAACTGTATCATCATGACTGTTTGCTGATTCCTATCCGCTGCCTCCGTGCACTACAGTCTTCTACACCACTTCAACGTTATTTTATATCTATGTGACTGTTTGCTCATTGCTATCCGCTGCCTCCGTGCACTCCAGCTTTTACCTCACTCACCTGCTTCTCATCAAGTCTGTTTGCTGATTTCTATCCGCTGCCGCCGTGCACTACAGTCTCCTGCTTGCAACTCGCCTGTGTTCAACATCGTGACTGCCAGCTGACTACTATCCGCTGCCTCTGTGCACTACAGTCTCCTGCTTGCAACTCGCCTGTGTTCAACATCGTGACTGCCAGCTGACTACTATCCGCTGCCTCTGTGCACTACAGTCTCCTGCTTGCAACTCGCCTGTGTTCAACATCGTGACTGCCAGCTGACTACTATCCGCTGCCTCTGTGCACTACAGTCTCCTGCTTGCAACTCGCCTGTGTTCAACATCGTGACTGCCAGCTGACTACTATCCGCTGCCTCTGTGCACTACAGTCTCCTGCTTGCAACTCGCCTGTGTTCAACATCGTGACTGCCAGCTGATTACTATCCGCTGCCTCCGTGCACTACACTCTCATCTCATCTTTGCTGTGACTTCCTCGAGACTGCCGCTTTGCATTACCATCTGCTACACTTCGTGATCTACAGCTCCTGCCCTGCGCTGCACTCCTGTTTCCCATCGCTGTTGGTTCCTGTGGTTGCTACTGGTTACCTCCGTGTGCCGCTGAGTCCTGCCGCTGTGGTCAGCGCTATCGTCCATCTCCTGCTGATCCACTCTCCACGCCTTCACGTGTTCCACTGGTCTCTACCCTCCTGTCAGCATTGGATTGGTATCTCTTCTACTACCCTCTGCTGGATCATCTCCATTCTCCTGGGTTTCCTATGAGTCCAGTTCCACGTGTTGCTGACTTCTGTGGATTCGTGTCCCTGTCGGTCTACTCACCTGTGCGCTGCACCTGCTAGACCGCTGCTTCACCTATCCAGGGACTTCCTATCCAGTCGGTCTCCAGCCGCTCAGGTACCGCTGCAATCCCATCTGACTGCTACTGCTGAACCACGGTATGCATACTTCTCATTGACTGTGCTGTGTATTGCATATCTTGCTGGACTGTGTTTGGTTCTCTCTGGAGTCTGCTATCCGCTGAGTCTATTGCTATCATTGACTGTGTTATCATTGTGCTGGACTACTTCAAGAGACTTTCTAGATTGCAGACCTGATCAGTCATTTACATATATATATATATCTATATTGTGCATATTACTGTGGATCGTGTATAAGGTGCCTGTGTATATCCTGTGTTGCAGTCTTCCCCCGTGCACCTCCTCACATATATATTCAGTGGTACAACTTGCTACCGCAGACCACTGACTACCTGGATACCTCCACTTGGATTCCATTCCTTCACTCAGACAGCGGTACAACTTGCTACCCGCAGACCGCTGACTCTCATCACCTCCTTGTTGCTGTTGGACATTCCTCCTCACTATAGCAGTGGTACAACTTGCTATCGCAGACCACTGACTACCTTCACGTGTCCTTGTCCATACAGTTCCTTGTGTATCATTACCTCATTATTACCAGTGTTGCTAGTCATAGACTTTCCTGAGCATCTCATCGGCCATCATTTCATGTTCCGTGATCACCCAGCTACCAGAGTACCCTATTACCATCTACATTGCTCTGGTAAGCCTACCATCTGGTGATCCCTGGGTAAAGACTCCTAGTGCCCGTGACAGTAAGATCAGGCCATGACAGACCCAGATGTGGAACCTACCGCCAAAGAGATGCTGCAACATCTGGTTAGCCGTGTGGAGCAACAGGATGCCCGCCAACAGCTGTTACTTCAGTGTTATCAGTCATTAACCTCCCAAGGAACATCTGGACAGACTGTGACAGCTACTACTGAAGCTCCTGTGCCTTCCTCCGTTTCCCCAGTGCCATCCCAGGTGTTTACAGCTTCCACGCTTCATCTGCCTACTCCGTCAAAATACGATGGAGACCCCAAAACTTGTAGGGGTTTTCTTACTCAATGCTCAGTTCATTTTGAGCTCCAACCTCAAAATTTTTCTACCCATCGTTCCAGAGTGGCCTATCTTATTTCATTGTTTTCTGGACAAGCTCTCGCATGGGCTTCCCCTCTGTGGGAAAGAAACGATCCATTGTTACAGGATAGTGCCGAGTTTATTTCCACGTTCCGAAGTGTATTCGATGAACCAGGTCGTGTCATTTCCGCTGCATCCAGCATTCTCCGTCTTCGCCAAGGATCTCGCACTGTGGCTCAGTACGTCATTAGATTTCGGATCTTAGCCTCTGAACTTCAGTGGAACACTGAAGCACTAGTTGCCGCCTTCTGGCAGGGGCTTTCCGATAAAATTAAAAACGCACTGACTTCACAAGAACTACCCTCCTCTTTAGAAGATTTGATCTCTCTTTGCCATCGGGTAGACCTGAGGTTTCGTGAAAGAGAACCTGAGAAAACAACTTCGGTTAAAACACCTCCTCTCTCAAATCCTCAATTTCACCCAGCTTCATCTCCGGTGATACCCATGGAGATAGGTCGCTCCAAATTAACTTTAGAGGAGAGGGACCGAAGAATAAAGAATAGACTTTGTATCTATTGTGCCGATTCTACGCATATGCTCAATTCTTGTCCCAGGAGATGCCGGGCTCTAACCAATACTGGGGAGATAAGGTTAGGGTTCCTGGAGTCCTCTCCATCTTCCATGAAATCTAAAGTCTGCGCCTTTGACGTTACGATTTCCTGTGCTACCAAAACCTTTGAGTCACAGGCATTGATTGATTCCGGAGCAGCAGGAAATTTTATTTCCAAATCATTAGTAAATCAATGGTCTCTACCAGTGATTACCTTAAAAACACCCATTACTGTGACGGCTATAGATGGATCACGTCTCATCAACGGTCTCATCACCCATAGTACGTCTCCAGTAACCCTTCAGATTGGTGCCCTGCATCATGAAGAAATATCGTTTTTGATCCTTCCTGTTACGACAAGTCCGATTGTCTTAGGCCTTCCATGGCTTCAGTGTCACTCTCCCCAGATTGACTGGCGCACTCCTCGAGTTACATCTTGGGGAACTGAATGTCATCATCGTTGTCTCTCCCAAGTGGTTTCATTCAAAAGACAGCATTCGTCTATTCCACCAGGTCCTCCTCCACAAGATCCTTCATCTACGGATCTGTGTGATAAAGTTCAGTCTGAACGCCTTCCTCCTCATCGGGCGTTCATGACGTCATCGGACGTTGAAGATGGATCTCAGGAGTCATCTTCAAAAAGTCAAGTGCTGGTGGTTCACGGTCACCATCCGTCTTTTCCGGAATTTCCTGCCCTCCCGCCCACCCAAGTTCCTGCGGTGGAAACTGTTTGTCAGACCTTTAAAAATATCTGGTCTCAGGTCAAAACCTGTTTAAAGAAGACATCTATCAAATATAAATCTTTCGCAGATAGGAAGAGGCGGGCTATTCCACCACTAAAAATTGGAGATCGTGTCTGGTTATCCACTAAAAATATTCGTTTGAAGGTTCCATCCATGAAATTCGCCCCTCGTTTTATTGGTCCATATAGGATCATTCAAGTTATCAATCCAGAATGTGTGAAACTCCTTCTTCCTAAGTGTCTTCGGATTTCTAATGCCTTCCATGTATCTTTGCTCAAACCTCTTATTATCAACCGTTTTTCAACTCCTCCCTCAGCTCCGCAGCCAGTTCAAGTTCATCAGGAGGAGGATTTTGAGATTACCGAGGTACTAGATGCAAAAATTTCGCGAGGAGCCCTCCACTTCCTCGTTCAGTGGAGGGGCTTTGGTCCTGAGGAGCGCTCTTGGATCAAAGCTGAAGATCTTAATGCTCCTGCCCTTTTGAAGAAGTTTTACTCCAAAAATCCGGACAAACCCGGTTCCAGGCGTTCTGTGCCCACCTTTAAAAGGGGGGGTACTGTCACTCACCGGACCGTGAGTGCCTCTTCCCGGACATTTAGGAACCGTGGTCGTCCACCATCCTGAGGGTCTGCGCATGCGCAGCCCTTTTCTATACTTCAGTGTATACCCCTTTAACTCAATTGGCAGATCAGGCAACCTCCCTATATTAAGCACCTGTGGTCAACACCACGGGGCCTGATCTTGGAGTCTCATTCCTGATGAGTCTCTGAAGGTGTTCCTGTATTACTCGTGTATTCAGCGCTGCTGATTCCTGTGGTTTCCAAACCACTTCTACTACTGTGGTTCCATACCACTTCTACCATCAACTGTATCATCATGACTGTTTGCTGATTCCTATCCGCTGCCTCCGTGCACTACAGTCTTCTACACCACTTCAACGTTATTTTATATCTATGTGACTGTTTGCTCATTGCTATCCGCTGCCTCCGTGCACTCCAGCTTTTACCTCACTCACCTGCTTCTCATCAAGTCTGTTTGCTGATTTCTATCCGCTGCCGCCGTGCACTACAGTCTCCTGCTTGCAACTCGCCTGTGTTCAACATCGTGACTGCCAGCTGACTACTATCCGCTGCCTCTGTGCACTACAGTCTCCTGCTTGCAACTCGCCTGTGTTCAACATCGTGACTGCCAGCTGACTACTATCCGCTGCCTCTGTGCACTACAGTCTCCTGCTTGCAACTCGCCTGTGTTCAACATCGTGACTGCCAGCTGACTACTATCCGCTGCCTCTGTGCACTACAGTCTCCTGCTTGCAACTCGCCTGTGTTCAACATCGTGACTGCCAGCTGATTACTATCCGCTGCCTCCGTGCACTACACTCTCATCTCATCTTTGCTGTGACTTCCTCGAGACTGCCGCTTTGCATTACCATCTGCTACACTTCGTGATCTACAGCTCCTGCCCTGCGCTGCACTCCTGTTTCCCATCGCTGTTGGTTCCTGTGGTTGCTACTGGTTACCTCCGTGTGCCGCTGAGTCCTGCCGCTGTGGTCAGCGCTATCGTCCATCTCCTGCTGATCCACTCTCCACGCCTTCACGTGTTCCACTGGTCTCTACCCTCCTGTCAGCATTGGATTGGTATCTCTTCTACTACCCTCTGCTGGATCATCTCCATTCTCCTGGGTTTCCTATGAGTCCAGTTCCACGTGTTGCTGACTTCTGTGGATTCGTGTCCCTGTCGGTCTACTCACCTGTGCGCTGCACCTGCTAGACCGCTGCTTCACCTATCCAGGGACTTCCTATCCAGTCGGCCTCCAGCCGCTCAGGTACCGCTGCAATCCCATCTGACTGCTACTGCTGAACCACGGTATGCATACTTCTCATTGACTGTGCTGTGTATTGCATATCTTGCTGGACTGTGTTTGGTTCTCTCTGGAGTCTGCTATCCGCTGAGTCTATTGCTATCATTGACTGTGTTATCATTGTGCTGGACTACTTCAAGAGACTTTCTAGATTGCAGACCTGATCAGTCATTTACATATATATATATATCTATATTGTGCATATTACTGTGGATCGTGTATAAGGTGCCTGTGTATATCCTGTGTTGCAGTCTTCCCCCGTGCACCTCCTCACATATATATTCAGTGGTACAACTTGCTACCGCAGACCACTGACTACCTGGATACCTCCACTTGGATTCCATTCCTTCACTCAGACAGCGGTACAACTTGCTACCCGCAGACCGCTGACTCTCATCACCTCCTTGTTGCTGTTGGACATTCCTCCTCACTATAGCAGTGGTACAACTTGCTATCGCAGACCACTGACTACCTTCACGTGTCCTTGTCCATACAGTTCCTTGTGTATCATTACCTCATTATTACCAGTGTTGCTAGTCATAGACTTTCCTGAGCATCTCATCGGCCATCATTTCATGTTCCGTGATCACCCAGCTACCAGAGTACCCTATTACCATCTACATTGCTCTGGTAAGCCTACCATCTGGTGATCCCTGGGTAAAGACTCCTAGTGCCCGTGACAACAACAACAGTAGGTCCGGCCAGGACTCTAACCCACTTAAAACCTGGCCAGGATCCAGCTGGACCATTTCGCTGGATTGGGGTTAGTTTCACCCCAATCGTTGCAGGGATGTCGAAAATATTCGGCTGCCAACAAACAAACAAACTTCTTCTTTTATATATGTGGAAGATTATGTTTTCATGTCTCATCTTTCAGCAAAATTTACCAATGCTTTCTAATAATTTTTTCAAGGCTTATTTATGAGTATTATTGTGTAATTAAGAAATTATTTCTTCTCTTTCCATATGGCTAGTCAACCAATTATTTTCCTTAATTTCTTTCCTAATATTTTTCTACAAGGGCTCCCTATATGAGGACTGATCAGAGCAATTAATTTTTTACTCTCATGCATTGCCCTACAGAGATGATTTTTAATCACTTAGGGAATGAAATTGTCTAGTTTATTTTAACTACATGTGCTGATATATCCATTTGTATGCATAAGCATATAGTCAAGGAACGTGGAAGAGACCAGTGAAGTTTGAAACTATTTATTTTAATAAAACTTAGTAAATTAATCAGGTACCTTCTGTACAATAAATATTTTATCAATGTATGGTTAATATGGCCATAATATAAGGTCACTAAAATTATTTCCCCAAAATATTCTCTCCTCCAACTTGGATATAAATACATTTGCATAACTTGGTGCACATTTTGTCCTCATTGTCGTCCCCAGTGATTGATTGAAGCATCCCCCATACCCAAAGTAATTATGGTTTTTAGAAATTTTATATTCTCTATAAGGTAATCAATTTATGTAATGTCATATAGTGAACTGGTTTTAAGCAAAAATTCAACATGCACAGAAAGTGTTTATAGTGATTCCACTTAGCACGCCTGTAATGTTTATTCCTTTCACTATTTTTAATAGCTGGCTGATATCACTAACATAGTTTTGTAACTATAGATGGCAAAAAAATTATCAATATATTCTGAGAGAGATGATTGGATGTCTAGGTTGATAGGAAATTATGTTATGATCTTCAAATCTATAAGTATCTTTGGAAGAAAGTAAAAAAACAGGTATTCCTAAATTTCTTTTCACTAAAAAGTGATATATGATGAGCCACCAATGTTGTTTTTTTTTAATTTTCCATTTATACATCATATTACTATTTTATTCTACTTTCAATTAAGTCAACAGAATGTAACAATGCAGTTCCAGGAAGTTTATATGTGTGAAATTTAGGGAAGTAGACATTCTGGGGAGTTACTATAGAATCTAGCAGCTACTTGAATCTCTCCCTTATACCCCATTTGGCCAGGGCTTCCTACTGTATTGTGCTGAGCCTGGTTAAAGGTCGACCCTATTCCTAGGCTAATATGTTCAAAGCACCTCCGCACCAGGCTAAAAGTATAAATGACCCATCTTTAATTTAAAGTCTGACATCCTTCACCCCACAACCACTAATGTTTATGTTTGCATTTCTTTGAAACTCACTTGGCATTTTAAACAGGTGACAGCAATCTTTGTCACTTATTTTTTTTCCATTAAAACCTGAACTGTATAGCGGAACATAAACATCAATGAGGTTGAGGGTGTGAAGTTGGAGGGGGGCAGCCACGCTCTTGTATATTCTACTCGCTTATCATCATGCATCCACCCTGCCAAAAAAATCCATAACCAACTCAAACACTAGGCAGGTTGGGCTGTCCATATTCATATATCCTACAGAAGACAAATGAGTATGCAGAAGTGAACATTTGATTTAATTGTAAGCAGATCATTGGTCACTTTAAGTCTCAATACAATATACATGGTTCTGGAAAGAGTGTGAGGAAAGAAGGATTAAGCTGTTGTAAACAAGCCTCTCAAGTAGTTTGGAAGCAAAGGGGAGGATAAAGGAAGGTAGTTATAAACAGAGGTATAGTCTTGAGAGCATTTCTTGAGGATAGTACAAATTAGTGCATAAGTTACGGAAGGGAACTACCCATGGAGTGGGACAGGTTGAAAATTCCATGGAACCAAGGTAGTCTAAGGTACCAAAAGCGGATTGTACACTTTTGAGAATCAGAAACTTTGCATGAGCTCATTAACTGCGACATTCAGATGCTAAATTATGCTTTAGGAAGTCAGGTTTCTAAAGAGGCAATGTCTGTTCATTTTTCTTCTTTTCAGTTTTCTCAACATGATACTTATACAATAATTTTGTGAAAGCCAATACATTCATATTTTTGCTCAAACTGTGATACATTTTCATCAACCCAGATATTCAAGTCATCAAGTATGAGATATATTAGGTGTCCTAGCATTAGTGTACTTATAGTATAGCTGATGCAGAGATGGGCGTACAATTGGCGTACAATATTCTTAATTAATGCACTCTCAAATATAGTGTATTTCTGCCCATATACAGAGAGGTGCCCATCTTGAGACGTGTCTGGGTCCACATAAGAAGCATATGTGCTTGGTTTATGCCAAGTCATGATGGTCATCATGTAGTTACACCTGTCCTATTGCGAGTGCAAAAGAATCGTTTCCTAACAGCCATAAATGCATATTTCTGCAGGTTTGCATAAGCCGCATTTGTGTGAACACGCACTTACTGTACTCAGCCTATGTTTTGACTGCCCTTCCCTCCTCCATTCTGTTTCTCCAGTTGTAAAGAGGCACAAGTGACAGATATGCACAAGTCTGCATTGGCGCATATGCTCCTGTTGTGGGCATGTGAATTGCCAATTTACACTATACAAACTGACATAAGTTTAACTCAGTATCTGGCCCAATGTCTTTAATTGTTTTCAGCGAGAAAAGGTTTTCCATCCCCCTAGCAATCCAATCACATCCCTGTTGTGCAGCTATGTTTTCAAGCAACTAGATCTGGTCAATGAAAAAAGGTCTGAAGTTTAGAGTGAATTTAAAGCTGATTAGTGCACCCCCTCTCTTATGATCTTACAAATTCTATGGTTGACATTTTCTTATTATACTTTATAAAAGAAGGTGCTGTAGATTTATTCTGACTCTCTCATACAATCTTTTCACATTTTGCAATCTGTTGTTATTGCATAAGGCTTAATTTAACATGAGATGATATCTCAAGAAGCTTTATTTGCATTTCTGATTCTGTTTCTCACATCAAAGCGTTAGCATTCCACTGGGGTTCCATATGAAATGTCACAGTTATATGTAGAAGTTGAAATTCTAAATATGAACCTTTCTACAAATGTATGGCTGTATGCCAATTACAGTAGTGGTATACAGCTATTAAAACATGTAGGCGTGCAAACTTTGTTTAAACTCATTTAAAAGTAAAATATATTTTCAAAGCTTTAATGTGGAAAGATTAATTATCACCTCATTTTCAAAAAAGAAACAATAAAACTCCAAAACATAAAAATGTGGGAGAGATATTAATGACTGCTAAAAAAAAAAAATATTTTAGGAATGCACTAACCCCTAGGGAAAGCATAACTTGGGTAAAGGCATGACTAGTCAAATATGCTTCAACCAAACGAAAATAAAGAACCATAGCCACCCAATATGTGATAATGGAGCAGGATGACCACAGAAGATTTATAACTATAATTTAACATAATTAAAATATGTAGATAAAATATCCAATACAATAAATATAATAATAGTGCACATAATGGCAACTGAGGGCACATGAACCTGTCAAAGTATTTCACACAGAAATAAACCAGATTATGGGCCTCATTTAGAGTAGAAACCAATTTTGCAGTCCAAAGTAAACGTACAAATTTGGCTGAACAATTGAATTAATTCAGTGGTAGATTGATAGGAAACATTTCTATGATAAATTGAGATAATTGTGGCCACAGGTCAAGCTTTTTCTGCAAGTATTCAGGGGATACAATAAAATGGAGTAATTAAATGCTCTGTTAAAATTTGTGGTAGTCATATTTCCGATGGTGAAAATACTAGTGGAAATATGACTGACAAGAAAATGGCAACAATCAAAATACTGAGAAGGAGGAAATCCCTAATGTTTTAAATAGTGACAAGGAAGAATTCTAAATACCTAAGTGCTAAATAGAAGAAATCCTGACACAGATAAAATACTGACAGTGTGACTGCCAACAGTGAAAGTGCTGACAGTCACACTTCCAGAATTAAAATGGCAATGCGAGCGGGTCCGGCGGCTATACAACTGACAGGCCCGACGACAATAAACGGTGGGGAAAAAAATGTTGAAAAAAAAAAAACAGCGTACCACCCCTCCAAACTCATCTTAACCCTAGTGCTGCCAGCATAGAGCTGACTGGAGGGAAATTGGGGAGACAAACAGCATAGGGTCCCCCACAATTCTCTTCCAACCAGCCCTACGCTTAGCCAGCTGGGGCTGTTGGTGCCATAGCAGGGGAACCTGCAGCAGGGGGTCCTACTGCCATGATTACAACCAGCCCGGTCTGGTCAGCATGGGGCTGGATTCCCTAGGGATTTGGGGTCTGCCAAAAAAAATGCGGGAACAAGTGCAATCATGCCCTGACACCCAGGGCCCGGTGAGCCAGATAGTCCCACAAACCAAACTGTAAATGAACCACACATTTCTTGAATACCACAAAATTTTATTAAAAGAAACAATCCTACAAGACTGGATCATTAAGAAAAAAGAAGAACAAAAGTAGGATTGGATTTCTTTTATTTTAAATACAATTTTGTGGCATTAAAGAGACGTTTTGTTTATTTACATATTGGTTTTGTGGGACTACCTGGCTCAGCAGGCCCTAGGTGTCTGGGTATGGGGGCTCTTGTAGTTCTCCAAGTGCTAGAATTCCCTGGCTGCCATGGGTATGCCTGTGCTTGTAGTTCTAGAAGCATCAGCATGTCTAGACTGTTAATGTTGAATAGGATGCTAGAATGATTGTTCTTTAGATTGTTCGTTCCTTTGAGCAGGGCTCTCCTACCTTCTGTTTCCATCACTTTTAACTGCGCTCTTCAGCTACTCAGCTCACCTCCTCTCAGTCCCTCTGCCCTCTGTCTCCTCTCCGCTCCCCTCAGTGACTCTCAACCTGTCATTCGTGCCCACCCTCTTGGGCCATAGTTACCTGCCTGTACTCACTTTTCCCCTCCCTCCCTCTCTTTCATGCTGTGCCTGAGCCCCCAGAGTTATAGTGCTTACTGTTACTTGTACTGTGCTCTTTCACCTTGTACTGTGCCATTGTTTGTCCTTGTACGGTGCTACAGATACTTTGTGGCGCCCTATAAATAAAAATGAATAATAATAATAATAATAATGATCTAAAGGTGAGGCTGCAAAGCAATGAAAAGAGATTGAGAAGCAATCCATGTGAGTTGCCACTGGAATTGCTCCATGGACCAATACTCTACCTATGATCTTCCATCTGTCAATTTTCCCCACTTTTGCTTGCTGGAAAAATCTTAGACACTGGAAAATTATTTTCTCAGTGGTCTTTCCCTTTTTATCTTTTATAGCAAATGTTTAATTCCCACCAGGTTTGGACTTTATGGCTTCAAAAACTAGTTGGAGATGGGAGTTTTCTGGGTTGGCCAACTAGTGGGTATAAATGGCAAGCATTCTATCAGTGAAATCCATGAAAATGGAACCTTTCTCAGAGAAAGGAGTGGAAACATCTACTATTCTGCTACTTTCTTAGTGCAAACGATCTGCTTAAAGAACTCTGCAGAGATCTTACATTAATTGAGTGATAGTACAGATGCTCTGACTCCCTAAAGCTGGGTACACACTACAGAAATTTCGACCAACTTTTTATTCCGAGCGATTTTACATGTGATCGATGGTCCGATCGCTCGGTCCATGGACTGCATACACACTAGCCTTGATTAGGACGATAAAGGGAAGAGCGGACGTCCCTTTAGCGACTTTTTACAGCCATGTTGTCGTGAGCAATGATTTTAATTTCGTACACACTGCAGCGACATTTGCGAGAAATGTAACGAGATACCAAATACATTAGCATAAAGGGGCAGAACTTTCGTTATAGTTAACACCCAAAGCTGCATAAAAAGAGAAGGCAACACTGTCTCATTCATTTCTATAAAATAGAATTTTAGTAATATACATTAAATTTAGAAAAACATTTAACTGCTAAAGTGCAATGCAATAACTATTCCCTAATAATAAAATCCCTTCATATGCTCCATTCTCGGCATGCATCATCGCTGATTGGTCCACAGCAGAAACGAACGCCATGTCTGAGTGTATAAAATGACAAAGGAACCTGTTTGGCGCCGAGGAGCGTCAGAAGATGGTGAGTGAGAAAGTGACAATGGGCGTTAAGGTTGAGGAGAAGGTGTCAGTGGGGGTTACAGCTATGGAGACGGAGATGGAGACAGAGTCAGAGATGGTGCTGGAAGGGCCAAAAAATGTTGGAAAAGTTAAGGTGGGGGATGGAGATACTCAAAAAGAGCAAAGAGTAAATCCAATGAGCCAAAGAGAGGTGGAGATGATGGTCAAAGTACAGGGCCAGGACAACAACGACATTAAAAAAAGGTCAGTAGCACATGTAATGTACCTGTTGGAAGGACTTTATTTTATTCTAGTGTCACACGAAGCAACTAATTTGTAACCTATTTTTTTTTATGTCAGAACGAAGAATTAACGGTGAGAAGGCCTGTTTAGATACCACTGATACCACTAATGTTACACCTGTTAGCAAACAAGAAAAAATTGAAAAAGAAAAATATACTAAAGAAGTTCTACACAAAGGTATTTCAGTGAACATGTGTAGACAGCTAAATGCTTTGGGCACATACCTGTACAGTTATAATAACCAAAATGGTGCCTGTTTTCCAGAATGTATGGAGGTTAAGCCCGCTATTATTGCGATTTCGCCACAGGGACCAAATTATAAACTGATCTCGAGCAGTGTGCAAGGTGAGAAAATGAGAGTATTTATGTCGTTGAATATAAATGACAGATGTAGAAGTTAAATGGTAAACATTTTTTTATTTCCTTGTATCGTAGATAAAGAAATCAAAGGGAATAGAAACCCAAGCGACATCAAGACCTGTTCTGCCACAAACCAGTAGCACCTTTAAAAATACTAAATACTAAAAATAATACTCTGCAGTACTCTGCGCTCTGATTGGTTTGGGCGCGCTCACTTCTCATGTGGATGTTTCAGACAGCTGTGTGTGTAAAAATTGTTGTACCTTTTTCCTGCAATAAAAATGTTGCATGAACACTGTGTGGTTTATTCTGGGTGCTTCACAATTATAAGTTAATAAAGGTTAATATAACTTTAATAGGTTATAAAGGTTAAACTTTATAAAGGTTAAATGAGAAATGATTGCCAACATAGACGCAAAGGGTAATAACACACGTGCTGTATACACGTGTAACGGTCTTCAGCCAGACAGGTGCAATATAGGTGCAATATACATCGATACAAAACACAAGTCAGTATTGTGCGGATTCCGCACCACGTGGTACTGGTACAGACATAAAAAAAATTTACATACACAAGCCCCCCAGGCCAAGGAAGTATCGGAGGAAGTTTATACACATTACACAGCGGAAACGAGATTGGAACGAAAATATTACGGTACGACCAACCAAATGAGGCGACAATCGTCCATTTGGGCAGACTTTCGACCATCGTGTCACTGTACACACTGACCCGACTTTGGAACGAGCGGTCGTATGTCGGCTGATTCAGCCGATTATTGGTCGAAAACCGTGTAGTGTGTACCCAGCTTAAGTAAGATGCACATAGCTGTATCCAACGTATGTTGGAGATATCTTTAAGATCCAGATAACATTCAGTTTCAGCAAGCTGCCTACTGGGGACTGCAAATTAATCAGCGTATGTCTATACTTGTCTCAGGTTTATTTAACTAGCACTAACGAGTTAATCATGATTCAGAATCAACTGAATATTTAGATGTTTTCCACTTTATTGGACCTGGGCCAAACATGTAGCCATTTACTATATGACTGATCCACTTGACTTTTTATATGAGTGATCATCAAATGCTTTTATCACTCATTAATTTGGAATGAGACGATTATTTAAACAACAATGAATAAATTTGGCTTTTGTGAATTAAGTCATATAGTGAATCTATAATATCTATAGGTAAATATATATCCTGTGTACCTTGGGGATGGATTTTGACTGCAATATATTAGATTACACAACTGCTCTATATTCCAACTGATTAATAAGCAATCCCAAGTGAGCAGCTTGCTGAAACTGATTGTTATCACACTTCTGATTGGTTGAGATCAATACATAATATTTTAATTTGAATACTAGAACCAATCGATACAGCAGTAAAGAATTCTGGTTATTGTTGTTTTTTTCTAAACAACATTTTCTTTAGAGATAATACGCATTTTCTATTCTGTAGGGGAAGCACCCCTGCTCGCATGAAATTATGAAATGTAATAGATTCCTCTCAATAGTGATAGAATACATTCATAGTGAACAGTCTATCCATTATTATTTGTTACCCCTTATTATATAAAATATATAATTTGTGCAGATTTTCCTTTTCCTGTTTAACTTTTCCTCATTCGATTACTTTTAAGATCCAGATAAAACCCTTGAGGGATACTGTGCTACCTATCTCTGGTGTGAGCCATGTGGAGGATATTCTTAGTACTACAATGTTTTGAATCCTAAATTGGTCAAAGATGCCTGTTTCCAGATATAAAACTTCACTCTTAAGGCACATTAACAATGCTGCTAAGACGGTGACTTCCACCCGCTGCCGATCCTCCTCTCCTCCAACTATGGCTGATTGGTTCTCTAAGACCAATTTCTTTATGGCTATGCATGATATCACCTCTGTGGCAGGTCACAATTATGAGGCATTTTGTGATCCATGGTCTAGATGGTTAGACATATCTCTCACCTCCCACCTGAATCGTCTCTTCTTCCTTGATGAAATGTGACATTCATCATGTTGCTAATTACCCTTACAGCTGATTTCGGCAAACATATCATCATCATCAACATTTATTTATATAGTGCCAGCAAATTCCGTAGCGCTTTACAATTCCCTCCTTACCAACTCTCTTCTCAGGGGTTTAATAGAATAGACCCCAGCAAGCTCATAAGTCTTTAGTCACAAAGTTAATTCATCTAAGCTCATTGGATGTTATACTACTGCATCCTTCTCTTGTTCTCCCTACCCGACATACTACAATCTTCCCTCCTATTTGTCAGCCTACCCCTCCCTGTCGTTCACCCGCATTTTCTTGCTTTTGTTCACTAGTTCATATTTATATATATAATAACTCCATTAGCTTAACATGGTAGGGTTTCTAACGTTCTGCATATTTGTTGCTGTATTGGCTCCTGCATTTTGTGCTGTGATTTAAGAATACCCTGTCTATTTGTTTGACTAAATGTAATGTTATGTTTTGAAAATCAATCAAGAAAGTTTACAGAAAAAAGTTTACTAAAATACTTCCTTTACCAATAATACAGACAGTGGTCCTCTGGTACCACCACCATTCACTGTATTTAGTATTTAGTTTAGTTAGATACGGTATGTACCTCTGCCGATTACTTATGTGTAGCAGTAGAAATCTGACATAGAAGCCATAAGGCTATCACTTAGAGTCCCTGAGTCAGGTCTCTCCTGATATGGAGAGAGCCAAGCAGGCACAATGATTATCAGCAAATGTCCCAGCAATAAATGTTAGTGGCAGAAAATGGTGTGAGCCCCATGGAAGAGTCTACCAATATTATTCATAAGAGAAATTATTTTGTTACGTTTTAGTTGACAATTGTAACATTAAAACTATTTAGCATCACTATAGTAGTAAGCTGAAACAGTTAATAATCTAGTAATGTAGTAATGCTCTGCAATGGCCTTCGAGCTGATATCTTTCCCTGAGAATTAAGAACCCATAGAGTACAGGCTGGACCAGTCTGGTTCAAAGGTAAGGAGTATAGAGGAAAATCTGTTTCTTATCTCCAAGGGAAAAAAAAAGTGTTTCGCTCTAGGGCCTTGAAAAAGGCTTGAGTGAAACATACGTTGGCGTCCCTCTTTGCTGCACTATCATCTGCTTCATTTAGATATTCCTCTCCCTGGATCGCTCCTCAGATTGTTATTACGCAGGGACTTTCACATAATCCCACAATCACAGGAAGTTGTGTTTGGAAGGGCAATATATGATCTCTGTCTGAATACTTGTTTTCCATATAATAGCTAGACAGTTTAACGGGCTTAATGCTGAGAATCTATTGAAATTCTCTTACATATATTCTCTTTTTAAATTTTGGGACCTTTACTTATAGTACCTTGCATATTGTTTTGCAATCAAGAATCAAAGTTATACAATACATAAATGGTTTGCGCTTCAGATGCATGTTAGAGAGCGATTTATATAACTACACGATCCTGACTAGATAATTAAAAGGATAGCCATAAATTCAACCAAAATATGTTTTATATATAGTATACTGCTTTGATAATTTAGTGATCATATTATCTATTTAGAAGAATAGCGGACTGTATACTTTTACAACTGTAAATTTAATATTTGAATATTGATAGTTGCAGCAAAGTAATGGAATCTGTTTTGCATTTTAACCATATCTAATAAAATCTATATATTTTTATGTATAGGTTACCCCTGAGTGCCTCTAATTCAGGCCTGTCCAACCTGCGGCCCTCCAGATGTTGTGAAACTACAAGTCCCAGCATTCCCTTCCAGCTATCAACTGGTTGTCTACCAGCAAAGCATGCTGGGGCTTGTAGTTTCACAACACCTGGAGGGCCGCAGGTTGGACAGGCCTGCTCTAATTATACACTCTTTCTTCCTCTGGTTCTTTGAATTTCCTTGTGTTCAGGGTGCACCGTTAAAGACCAAAGAAATCCTTAATGGTGTTAATTTAGACTTATTGAGGGGTATTACCTATAAATCACACCTGGTACGGTTGTCTTTCTTTCTCCTAGGCAATGTGTATATTTTAATCATACAGAACTGCCAAATAATTGCTCTCAAGCAAAAAGTGTATTTAATAATGAATTGCTAAAAACTGACATTCAAACAAGACACATTTGCTTTGTTATCTGTCAAAGATATAACCATATATAAAGACTTGCCTCTGACCTCACAGGATGAAGACACTATATACTTGTTTCTTCTGATTTCTCTGTACACAATTAAAAATAAATACATAAACATATCTATCATCAGGCACTGTCCCATAACTACTGCAATAATGAAGCCATATTTTTTGGTGTGAAATTAATTAATGGATCTTTAATTGCTGCTTCAAACTGATTTTTGTTTTTTATGATAACATTTGAGGATAACAAAAAACCAAATGTTGTGTATATTGTAAATTTGTTCCACTTGTTATATTTGACATTTTTATTATTGTTTGTCATGAACATGACATTTCAAACTATAATTATTAACAATCCCACTCATTGAACAATTCAATTTAAGCAAACTTTCTGTTTTGCTGTTCACAGTTTGCTTAGATACCACCAATATGGCTAACATCTGATTTTTTCTGAACTAAACCTCATCACACAAACATGTATCTGCTAATCAGGAAAGCAAAAGTATCATAAAATAATGCAAACAGGTAAAATTCACATATGCTAAATTATGTGACACAAATTTACATTAGTAAATGTATTTTTCTGATATATAGTTAAAATATTATGCATGCACATTACAGCATTTCAAAAGGATCACAGTGCATTAGTTATAGTCTCCCATAGGAAAATAAGAAGTGAAATAGAAGATGGGGGTCAAGAAACAGGTGATTATAGATGGTTACTCTATATTAAAAGGTTGTCTCTGTAATAGCTTTTACATTTATTTGGGTGATGACCTTTCTATACACTACTACAAAGCTTTCTCTAATCTTCTTTTCCTGTCTAGCCTGGTCTTTTAGGCACTATGACCACATGGTCATATAAGTATTATAGTCACCTTGGAAACCTTGTATGGTCAAATTGTTGCGCTTTCAAATTATTTCTGAAAATTATTTAAGTAAGTGCTTCAATATTATTAGACATTTTTTGACATTTGTAATGGATAAATGTTATGCAGTTTCTGTAATTCTGTAAATCCAGTCAACGGTCGAACAATGTGGAATTTCTGTGGGATTACTTCATCCACAGGTCTGTGATAAAATAAAGCATCTTTATACTTTAAGGGAATTCCTTTTACTGAATCCATTAATACACAGCAGTTACCTAGTTATGAGGATGGGATTTAATCTTGTATGAAGCAATGGATAGTCACAGGTGGCAAAATCAGCCAGGCAACAGGACAACAAAGGTGCCAAGGTAAGTGAATTTGGGGGATATTTACTTGCAAGGTTTAAATCAATTGTCTAGATTTTTAAACACAGGAGGTACACAAACCATCCCATGCGGCAGTTTGTAAAAAAAAAAAAAGACATCTTGCCTGTCAGTAAAAATATATCAATAAATAAAGGTGAAAAAAACCTTCCACTTCTACCAGTCCAGTGTTACTGACAGACAGTGCTAGATGTAAACCCCTATACCTGGGAGGTGAGTGCATCTGATTTTAACTGCATTTTAATAGTGTTTAAAGCATATAGGTCAGTGTAGAACCTGCATATAATGAGGTACCCTTGATGTGGGATGCAGGCTTAAATCTTTTGATCAAAATATGAACGAATACCTCATGTGTTCATTTTGCTAGACACACACAGATATGCAGTTTAAAGAATAAGCGCTGACAAATTTCTTTCTGTTTTGTATATATATATATGGGCATTTATATTGCCACGCAGCTGGTACCACATAGAATATGGGATATACCGAGCGCGGGCTTATTTTTCTCTGGTTTTGTTTCAAAATATTGCCTTTTTGTCATAGCAGCTGTCCATCAAGCTTATTTAAGGCACATTTGGGTGTGGCTCACAAGCCAGCCTTTGCTAGATGTAAACCCCTATACCTGGGAGGTGAGTGCATCTGATTTTAACTGCATTTTAATAGTGTTTAAAGCATATAGGTCAGTGTGGGACCTGCATATAATGAGTGTCGAAGTCAGCAAATTGGATAAAGTCATTTCAATTAAAGTCTAGCAAACTTGGTTGTCTTTGTCTGAAAAGATGCGTACGGTACGCTATGACGTACCAGGGCACGCTACGGCGTGAAAGGGCGTACGCATCCACTGCACGTGGCAGCAACAGTAATTGGTCTTTTACCATACATTCGCACAAACACGCATACTTATAAAATAGTACACATTAATGGTAGTTGCAACACATAGTCAGTTATGTTGAAATATAGTAGTATTTATATGTTATATCAGAGTTACATGCATATTAGTGAAATACACGGAACGGGTTAAAGGAATAACCTCATGAGTGGTATCATAATGAACCTTGTTACATATCCTACTGTTTGGTTCACTCTGCGAGGGAATTGCAGAGTGCATACGCAAGTTATGAATGATAGGGAATTATGAACTACTTAAGACTAAGGAATCCTGGCAGGAAGATCAGAGCATACCCCCTGCAGAGACAGAGATGACCCCCTCCTTTGGATTCCTTAGGATGAACCAGCCAATGATTGACGACCCCTTGGACATTCCTGAGACCCGGACCAATAGATGCAAGCTATACCATCTTCATTGTATTACTGTATTTGATTGTGTATATAAGCAGCAGCTTGTGATCCAGAGTGCAGACATCTTGTCCCCAGACTTCAGGATTGAATGACTGCACTGGATCCAGAGCGCCTGCGATAAGTAACGGCTGTATTTACTATTACTTCGCTTGAGCATATTATTCCACTTATTGCGAATAAATCTTTGTGCTTTGGAAACACAAATCGAGATTCGACAATCGTTATTGGTTAGCGACGATACGCACATAACATGAGGTACCCTTGACGTTGGGATGCAGGCTTAAGTCTTTTGATCAAAATATGAATGAATACCTCATGTTTTCATTTTGCTAGACACATACAGATATGCAGTTTAAGGGATAAGCGCTGACAAATTTCTTTCTGTTTTGTATACATATATGGGCATTTATATTGCCACGCAGCTGGTACCACATACAATATGGGATATACCGAGCGCGGGCTTATTGCCAAGCAGCTGATACCATATATAATGTGTGATATACCGAGCGCGGGCTTATTTTTCTCTGGTTTTGTTTCAAAATATTGCCTTTTTGTCATAGCAGCTGTCCATCAAGCCTATTTAAGGCACATTTGGGTGTGGCTCACAAGCCAGCCTTTGCTAGATGTAAACCCCTATACCTGGGAGGTGAGTGCATCTGATTTTAACTGCATTTTAATAGTGTTTAAAGCATATAGGTCAGTGTAGGACCTGCATATAATGAGGTACCCTTAACGTTGGGATGCAGGCTTAAGTCTTTTGATCAAAATATGAACAAATACCTCATGTTTTCATTTTGCTAGACACACACAGATATGCAGTTTAAAGGATAAGCGCTGACAAATTTCTTTCTGTTTTGTATATATATATGGGCATTTATATTGCCACGCAGCTGGTACCACATACAATATGGGATATACCGAGCGTGGGCTTATTGCCAAGTAGCTGGTACCATATATAATGTGGGATATACCGAGCGTGGGCTTATTTTTCTCCAGACAGTGTGAGTAAAGTTATTTCCCAGAGCCCCTTCCTCTCCCAGCATGCACCGCTGCGCTCCACCCCCTCCTCTGTAAGCCCCCTACATCTGCTGACAAGTCTTCTGAAAAAAAACAGTAAGTAAATAGAATGTTATTTTTATTTTTTTATTATTATCATTTTTATTTTTTTTTAAATAGCCCATTGCAGTAAGTGTTGAGTTAAAAAAATAAATAAATGGGGGGATGTGATTTTTTTTTTCACCTCATCCTCTATATTTGATTTTAAAACTATGTTGGAGAAAATGATTACTTTATTTGTAACTCATGCTCTTTATTTGCTTTTAAAACTATGGTAGAGTGGCACCTCATGCTCTATATTTGACTTGTAATTGTTAAATATGGACCATGAGGTGCCAATAAAAGAATCATTTTCTTCACCATAGCTTTAAAATCAAATAATAATATTTTTTCTCCCACATAGCTTGCAAATTAAATATAGAGCATGAGGTGGCAAATAGTCATTTTTCTATGGTTTAAAAATGACTATTTGCCACGTCATACTCTATATTTGATTTTCAAACTATGGTGGAGAAAATGACTATTTGATTGGCACCTCATGCTCTATATTGGACTTGCAAACTATGGGCTTTCTACACCGTAGTTTGCAAGTGATGCAGAGGGGGGTGCAGTGGTGCGATGCAGAGGGGGATGCAGTGGTGTGATGAAGGAACATATGTGTGATGAAGGGACATTCAAGGGCCGTCCATTGCTTTTAACAAGTGCATAATTCATAGGCTTATTGTGTCAAGTTTTTTGTTCCAAAATGTAACACCTGTATACCTCCCCTCTAGAAATCCTGTGTCTGCAGTGGAGTCTGGACAGCATTCTGCATCAAACATCACTGCATCTGGACCGCTGGAGGAGGTAAGGCTTATCTTTATCTTTTCTTTTTTTTTTTAAATACAAAAGCACAAAGTCAAGTATGTAAGGGTCTGTGAGGCTGGTGTATGGTATGTTCGCAGGGGGTGCAGTATTTGAAATTTTTGCCTAGGGCGCCGAGAACCCTTGCACCGGCCCTGGAAATATCTATTTCCACACATAGGGTCTAAATCATTAAGTAAAGTAAGGCAAGAAAAGGAGTAAATTTTCTCCTGAACAAACCATGTTACAATGCAAGGGGTGCAAATTAGTTTATCATTTTGCACATAAGAAATATACTGGCTATTTTTTCATGTAGCTTTATATTTACACTGAAATTTAAAGTTGATCTAGGACATGCCCTACCCCTATTATACATCTATCCCCACATTTTAAATTTACCTCTCCCTCTAATGCAACATGGTTTTGCCAAGTTTCAAAGTTACTTCTTATTTTTGCTTTCCTTTCCTTAATGAATCAGGCCAGTAGACAATTAAGTGGCTTAAAAAACAACAACTCTACATCATTTTACTTTGTTTTAATGTCAGGATGGCAAAAGGTCACAGTTTTTTGTGACACTAAACACACAGAGACCAGCTCTCTAACCACCAGCCAGCTACTCTGACATCTTCACATTGAACAGTGAAACAAACAAGTTTTTATACCTGACATTCCTCCCACAGCCCTAGCTTGATGGGCAGATGACAATAGCTTCCCTTTAAAAGAGAGTTGTCTCAGCTGCTCTAGTTTGCTTTGACTAAAGACACACCCTGTCAGCCTGCTGTTGGAAAAAACACCATATAAGTTAAATCAAATTTTAAACTATTATTTCGTCACACATATGTCCTCCTTGCAGCCTTTCTCTTCAGATTGCCAGCTAAATATCTCCCTTTGTTACAATATATTGTGATAAAGTAAGGCATTCCCTGGAGTCTCACACAGCTTGGTGTGTGTGTTATATATATATATATATATATATATATATATATAACACACACATTTGTGGGGTGGCCAGGGCGTGGGGCAGTATTAAGTATTCTTCCTAATGCTTGTCTTTTGTTTTTCCTTCAGATAAATTAAGACATGTCGAACGAAAAGCAGGCAGGACCCAGTCAGACCTCAGGCTCTTCCACATTTGCCTCAAAAAGGCGTCTAATTTTATTCCACAGGAGGACGCGATCCTGGTTCAGCAGGTGCTGCACTACACCGATCGGCAGCTCACTGCCCCAGCAAAAGCCAGGATCTGGGATGAGATTACAGTGCAGGTCAATGCCGTAGCCCCAATTCATTGCATGATGACTGAGATTAAAAAAGCAGTATTCATATTTTGTTATCTGCAACCCTAATACAGGTGAGGTTATTGTTCAAAATAATTAAAAAATGTTTATAAGCTTTAAAGGAATTTTAATTTGTAGGAAGGCTCGTTTTAATTAGTATTTTCCTTACTTGTGTAAAAATCTTCTAAAAATGTGCATTTTTTTTTTAGGTAAACCAAAAAGCCCTAGCACAAATTTTGTTAATGTATATATAACTTCGATAAATCAAGGCTTGGGCAAGGGATTTGTAACGAACTCACTGTTTATGCATCCACCAGACTCTTTTCCCCATCATGCACCATTTTCCCCTATTTGTAGTCTGCACTTTTCCCCTGCTGCTCCAATACCCTCTCCAACCCAAAAACAAAATTCTGTTCCCAAACCAGCTCGCTCCCCAGCCCCCTCAGCATCCCCACTAGCCACAGCTCTCCCTCCAGCCCCCACTGCATCCCCACTGACCCCCTCTGCATTCCCACCAGCTCCCTGCATCTCCACCAGATACCTCTGGCTATCCCCCCAGTCACCTCTGGCTACCCCGAGCCCCCTCTGGCTATTCCCCAGCTCTCTTTGCCTGCCCCTCAGCCCCATATGCCTCCATACAGCAACATATTACCCTACAGCCCCCTATGCACACCCTCCAGCCCCTTCGGCACACTCTCCAGCCTTTCAGCACAGCCTCAAACTCCTTCACCACACCCTCGTTCACTCACTGCTGAACCAATGACCTCTGCATGTTCACACAGCCTTCCACATGATGGGTATGCCAGATACAAAAGCAGATGACACAGCCACAGGGAAAATTTGGTAATTTCTTTTCTGGTTTATTATTATTACTATTATTATTGTTATTATTATTGTCCTTTATTTATTAGGTGCCATAAGATTTCCGTAGCACCGTAACCAGTACAAACAGTAGACTATACAGTGTGTAACAATACTGAACAATAAACAAATAATACCAAGACTTCAGAAACTCCAGGCATGGCTATTGCAGTAAAGATGGAGCAGAAAAACAGGTATAGAGACAGGAGGGAAGAGGGCCCTGCTCATAGGAGCTTACATCCTAAGGGAGGGTAAACAGACATCAGGCCCATAAGGGAGTCAGTTAAGGGGATATAGCAAGGGAGGAGTGAAGAGAGGGGCCGGGAGGAGAGAGGAGGTAAGGAGCGGAGGAGATAAGAAAGGGTTAGCTGGATGGCTGGTAGGCTTTAAGAAACAGGTGATTTTTAAGTGCCCGTTTGAATGAGCACAGGTTAGGGAGCAAGGGAGGTCATTCCAGTGAAGGGGGGCAGCACGGGAGAAATCTTGTATTCTGGAGTGGGATGAGGCGATAAGAGTGGAGGAGAGGCGACGATCATTGGCCGAGTGAAGGGAGCAGGCGGGAGTGTGAATGTAGAGGAGGTTACAGATATAGGGGGCTGGGAGAGAGCCTTGTGTGTGATGGTGAGAAGTTTGAAAAGGATTCTGTAGGGGAAAGGGAGCCAGTGTATGGCGAGGCAGAAGAGGAGTGGCGTGAAAGGAAGATGAGTCTTGCAGCCATGTTGAGCATAGAATGAAGGGGGTCAGGATGGGAGTGGGGGAGGCTGGTAAGAAGGTTGCAGTAATCAAGACAGCAGATGATAAGTGCATGGATGTTAGTTTTGGTGGCATCCTGAGAGACTCAGGGACGGATACGGGCGAAGTTGGAAGAGACAGGCTTGGGCAAAGGATTTGTAACAAAACTCCCTGTTTATGCATCCACATAATCTCTCTGTGCCTCTCTCGGCACTTCTCTGCAGCCAGGCTTGAATCGCACTGATTGGATACCCACCTGTCACTCGTTCCAGCATCTGTATGTGGTGTTGTGATCGGCTCTCAATGCGTTCACATGATCAAGTCTCCAGGGAGGTAGTTTCGAAGTGCTTCCTATTTAAACCTGCACTGACACTTGCTCGATGTCAGTGCAACTCATTTGCTGTGCTTCTGACTTCCAGTTCTCCTCTGCTGCAACCTAGCCGCTACCTACTCCCTCGGATCACAGTGTACCAGTACTGCCTGTCTGACCAAGTCTGTGGAACATCCTTGTGTACCTCACTACCTGATCTTCATGTACCAGTTACTAGCGTGTCTGACTATTCTTGGCCTGATTCCTGTTTACCAGTTCCCGGCATGTCTGACTACTCTTGGCCTGATTCCAGTGTACCAGTTCCTGGCGTGTCTGACTACTCACTACCTGATCTCCGTGTACCAATTCCCGGCGTGTCTGACTACTCTGATACATTCACTGCCTCCTTCCGGATCTGCTATTCTCTAGTGACTTTCTCAAGTAGTCAGATCCAGTGTTACATTCTGAGGCAATCCTGAGAATCGCGACCTGCAGATTCCTGGCAGCTAAGCCCATCCCGCCTTGCGGTGGTTCTTGGTGAATCCGTTAGACTCCATGCCCCTGGTCTGCCTGTGCTATCTGGATTAATACAGGTATCTGAATTGTAACAGGATTGAATATGGGGGGCAAAAGAGAGAGAGGAGTCGAGGTTGAAGCTCAGGCAGCGGAGTTGGGCGAGAAGATGGTGATGTTGTTAACAGTGATAGAGAGGTCAAGGTGGGAGGAGAAACTAGAAAGAGAAAAGACAACGGGCCTGAGTCATTAAGGGACACATGTCTGTATTTTGCGCGTATCGTACGCAATTCCTTTCTGCGCATGCCCAGAATGAGGACACTTGACCATCGCGAAAGCAAGTCTGCTGCGCATGCCAACGCAAATGACAGTTGCGATGGACTACAATTTTGGAGAGTGAACGGGGCGGGGAATGGGAGTGTGCCCCGACTCGATTCACAATGTGGGTGTGCCAAACTGAAGCGAATGTAGCCACGTCAAAATGAATCACTGGGTTTGTGAAAGTTTCTTGTTTTTCTGCCATATCTCTTGCACCAGCTAAGGGTCTAGTCCAGGTCCTGGGTCACTAGTGTATGCATGCTATAACATTTGTCTGCAATCAGGAGCAACTGTAAAAATTTATTTTATGCACAGTAGACAATAAGGGCAGCCTAATAAATGTTTTTCATTTCCAATTTCCATTTCTAATCATAAATTACTATTTTGTTGACAGGTAACATTAATTGATTAATTTTTTTTCTTCTGTGCGCTCTTTTGAGATTTCATATTCCACATACGTATTGTATGCATCCTGCAGTGTCTAGTTAAGTACAACAGAGTGAACCTGCACCCATAGTCAACACCACACGTAACTTGAGATTCGCACCTTGCTGACTCCAGGAGTATGCAGAGCCGATTTACGAGCAGTTGTGAACAACTGCACGATGCGCTCAGTATGCATCCCTTAATGATTCAGGCCCCATGAGTTCAGTTTTAGAAATGTTAATTTTGAGAAAGCGTGAGGACATCCAGAGGGAGATTACGGAGAGGCAGTCAGATACACGAGAGAGGAGGGTGGAGGAAGGATCAGGAGAAGAGATGTAGAGTTGAATGTCATCAGCATAAAGGTGATACTGAAGACCGAAGGAGGAGATGAGAGCACCATGGGAGGTAGTATAGAGCGAAAAGAGTAGAGGGCCAAGAACAGAGGCCTGAGGAACTCCTATAGGGAGAGGAGAGGGGATGGAGGAAGAAATTGACGTGGATACAGAGAAGGAACGGTTAGCAAGGTAGGAGGTGAACCAGGAGAGGACAGAGCCAGTGAGGCTGAGAGAGAGGTGGTCCACAGTGTCGAAGGCCGAGAAGAAGATCGAGGAGGATGAGTAGAAAGATTTGACTGATAGAAGATCATTAGTAACTTTGGCCCAGGCGGTTTCGGTGGAGTGGAGTATGATGTGTGCTATTAGATTGTTTTTGTTGTTTTCTTTAAAAAATATACTTGTTTTGATTTGTCAAAAAACTCTGTTTTTCATCTAATAATCTTTAAAAAGTGACATTTATTCCAGATTGTACAAACTACTTACCTTAAATAAAGGTGGCTAATACATACTGTATGTAGCGGGCTGCCTCCACTGTTTCTGGAGGGTTGCTGTCGGCATATATCTACTCCTCACCAACAACCTGTTAGGAACCCCTCCAGCCAGTACAACAAAACCTGGATTCTGCTCCGAAAGTCTGGTGTTCCCTGTTGCCCCTAGTGGTGGGGACAGACTTGGCTGTAGACAAACAGAGGGTTGTGAGATGTGCACTGCAACCCACAGTACCTGTGAGAGTCCGGAGATTGGAGGGAAACAGTTCTTTGGCAGTTGCCAGGGGTAACTACAATTATAGGCACACGGTGATATATGTAAACAGTCAATAGCACCTGTAGCAAGATTGAGTACGGAGCCAAAGGAAGATAGTTGAAATCTGAGTGCAGAGATGCTGCAGGGGCTGCATCTCCGTATAATGTAGGATGAGCAGAGGAGCTGCAGATCACGCCGGAACCATGCCTGGGAGCACGATTTTACCGGGGTCCAGGAGAAAACTGACTGAAACTGGTGAGTAGATAGTAGAATCGTCAGGAACAGAATCAGGTCCGGTACACTGGATATCAACACAGGAGAAGAGTCAAAGCAGAGCAAAGTCGGTACACAGGGAAATCCAATAAAGAGTAGTCAGGAATGGAAAAGGTCTGGTACATGGGAATACACTAAGCCGGCAGGAAACAACAGGAGCAGGTAACAGGGCAAACACAGGGAAGCAGAACACTAAGGTAAAGGTAAACGTTTTACAGGCAATCCTGCTGAGGATTAGCCGGCTATTTAAGGAGAGCAGAACCATTAGGCTGCAGGGGATAATGAGGAAGCCAGGTGAATGAGCTCAGAGAAACAGGCTGGCCAGATGAGGCATTACATAGAAATGACAGCATGAATTGAACAACATGGAATTGTGAGCTGCACTGTAGGAGTATAACTTTTTGGAGAACATACACATGGATGTCCTACCTTTTCTGATTTATCATGAACAATAAAGTAAGTACTTAAATCTACTTGCAAGAAGAAGAAATTACATTGGGCCTAATGTCAAAAGTGGTCTATGCAGCTGGAAGTAAAATTCACTTTTTCCAATCCAGTACAGCAATAAACCTAAAAGGAGGTTATACCCATTTGATGTGTCCTTCTTTCACTAAGTTTAAGGTAATACTTGCAATCTAACAATTCATTATTTCAAAGCATGGGAATCACACGTTATAGGACCTCAGGGATATTCAGGATACATTAAGATCAGAAAACAAGCCAATTCATTTTTGAATGTGGGATCTACAGGATAAGCAAACAGTCCAATTGCTGACTTCACTGACAGAGTTGCAACTGAAAACTGTGGTCCTATAGATGAAAATACACTGTGTAAAAATAGATTCTAAAGATATCCCAGTGGTCTTTATCAGATCAGTGATGCATAATACACTGTATCTCAACATAAAAAGCAAAAGAAAACGTTCTGTTCTGTAATTCTTCAAGTTCTTAAGTACCAAACACTCATTCAACAGAAGGCACATCCAGATCCTTCCATTAAGGATTAAAAGTACACTTATAATGTTTTAAGAAACCATTCAACAGGATATATGCTGTTTACTTTTTATTTATTTTGCATTCATTAATCCAAATAGTACAAAATCTATAAAGCACACATCACATTATATGTTTCATTCTGATATCTAAAACCTAGTGAACATAGTGTAAAACAATTAAACTATATGCAAACTAAATACACAAACCAATTAGTAAATAATAAACTTGTTAATATAATGATATCACTTCCTCTGGCATACAATCAGCATCCTTCCTGTGTTGCAGTATTTGCTAGATACATTGGGGATCTATGTTTTCCCAGTGAAGGATAATTCAAATAATTATTTCACGAATCCATAGAAACCTTTAGATTGATAAGATTAATTTATTCTCATCTTAAATAGCACTTCCAAATATTCCATATCTTTTTTTTTTGGTGGGGGGGGGGGGATATTTACAATCAAAAGTAGGGTACTGATTTCTTAGGCACACTAAAAGGTAGATCCACTAATTTCGGCTTTTCATCCATTAGTCTAATATTATGTGAGCTAGAAAAACCAAAAAGGCATGTCTTGGAATCTATGTGGTGCTAATATAAGACTTGGGACCAAAATTATTTTCTTTTATGTGTTTATAGGAAATATTAAAACCTGTATGGGCATGAAGCACCATATTTTACCGTTATTCTCTTCATTGTTTATTTATTATCAGTTTGTAAAATGTGTTTAAATTTAATATTAGCTCTTTATGTGGGATCATTAGTATTTATTTTATGGCCCAAATGTCCTATATGAAAGCAAGATAAAAGGTAGTGATACTGAAACAAATCAGCTTATTCGAGTTAAATAATTTGCCCACTTCAGAGTGTACTTGCTTTTAGTGTTCATGCACACATATCTAGTCAACCAATTATGTGACAGCAACTCAATGGTCAAGAGGTTCAATTGTTGTTTAGACCAAAAGAAAAAATGTAATGTAAGCGACTTTGACTGTAGAATGATTGTCAGTGCCTATCATATGCAAGCTACTTGCACTAATACTATGAATTAATTCATAGTATTAGTTTGGTGTGGATTAAAGGAACTATTTTTTCAATCATGGGTTAAAACCTGTGAGGGAGAGACTAAATTGCATTGTTATTTCTTCTCTTGTCTCTAAATTCTTCTGCTTTACCCATGAGGTATTTATTATCATCATCATCACCACCATTTATTTATATAGCGCCACTGATTCCACAGCACTGCACAGAAAACTCATTCACATCAGTCCCTGTCTCATTGGAGCTTACAGTCTAAATTCCCTAACATACACACACACAGACAGAGAGAGAGAGAGAGGGAGAGACTAGGGTCAATTTTTTTGATAGCAGCCAATTAACCTACTAGTATGTTTTTGGAGCTTGGGAGGAAACCGGAGCATCTGGAGGAAACCCACGCAAACACAGGGAGAACACAGATAAGGCATAGATATATTCAGAGGTGTAGATGCAGATGAGTGCCCAATACCAATTTATGGCACAGGTTATAAAAGCTAAAACCTCTTGGAATCTCTATTTAAGGCTACATCAATATACCCAAATAATATCCAAAAACAGACCCCTTATATTCTTTCTGGTTCTGTAATATCTAAGGACATTTCACCAGGATGACAGGATGACTGGAGCCTGAGCAGCTGGGATAAGTTTGAATAAAGGGATACAAAAGCACAGGGAATTGTCATATTTTCTCAAATATCATACTTACAGGAGCCATGTCTACTATGTAAATGAAGGGAAAGTTATGATCCTGTTGTGTGGTGGAAATATCATATTTGTAGGACATGCTGGTAAGAAATTAGGCCACTATGATGAATCCCTGAGCAGAAAAGAGGGTTGTAAACTAATTTACACAGTCATCCTGGTTCTGACATCACAGTGGAAGTGTGGCTGTGGGCACCTGATGCATGTTTAAAATGTCTAGTAAATTTAACAGTTGTTTCACTTTCGGGAGTCAATTTCTCATTGAGAAGTGTTATATTGAATTCACACTCTCACTCCAAGCAAAAATTTTTCATTCTTGAGTGTACCTTTTTCTGTTTAATTCTTTTATTTTATTATAAACTATGTATTATATCCTTGTATGTCATTGTGTTAATTGTTTTTAATCTTAAACACTGTGGATTTAATTTGCATATTAAATCACACTTAATAAGTTCAATGTGTTCTTATGAATTCACGTGTCAAACTTGCAATCACCTGATTGCAACTGAGTTGCAATCAGGTGATTGTGGACATCACAGAGTCAGGGAGTTGAATTTCCAAACAGTATATAAACCTGTTCTGCCTGTCATTCCCTACCAGAGTATCAGCTTTGATGTATTGAGCTCCTGAGCATGTTATCCTGTTTACTGCTTGATTGCTAATTATTGACCCAACCAGTTCCTGACTTTGTGATACTTGGATTTTAAATTTGTTCTGTGCTGACAGATTGGTTTTGACCTTTGGCTTTTCCTGACTTTTTCCTCTGCTTGATGATTCTGCATCCTGCTTTCCTTAGCTTATCTGACTATTCTGCCTGCAGAGCTACATACCTGTATTACTCAACCGACCACGCCAAGGGCCAGTTTTGTGGGCTGTGACCTGGTTACTACATGCAGACAAATCCATCCTGCTTTGCGGCACTCTCTAGTAAATACCAGTTGTAACGTAGAATCCACATCACTCGTCTTTGCCTGTTTCATTCTTAGCTGGTGTCGTGTCCACAACCCTGGACCTGATACTGAGTGGTTTAGCTTCAGGTGAAGCAAATTGGACTGTTTATAGAACTAATTCCTCATAGACTCCAGCCTTAAATCCCCTGAGGGTGTTTTGGAATGTTTCTGTCAGCCTAAAAGCTACCATTGGGTTAACCATTTTTTTTCACATACATAGATCTTCTCACAAGACTTAAATGCTTCTTAGACTTGTACCTAAGCTTCAATAAAGATGTTTAAGTTGCCTTATTCTGAATGAGGAGGAGACATATTTGATTGACAAAAGACACAGCCTTAAGACACTTAGAAAGCCTAACAGGTAGAAAAACCTTTTATTTTATACTTTATGAACACAATTTCTTTGAAGCATCATTTTAACTTTAATTACCTAGCTAATACAGTAAGAACAACTTTTTTAAAAGAATCTTTGCTACAACACTCTTGGCAAATCCTAATCTATCGCCGAGCAACTACAAAAGTCTCAATAAGCATCTTTAAATCATTTGCAAACTTCAAGCAAAGTCAGGGCCTGATTAAGGGTTCTGGCCGCCCTAGGCTAATATACCTGTAGCCTCCCCTCCAATGTATTGACAGATGGGAATACTCCTGAATTCGAATGTTTAGGAGTATTCTCCAGCATTCAAATTTAGACAGATTGTGCCATTGTCACTTACCTGCTCTTCTCTCTTGCTTGTCCTTGCAGCTCTGTTGTCTTCTTGCTGGCTTCTGAAAATGCAAAAATTGTATTATAATGCAAAATGTTAACAAACCCTTAATGATTAAGCCCAAAGGCAGCTTGCAGGAAATCCCCTTGACTGGGGCTTAGTCAAGTCTCGTGAGTTGTGAAAATCTCGCGAGACTTGATTAGGAGCTCCGTGGCTGCACAGCCAGGCAGCTGACAGCATGGGATTTGCTGTCAGGCTGCCTGTCTTCATAGTGCGGACAGGCTGCCCCAAAGGGGGCGGCCCCGATGGTAGACAGCCACGGAGCTCTCCATTTTAAGAAAGAAAAAGCTAAAAGAAAATGAAATGTCGGCAGCTCCACGCCCCCCTCGGACCCTGCGCCCCAGGCTGCAGCCTGATCAGCCTAATGGCTGATCAGGCCCTGAGCAAAGTGCTAGCTCAGTTCTTTGTCATCATCATTATCTGCTAATTACACCTGCCCCTGCAAATAAAAACACTTTTTCAGCCATACCTGCGACTACATCTCAGTCCGAATACCTACACATTTATTCAAACACATCCTTACTGTACATTGTCTAAGTTAGAACACCACCTCCCTCCCCCGTCACGTCTCTTCAAGCGGAAGGAGTTGTAAGTACCAAAAGGGCTGAATAGCTGCAGTTGTATCCGTACACTTTTTGATCATGTGCAGAGTAAAAAAAACAGCAAAGATGCACTACACAGACATTCATCTCACTCTGAATCAAGCCTAATGTGTTTAACCGAGACTACAAATACAATAGCATTTTTGTTGTTGTTGTTGTTGTTTGTTAGGCAGGTATGATATTAGTACAGGGAGTTCTGGTCTTTCTCTTGCCTTTTTTGTTTCGCAGTGCCTGAAAATCATACACAGTATGGAAGCCTAGCTTACTTCAGGAATCTCCCAGATACTCCGGGACCAGAGACTAACATGGGTATAACCTGAAAAACTTTTAAAGGAGATTAAAAAATTTTAAAGTCACTAGCATTTGACAACAATTATAATGTCATCTGAAAATAAAACACATTATTTTGGCACAATAAATAAGTAAATAACAAGTGTGAAAGGAAGAAAGTTTGGTGATTTCCCTTATTTAATGCCAGAGGATCCGAGTGCACATAATCAACTCATTTGCCCATTACAGAATTTCCATAGCAAGGAGTATCATGCCCAAAGTTGTGATCCAAGCAAATAAAAGAGTAAGAAATATAGATAGGTCTATTTATATTGAAAAGCCACATAAATAGTTCGAATTATACTTTTTACAGTTTTAATTGCTGTCACAAAGATACCTTGTATAACTAAAATATATTACATGCAATTTTAATGACAATACATTTACTGCAAATTATGATACCAAAACTTTGAACTCTGAATTTAACTCTTACTAGAATGCAATCATCATTATCAACAACATTTATTTATATAGCGCCAGCAAATTCCGTAGTGCTTTACAATTGGGAACAAGCTTTAATAAGACAATACTAGGTAATACATATAGACAGAAAGGTAAGAGAACCCTGCTCGCAAGCTTACAATCTATAGGACAATGGGAGTTTGAAACACAAGGGCATGTGCTACATCATATTGCACAATGGGCCAGCTAGAACGCAAAGGTAAAAGTATTGAGTGGGCTGTGTGTGTGTGGCAATGTTGGTCAGAGGGTTGTTGTCTTGCGTTAGCAGTGTAGAGGATGGTAATAGGGTAATCTAGGGAAATTAAGATGGTGATTGAGGAATATCATAACCTTGTCTGAAGCGGTGTTTTTTCAGTGAACGCTTGAAGGTTTGAAGACTAGAGGAAAGTCTTCCTGTGTGAGGGAGGGAATTCCACAAAGTGGAAAAAATCCTGTAACCGAGAATGGGAGGATGTGATGAGAGTGGAAGAGAGACGTAGATCCAGTGTCGGACTGGGGCATGAAGGGCCCACCGGGGGACTGCAATGCTAGGGGCCCACCAGAGGGGGTGTGGCCAGCCATAATAGAGGCGAGACCAGACACTAGAGGGGGAGTGGTCAGCCCACGAAGGACAGCTAGCACCATAGTGTAGTATATAAAGAATGCAGTGTGCTCATCCTTCTCTTTTAAAATGACAGGCTGACTGCGCACTTAGTTACTAACCTGCTCATGCTCCTCTGGGCGGTTGGATATCCGGAACTCCTACTCTCATCTGCCCTGCTCAAAGTGAAAAACACACTACCGCGCAGGTTCAGAGAGCCCAGACGCTCTATGCACCTGTGTGGTAGTGTGTTTAACGGGAGTGTTTAGCAAAAATGGGGGGGGGGGAGGAGTTGCGCTCTACTCCTACTGTTGCAAGAGCAGCATTAACACGGGGTATCCCTTCCTCTGAACTAATAATATACTGAAAGTTAAGCGCTCATTGACTTATGTATTATTCCAAGTGTAATACTAATAATAAAATGTGTATTCTTTTATCTTGAATACAATTCGTATTTTTCTATATCTTGTATTAGGCTATAACCAAGAGGCTCGGTTCAATTAGTGGGATAACATTTAATCTTAGTTTTATCACAATTTATTGAATCCTGGTTAAAATACATAAAAATACATTAATATAGACAAATAAAATACTCCCATTAAACCACAGTATCTATATTATGAGGCATTGATTTCTATATACATACATACATATGGTATGGCATCAATTGAACATACATAAAAAATCAGACAACCCTAGGTATATAGACCTGGACTAGTCTAGCTACTGGGAGGCAAATGGCAGTGGGTATAAATGCTGTATTGACCCAGATATAACACAGTCACTGATATCTCAATAAAATAATGTTCATAGCATACAAGTCCAGTAGATGGGAATTGGTATTCCTTTAAGTCTCTGCTAGTGCAATATAAATATTCAGATCAGTGTCCACATATATCACATGGTTATTGCTGCGATGCTTTTAAATTTAACTTTGTTTACTTGCAGTTTCGATGTATATAGAGATGGTGGCCGGGTACCCAGTGTACTGAAATCAGAGGATATTTCTGGTGGTCCGTGCTTGTTACTGTTGGAGAGGAAAGCGCCTGCGTTCCACTGTGGAACGCATCTGTCCCTTCCTGTTCTCGCGTATGTCCAATAGATGAATTGTATGCAAGTCGGGAGTCAGCTGTTTTCTTAGCTCCTCCCTAACAATGGAGGGGGCGTGGCTATAACGTGGCGGGGCCTACCGGTGGATAGTCCGGCTGCTCGGCAGGCCAGTCCGAGCCTGCGTAGATCTTGTGCAGAACGGAGGTGTCGAGTTGGGAGATAGTTTGAGACAAGTGAGGAAATGTATGTCGGTGCAATTTTGTTAATGGCCTTATATGTTAGTAGAAGAATTTTATATTGGATTCGTTGAAATACAGGCAGCCAATGTAGAGACTGACAGAGTGGCTCAGCGGAGGAATAACGGTTTGCAAGGAAAATCAATCTAGCCGCTGCATGCAAAATAAATTGTAGGGGTTCAAGTATGACTTTGGGAAAACCAGTAAGGAGGGAATTGCAATAGTCGATGCGGGAGATGATGAGTGCATGAATTAATGTTTTTGCGGTGTCTTGTGTCAGATATGTGCGTATTCTGGAAATTTTCTTTAGGTGTATGTAACATGATTTAGATATAGAGTTGATGTGGGGAATAAACGACAGTTGTGAATCAAGGATTACAGCTAGGCAATGAGCTTGCAGGGTGGGATTTATGGTCATGTTATCAACAGAAATAGAAATGTCAGGCAGGAGTATTAGGTGACTAATCACCTTGTATTTTACTTTTATTTTCTATGTACACTCTGTGCTATGTTATGATTCATTAAGGAAAGTAAGACAAAAAAATTGAGTTAGTTTTCTCTTCGACATAACCATGTTACAATGCAAGAAGTGCAAATTAGTATATTATTTTGCACGTAAGTTAAATATTGGCTGTTTTTGCATGTAGCACACAAATACAAATTTGTACACTGAAATTTAAAGTTGATCTACGACATGCCCTAACCAACTATAAATTTGTCTCCCCATTTTAAAATGTATACTTCCCCTCCAAGTAATTTGCGAATCTTCAGTTAGGCTCTTTTATGGTTTACCTATATTGATAGTAGGTGTACCAAAGTATGCTCCATTCCATGTCCAACTTCCTTGAGCTCATAATAATAAAAGCTGCCAAGGGGTATTACACCAATTAGAACCTACAACCCACCTGTATTATCTGATAACTCTATTATTATTATTATTATTATTATCATTTATTTGTTAGGCGCCACAAGGTTTCCGCAGCGCCGTACATAATACAAACAGGAGACCATACAGGGTGACATAGTACACAGCAATAAACACAAAGTACCAATACTTCAGAACTCCGGGCAGACATATGAGTGAAGATGGAGTAGAAGAACAGGTATGGAGACAGGAGGGGAGAGGGGCCCTGCTCATACGAGCTCACATCCTAAGGGAGGGTGGACAAACAGGTACAGGAGGGAGCCATTAAAGTAAGGGAGAGAAGGGTGGGGCTGGTGGAGAGAGGGGAGAACAAGAGAAGGATGTTTGCGAAGGTGCAACGAGGTAAGGGTTAAGTGGATTGTTGGTAGGCTTTGAGGAACAGGTGAGTTTTGAGTGCCCGTTTGAAGGAGCACAGACTGGGTGAGAGACGGATGGAGCGAGGGAGGTCGTTCCAGTGGAGGGGAGCAGCACGGGAGAAGTCTTGGATTCTGGAGTGGGAAGATGTGATCAGAGTAGAGGAGAGGCGACGGTCGTTGGCCGAGCGCAGGGAGCGGGCAGGGGTGTGAATGGTGAGGAGGTTGGAGATGTAGGGGGCAGTAGACTGGGAGAGGGCTTTGTAAGTGGTGGTGAGGAGCTTGAAAAGGATCCTGTAGGGGAAGGGGAGCCAGTGTAAGGCACGGTAGAGAGGGGAGGCGGAGGAGGAGCGGCGTGAGAGAAAGATGAGTCGGGCGGCCGCATTAAGAACAGAGCGAAGGGGGGCGAGGTGGGAGAGGGGGAGGCCAGTAAGGAGAAGGTTGCAGTAGTCGAGGCGGGAGATGATGAGAGCATGTATGATGGTTTTGGTGGCATCTTGTGAGAGGAAGGGCCGGATGCGGGCCTTCCTCTCACAAGATGCCTCCAGGGTTTAGCTGCTAACTAGATTGTAACAAATGGATGCCTTAATAAAAAGTGTGGGAGACTAGGAATGCCAGGAAATGTTTCAAGAGACTTGACCAGTGTTATACAACAGGTCAGGACAAATCATACACGACTGTACATTGCAGAATCTAGAGGTAAATGCAAGGTCAAATAACATAAATAAAGGACAACTGGCAGGAATTAAAACAAATAGGGTAAGATCAGAACCATTAATTGCTTCACATTAATAAAGCACCCATATAGCACAGAACAATGTTTGCCACTAAAGGGAGAAGAATGCTGTTTATTTAATGGAAAACATGCAAGAGTTGTATTTGTTTATCTATTTGTTTCATTTTTTTTGCATCACACCATATTCTGTAAATGAGTAAATGTACTGCACAATTATAACAATGCTTTACAACATCTATAGCATGAGTTGATGGATGAGACAGTTTAGGGCAATATGAAAGGTTACTGCTGAACCATGTAATTAATTATTATGTGGAATTTACCTGGTGGATGAATTTTAGCACACATATCCTGTATGTGAGTTATACCTGTAGGTTTAGATAGCAGATGGATGTGCCTTCTTTTCCAATTAGTGTTCTTTTTTGTATTTAATACAGTAGAAGGCATTTTACTACATTTGCTTATTCATTTGCCCAACACTGTACATGTATTTATGTATAATTGTGAAAGCTCTCCATGAATGACTTTATCTTAGTCTGCCTAGCTCAAATGATTATTCGCTCTTCATGTTCGATATTAGCAAGTAAAATGATTTAGCACTTACATACACAAAGTGCTGAGGAAGTGTCAAAGTAACACATAAGAGGACCGAATTGTATAAATACTGTTTGACAACTACTACTCACTTATGAAGAGGATTTCTTGAAAATGCAGTTATATATTCTTCCTATGTATGATTAATATTTATTCTTATCATAAAAAAATTGAAAAGATCATCCACAACTATTGGTATACCCTGAATAAGGATCAAAACACTGAAACAAATATTAGCAGTAAAGCCAACTTTGATTTAAAGAAGGCCTCCAAATCTTAAGGACAAATTAGTAAGAGGAGCATTTTTAGATAGGAGATAAAATTAATTCCAAATGTTTCTACGAAGTTCCAAGAATTTACAGTAAACAATCAGACATTTAAAATGAATACGTTTTTAACCTGTAACTCTAAAAATTTTACTTATTTATTACAATGAAAATTTAATCTTGTTTACATAGGAAAAACAACAAAATCATTAAAGAAAAGGATTTCTGAACATATTCTGAATATAAAAAAAAAGAATTGAAACACATTCAGCTACACTTTAAAGAGAAACAAAACTATTCACCAAAAGAGCTAGTTAATTTCTTAGACATTGATTTTATACAGAAATTGGATATGTAGTGGATATATAAAGTGAAGTTTAATTAATTTTGGTTTAAATAAAGATTTCAAACTAAAATGCTTTTTAACGTTATTCGAATTGGATAAACATATGTTTGAGCTGATACCTCTTTTCCTGTAAGTTTTCTTTAGATTGTCATGGCATACCTCTTCTATCAATCATGAAATAACATAGATGGGACTTCATTCAGAAGATTTACATCTGAAAATGAGCTTTGAGAGTCTGGCTGTTTCTTTAAAACATAAAAATGTGAATATGCCGTATATCTTTGTAAAAAGAATGACTGCAAATGTTAATTATAAACATATAGAAATGTTAATTATATGCACATATTATTGCTTACACCATTGATAATTATGTATTTTGATCACTGGAATCGTTTGATATGAATACGTTATATAATTATTGTACTTATGCCCAATGCTTATAAAACTGTAATGATACATTAATACAATCCTTAGGTTTATAAAATTCTATTAATAGAATACTTTTATTGTAATTAATACTATGCAAATATGTTTTTGAATTAAGTATGTACTTTGTATGGCCGAAAGTGATTGTCATATATTTCCATAGATTTGTGTATCTTGAGATGTAAACAAATTAAAAATGAGGCTTGGATTCTGAGTATACTTCTCCATAAAATCCAAAATGAGGTTTGAAATACATTTGATGAACTGAAATCTTGAGTTTCCAGTATAGTCTCCCATAGTTCTCAAAACAAGGTCCAAACACAAAGTGCTTGATTCATTAAGGAAAGTAAAGCAAAAGCAATGAGTAACTTTGCACCTTCGCAGAACCATGTTGCATTAGAGGGGAGGTAAATTTAAAATGTGATGGCAGATTTATAGCTGGGTTAGGGCATGTGAAGATCCGGGGTTTATCTGGCCCAATGCTACCCACTTCACACACGGGGCCTTCCTATGCCAGGGAAGTCTACCCAGTACCTTCTAGGATTCGTAAAGTCACTCAGGCAAATGCATATATAAAAATACAACAGTATATTTATTGTCATACAAACAACACTAGAATATTATGTACACACAGTAAATAAATGCCAGGCAGGTTAACCACATCATCTGTCCCTTACCCCAATAGCTTAAGGAGTTATAGTCAGCTGGCTGACATAGTCGTCCAGACTTCACGACCCATGGATCTCTCTCAGCTGCATATATAGACTCTGGTAGAGAATGACAACTCAAAAACTAGATCTTGCACGCTTCATGAATGAAATCCCAGAATGAACACCCCCTCCCCCCTCTGCAAACCCCTGGGTCTATTCTCCTTAACCATTGGTCAGTGCTGGACTAGGTGGGGGGGGGGGGTTGGATAGGGGACTAAGGATGAGCTGTCCTTACACAGAACCTCCTCTGTTAGAAGGCCTGTCTGGACTAGCCTGGTGAGAACAATGGACACTAATTAGTTTTCCCACTCCAAATCTTACAAGATCCCTCATCCCTACCCATAATCTCCCTGGCTTCACTTTAAAGACAATGAATAGCAGCCTTACTGCAAGTCATCAATATACAATACACTATATACATATTTACACTGAACTACAATGTCCCCTTAGCCACATGTTATTGGACAATGCAGTTGTAGTCTGGTGAGCTGGGGAACAAAAGCATGGGCTATAAAAAGTACTTGCTATAATCCACATTATGTGAGAAATGAGAAACCGAATGGTCACAGAGTTATCACACTCATTTTGTCACATATACCTCCCCCGCTTTTTTAGCTATGTTCCCCAGTGCCCCAAGTAAACCTTTCTCCCCCTCAAGTCCAAAGTCTCTGGCCTGCTGTGGTTTCTCCTGGGTCTGATGGTAAGGTAGACAGCAGTACACAGTTCCTCAATCTCCCACCAGGGTCCCATGGCTGCGGGCATATTATCCCATCCAGTTGAAGTGCGGGTCTATGCTGCCCTGTGTCATAAAATGAGTCAACAATAAAACTGGGCCACTCCTGTGCACACATCAATGGTAGGGGAGTTGTAGTCCAACATCCCTTGGGTGCCTTGTCTACCCTTAATTAACTGAAAATAGTCCCTTGGCCTGTCCTCTGTTTCTGGAGACCATGCTCCCCTCTACCACATATTCGAGTAAAAACTGCCAAGCGGCAGGCAAACTTTCTGGCTCCTTGTCCGTTTGTTTCTGGCAAAGATCCAATCCTCCTGCCCCCAAACACTCAAGGGACAACTGCCCATTGGCAGGCAAACATGGGGGGCTCCATCAATTCTTTGCTGATGGGGAATCCTCTGTCCCCCTCCCAAACCACTTTTGGGTGCCCCTGTATGTAGGTTGGTGTGTATCTCTCCTCCCCCGCTACCACATCCAACTGTTGGACTACTTCCCTCGCCTCTGGTGCATCGGGGTAGTGTGAATCCTCATTGGACACAGACTTGTCCTCCTGGCAGCAACACAGAGTGGATGATCCAGTGCAGGTCTCTGGTATTGGGTCCTGGATTCCCAGATTTGGAGCTGGAGTGCAATGCTTCAAAGCTTGTGGGGCTGGTGAATCATGCTGTGCTGGTGCCCTCTCAGACACCCACTAAGTCAACATCTCCTCATCTGCCAATTCTGCATAGGGAAAGATATAAGAGTAGTTTTCCCAGGGCCCCATGGAAGTGGCCTCTGACATGACAATTCCTTTATCCTCTCCTATTAATTCTGTCATACAGTCTGTAATCATGATTTCTGCTGATATCATATGTTTAGCAAGTTTATGATTCTCTTCTGCCACAATTGGGTACAGCTGTACATCACTTGCACCGGAGAGCACACATGCGGTATCCTGCGTTACTTCATTAAACAAAACATTTTCAGGCACAACAGGGGTGGATAACTGGTCTTTTCTGTAACACTGTTCTAACTCAGACACAGTCTCAGGTGCCAATAACATTGGCAAATTATCAGAAGATGCTACTACATGGTACTTACTTGGTAGCTCTTTTCCATCCAAGTCACCAAATGGGAGGATATCCCTTAATCCTTTCTGAGTAGTCAGAGGTACAACATCCTCACCAAGCAGTTCTTCTCCAGTCTCCCCCAAGATAGTAGCTTGGGCAACTGTGTATAATCCATTGGGATGGACCTCCCCCTGATTAACAGACTGAGCAGCCATTTTTTTAGAGTGTGACAAAAGATATTGCAATTGGCATTTTTCAGTATTCACTCGATAACACTGATCCAGCCACATTTCAGTTTCAGTAAGTCCTTGTCGCCATACCTCATCTTCTGCTTCTTCAAAACTCTGTTGCAGACATTGCATTTGTTCCCAGAGAGGTATGTGGGGACCTAGCGTGAGCATCCATTTCCTATAAACACTAAAGGCATTGATGGGATTCTCCTGATCTTTTAACAGACGTTTGAGGATATCCCTGTGCGTGCAGTACAGCTACGGTACACCCCGGATCTGGCATTCCATTATCAGCTCCTCTATACGTATTGTCTCTAGTGGATCTGTAGAATCTGTTAATGGGACAGATTCTATTAGTACATTTGCAGGGTATTCATCAGGCATGTCCCTGTCCTGTATTAGTCAATTTCCATCTTGTTTGTACTGCTGAATATAGTTGTAACTGGATTTTCCCTTGGCCAGATTCTGCATAGTACAAATAACTTCATGTGTAAAATCATCCCATTCTGGTTCATCCCAAAAATTACAGGCACTCGCTTCCTCTTTCAACATTAGGAACACATCCAACAGGTTCTCCAATTTCTCCTGTAGACTGGCTCCTTCCCACATGATAATCTTTGGGCACTCCTCATCCCAATAATCCAAAATGTGCTACATTGTGATAGGGTGGTGCAACACATCCATATCCCCATCCTGCAGACACTGTCACAGTCCTTCATCCCAGTACACCTTTATCTTGCTTGTACTGGACTTCTTCATCCCTTCCTTTGGGAACTTTTTCAACACTGGGCTGTGATCTGCTCTCTTATTCCTAGAGCTCACACCCATTTTACTTCCAGGGATCACCTCACTGTGATTTCCCCTCTTTGAGACACGGTTCCATCTTCCACTCTCCTCTGGTGGGGTGCACCTCCCCTTATCAAATCGGCACTTAGGCGGCATCTTCCCTCGCCTAAAGCCCACAACACTTTTCGTGAAACTTTCTACCTTAAAGCCTTTAGGAGTAAGTTCAGTGTAATGTGGTAACTGGTTTCTAGTGCTAACTGCTTTGCAGAGCCCTGGAATGTATCATGATACAGTTCCCCTGCAACTCTACCCAGAGAGGACCTGGGACTGAGTGACCCCACTGCTTGCCACCAAAAATGTGAAGATACCAGGTTTATTTGGCCCAATGCTACCCACTTCACGCTGGCTGGCCACCCACGGGTGCCTTCCTATGCCAGGGAAGTCTACCCAGTACCTTCTAGGATTCGTATAGTCACTCAAGCAAATGCAGTTATAAAAATACAACAGTATATTTATACAAACAACACTAGAGTATTATGTACACACAGTAACTAAATGCCAGGAAGGTTTACCACATCATCTGTCCCTTACCCCAATAGCTTAAGGATTTATAGTCACCTGGCTGTCCAGACTTCACGACCCATGGATCTCTCTTAGCTGCATATATAGACTCTAGTAAAGAATGACAACTCAAAAACTAGATCTTGCACGCTTCATGAATGAAATCCCAGAATGAACACCCTCTCCCCCGTGGAGTGACTCCTTATATCTCGGGTCTAATTCCACAGTCTTTCCCCACCCTCTGCAAACCCCTGGGTCTATTCTCCTTAACCATTGGTCAGTGCTGGACTAGGGGGGGGTTGGAGAGAGGACTGAAGATGAGCTGTCCTTCCACAGAACCTCCCCTGTTAGAAGGCCTGTCTGGACTAGCCTGGTGAGAACAATGGACACTAATTAGTTTTCCCACTCCAAATCTTACAAGATCCCTCATCCCTACCCATAATCTCCCTGGCTTCACTTTAAAGACAATGAATAGCAATCTTACTGCAAGTCATCAATATACAATACACAATATACATATTTACACTGAACTACAATGTCCCCTGTCGAAGTCAGCAAATTGGATAAAGTCACTTCAATTAAAGTCGAGCAAACTTGGTTGTCTTTGTCTGAAAAGATGCGTACGGGACGCTACGGCGTACAAGGGCACGCTACGACGTGAAAGGGCGTACGCATCCACTAAACGTGGCAGCAACAGTAATTGGTCTTTTACCATACATTCGCACAAACACACATACTTTTAAAATAGTATACATTAATGGTAGTTGCAACCAGTCAGTTATATCGAAATATAATAGTATTTATATGTTATATTAGAGTTACATGCATATTAGTGAAATACACGGAACAGGTTGAAGGAATCATATCATGAGTGATATCATAATAAACCTCTTTACATATCCTACTGTTTGGTTCACTCTGCGAGGGAATCGCAGAGTGCATAAACAAGTTATGAATGATAGGGAATTATGAACTACTTAAGACTAAGGAATCTTGGCGGGAAGAGCCGAGCATACCCCCTGGAGAGGTGACCCCCTCCTTTGGATTCCTTAGGATGAACTAGCCAATGATTGACAACCCCTTGGACCTTCCTTAGACCTGGACCAATAGATGCAAGCTATACCACCTTCATTGTATTACTGTATTTCTGCAGCTTCACATCTAGTGTTCAGACATCTTGTCCCCAGACTTCAGGATTGAATGACTGCACACTGGATTCAGAGCGCCTGCCATAAGTAACGACTGTATTTATTATCACTTCGCTTGAGCATATTATTCTACTATTTGCGAATAAATCTTTGTGCGTTGGAAACACAAATCGAGGTTCGACAATCGTTATTGGTTAGCGACAATATGCACATAACATTTTTGGGGGCTCGTGAGCTTTGGAGGTTTCGTTGCCGATGATACGCAAGACCAACGGATTTTGGTTCCGCAACAAAGGGTGGAGACGCGTCATATACGGGTAAGAACGCAATGTGTTCAAAACCTGAATTTTACTCTGTGTTGTGAAACCGAATGTCCGTTTTGCATTGTCTAGGGCACGCTAACTAGAACCTAGGGACAAAAGAGAAAACTGTTTCTTTTTACTGTCATTGTGCGTTTTAACTGTATTGTATTGCTTAGCGTATGTGTATTTCCTGTTGTGCGTACGCGAACTTTCGTTAGATTTGCCATTTGGTTAAACAATTGATTTGATAGTTATACATGCATACTATAAATCACTTGTGAAATCCTCTGGGACATTATTACTATTGTTGGGAATTCTTTTATTTTCTGCGCAGAAAAGGGGTATGTCGTGTGATTTGTTGACTTTAAATACACTAAGGTTTTATCTATTGTAAAATAGAGTGTCAGTTGCTGTTTGACGAGGCAGCTGCCCAACTGGTGTACGGTATACAAGGCAGGTATACCGGGGTGCGGAAACTGAATAAGTTTTCGCAACGTGCACCCAAGGGTAATCGTATCGCTTACAGACTAGCTTTAAGCGTTGCGATTGCACCGCACGGCAAGGAAAGCCATGATTGCGATTTGGGGGTAACGGGGAGAAATTACGTTAGTAAGGCTGGTAATTGACTTTACCGGATGCTGCCAAACGTAATAAACTCAACAGATTTTGTTGGAGAGTCAGGGGTGATCAGGAAGCTGATAACCCTTTAGTCCGTATTGATATTTCTGTATTAGGGGTCCTTGTTTAATACAAGAGGAAGCGAGTGGACGCGGCTTGTAGCAAATACGTCCACAGGCCGGTAAAATATCTCTAGCGGTAGTGTTGAAAATTAGTGGCTGAATATTGTGTTATTTCTGGAACCCTATTTTGTGGCAGGATATTGTGATATTTCTGGGACCCTATTGTTCAATATGGGTGCTAAGCAAACGCTAGAGAAGGCCAAGGTACTGCCTAAGGAAGGTCCTATTGGTTCAGCGAGATTTCTCATGTGTAAGAAATATGATGCATACGCAACTGCGTATTGCGACACGTGGGTCAAGATGACCAAAGATTGTGATAGGCCTTTCCCAACAATAGGGAGTTTTAATGCAGAGGTACTAAATACTGTAAAAGATAAAGTATGGTTGATTAACTAAACGAAAGTGAGGAATAAACATAATGATTGTTTAAAATTGTGGCAAATGGAAGGTAACACGTGGCAGAGCAGCTAATGCAAACCGGAAGTAGGCATGGCGAAAAGCACGTGCACGGCGGAAGTAGCCGTTGAGAAGCGTGGCGAACTCAGCGCAAGCGCGCCCCCGCCACCTTATGTGGCGGGAGCGGTAAGTACAGCCGGTATTAAAACTGAATAAAGAAAAATTGCTAAGTTGTATCCTGTTTTAAGCCAGTTTAAAACAAGTGTATCAGAAGATGAAGATGAACCCACTGTGATTTCGGCCATTGCCCATGCTGTTAGTGTACTAGAGGCTCAGCGCAAGTATGAGAAAATGGCTGAGATAGGTGAGAGTAGCGTGATCACTAGGAGTGAAAGCGTTCTAAATCTTGAACCAGCAAATCCTGTAGTGTCCCCTGAAGTCAGTGAGCCAGAGGGTGCGTACCCAGTCCGCACAATATCAGTTCCCAATGGGAAACCGGATAAGGATGGTGTAGTTCCTTTAAGAAATGCTACAATGCATTGTCCCTGGACTAGATCAGAATTACGTTCCATTATGACTGAATTCCCAGATCCTAGAAAGGAGTTGGCTAAATGTCAGAAATTTGTTAAAGACTTAGGAAATGCCCACGAACCAACCAAGAAGGATGATGAGATTAACCAAAAAAATATAGAAAAAATTGTCAAACACTTAGCCATCTATTTTCCAGTAGTAGTAAATTGGAGTAAGATTTTCAGCATAAAACAAAAAGACAGTGAAACTGCAGCAGATTATTTTGGTAGAGCTCTTGCATCAATGACACAGTTTACGGCGGTATCAGATATAAGGGAGAACCCACATCATAGGGAAGTAGCGGTAATCGTACTGATGGATGGTTTAAACCAGCTGAGGTTACTATCGGGCCCCTGCATACCAAGCATTCGTTCCTCTTGGCTGCGGCGGCTCCTACTAACTTGCTAGGGAGAGACTTGTTATGTAAAATGGGATGTGTCATATACTGTACTTCTGATGGTGTGTTCTTAGATATACCGGAGAAGGTCGCACATAAGGTACAGGATATATTGGACACCCCTCAAAGGTTAATGTTACTCTCTACTGTTATAGAACACAGTCCATCTCAAGTAAAGGGGATGTTGCTGGAAATACCAGGTTCACTATGGACCAGAGATGGACAGGACACTGGACTGATGGCAAACGTAGCCCCTGTCATGGTCAATCTAAAAAGTGGTAGGATAGCTCCAAAAATCCCACAGTATTCATTAAAACCGGAGGTGGAACTAGGGGTATATCCTGTTATTGAGAGGCTGTTACAACAAGGGAATTTAATTCGTACAGGCAGTACAGCAAATAGTCCCATTTTCCCTGTGAAGAAGAATGGGGGGAGGGGCTATAGATCAGTCCAGGACTTAAGGGGAATTAATAAAGTTGTTGAGAGCCAATTCCCCGTAGTGCCGAATCCAGCTGTCATCCTCATGCAGATTCCACCGTCTGCCAGTCATTTTACTGTCCTTGATCTATGTTCTGCTTTCTTCTCAGTCCCTCTTCACCCTGACTGCCAATACCTTTTTGCATTCTCCTACAGGGGAGTGCAATACACATGGACCAGACTACCCCAGGGGTTCATTGACAGCCCCAGTATTTTCTCCCAAGCCTTACATGACTGTTTGCAATCCTTTCAACCCCACAATGGGTCTGTTCTAATTCAATATGTGGACGATTTGTTGCTGTGCTCTGATTCTTTTATGTCATGTTTACATGAAACTAAATTGTTGTTGCTTCATCTTTCACAAACAGGGCACAAGGTGGCAAAGGATAAATTACAGCCATGTCAGACTAAGGTCAAATACCTAGGACACTGCCTCACTAAGGGGCTAAGACACCTGACAACCGACAGGATTGAGGCCATACAACACATGACTCTGCCGCAGAGCCAGAAGAAGATTCGTACTTTCCTGGGGATGTGTGGATACTGTAGATCCTGGATCCCAGGTTTTTCTATTCTGGCATTACCATTGCAGGAGCTAGTCTCTTCCTCAAAACCAGAACGTGTTGTACACACAGAAGAGTCAGAGCAAACGTTCTTTAATATTAAAGATAGTCTGACTAGAGCACCTGCATTGGGAATACCTGATTATGAAAAGCCTTTTGAGCTATTTTGTACAGAAGCTGATGGTTGTGCAGCAGGCGTCCTCGCACAGAAACATGGTGACGCTAGCAGACCGGTAGCATACTACAGTGCACGATTAGACAATGTGGCAAGATCACTCAAAACATGTCTCAGAAGTGTAGCAGCAACGGCTCTTCTGGTAAGTAAGAGCGAGGACGTAGTATTAGGACATAATTCAACTATCTATACACCCCATGCTGTATCAGCTCTGTTAAATTCAGCCCAAACCAGACATGTCTCTTCAGCCAGATTCACAAAGTGGGAACTAGCCCTGATGTACCCTCAAACATCACCATCAAACGATGTAGCACCTTAAATCCAGCTACATACCTTCCGTATGTGTCTCTAGAGACACAAAGGGTGGGGGGTGAGGAGACCCTGGTTGATGATGAGTTAGGCAAGAATACTGACACGCATGACTGTATGGAACACCTGAATCAGACCTTTACTGCAAGGCCCGACATACGTGACACCCCCTTAGAAAATGTAGATTTTACGTTTTATACAGACGGAAGTTACCATAGACAGACAGAGACGGGAGAGCTATGTACTGGTTACGCTGTTATAGACGATCAGGATGTGGTAGAAGCTGAACCCCTTGGCCCACCTCACTCAGCCCAGGTGGCGGAACTAGTAGCACTAAGAAGAGCATGTGAATTGGCAGAGGGCAAATCAACCAATATATATACTGATTCTAGGTACGCCTTTGGGGTAGTGCATGATTTTGGGGCCCTTTGGCGTCTTAGAAACTTTACGACAGCAGCAGGTACGCCAGTGGCACCCTCACAACACATAAAAGGACTTCTGACAGCGATACAGTTACCCAGAACAGTAGCCATCATAAAGTGCAAAGCCCATACCTTTGAAGAAGACCCAGTGTCATTGGGCAACAACAGTTCAGACGAAGCCGCTAAATTGGCAGCAGGGCAACCTATGACTGTATCGACCGAGACTATGATGGTTTTTCAGACATTAGACATGCAGAAATTAATTGAAATGCAAGATTTGTGTTCCCTGCAGGAAAAGGCAGTCTGGAAGGCGAAGGGATGTGGTCAAGAGTCCTCAGGACTCTGGAGGGATGGACAAGGTAAGCCTGTAGCTCCCTGAACATACTATCCAAGCCTGGCTGAAGCAGCACACGGTCTGACTCACCTGGGTAAAGAAGGTATGTGCAAACTGGTGAGAGCATACTGGTGTGCTCCCGGATTTTCCTCTCAGGCTGGTAAGAAAGCAATGTCATGTCTTACTTGTTTGAGGAAAAATGTTGGGAAAACTATTCCAACTGAGCCATCCCAAATTCCTCCTACAGACGGACCTTTTCAGGTAATACAAATTGACTATATCCAATTACCACCGTGCAGGAATCTAAAGTATGTGTTAGTGTGTATTGATGTGTTTTCCGGTTGGGTAGAAGCATATCCGGCAGCCACTAATACTGCTGTGTTCATTGCAAAGAAAATTGTACAAGACTTTGTGTGTAGGTCCGATATCTCTAGAATCATTGAAAGTGATAGGGGTACCCATTTTACTGGTGATATCTTCCAAAATATGTGTAAACTCATGGGAATCGGTAGCAGACTTCACACCCCTTACCGACCACAAGCCAGTGGTAAGGTGGAGAGAGTGAACGGTACTATAAAGAACAAGCTTGGTAAGATAATGGCTGAAACTGGATTGGCATGGCCTGAGGCTTTGCCATTGGTCCTCCATAGCATTCGGACCACTCCTAGACCTCCTCTTAATCTGTCCCACTTTGAGATACTGTTCGGACGACAACCTCATTTGATCGTGAGTCCACAAGACGACTTGAAGTGTAATAATGAAGTGACTGTACAATATCTTATAAGAATGAGTAGACAGCTAAAACAACAACAACAAAAACTAAAAATGCTGTCACGTGGTATGCCAGAAACGAACTGTCATGATGTTGAACCTGGAGACTATGTTATGATCCGCAATTTCTTACGTTCAGGTTGTTTAACAGACCGTTGGGAAGGCCCGTACCAAGTGCTGCTGACCAGTACTACATCACTGAAGGTTGCAGAGAGAGACACTTGGGTCCATTCCACCCACTGCAGGAGAGTCCATAATCCGGAGAAAGTGCAAGATAAAACTAAGACCACCGACATAGATCTGTCACTCGTGAGTCTGTTCCGGGAGACCTAAAGCCTGCAGTCGAGACACCTGAACCAGAGACGTTGCCCCAAAACTATCTTTCCAGCGATGGAGTGGCGGTTTTTTTTTTCTTTTGTTCCAGGATTTTCCTTGTTTTTCTTTTTTTTAGGACATTCTATTTTTGTGAAGGAGGATGGAGGACGGAGGAGAGTTCTGGGAGTGATACGGATGAAATGGAGGCCGAAGAAAAGTTAATAGGATACTCAGAGCAGCCCATTATCAAACTTGGTCCAGGGGTTATGAAAAGGTCTGCTAGCTCAGGAACTCAGAGGCAGTGTGAGGGGCTATTGTCTGATGAGTATTGTATCTGCAAGTTCTGCGACTCCCTAGTTGAAGAGAGATGCATCCAGCGATGCCAGTCCCCCAGTACTCTGAATATAGGCGGGCATCCTTTGGAGGATTATCACTCCCTGGTGGGTAAGGTGCTCAACCAAACCAAGTGTTGGGTGTGCTCTCACGTGCCGCAAGGGCAGCATAATATAGGACTAGTGCCATTCCTTCTAAACATATCCGAAGTACTCAAATTGAGGGGTGGGAGGCCCATAGACGGGAGGTACAATAACACTAGGTCCCCTAGTCTGACGCTTCGACAATACTCAATAGGCAGATCTTTGCTATGCCTAAATATATCTCATGCAAAGCGCCTGGAGAATTGGGAGGCTGACCTATCAGATCAGACAATGGCTCGCCACACTCATTTTAGAGGGAGACTCACAAGGTCACTACTAGGCAGGAATGTTGATGGAAGTCACAAATTAGGGCGTATAACCAAACATAAGAAGGTATCCAGTGGAAAAGTCTCTACAGATAAATGTAAAAATGTCATTAATGCCGACACGTGTCTAGAGCAAATTGAGACACTGGGCATGGGTAGTTTTATAAAAAAAACTGTGTGATATAATTCATGGGCATACTGCTCCTTATGTTCTCCCTGATGATGTGTATTTTGTTTGTGGAAGGAAAGCTTATTCCTGGGTGACTCCGAGTTCCAAGGGCTTGTGTTTCTTAGCTAAACTGGTTCCTGAAATCATGACTATTACTCATGAAGAAATGGTTGGTATTCACAAGACTACATCACCACCATACATACACACACAGTATGAACACCGTGGCAAGAGAAATATGATTCCTGGTGTGGAACCCATAGCTACAAAATTGATTAGTGAAACTGCTGGTTTCCAAGTTATGGTTGCTCTAGACCTCACCAGAACCGCTCGGGGAACATTAAACTTTAAATATATCCAAGACCTAGCTAAATTAATAGATAATATCACCGAGATGTATGATGACACTTTCAGGTATACTGGAAGGGAGCTACAAGCGTACAAGAAGGAGTTGGTGCAACATAGACTGGTACTAAATTATCTCACCTCTATTACTGGTGGGTACTGTGTGACACTGGCCACCCAGTTCGGTGTCAAATGTTGCACGTACATTGCTAATAATACGGATGACTCTAAAGAGGTTATAGACCGGAAGATGGATGAAATTTTTCAGCTGAAATGGGAATTTCGAAAGAGCCATAATTCTTCGTTATATGAGGTCGGGGAAAAGGTGGCGGGTTGGTTCTCGTGGTTGAACCCTGTGAAATGGTTTTTCGGTCTGGGGGAGTGGGTACAGGAAATGGTTGCTAGTGTAGGTAAGCTCCTTCTCCATATACTGGGTGTCATCTTAGCAATTGTTTTAGTTGTCAAATGTGTTCCTACTGTGTTGAAGTGTGGAAAATGGTCTCATAGGAGTAACACTGAGAAAGAGACTGAAAGGGTGGTACCAGATACTGAGATCATGGTCTGTGAAGAAGTATTGTATAATCCTGAACTTGAAACGGTGATTGGGTGATAGTTTATTACACTATCAAAGGGTGGAGCTGTCGAAGTCAGCAAATTGGATAAAGTCATTTCAATTAAAGTCGAGCAAACTTGGTTGTCTTTGTCTGAAAAGATGCGTACGGTAGGCTGGACACCCACGGGTGCCTTCCTATGCCAGGGAAGTCTACCCAGTACCTTCTAGGATTCGTATAGTCACTCAAGCAAATGCAGTTATAAAAATACAACAGTATATTTATACAAACAACACTAGAATATTATGTACACACAGTAAATAAATGCCAGGAAGGTTTACCACATCATCTGTCCCTTACCCCAATAGCTTAAGGATTTATAGTCACCTGGCTGTCCAGAATTCACGACCCATGGATCTCTCTTAGCTGCATATATAGACTCTAGTAAAGAATGACAACTCAAAAACTAGATCTTGCACGCTTCATGAATGAAATCCCAGAATGAACACCCCCTCCCCCGTGGAGTGACTCCTTATATCTCGGGTCTAATTTCCACAGTCTTTCCCCACCCTCTGCAAACCCCTGGGTCTATTCTCCTTAACCATTGGTCAGTGCTGGACTAGGGGGGGGGGTTGGAGAGAGGACTGAAGATGAGCTGTCCTTCCACAGAACCTCCCCTGTTAGAAGGCCTGTCTGGACTAGCCTGGTGAGAACAATGGACACTAATTAGTTTTCCCACTCCAAATCTTACAAGATCCCTCATCCCTACCCATAATCTCCCTGGCTTCACTTTAAAGACAATGAATAGCAATCTTACTGCAAGTCATCAATATACAATACACAATATACATATTTACACTGAACTACAATGTCCCCTGTCGAAGTCAGCAAATTGGATAAAGTCACTTCAATTAAAGTCGAGCAAACTTGGTTGTCTTTGTCTGAAAAGATGCGTACGGTACGCTACGGCGTACATAGGCACGCTACGGCGTGAAAGGGTGTACGCATCCACTACACGTGGCAGCAACAGTAATTGGTCTTTTACCATACATTCGCACAAACACGCATACTTATAAAATAGTACACATTAATGGTAGTTGCAACACATAGTCAGTTATGTCGAAATATAGTAGTATTTATATGTTATATTAGAGTTACATGCATATTAGTGAAATACACGGAACAGGTTGAAGGAATCATATCATGAGTGATATCATAATAAACCTCTTTACATATCCTACTGTTTGGTGCACTCTGCGAGGGAATCGCAGAGTGCATAAACAAGTTATGAATGATAGGGAATTATGAACTACTTAAGACTAAGGAATCTTGGCGGGAAGAGCCGAGCATACCCCCTGGAGAGGTGACCCCCTCCTTTGGATTCCTTAGGATGAACTAGCCAATGATTGACAACCCCTTGGACCTTCCTGAGACCTGGACCAATAGATGCAAGCTATACCACCTTCATTGTATTACTGTATTTCTGTGTGTATATAAGCAGCAGCTTCACATCTAGTGTTCAGACATCTTGTCCCCAGACTTCAGGATTGAATGACTGCACACTGGATTCAGAGCGCCTGCGATAAGTAGCGACTGTATTTATTATCACTTCGCTTGAGCATATTATTCTACTATTTGCGAATAAATCTTCGTGCTTTGGAAACACAAATCGAGGTTCGACAATCGTTATTGGTTAGCGACAATACGCACATAACACCCCTTAGCCACATGTTATTGGACAATGCAGTTGTAGTCTGGTGAGCTGGGGAACAAAGGCATGGGCTATAAAAAGTACTTGCTATAATCCACATTATGTGAGAAATGAGAAACCGAATGGTCACAGGGTTATCACACTCATTTCGTCACATGGCATGTCCTAGATCAACTTTAAATTTCAGTGTACAAATAAAGCTATACATTATTTGTGTGTTCCATGAAAAAAATAGCCAATGTTTATCTTATTTACCCACCTTGACTACTGCAACCTCCTCCTCACTGGCCTCCCCCTCTCCTATCTCGCCACCCACTGTACTCAATGCGGCAGCTAGACTCATCTTTCATGCCGCTCCTCCTCTGCCTCCCCTCTCTGCCATGCCTTACACTGGCTCCCCTTCCCATACAGAATCCTTTTCATACTTCTTACCACCACTTATAAAGCTCTATCCCAGTCTACTGCCCCCTATATCTCTAACCTCCTCACCATTCACACTCCTGCCCGCTTCCTGCGCTCGGCCAATGACCGTCGCCTCTCCTTCACTCTGATCACCTCTTCCCACTCCAGAATCCAAGACTTCTCCTGAGCTGCCCCCTTCACTGGAATGACCTCCCTCGCTCCATCCGTCTCTCACCCAATCTGTGCTCCTTCAAACGGGCACTTAAAAGTCATCTGTTTTTCAAAGCCTACCAACCATCCACTTAACCCTCATCTCATCTGCTCATTCTCCCCTCTCTCCCCTGGCCCCTCTTCTCCCTCCCCCTGGCTTCACTGGCTCCCTTTTGTGCCTGATTTTTTTACCCTCCCTTAGAATGTAAACTCGTATGAGCAGGGCCCCTCTTCCCTCCTGTCTCCATACCTGTTCTTCCGCTTTGTCTTTACTGAATTTGCCTGCCCTAGTTTCTGAAGTATTGGTACTTTGTGTTTATTGTTCTGTACTGTTTCACCCTGTATAGTCTACTGTTTGTACTGTGTATGGCGCTGCGGAAACCTTGTGGCACCTAACAAATAAACAATAATAATTATAATGTTCAAAATAATAAACTAATTTGCACCCCTTGAATTGTAACATGGTTTTGTCCATGAAAAAACTTACTAATTATTTTGCCTTACTTTCCTTGATGAATCAGGCCCAAATTGTTAATCCAAAAGTAATCACGGATGCAAAATATAATTAAAATATAATTGGAACAAATAGGTTTTCCACCAGAATAGGAACTAGGAGCTTGCATAAATGAGAAATACACAATATCTAGGAGATTGCTCTATAAGGAATTAATTGGACATAGTTTCTGGCTTTCTATTTAATGTAAGTTGTGATTGGATAAAGCTAGTATGAAAGGACTCTTTAGGACTTGACATCCATCATGATAAAGACAACACATATGGTTGAAAAGCGTCGGTGGATGTCCATTGAGCTATAGTACCAAGGGGATTTATTGCACTGCTCCATCCAAACTGGATCTGATGATCAGCGTCTCTTACTTTCCCGTGCAAATCAAAGATCTTGTTGAGATACTGTGAGTATATTCAGATATTCCGGTAGGAGCACCTGCATCTCTTGTTATATTTTAAATATACCTTTTTAAAAGGTTGCATTTTATTATATATATTTTTTTATTTTTAACTAAAAAAGCACATATTTTAAATTATATTATGCCAATCATTTTCTTTTCTCTCATCCTGAGTAATATGAGAAAATAAAAGTGTGGGAAGATAACAACCTTCTGAGGAGACAGAGAATTTCTAACAAGACTACTGGACCAAATAATCTCTGGTACATTCTCCACCACTACGGGGTGACATCTTTTAACTCTGAAATCAATACTACATTAAGGAGAGATGCAAAGATTGATTGTCTCCTCCTGGTAGTATTGTTTTTTATGTTGATTGCTTACAGATATAGTTCACCGGAAGATTTTTATGTGGTTTTATTTGATAGAACTCTCTAGTTTGCTATTGCTTCAGAAATCTATTTTTTTGCTATGATTAATATTTGTGTGTGTGTCTTTATCCCCTCTGCAATTCAGAGAGGCTACTGTACTTTTGTTTCTGTGCTCTCCAAGTTCAGTTACTGTTTGTCCCGGTGATACTCATTATAACAATGATGGAAACCCCGACAATGGAACCCGACATAAATACATCAAAGGTGTAATCTCAGACAGAGTGCTAATAGTGACAGCTTGAAACACACACCTGAAACTCTTCCGGCGAATGAAGATCTCGGCAGGCAGCGCTGACATCACTTTGAAGGGCCACACTCTGATTTCTGTTAATTTAAGGAGGCGACATCTATACAATGTTCTTTACAAAGCCTAGTACATTGTACAGTCGGTACCTCCTTAAATTGCCAGATTAACAGCAGGAGTCGTAGTGTAGCCCTCCAAAGTGAAGTCAGCGCTGCCTGCAGGGATCTTCATTTGTCGGAAGGGTTTCAGGTTTCTAGTCTATGTTACTCCTTCCATGTCTTTCCTTCCTACATACTTTTCTGTCATTACTATGGCTAATTTATGGCTAATTTATCTGGAATCTTGGCCTTCTGATCCTGTTCTGTCTTGTCAGTTACTGCCTGTCTCACCCAAGCCTGATCCCATTTGTCTATAATTTTGCCTCTTTGTTGTTTGTGTCTTGTATTTCTAACTTGTTTTTATCAGAGGGCTTATCTTAAAATTTCAATGGGATTTAGACATATCTCTTTTTTCTGTCCCTTGGGAAGTTCAGTACTGCTTTCTTAAACCTGTTTCTCTCTGTTTTCTCTTATTACTCTAAGGTTTATTTACAGATCACAAACAATATGGGTCAAACTGCTTTTCAATTGTGTGCTAAGTGCATTGTAGGGGCACGCCCACTTCCTGGTCTATGGAAACGTATCTGTAAAATGGCTATATGCCTAGTTTTGGGTACAATTAGGTTTGAGGATGCACCAGGAAATGCACATGGTGGACAGAATAAAAAGCAAAGTACTACTACCTCTTTAGAACCATCCTATTCATTCATTTAAGTTTTAATAATTATTAGTTTTAAAAAAAGCTTCTGTACCAGTTGCCAGTTTGTTGGCCGGTCTCTGGTTCTGTTCCTCTAGGTTTGACCCCTGTCTCATCTAACAACCCTTGGCCTTTTCCCACTTAATCTCTTACTTTGGCTTGTCTTTCCTACCCTGTTTTCATGCATTTCAAATTTAGAAGTGGAAGCATTGATATTTAGAAGTGTCGGTATGGAAAATGTGAGTGAATGGAATTTGTTATTTTACAGTGAAAGCAATAAGAGAAGGGGCAGTATGGCATACATGGTGTACCAGCCCACGTTGACCACTGTTTACATCCTTATAAAGTGTAAAGCTTTTGTTTGCCAGGACAGGATGGTTCTGCTCCTGAATAGAGAAAATGCTGTTATTTCAAGCATTTACATAGCAAAAAGGTGGTTCAAAGGGCAAGATACAAAAACACTTCCCAGATCCACAGTAGTCTTTATAGAGTTCCCTGATTGTACAAATCAATGTCTTTTGGTTTTTGGCATATACTGGTTGGAAACAAAATGTTCAACACAAAAATCCAAACCTGTAGGGAATTTTTGTGTAACTAAATAAAATATGTGTATTACCTTATACTACTTTGATATTCTAGTCTGAAAGCCTCTCCTACAGGATAAAAGCTAATGAACACTTTTGACTCTCTTTGAATACAGGAAGCTAAATTGTTGGTAATAGAGGCTTCTATTCTATGTCTCTTGAGATCCTTGTGATTGCAACAATATGCTTTGATACTTTGTCATAGTTCTATAACGATGCGTCTTTCTCAAAAAAGGAAACCTAGGACATGTGTAGGTTGCAGGATTACTTTGATTTGATATCATAGCAGATTAAGAGCATTTTCTCAATAAAATGACAAACCACTAACTTTAAAGACATTGTAAGATCTTATGTCCCTTATTTTAACCTTTGCTTGAGGCTTTACTCTGATCACAAACTCTATTTACAAATCACACAATTTAATTATTTTTATTTTTCAATGAAAGGTTCAGTGCAAATAAAAAATGTTTATATTTGTACGTAAATATATATATATATATATATATATATATATATATATATATATATATATATATATATTATTTAAAGATATTTTTATAGTTACGTGGTTATTGAACATTTAGGAGCCTATTTATCAAGAGAGTCCTTATTAAGCTGTTAAGGCAGATTATATATTATATCAGTTATCACTGCAATTTGGTGATATTGGACAGGAGTGGTAAGGTTTAAGTTAATTCTTTGCCTGGCCAGTATCTGCATATGTGCGCATACGTGAGCCGACTTGATGGAACTGAAAGCCCAGATGGGCTTTTTGTTGCACTAAGATAACATTTTAAAAATAAAAAATATTTAAAAATATATTAAAATCACTTAAAAAAAATACTTTAAAACTTTCACGTTAATAAAATTCCTTATTCAAAGAATAAAGTTTTTTTAAACAAATTTTAATCTGTTATCGTTATCTTGAGATGGCGATACCAGAACAGGTATTAAAGCGGTATGGGGAGGTCTTCGCTAACAAAAGTCTACAATGGGCATCAATAGCAATGTTATTGTGGTGGTAACCCATGCCATCTTCTGTGGTGGCATCAAAGTGCTGCTTTAGAATTTGTGACTGATCATGTTTTTGCCTTTTGCTTTCCCATCCACCAGCTACAATGTTATTCCACCAACTTGTGCATCAATTATTCCCATTGCTCATTAGAACAGTGCCATATTTACCTTCTGTTTTAAAAACACCAAATGTAATCGGCATATCTATGCAGCTACCAGTGATGAGGTACAGATGGAATGAGGAAAGATGGTGGAGACATAAAAGATGAACTATCACTGTACAAATGTCAAGACAGCCAGTTGCTGGCAACTTTAACTGACCATCACTGACTTTCTCAACTGAACTTCCTTTCTTTCTGGTTCTGGAAAAGGTGTCCACTACTGTGCTGCATGAGCACTCCTTTATGGCTCTGTGCCTAGAATTTTTTCTTTGACATCATACTCAGGACACTTGCTCCTCATGTCTGCAGAACTTGTGATGGCAACTGCTGTCACCAAGGAGGCTGCAGAGATTACCAGAGGATGAACAGAGATGACAGTTGATCTCTTTGGGTCCAGCAGTTGAACTAATATGGCATTTCAGTAGAACTTCAAAACAATGCTGCCCTTGATGTGATGACACTCATAGATACTAATCTGTACTTTCCCACTGCCATCACACCTTTTTAACTGTTTTATATTTGTGAAAAGATGATTATATAGGAGGTGGATTATATAGGAGGTCGGACTTAGAGCTAATCTAATTATCAACCATCTCTAACTTTGCTGTAGTAAGGAGTGAAGCTATAGTGAGTTCCCATCAAGCTCCAGAAGTATATAAGGCCTGGTGGTAAACTGGAATTTGCTAGAGCATCTTAGTCTCTTGTAGAAAGCATTTGATATGCAGTTTATAATACCACCTCAACGGCTTCTGCTCAGTTGAGTAGCCATGATCCCTGCACCACGTGAGAATGGGAACTTCTCCAAATATGATATACACCTAGTTTTAGGATTATTATTTTTTAATTCTTACTCTCAAAATAATATTCATAACAGTTTTAGCCATAATTCAGATCAAAATTGTACTATCCGACAATACTTGATGAATTCCTAAATCCTCTCCATTTGACCATTATCTGACACCAATATTAGCATCCTAACAATAAACTTTATGGGCCTGATTCATTAAGGAACAAAAATGCCGATATGTGCCATCTTTTGCGTTAAACTGCTCAGCGCATGCCCAGAAATGAACTATACGCCAGTGAACGCATGAAAATCTAATTCATCTTTCAAAGCAAAGGACACTTACAAACACACTACGATTTCATTGGCAGAATGAAGAGGTGGTTTATGCAAATAGTTAATGTACAGAAAGGGACATTTCTTCAGAACCAATTCTAGTTGAATAAGGATGTGCGTATGCCCATTTTACGTGCATTTTAATAAAACTTCATAATACATTTGTTGTATATCAGGCCCTATATTTTTACACAAAACCATGAACGATGGCATTTATGCAGATGGACAAAGAATATCCTATGATAGGCAATAGACTGCACTCTAACTAATAACAGCTTCCTTCTCAATAACAATCACACATACATTCTAAAAGCATAATATAAACTAACTGAATAGTTGAGTATCCAGTGCTATTAGTGTTTCTCTCACAGAATTAACAAAAATGTAAATAAAATACTTATATTTTTCTGGAGTGTGCATCCCTCATCCTCATCATCAATTCTCTGTATGGTGTTGTCTCTTCAAACTTTCAAGTGGTGTTCATTAAATTAAATGTATGATTTTTATGAGATGTAACCAGTCAGTTATGCAGATGAAATCTTGTTGGTCCATCATGAATACTATAATGGTCTGTGTTGAAGTGTATCTAAGAACAGAATTAGAGAATAACGTGTGCATGTAAGGCGCTACCACAGGTCCTTTTACAGTCTGCAATCAAACCAACTGCTGTATACAAAAGTTACATTACTGTATGGCTGTGGATCTTACCTTTTTCTCAAATGCATTTTAATTTCTTCAAATACTATAGTTTCTCTAGTTTTACATGGAACATTTGAAAAATGTAATAAAATATTAACAGATTAGGTCAAACTGGGTCATGAAGGCCCAAACGGAAATAATTTTCTGTACATATTGCTGAGTAAAAATCAAGATTTATAATGTAACACTTAAGGGTTTATCTTGCTACATCCTGTTTAGCTAGTGTATGCCTAGTTGTGCAATTATTATTATTATTACCATTTATAGTGCCATAATTCCGCAACGCTGTACAGAGAACTCACTCACATCAGCCCTGCCCCATTGAGGCTTACAGTCTAAATTCCCTAACATATACACAGACAGACACAGAGAGTCTAGGGTTTTGATATCAGTCAATTAACCTACCAGTATGTTTTTGGGGCGTGGAAGGAAACTGGAGCACCCTGAGGAAAACCCACGCAAACACAGGGAGAACATGCAAACTGCTCACAAATAAGGCCATGGTCAGGAATTGAACTCATGACCCCAATGCTGTAAGGCAGAAGTGCTAACCACTAAGCCACCATGCTGCCCAATTATTGCTACCTTCCTTGCTTGCTCTGCTGTAGTTCTGCAGTGTCTTATGATATCCTGGGAGCATAACTTGTATAAAATGTGCGCATTCCCAGAACTGGACCCTACACCAGAGAATGTAGCCTACTAAACAATATTCAGTCAAAAAGCACTACACCATGTTATTAAATACCTCCCTAGAATGTATACTCTAAGTGCATATTATTTAAAATGAATAGGCGCATGCAATTATGTCTGAGGATAACAAAGTTTCTGGTTTTTAACTATTTTTGAGTATGTTAGGGAGGCTCACTAAAGTAAAGTAGATCTTCTGGTAAAGTAAATTATTTGCTTAGAACATTCTAGGCCTGATTCATTAAGAAGCGTAACTTGCATAAAATGTGCAAGTGCACAGAACCCCATCATACACCAGAGCAGTGTTGGCTAACCTTTGACACTCCAGATGTTGTGAAACTACAAGTCCCAGCATGCTTTGCCAATATAGAACAGCTTATTGCTAGAAGGTTATGCTGGGACTTGTAGTTTCACAACACCTGGAGTGTCACAGGTTAGCCAACACTGCACCAGAGAATGTAGCAGCATTCAATACACCTTCGATCACAAAGGATACTTACGAGAGGGAACAGGGTGGGGAAGAGACATATACCCATAGTCAATGCACAGTAAGGGGGGTTCCAAGCACAAGAGTACATAGCAGCATTTGATTCAAGCTCTTGGTATCTCTAAGGTATTTGTTTTTCAGCCGTATCTCTTGCTCCAACTACAGGTCTAGTCTAAGTGCCGATTATTAGTGATGATGGCTGAGTATGTATGCCAGATGATGTGTTTGCAATCAGGAGCACCTGTAAAAAATGTATTTTATATACAGTAGACATTAATTGCATGTCAATATTTTTTTTCATGTGATTTTATTTTTTAAACTACTTTCTTATTAATGACTTCATTATTAACAGGTAACATTAATTGTATAGTTTTTTTTTTTAAATGCTTTCTTTTGTGAATTTATATTTCTCATATGTATTGGACATATCCTGCAGTGTCCTGTCTAGTAGAGCAGAGCAGACATATACCCGTATTTAACACCACACAAATCTTCACATCCGCTCCTTGTTGAACAGACGTGTGTATACCCGTTTCATGTGCGTGCCTTAATGAATCAGGCCCTCTCTCTCTGGACCATGCTGAATTGCAGTACACATTGTTCCTCTATAAAATTAATAGCATTAATGGGTTTGATTAACCATACCTCTGTATTGCCTCCAAAGAGAGAAATTTCTATTTTTCATATAATATGTCCTGTTACTGTTGGCTTTTCTTCACATCATTGATTTGCTGCTATTTATAAATAAATCATTAAGTTATAAAGAAATTGTAATTAAATGGAATCATTTCCTGCAATGAAGAATGAAATTAAACCGTTGTTAATATTTTATGGGATTACCTTTAAGTGACCATGGGCACTTTTTTCTTAAAAATAAAAAATGCTATTAATTTAAGCAATGGAAAAATATAAGGACAGCTCAATACTTTCTTATAATGAAATTGCAGGCATTTGTTCGAATTAGTTGTTTATGCATTATTTGTTGTAAGCATAAACAGAAAAATCCATAATTTAAAGATTTTATTCTCAACTAGGATAAAAGAAAGACTAAATAAAACTTGGATTGCTCTTTTCTGCTTCTTGCACAATAAAGTTGTTTTTCTTTAAAAAAACAAAAACTGTTTCAGCTGAAACATTAACCTAGTCAAAACTGCAGTGATTGCGTATTTACCTGGAGCGATGTCTTCTGGAAAAATCTAGATATAGGAGCTGAAGGAATAAATAATCCACTTCCAGATAACCAATGACCTCCAGCAAATCAAATCAAATCAAATCACCCTATCATCCTATGACATGGGCATTGTGACAGGCTTCAGTGAACATACAACTTGACCTAGTTATGTTTCCAATATACTTCACTGACCTTTCCTTGCCATTATGAATGCTAATATTTTTCATTTTTTTTCTATTTATATATAGTACATATTTTATAGGGCTGTACATTTATTTTGAGATTAGAAAATTTGATTATAACATTATGTAAAAATGCAACAACTTAGAAGTTTAACCAATATGCAAAAGATCTTAGAACTTTTACAAGCATGCACTAGTGAAAGTTTCTATACCACAAGGAAAACATAATAATAATTCATTTCTTTATTATTATTATTATTATTATTATTATTATTATCATCATCATTATTTATTTAGTTATGTATAAAGCACCACAGATTCTGTAACTATATTGTGGTGAAGTAAATTATTTAAAGTATTATGTTCTACAAAATCTCGAAACATAATCAATGTTACTACTACATAGTATTTTTACTTGTTTTTTTAAAGAAATCTTATTTTATGCTTAGATTTTCTTTAGGGGAAGTTAAAAATTCTGTAAGGCAGACAAGAGTCCAATGAAGTATTAACTGCCAGGAGATCAAAGTCCCCATTCTGTAGCTGCTGCAACCAGGCAGGTCGGTGACAACCTCCACATCTAGAGCTGGGTCCTGGAACTGTTTTATTTAGGTTCTCATACACCCGATCAATCAATACACATTGTTCATATTGTCAGGGCCGGGGAGATAGTAGTGATCTTTGTCAGCTAGCATTAAGTCTTTATTAGGGGGTATATTTAGTAAATATTCATTTTTCTTGCAGTTTAGAAACTGCAGCACATGGCCATATAAGCTGCTGAATATACTATCTAGCAGTTTGGAGGTTGAAAAGTCAAATCTTCTGGGGAGATGGGTGTGAATGTTTACTCCTAGATATGTCCAGCCCAATGTCATGTTGTCTGCTGGGTACCAAGGTAATGAAATAAATCTTGTGTCCCCTCGTTTGAGTAATAAAAGACTGTGCCCCCTTGTATTAAATGATAAAAACTTTGCCCTGTGTATTAAATAAAACCTGTACTCCCTTGTATTGAAAAATTAAAGACTTCTGTCTCTTTTATTAAATAACAAAAGACTGTGTCTCCCAATGCGAAATGAGTTAATGACCGGTAAGCCCGCCTACTTAATAGGTAGCCAATCAAGAGCTGTTGCAACATTGTTTGATAATCAAACTTCATGAGTTTCACTTTTGCTTTGTTGTTCTGTGCTAATACATTTTGCACTGTATCTCTAATGTATAAATATACCTGGGATGATAAAGGACTATTAATTCTATTGTGTGGTGTGTCTGGGGTAGGACATGAAACACTCATAACATTTATAGTCAAATGCTTAGGCAAATAATATGCTATGTGGCTTCACCCCTTTCATTATGTTTTTCTCCTAAAATATTTTTTTGTTTATTCCCATTAGTGATTAATTGATTTATTAAGTGATTTATGAGATTTATGATTAAATTAATCATAAAACTGACATGACATGATTTTTTTTGTCATTTTTGTATTTATTACATAATGCATTTTGTGTGATTTAAGCTTTGTTTTACTATTGGAGAAGAATGCCTAAAAATGCGCTTCTCATCTGTATATATTCCATTAAGCATATAGAATGGAATCCAACTTCTGCCAACTTAGAGCTGATGAAGTATCAGGAACTACAGTTCCCAACAGCCCTTGAGGCTGCCAGAAAGACTGGAAAGTTTAAGCAAAGAGAATGAGAGTTAACAGTTAAAAGGACTTTTGTCACTTGGTGAAAGGAGGTGACAGTGCAGTATGAATGAGGTATAGGAGTCAGAGCAAAGTGGTAAGTGGTAAGCTACCAAAGAGTGGAAAGGCAGCAGCAAAGTACACAGTAATCAAGAAAACGGCTGAAATAGTGGAGGCTGAGTTAAAAGAAGCATCATTACAGGACACTGTGTCCAGTGCCATGTGTAACGGAGTTGGACTGATTGCTATTAGAGACAATACAAATATCAAGCTATAATGGGAAAGACCATGAAATAGACCAGGGATGTTTTCCAAAGTTATTCTGAGCAGAAACAGGTAGATAAGTGACCTTTATAAACACTAAACCTACCTCGAGTCAGTGCTTGTCACATTTTATGTACATTCCACCTCATCCATATTTATAATTTTCATAAAGGAAGCTCAGGGAAGTAAACAGACTGGGCTTGATTAATCTAAGAACACAAAGCAAATGTAATTTGTGTTTTTTTTTAAAATGCACGTCCGGATTCAACAAAGAGTGGATCTAAAGAAATGTTCCTTGATGAATAAGGTATTAAATCAGTTAAGTGACGTAAAAATTGGCGCATGTTGCAGTGTGCTATTATGTGCCCCTATAGCTAATTCACCGCCAGACGTACGGTTGAGTACGAAATGCATTTGTATTACCGATTGAGAGTGGAATGCACAGGCGTACAATTAGTTCCTTACAATCATGTTTTATTATCAGAATTATTATAATTGCAAACTAACCCTGCTTACTAACCCTTTGTAAGATGCTGTATGTTTGTTGTCTGTATGATATTGCCTGATATGAAAAAAGCATATATAATGAACGGGGCGGGCTGGGCGGGGAGGCAGAGGGGTACATGTCCCCCAGGCAAGACCAAAAAAAATCTATTTTGGGCCAGTCCATAGTGTTTATTACTTGGTGGCTGGCCCCTCCTCGGGACCATCCACCTTCACCTATTGGTCGTGGATCCTGAGGATCCGACCCCCCTCCCTTCCACTAGTGTGGCCTAGCTTCCTATTGATGTCACATGGGACGCGCACCATGTGACAGGTGCCGTCCCATGTGTAAAGAGGAACATCCAGCATGCAGCATGGCTGGAATAAGGTAAGTGCCGGTGGGGGCTGGGAGACAGTATGTCAGTGTATAGTGTGTGTGTGTATGTCAGCGTATAGTGTGTGTTTATGTCAGCGTATAGTGTGTGTCAGTCAGTACTTTGTGTGTCAGTACATATTGTGAGTGAAGGGGCCACTATATGTTGTGTGTGTGTGTGTGTGTGTGAGGAGCCACTACATGTTGTGTGTGTGTGTTTGTTTGTGTGAGGGGCCACTACATGTTGTGTGTGTGTGTGTGTGAGAAGGGCCACTACATGTTGGGTGTGTGTGTGTGTGTGTGTGTGTGAGGGGCCATTACATGTTGGGTGTGTGTGTGTGTGAGGGGCCACTACATGTTGTGTGTGTGTGTGTGTGAGGGGCCACTACATGTTGTGTGTGTGTGTGTGAGGGGCCACTACATGTTGTGTGTGTGTGTTTGTGTCAGCATATGAATGTAATGTTTGTGTCTGCATATGAATGTAGTGTGTGTGTGTGTGTGTGAGGGGTCAGCATATTAATGTAGTGTATGTATCAGCATATGAATGTAGTGTGTGTGTGGGGGGGCAGTAAATGAATGTAGTGTGTGTGTGTGTGTGTGTGTGTGTGTGTGTGGGGACCAGTAAATAAATGTATTGTGTATGTGGGCCAGTAAATGAATGTAGTGCGTGTGTGTGGGGCAGTAAATGAATGTAGTGCGTGTGTGTGTGTGTGTGGGGACCAGTAAATAAATGTATTGTGTGTGGGTGTGTGGGCCAGTAAATGAATGTAGTGTGTGTGTGTTTGTGGGCCAATAAATTAATGTAGCGTGTGTGTGTGCATGTTTGTGGGCCAGTAAATGAGTGTAGTGTGTGTGTGTGTGTGTGTGTTGGCCAGTAAATGAATGTAGTGTGTGTATGTGGATGGGGGCCAGTAAATGAATGTAGTGCGTGTGTGTGGGGGCCAGTAAATTAATGTAGTGTGTGTGTGTGTGTTTGGGCCAGTAAATTAATGTAGTGTATGTGTGTGTGGGGGGCCAGTAAATGAATGTAGTGTGTGTGTGTGTGTGTGTGTGTGTGTGTGTGGGGGGGGGGGGCAGTAAATGAATGTAGTGTGGGAGGGAAGGTGGGGGTCTTAATGCAGGTGGGTGCTAATTAATGGGTGCTATTTTATTTGTGAGGTGATGGTGGGGCAATTTAATTTAATTTAATAGTGGGGCCTATGAATTTAAAATGGGGTAATTGGACCTTTAATTTAATGTTGGGTGTTTGTGGGCTATTTATGGAAAATGAGGTCTATTTATTAAATGTGATTATGTATTATTTAATGCCTGTGATTGTTGTGAGAATTGGTAATATTTGATCATTTTAAATGCTATTTAAATTATTGCTGGGGCTGTTTGGAGGGAGGGAAATAGGTTCATATATTAAATGTGTTTCCAATCTATTGTCAGGGTTGTTTGGAAGGAAATAGATCTATTTAGCAGATGTGAATATTATTATCGAAAGATCGAACAACAACACTTTTGTCATAACTTTTCTTCTGTCGTTCCTGAGCCTCTTTTACATGTTGCTGCACAATAGGCCCTATCTTTCCTAGCCTCTCATACATTTGTGACACAAATTGTACCAGATTTGGCTCCCTGGGACCTTGCTGCTCCCAGCCTTCTTTTAACATATCCAAGATACCCCTGGGCTGTCTCCCAAACAATAACTCAAAGGGACTAAACCCTGTTGAAGCTTGAGGTACCTCACGGATGGCAAACATCAAATAGGGAATAAGAGTGTCCCAATCTTTTTTCCTCTTGAGCCACTGCTTTCCTGAGCATGTGCTTTAATGTGCGGTTAAAGCGTTCCACCAAGCCATCTGTTTGTGGATGGTATACAGAGGTGTGAAGCGCCGTAACCCCTAGCAACTGGCACATGTCCTTCATCAGTTTAGACATGAATGGAGTACCCTGGTCTGTGAAAATTTCTTTGGGTATTCCCAAGCGTGTAAACATCAATACAAGTTCTTAAGCTATGGTGCTGGACTTTATGTTTCATAGGGGAATTGCACCTGGATACCTGGTTGCATAGTCAAGCACCACTAGTATATACTGGTGCCCACGTGCTGATTTTTCCAGTGGCCCCACAAGGTCCATAGCTATCCGTTCAAAGGGAACTTGTACTATTGGTATTGGAATGAGAGGTGCCCTGTACATGGGTTTGGGACAGGTTCTCTGACAAATGGGACAGGACCGGCAATACTTTTTCACTGCCATGTGTACACCGGCCCAGTAAAACCTAAGCAGAACTCGTTCCCGTGTTTTATCCTCCCCTAGGTGTCCCCCACAGACATGTGTATGTGCTGCTTTTAACACTAGGGGTACATGGACCTGAGGAACCATTAATTGTTCTACTTTTTCCCCCTGCACAGTAGCAACTCTATACAAGAAATTATTTTTAACAATAAAATATTGTATACCTTCTGCAGGCTGGGCGGCTTTCGCTACCCCATTTACCTCAGTCACACTTTTAAAGGCATGTTCCAAAGTGGCATCATTAAGTTGGTCTCGAGCAAAGTACTGCAAAGGAAACAAAATTGGTATTGCGGACCAGTCCGTATCCTCACTGACAGGCGGGGTGGGCTCATCTGCGACATCACCGACCAATGCTAGTTTGGACTGGTATTGTTTCCCCACAGTTGGATACTTTTGTGGAACTCCTGCTGTGACTCCCAGGATGGCATTCCGGTTTGGCGGTTCCCAAAGATCGATGTCCAGATGTTGTGGATTCTTAGGCGGTTCCTTTAAGACCGGGCTTCCGACCGTTGCATCAGTTGCCGGCATGTCCGGCCGGATCCGCTCACCAAGGACATCATTAAACAGTGGAAAGTCTCGCCCCAAAATGAGTGGATATGGGAGTTTAGGTGCTATGGCAGCTACCACCATCACAGTTTTATCTTTGATTGTGACTGGTGGTATTGTTCTTTCATACTCCTCTGTCGTGCCATGTACGCAAAGAACCTTCACCTTGGGCAACCGAGAAGTTATGGTTTCGGGTAAGGCAGAGCTGGAAACCAATGAGAGTTCACTCCCCGAGTCAACCAAGGCCAAAACCTGGTTTTGGTTGATTAGCACAGTCACCCGGAACAAACAAGGACTTCCTGATGTGGGACTCATGGTAAAACAGCTTGGAAATGCAGGCCCAATATGTGCCACCGAACAGTCCATGGGTTCCGGTAGTTTAGGACACTCTGCCTTAAAGTGGCCTGGCTCACCACATTCAAAACACTTCCAAGTAGACAGCTTTTCACCTGGCCCTCTGTCCATAGCAGTTTTGCCATTGGGCCCTGTAGCAAGGATTGTCAAACCTGCCTTTTGGCGCGGCAGCGGCTTTGGCACAAATGCAGGTTCTTTAGTCATTTGCTGTAGCGCACAAAACCTTTCTACCACGGTGGCAAGCTCTTCGTAAGTTTGTGGGTCTGATTGCAGCACCCACCTTTGCAAATCGCTGTTCAGCCCTCAGATGCAGTGATCTATCGCCAGAACTTCAATAATCCAAGAAGGCGAATTCTCCTCAGGCTGCAGCCATTTCTTTAAAATTTTAGAAAGCTCAGCAACTTGCGCTCTGACCGGTTTTTCTTTATCATAGCGCCATTGGTGATAGTGCTGGGCTCGGCCTGGCCCGGAAACTCCAATGCGAGACAATATCTCAGACTTTAGGCACGAATAATCAGAGGCCCGTTCCTCATCTAGATCCATATAAGCTCGCTGAGCTTCACCAGTCAGGTATGGCGCTAGTCTCTCAGCCCAATCTTTAGGAGGCCATTTTGCCCTTTTTGCAAGTCTCTCAAAGGACACCAGATACGATTCTATGTCATCACCTGGTGACATTTTCAGGAGTACAGGACCAGGTGGTTCATTTCTGTCATGCCTCACCTGGCTTAACTCTTCTCTTAAGAGCCTTGTGTTTTCCACCTGTGCCACGGCAACTTGTAGCATCTGAGTTTGCTGCTGTTGCTGCGCAGCGGCCACATTCACGAGGGTTCTCAGTACTTCCTCCATGTTGACGTCTGCGCGGGTTGGGTAGCGGAAACTTGCTTCCCGGAGAATCCCACTCCTGACACCACTTGTGGCAAGAGCCCGCTACTGCAGAAGCACACGCGTACAACTTCTTCCTTTTTATGGTTCTTTATTGTCAGGATAGTAATAAATGTTTTAACACCGTATACTTTCACAGCAATTATGGAGACCCTACACGCTTACTATACATAGACCAGCTCTCTCTCAAGACTAGCCAGCTACCCCAGAGTTAGTCTCCCTGAACAATGAAACAAGCAGGGTTTTATACCTGACACTCCTCCCACAGGCCTAGCTTGATGGACAGGTGACACACCCACCTTCTCTTTAAAAGGAAACTTCCATCCCTTGCTCTGTTAAGACTATCAGACCCACCCTGTCTGTTTGCTGAGAGGAAGCAGCTTTTAAATCATGTAAGTAAACCAATTTTAAACTACACATATGTTTTTACCTGGTTTAATCTCCACCTAGGTACATAACTTTGCCAATGTTTTACTCTACTTTCCTGCTTTATCTGCATATTGCCAGCTAAATGCCTCCTTTTGTTACAATATATATATATATATATATATATATATATATATATATATATATGGATGGATAAAGCAACACTAAAATAGCCTCTTTTTATATAGATAAATATATATTGTACCAAAAACCACCCTTTAAGGATGGGACGCTACTTATGAGACAGTTCTGTGTGCTTGCCCCGTCGGATAAAGTCTGCCAGCCCTCCCCTGATGATGATACCGGGAGAATGGTTGTGCTGCCATATACTGTGTGAGGAATGGAAACAGTTATCCCCCAGACAAACTGTATCTTGTTTATCACACAAGTAGTGGATTATTTACTATACTTTTTATTCCTGGTCCCCTCATCACAGACTTCATTCTGATCGAAAATGCGTTTTAGATAATTTTTTATAATAATTATTTTTAGGAGATTTAAAAATCAAATGTAATAATTAATATTTCGCTAAAATGTTCACATTTTATTTTATTTATATATATTTTTTAATATTGCTAACAAAAACATAAGGGGGATGATGGGAACTTGGACGGCTGGGAAGGGAACTTGGGCAGCTGGGATGTGATTGGGTGGTGTTATTTCTTCGTCAGCTGGTAAAAAAATGAAGAAAACTTATAATCGTAATCTTACATTTCTAAATCTTATCTTAACCATAACCTATCTCTCTGGTTGTACTTTGTTCACACATTTTCCAAGTTCATAAGTGGTACATTGAGAGAAACTCTCTGTAAAGGTTCATGTTATGCTGAACACAGTAGAAGCCAGAGAGCTACTACTTTTTGGAGGCACATGCAGATATAATGGGGGATGATTGCTTGGGAATTTATTATGCCTATGATGTCAGATACCTGAGGAATGGCAAACTTTGCAGAGGCCTAGGGAAAAGTCACATCTTTGAAAGAAAGGCATTCTAAAGACTGCACTATGCTGCAGAACAAAATAATTAAATTAGGCTAGAATATAACAGCAAGATGCATACATTAATTTGCAGTGGCCTGGGATAGGCTCCCTGCCTCCTCTACTTGTGTCTCCTGGGCCCACTCCACAAGGGCCTTCTCCATGGCCTTTTCCTCCTGGGTCTCTTCTGCTCAATCCAGGGATTCATCCCAGGACTTCGCCCTGTACTCTTCCTCCAGGAGTTGGGAATGGCCTTGGTAAATGAGTGAGGAAAGGGGCACCTTCTCCTGGGCCTACTCCCTGTCCTCCTCCTTGGTCTTACCCTTTTCATCCACCTGGGCCTCCTAGCTCACCTATATATGTTCCCAGTGTAGGCGGCGGCATTGATATAGGCGTTGACATTCTGTTGGAAGAAATATGACACATAAGTTTATTTCTAAAAATTATCTCTGTATCACACATACAGAAACATTAAGATAGTGTTAGGTTGCAATGTGAAATATTCAATACCACACATATTCCACCATTGGCCAAATAAACAAACTTCTACACCACTTTCATAGGAAAATCAAATGGGAGGTTTATATTAACAACATACTAATTCTGAAACATTACTGTTACATACAGGCCTTGTACTTTGTACAATGACGGTTATTACATGACATATTGCTTTGTAATGGGCCAGATAAAACAGTAAACTTATCTTGAACAACAAAAAAATTGATTATATTAATTGTGAACTTAAGCCTCACAATTTTACTGCTCAAGGGCAGAGAGGAGCTCTGACTTCCTTCTAACATTGTATTTGGACAATGCTGATTTGCGAGCAAATCTGCAATGCAAAACCAGCTGCACTTCCCTGTAGGCATTATCTTCTTCTCGTTAGCGAAGTGCAGAACTGCAAATCAAAGTAACAGTCCATTGTTGCAGTCAGTAACCTCAGTTTAAAATGAGATAAGGTAGCAGAACACATGTTTGTAAGTGAATGAGACTTTTCAACATTCTGATCACTGATTGGTTCCAGGCCACATATGGGTGCAGGCACACCAGATCCTTTTATACCATATCTAAAATGGCTGACTTTCATCTGTCAATTAAACTTAATAATCATCCGTATCCAGGTGTTATGCTTTGTGAATCTGTGTTTTGTTTCTGCTGTCTCAGAAATCCATTCCACTTTTTGATGAATATCAGAGTTGTTGCGTGTCTGTTGCTGAGCAACCTTACTCAGTGCCTTCTTTCCCATTGGGCACGCTGGGCAACTGCCTGGGGGCTCCTTGGGCAAGGGGGCCACATAGGCAGGGCTCTAAAGCAAGCTTTGGACAAAACCCCTGAAAAAACTAACTTACTTTTTTGCGGTTACTTGGTGGTGATCCGGCTCCCTCCCTGTTCCCCTCCTCTGTGCTGTGCTCGCACTGAATGTCAGGCGTAATGTCATCATGCCTAGCATTTTCAGTGAGAAGCGCAGCACGGACGAGCCATGACGCAATGGACAAGCAATCAAGGAAGCAGGAAAACAGAAAAGAAGAAAAAAGAAGAGAAGAAGTTGATAGAAAGGTAAGTGAAGGAGGATAGAAGAATAATGGAGGGCACAGGCACAGTATCTAATACAGGGGCGGGGTTTAGGAGACCAAAGGCACATGATGAAGGGGGCATTTGGAGGAATAATGGAGGGCACATGCACAGTATTTGATACAGGGGCAGTGGGGAAGACTACAAGGCTCATGATGAAGGGGGAAAATAGAAGAATAATGGGGGGCACAGTATCTGATAAAGGAGCGGAAGGAGACCAGAAGCATGATGAAGGGGGAAAATAAGAAAATAATATAGGGCACAGTATCTGATATAGGGGCAGACCAGAAGCATGATGAAGGGGGGCAAACAGGAAGATAATGGAGAGCACAGTGTGTGATACAGGGGCAGACCAGAAGCATGATGAAGAGGGACAAACAGGAGCATAATGGAGGGCACAGTGTGTGAAATAGGAGAGACATGAAGGGGGACAAAAGCAGTTGATGTGGATGTAAGGGGCATATGGAGAGATCTGATGGGCGTGCAAGGGGCATTTTGTTAGGTTTGATGGCATGTGGAGTGGTGTTATGGGTATGTCAGCCATTTATGGCTTTTTTTATCCCCACTTCAACAGTTCCCTCCACAGCGATTGTGAAGAACTATGTAGAGACTATATGTATCTCTTTGAAACCTCCTCCCTTGGATACAGCAGCAAGGTAAGAGTTGTTCTGATTTGGTGATTATTTTGAACATTTTAGCATTGTTGGATATTTTCTTTTTCACTTGGCAAGATATTGTAAAAGATTTTATGTGGAATAATCTCTGTAGTACAGCATGCTTTTTTTTAATGTTTAAACACTGACTTTTTGCAGGTAACAATAAATATAACGTAATTTTTTCGATATTTACATTTTTATTCCTGTGAGTGGTTGTGTAGGTAGGGGCCCCAGTGCACTGCTTTGCCTAGGGCACCATAATGTTGTAAAAATGGCCCTGACCTTACTGATGGGCCAGGACCTACATGAATACATTCATTCCTATTATTGGCTTGCTGGTGTTAGGTTTACCTTGGCTATTTCCTGCATCTTTATTTTGAGATTTGATTATCTTTTGCTGCTAGATTTCTGTGTTTGTCCTTTGCTTTGTTTACTGAAACTTGCTGTTGGATCTCTGCTTGTCCTTGAATTCTTGGTCTGTTTATTGACTTTGTGTACATCTTCAGTCCTCTCACCCAGCTTGCCAATTGACCATTCTCTTTTGTGTCCTGTTTGTATTGTTTTGTCTGCCTGTTGCTGACTCTACCTCACTCACAACTAATAACAACTATGCAGTACTGGGATCAAGTCCAGTGAGCATCCAAGTACCAGTGAACAGTGTGGTTCCAGGAAAGGCAGCTGCTAATGGTGAAAAACGTCTCTCACCTTAGGTTCTGTATAGGTGTTATTAATTGCTGATTGTGGGGTTCATACCACCAGGCAATTAGGAATGTGACAATGCCTAGCCGTTTGAACACAGACAATTGCAAGAAAACGCACCTGCATACCATATATATGACAACTGGAGAGGCAATCATTCAGCCCTGCCATTTTGTGATTTAGAACTTCTGAGTTAAGAGGTTTAAAATAACTGTTTAAAAAGTTCAGACATTATAGTCTGCCTTCCATTGTGTTATATTGCTGAGTACAGGGACATATGTATAGACCCTTAAATGCTTTCTACTAATGACTGTCTCTTCCCCTGTTTAGAATACTACATATACCATCGCAGACCCCGCACTTGGATTACAGTCTGCCCTCCATTGTGTTATATTGGTGAGCACAAGGCTATATGTGAGACAGTTTATAGACCATTAAATGATTTTTACTTATGGCTGCTGTTTACCCCCCTGTTTAGAATAATGAATGAACTACAGCATCCAAGGCCAAGTCAAGGTTCTGGCATGTCAACTTCGGCCTCGAAGCAGAGGCAGTCAAATTTTAATCAAAGAGAGTTGGAATTGCTGGTACAGCTAGTGGCAGAGAGGCTGCACTCTACCAACTGGCAGCTCTCAGATAAAATGAGAATATGGGAATGATTTACTATGCAGGTTGCTACAATTAGAAGGACGGTTACTGAGTTAAAGAAAAATGTTTTTTTTTTTTTTTTTTTTACTAAAATCATTATATTGTGATCTGCATACCTAGCACTGGTCCTTGTAAATTTGTGCAAACTTAAAATCTTTGTCCAAAGTATGGCAGATCAGCATCATTACTAACTTTCAAAACTTAAATTACCATTCCTACTTTGCCACCTGTTATTTTAAGCCTTGAAACTAAGTATTGACGCTGGGTAGCTTTCTGTTATTAGTATGTGACCTTCAGGGCCAATACATTTCTATATCTAAGTCATTGGAAAATATTTTGCTATTTTGCATTGTATACATTGCAACATTTTTGACACAGGTAGCAGGACTCTAAGGGGTAAATGTATCAAGGTCCAATTTTTTCAGCGATTTAAAATCGCGGGTGATAACTCACGATTTTAGTCCTCAAGTCGCCAGATGTATTAAACTGCAATTTTTACTTTAATCTTAAAAATAGCTGGTCATCTCTGGGAGTTGCTGCGATGTCAAACACTCCCGTGTTTAGCTAACTCTCCCGTGTTTAGCTAACTTTACCGTGTTTAGCTAACTCGCCTGTGTTTTCTAACTGCGTGATTAGTAAACACATCACTGTTACACTTTTTGTCTAGACAGCCAGATGTTGCCACCCACCCCAGGCTGGTTTGCCTAGTGCTGGTTGCATGAAAATTGAGGGGACCCCACTCAAATTTACCCCCGATTTTCACGCAACCAGCAGTAAGCTGGCAGCACTAGGGATAGTAGTGGTCGGGCAGGGGGACATAACAACATTTTAATAGAAATAATAAAACCTCAATAAATACACTAAACACCCTCATTCATACCACATATATTTATTAAAAATAAGACAACCCCAATATACTTACCAATCAGATTTCTTTTTCTTTTGTCAGCAGCTCCAATACGTGACCACCGCGTTGCGTGACCACCGCATGTATACTAGGTTGGACCTCAGTCTACTGGAGACCACAACATAGAAGATCAGTTGGTGCCAAAACTGGACAGTATTGACACTGAAGATAGTACCCCCTCCCCCTAACCACACTAATATCCTTCAGAGGAAAATTTCCAATCTCCACATAAAAAATAACAATGACTAACATTTTGTCTACAGAAATATATAAATCCTTGTCACTTATACTGCAAACTAGTCAACCTATTGTAAAATCTGGCCATGGTCTTCAATATTACATAGTATTTTCATAGAATATCACTTAGAGATTTGAAAAGGATGCCTAGGTAAAATTCCACTCAAGACATAGATATGTTGGTTGTTAAATTTATATTATATTAATCCTAATTTTTATTTGTTTTTTTAAAAAAATATGAGCCCATATATACATACTGATCTTCTTTTTAAAAAATATAAAGAAGGTTATGCAATCTACTAATTCGATGCAACAGCATGGATATTTTTGAGTAAAACATAGATTTTTTTTGGTATATAACAATCTTCAAATCCTTAGCAAACACTGCTATAAACAATCCTTTTGGGGAAATGGCACCACAGTCATCTTCCTCTGGTAGTCTTGTTATATAAAGAGATGAAAGTGTGCAGGTGTGCAGGTGAATAGTCCATTCTCCCATTAGTTGATGAGGATGTGAATGAAGTGCTTGGTCATCACTATCATCACTATCATAGCTTAACTTATGTCTGAAAAACAGTGTACTTCTGCGTGTGCCGGGTTTGATTCTCATGTATCTGTAGGGAAACGCCTTTAATGTATATTGCCTACATGTGTCCGGCCCTTCCCCACCGCGTTTCCTCCTTGAGTTAGTAAGCTGACGTAAGTGTCCTTATGAAGTTTCAGCGTACTGTGGCCTATGGTCTGATACTGGGCGTGCACATTATACACAATGGATCACCAGTTACACTCCTTAATGAATTGGCCATTATATTTACCACTACATTTTACTACAGCAACATCATGATGTAAGTCTGTGAAACGTGTGAGTTATATCACTACAAGGAAAAACCTCCCAATATAAAGAGACATAGCAAAAGCTGCTGAGCAACTGTCAGTGCTAGGCCTCTACCACATAATCTTTAAATGCACCACCTCAAGTATACTTAATTGTTAGTATTCCTATTCAGCCATTACAAGCAGAGTAGTTGTATGAGTGTGTGAGGAGTAACGCATAACCAATGTTAATGTATGGTTAAAGTCTTATGAAAAGTGTCTTTAAAGTATTATAAGCATGCTGGAGAGTTTGTCTCCTCAATCGTAGTAGAAAATTACATATTTTTGTAGGTTTCACAATTTAGACAATTATTTTTCTAATGAGAAAGAGCAATAAGCTAACAGTACATAATACAGTCAAGTCCATAAATATTGGGACATCGACAAAATTCTCATATTTTGGGCTCTATACACCACCACAATGGATTTGAAATTAAACTAACAAGCTGTGCTTTAAATGCAGACTTTCAGCTTTAATTTGAGGGAATTTACATCCAAATCAGGTGAACAGTGTAGGAGTTACAACGGTTTCTATATGTGCCTCACACTTTTTAAGGGACCAAAAGTAATGGTACAAACTAAACAATCCTACATCAAACTTTCCCTTTTTAATACTTTGTTGCAAATCCTTTGCAGTCAATTACAGCCTGAAGTCTGGAACGCATAGACATCACCAGATGCTGGGTTTCATCCCTGGTGATGCTCTGCCAGGCCTCTTCTGCAAATGTCTTCAGTTCCTGCTTGTTCTTGGGGCATTTTCCCTTCAGTTTTGTCTTCATCAAGTGAAATGGATGCTCAATCGGATTCAGGTCAGGTGATTGACTTGGCCATTGCATAACATTCCACTTGTTAGCCTTAAAAAACTCTTTGGTTGCTTTCGCAATTTGCTTTGAGTCATTGTCCATCTGCACTGTGAAGTGCCGTTCAATGAGTTCTGAAGCATTTGACTGAATATGAGCAGATAATATTGGCAGAAACACTTCAGAATTCATCCTGCTGCTTTTGCCAGCAGTCACATCATCAATAAATACAAGGGAACCAGTTCCATTGGCCACCACCATGCTTCACTGATGAGGTGGTATGTTTTGGATCATGGGCAGTTCCTTTCCTTCTCCATACTCTTCTCTTTCCATCACTCTGGTACAAGTTGATCTTTGTCTCATCTGTCCATAGGATGTTGCTCCAGAACTGTAAAGACTTTTTTTAAATGTTGTTTGCCAAACTCTAATCTGGTCTTCCTGTTTTTGTGGCTCACAAATGGTTTACATCATGTGGTGAACCTTCTATATTCACTCTTGTGAAGTCTTCTCTTGATTGTTGACTTTGACACCTATACACCTACCTCCTGGAGAGTGTTCTTGATTTGGCCAACTGTTGTGAAGGGGTGTTTCTTCACCAGGGGAAAAATTCTTCTGTCATCCAAGACAGTTGTTTTCCATGGTCTTCTGGGTCTTTTGGTGTTGCTGAGCTCTCCAGTGCGTTCATTGTTTTTAAGAATGTTCCAAACAGTTGATTTGGCCATACCTAATGTTTTTTCTATCTCTCTGATGGGTTTGTTTTGATTTTTCAGCCTTATGATGGCTTGCTTCACTGATAGTGACAGCTCTTTGGATCTCATATTGAGAGTCGACAGCAACAGTTTCCAAATGCAAATGTCATACCTAGAATCAACTCCAGACCTTTTACCTGCTTAATTGATGATGAAATAATGAGGGAATAGCCCACACATGTCCATAAAATAGCTTTTGAGTCGATTGTCCCATTACTTTTGGTCTCTTAAAAAGTGGGAGCACATATAGAAACCGTTGTAATTCCTACACTGTTCACCTGATTTGGATGTAAACATCCTCAAATTAAAGCTGAAAGTCTACAGTTAAAGCACATCTTGTTAGTTTCATTTCAAATCCATTGTGGTGGTGTATAGAGCCCAAAATATGAGAATTGTGTTGATGTCCCAATATTTATGGACTTGACTGTATGTGTAGTGGAAACTGCTAATGTAATTTAGTGGAGTAAGTGCAAATACCTACTTAGGGTATTAGTGATGCAGTTTTAGTTTAAATTATTGGGGAAAAGTGAGATTATTTACATAAGATTTTAGGTTACAACACATATTAAGGATGAATAATTATTCTTTAAGCAGTGAAAGTTAAATCCCGTTTCATGCACAGGTAGCGAGTTAGTAGAACAACTTACAATTTGATAATAAATTATTGTTTTGGTTATTTAAGCATAACAAATTCTGCTGACCACATGTATTTAGCTTGTAGTCTGGCAAAAACTGTTGGCTTCATCCCATAGAAAATCTGATAACACTTGCTACTGCGAAGTCAATTACACCCCACCACCCCACCCCATCATGTTCAATGTGGCATATCCTTATTTGTTTGTGTCTTTATGTTGTCCTTGCCTCTCTGTCATGGGGTGAGTTGCTACAGAGCGTCGAGTCAAGCAGAGTCAAGGTGTACGATCCTCAGTGACATATTTCAAGGTAATCCATATATCCACCTAACAACACCCGTGGGCCTCAGTACACTCCAGGGTAACACACTAGTACTTTGAAAGGAGCACAGTCAGTCTGCCTAACACCTCCCATCAGTTGGTGCAAACTTCTGCTGATTCACAAATGCTATCAACTTGTTCTGTAAAGCTATGCACTGTGGTGAAAATGTAGGCGCATTTGCGCAAATCAATGCACTTTGCACTCACAAGGATGAGTATGTGTTGTTCAGGTAGTTTGCATGTGTAAATGAGGCTAAGGGCTAGATTTACTAAGCTGCGGGTTTGAAAAAGTGGGGATGTTGCCTATAGCAACCAATCAGATTCTAGCTTTCATTTATTTAGTACCTTCTACTAAATGACAGCTAGAATCTGATTGGTTGCTATAGGCAACATCCCCACTTTTTCAAACCCGCAGCTTAGTAAATCTAGCCCCAAGTGTGTTTGTCCATGTGCTATTGCAAGCTCTCAGCTCATATTTGAAAAATCAGGTTGAATATTTCCTTACTAGAATGTGTTGCCAACTAATACATTTTTATTTTTGTGTTCTGCTCAATTGATAATGAGTTCCACAGAGAACACATTCCAGTTTTACTAACAACAAAAAAAAGGAGCTAGAACTGGGGATTATTGGTGATGGTAAGTGGTTGTGATAGATTCTTTATGTTTTGCAAAAAAAATAAAAAATCTTGTATCAGTATGAAAACAGTTTCAAATGTGAACCTCTACTGAGCTCTAGCTGGGTCTCTTGTCAAATTCATTGACAGCAGATAAAAATAAAATGGAGATATTTTTGCTTTAGTCCTTCTGAATAACAGATAAAACCACAATCTATTCACTTGTCTGTACTCCTCTCTATCTTTCTACAATCAAAACTAACCAACAAGTCACAGACTAACAATTAATTAATGATACTTATTCAACTAGGAACTGACTCAGAGGCTAAGAGCAACAGCAGCAGTGACATGGCAAAATATGAGAGCCATATTCAGAAGATTTAAAACCAGGAGGGATGAATAGATAGATAGATAGATAGCTGCGGAATTAGTTGTGCTATATAAGTAACTGATGATGATAGATAGATAGATAGATAGATAGATACAAAGATACTAATGAAGAGTAAATGACAGGGTGAAAGTGAAGTCAGTAGGGGTTATTGGAAAAGAACATATAAACACAGCAAGTAATATACATTACATACACAAAAAATAGCATTATGTTAAAAGTGGGCTGTAAAGTGCAATCATTTGGCCCATCACTACAATACTATGTTACCTTATTCATGATACATTTTAGTATAAGACTTTAAATGTAATTTATGAACATCTGTGGTATAATATTTTAGAAACATTTTTATTTGTTCAAATATACTCAATTTACTCTTGCATAATAAATAGCACACCACTGTATTTGGAAATATGCACGTTGGAAAGAGTAAATTTGTCACTTCAGAGTCCTTCCTACTATTACTTTAAACCTATGCCTTCATTAACTTCATCTTTTCCATTTTCTCTTCAAATAATACTGAATATAGTCTAATTTATGGCTAAATTAATAATAATAGGAGATATCGTTAAGGACTTATTACATGTGTCTCCTTTGCATGTTTCAAAGTTTTTATCATATTGGCAAATACATACCTAGAAATGCACCTTCCATATAAAGTGTGCCTGAAAGGGGCAAAGTTGTCGCTTTTAAAATATAAGTTGAGGCCTGGTTTCTGCCACACTTGAGGATATGTAGAAACAATTATCGTTTTGTGGGGGGGAAAAAATGCTATCCAGTCCACAGCTAATCAGGGAATGTCCCTCAATGCACATTCTCCCCTCGTGAATTTTATTTAAATAATCACATTCCCCAAAATTAAACCTTGCTTTTGAAGGTGGATAGATAACTATTTGCACAGGCATTTTCACATATAAAGTCCATACATATTGCATACAATTGCACTCATGTGCACAAAAACAGGTGTAAACAGATTGTGCATTGATTGAGGTATGTTTTTGCACTTTTCTTTAAAAAAACTTCTTTTATGTTTTCTTATATATCATCTTTGAAGCCCAATGGACTAGCAATAAGATAATATGACACTATCTGACAAAACAATACAATTCAAATTATTAAATCCATTTTTTTGTGCCTTTATGCATTGTATACTATGCATAGATGAACTTCAAACCATATTAGAGCAATATTGATTTCTCCTCATAGTGATTTGTAAAAGCAGAATACAAGATTTCCAATGTTTCTGCAATTTATTTAGTAACTTCTTTGTTTATAAAAAAAAACAAAACATTTAAAGTGTGTATAGAAAAAGTGCGCTTTTACAAAAGTATTCTTACATCATGTAATAACACTGTGCATATATATATGTTGACAGAAGCAATGGGACAGTGTCAAATTACAGGAATATATGTCCCAGGCTGTAAGTCGTATATGCTTTTGAAAACCAAGGAGTTTGCTGATATTTGGGAAAAGCTTTCCAAAGATTATGTTCATTTTTAGGAAAAACTGTTATGGGTCCCTGGGATTTAAATGGAGAGAGGCGAGTGGGCTCCATCGGGAGAGGCAAAACGACTCATCTCCCACCTGACAAACCAGAAGCCTCTCAGACTCTCCTTCCTCTGCAGAAGTGGACCTTCATCCACAAATACAAACTGTCATGACTAATCTACTTGAAGGTGTCAAAGCAGCTTTCATCCAGGAACTCTAAAGTGGTCAGTGATTTCAAATCTGAAATAACATCCATGAACACTAGAACAGCCACCCCTCAATCCAAAACAGATGATCTCTGTTGCTCCAAGATGTTATTGATAGAGAAATGTTCCGTTTGCACAACAAGATTGAGGCCCTAAAAGAAAAACAAGAGGACTCAGAAAATCGTTCTTCCCAGAATAATATCTTCGTCTGAGATCTCTCTGTCTGAACTAACTGCATTTCTTAAAGACTTATTTGTCCATATTCTTACACATCTCTCATTTGCTAACTGCCACATGGATCAGGCTCACAGAGTCCTCAGAACTCGACCACCCTCTGATCAGCATCAATGTAACATCATTGGTCACCTACACTATTTCTGTACTAAAGAGTGGTCCATATGGCCACCAGATATAGCTATACCACCTCCTTCCGTGAAATAGACATAAAATTGTTCCAGGATCATGCGCCCCCACCATTCAGAAATGCCGAGACCTGTAGCCAGTCACTAGACTCCTTTGACTGCACAACATTAGATGCAGCTGATGTTTCCCCTTCCAACTAAGTTTTCACTGCCAACACCTCATACTAGGCAAAACACTGACTCAGGGTCAAGACTTACTTGTGTCACATGCTGGTTCCATAGCTAGGTGCCGGCATTGTGACTTTCCCTTTAAGAACTATGATTGTGCTTGCTTTTGCTTCAGAGACATTACTTTTTCGCAGGTGTTCCTTGCTATCTTGATTGGGACCTCCTCCTGAAGCTTATTGGTTCTAGAGCACTCTTTTAACCTCCTGTGATTATGGACTCATTGCCTGTTCTTCGTGTTACTCACGCTGCAGTGGGTTCTGGCTGTATACCTGGACTTTCCATTGTTCATTGCCTGTTTTCTGGATATTACCTGCTGCCGAAGTTACCTGTTATCGTTACTCTTGATCGGCTCAGCTGTATCCCTCTCTGCGGTTCATCTACAAGCCGAAGTTACTTTCTGCTGTTCGTTTGCACACTGAACTGTTTTGTGAGTTGTCTACTACACCTGTGCTTATATCTATTGGCTCAAGTACAATTCTATCTGGCTGACTATATTGCTGCACTACGCTATTGAACTACAATCAAGTTGTTTGTCAACTGTAGTTCTATGTCTGGCACGGCTTACTATTAATCTGCTGTTTACTTGTTGCTGGACTTTTGCTATGAACTGTTTGTCAAGCTGTAGCCATTTCTTCAGTTCAAGTTGTGTGCTCCTGTTCAGTTGCTGCATATTGTAGTGAATTCACCTTGCACCTGAGAACCGGATACCTGTGACCTGTAGTTCCACGCACGGTTCAGATACTCTTCACCTCACTGTTACCTCTAGGCAACATCTCATTGCATGTCTCTATCTACACCCAAGTGATTGGATGTCGTATAACGTTTACTGTTCCGCTAGATTAGAACTATTGTGATACCCGTAACCACGTGTTAGTTGAATCATACTGTTTTCCCGGATCAGCCAAGGTCTTCATACTATTCTAATTGGACTTTAGCTGTATCATTGATTCACGATCATCTGCTGCGTGTTTCGTATTGGATCCAAGTGTTCTATTCATCATCTCTGCGTTGAACTGTTATACTGTTTATTTCATGCTGTTGCTAATGGTTACCAACTGTGAAGTACACCTGTGATTATTCCTGTGATCTGATGAACTGCCGTGTGTCCAGCTTGGCTGAGATGTATATATATTTATATTTATAATTCCTGTTGTATCATCAATTAATATACTACGTTGCAACAGTACCATCATCTCCTGTGTTATTGTTATCCGTGATGCTTATGAACTTTCTTCTGTGATTACCATTATTTGCATACCATCGTGCTCTGTCTCCACCATACTCTACTGATACCATCTAAAATAGAGGCAGGGGATCCACAAATTATTCTGAGCCGTGACAACTTGCCAAGTTAGATATCTTACCTGTTGTGCCTTTTTCTCAACCTGGCTCTATGAAGTCCCAGCACCCAGTGCCTCCAAACCCTGAATGGACCAAGGTCCATCAGTTGCAGGCCAGAGCTGCAACTACACCATCAACCAATGTGTTTTCTCTATTGTGTTGGAGAGGGATTCTTTTCTCTTTCTTTTCAGATAGAGCCCCCACCATAGTTGAATCTCACCAATAGAAGCTTCTGACTCTTGCTGGACACCCTTCTGTTTGTATTTGCATGTTTTGATAACATATGGTTCCCATTAACTTAATGTGCCTTCCTATTTTAATATATGAATAATTCTGTCTATGTTTCTCTTGTACGCTATTGTCGTCTTGTACTTGCTCTTTTCCTCTTCTTATTTCTTACATCATAGAGATAGTCTCCTTTTCCACCCTCTACCCAATTCCGCTGCTCCAATCCTTTTCACTCTCATCTCGCACCGTTCCCCACTCTCTGCTTCCCTTCTGCACTTTCTTCCACACTATCTCTCCCTCTTTGCCATGACTGTGAACTTTATCCCAAAAACAACATTTCCACTGCACTACAGCACTGCCACAAAAGGACCAGCTGACATCTGGTCAGTGATTCTCTCATTAACACAGGTGAGAGTGTTGACGAGGACAAGGCTGGACATCACCCTGTCATGCTGACTGGGTTAGAATAACAGACTGGAAGCTTTAAAAGGAGAGTGGTGCTTGAAATCATTGTTCTTCCTCTGTTAACCATATTTATATGGAAGGAAACAAGTGCAGTCATCATTGTTTTGCACAAAAAGGGCTTCACAGGCAAGGATATTGCTGCTAGTAAGATTGCACCTAAATCAACCATTTATCGGATCATCAAGAACTTCAAGGAGAGAGGTTCAATTGATGTGAAGAAGGCTTCAGGGAACCCAAGAACATCCAGCAAGCACCAGGACCTTCTCCTAAACTTGATTCAGCTGCGGGATCAGGGCACCAACAGTGCAGAGCTTGCTCAGGAATGGCAGCAGGCAGGTGTGCGTGCATCTGCTCACACAGTGAGGCGAAAACTTTTGGAGGATGGCCTGGTATCAGGAAGGCCAGTAAAGAAGCCACTTTTCTCGAGGAAAAACATCAGGGACAGACTGATATTCTGCAAAACGTACAGGGATTGGACTGCTGAGGACTGGGGTAAATAAATAAAGAATGGTACCAAAATATCCTCCAAGAGCAACTTCTCCCAACCATCCAACAACAGTTTGGTGACAAACAATGCCCTTTTCAGCATGATGAAGCACCTTGCCATATGGCAAAAATGATAGCTAAATGGCTTGGGGATCAAAACATCTAAATTTTGGGTCCATGGCCAGGAAACTCCTTAGTCCTTAATCCCATTGAGAACTTGTGGTCAATCCTCAAGAGGCGGGTGGACAAACAAAAACTCACAAATTCTGACAAACTCCAAGCATTGATTAGCCAAGAATGGGCGGTCATCAGTCAGTATGTACCCCAGAAATTGATTGACAGCATGCCAGGGTGAATTGTAGAAGTCTTCAAAAAGAAGGGTCAACACTGCAACATTGCAAATATTTACTCTTTACGTAAACTGAATGTAATTTTCAATAAAAGCCTTTGACACTTATGAAATGCTTGTAATTTTACTTCAGTATACCATAGCAACATCTGACAAAAAGATCTAAAAACACTGAAGTAGCAAACTTTGTGAAAACCAATACTTGTGTCATTCTCAAAACTTTTGGCCATGACTGTACATAATTGCTGCACACAATCCTTATTATGTCACATGTTTTTCTTTTTATGCGGCCAACCTTGGTTCTTGATACTGACTTTCTCAAAAATCAGACTCCAGACCTACCCCCGCGTACCCTCTCCCTTTGTTACTTCATATTGCAAACTTTCTTTGCTATGCCTCCGAACACCTCACAGGTTCCTGTGCTTAAGGTTTCTGCCCAATTGGGCTCCCGCTTCCTCTTTTTCATCACTCTCTCGACTGTGGCTGCTTTTTTTTTTTCTTCCCCCCCCCCCCCCCCATTATTGGAAGGACTAATCACTCTTCATCTTTCTGTCTCACTCACCAAACATTTAGCAACCAGATATACCCCGATACCTTGGTGTTACAATTTCTCTCCATTAATGTGAACAGGCTCAATTCCCTGTGCACCTTTACCCTGGGAGCCTGTAAGAGAGAAAATTCTGATCTTGTCTTTTACAAGAAACCTACCTCACAGGTACTCATACCCATCTTCAGAGGAATCAATTCTTCCAGACCTTTTTTGCCACAACAGATTGTAGCCGTGGGTAGCCGAGGTCTGCTTTCTAATTGTAGCTGCCACCTCCTCCACTGACATTGCACCAGGAGTTGCATGGGAAGCTCAAATTACCTCTACCCGTGGATAGCTGATCAGTATGACCTCATGCAGGTAGGAAAAAAGCTACCTGTCTTGAGCAATGAATTGCCGCATTGCAAACTCAGCGCAAGTCCGCCCTGATCATACTTGCACAGTAGGACTCTCTGATGGGCCAACTAATTACTCTCCTTTCTCGGAAGGCATCTTCTATTATGCAGAAACTCCAGCAGTGCTATTATGACAAAGCCAATAAGGCAGACTCTGGGAAATTGCAGAAAAAGCCAGCCCATGACTCCATCACGCATGATTCTGCCGACATTGTTCCTATTTTTTGGGAATTCTACTCTTTCCTTCATAAACTCGATGCTCCCCCACCACGTGGAGACCTCTCTAAGCAGACTTGGATACGTAGTTTGCCAATACTGTCCTTTCCAATCTCACCTCATCTCAACTCTCCTCCTTAAATTCCACTATTACACAAGACGAATTGCTAGCAGCCATTAAGTCCCTTGAGACCCTCACAGTCCTATGGCCCGATGGTTTTAACATGCAATGCTAGAAGAAGTATGCGGGGGTTCTTTAGCCTCTTTCACTTCCTTTTCAAGCAAGATTTCGAGGGAGCCTCCTTTGACTCAGCTACTACGTGGGCTAACATTGTGGTGATCCCAAAACCTGGAAGAGATGACACACGCTGTCAGGGATAATGCCCACTAGGTTCTAAATAGATCTTGCGTCTTTCAAATTTCATTATGCAGCATGTGTTCCTGCATACAGGAACTAAGTTCTTGTTGTCTGTGCTGGTTTATTTTTTGCCAAGCCAGATCCAATGGATTGTTTTAAGTTCTTCATGACAAGAAGAATTTTCTTCCTTCACCAGTTGAAAATATATATTTTTTGAGGGATTCATTTTTATGGACAACTCCAGAACCTTGAATGTGATTTTTTTGGTCAGCTACAGGACCTGGAATGTATTTGGTTTTATTATGGACACAAGAATAATGGATTAAAAGCTTACAAGATTGGATTCATTACAGATGAAGAGCACAGATGTTGGTAAGTATATCAGGTTTTGGTTTTTTTAAGAAAATTATGTGGTATGAATGAAAAGTGTGCTTATTTAAGTTTTATTTTGTGGCACTACATGACTCAGCGGACCCTGGGTGTCAGGGCATGCTATCAATTGTAGTTCTTTAAGTCCCAGCATGCCCTGGCTGTCATGGGTATGCTGGTGCTTGTAGTTCTACAAACACCAGTGTGCCCAGACTGTTAATGGCCTGCTGGAACCTAAAGCTCCACAAACTACAATAGTGTTTACACTTAAATTATTCACTTTATTACCCCACACTCACCGCTCCCCGGGGTGTTGGAAGAGCCCAAGCGCTTTCAGCATGGGGCTGGGTATTCCTATTGGGAGACCCTCACTTTTTGTTGCAGACCCCAACTCCCTAGAAAAATATGAAAAAATTATGTTTCAATGAAAGACAAAAAAGACACACACAAAACGTATATACAAGCAGAGGGGCACATTGTCTCAGAATAGTTACAATTAACCTGTCCATACGCATACTATTATTACCCTTAGTGAGAACATTCAGTGCCACTCCTGACCTTGGCTCCATGGGACTATATATATATATATATATATCTCACATTCATGCCAATAACATAATATTAATAATAATGCAACCAGCATATAAACGTTCACAGTAGTGCCCCCCAATTCAAATTATGCCACATAGTAGTGCCCCCAATTCGCATTGTGCCACAAAGTAATGCTTCAAATTTACATTATGCCACACAGTAATGCCCCCAATTCACATTATGCCACACATTTATGTCCCCAATTTGCATTATACCACACAGTAGTGGCCCCAATTCACATTATGCCACAGTAGTATCCCCAATTCACATATGCCATGTAATAATGACCCAATTTGCATTATATATATATATATATATATATATATATATATATATATATATATATATATATATATATATATAGTGATGGCACACAAAAAAATATGGACAAGTGGTTATAATCTGCTTACCCATATGTTGATTACTGCAGCCTCTCTGCTCTTTCTTCCTACAGCGGTGGCGGGAACATCAGTGTGCCGTCAGGTCACACAATCATCTGACAGAGGGAGGGGGCGAGTCACATGATCGCAGGGCTGCAATCGCATTTGACAGTTGCCTGGCAGCCAGGAATGACAGCAGCAGGGATGCCAGGTAAGGACAGCGAGCCCCCAGGTGAGCCTACATAGAAAAGGGGGTGTGGCTGTTAGGCAGTGAGGCCTACCAGGGATTTACCCGGCATCCCGGTGGGCCAGTCCAATGCTGGTTAGCACTCAGTTTCTGAAGTTTATTAACTGTACTATCTGTTTCCTATTGTTGCAGCTACTACTGACAATATCTGCTGCCTAATGTGTCAACTACTTCTGCCATTACATAATTGATTTAATTGAATTCTGCGCCTGTTACCTGTGGTACCTATGGATTTGTGCTATCTGTATTAACCATTGCATGCATCAAGTCATTTATCTGTGTGATTATTGCTTTAAATAAATAATTCAGTTTTCATTTTCAAAAACTCTCTGTGTTTTGCATACTGGAAACCCTGCCAAATGTTTTCCCTGGACACTTTAGGGAACTCTATTTTGTACTCATATTTTAGAATGACCTGGACCCAAAAGCCTGTGTAGTGGGTGTCCATGCCTCCACAAACCTTGAAAACCTTCCCTCTACCAGGATTGCTGGAGACTAGATCAGTCAATAGTCAGTGTATATTTCTTTTGTTACTTTCCTTCTTTCCCTCAAAAGGAACAAAAAGATACATTGGCTTGATTGCCTACTTACTGTCTGGTATAGTCTTTGCCTGTACAAAGTGTCCAGACATCTTAATACTGTTGCCTTGAGGAAGATACAGAGAACTCTTTTACTAGTTGATAGGTAATTACTGTAATTTACCCTCTGCACCTTTTTGAAATGATCACATCCAATTATTTCCCAAACAGATAAAAGATGTGCGGTTAAGCAGCTTTTAGACTGTTGATCTGCTGTCCATGGATGTAGCAGAGGTACCTTCTAGTAGAAACCACACTTCTAGCTAAAAGTGGATACTTGAAATAGAAAGTCAATACCTTTCTTTACCATCTTCATATTTTTCAGTAAGTATTGTCTATGTAGTTTTTTTATTGAGTATCAGCATAGAGATTATCCACCAAGATTCCAATCGCTGTGGAGAGTCAAGACATGGCTACACCAGCTTTAATTGTTGTGCCTTTGGAAATATGCAATGTTTAAAAATATTTTCCATTTTTCTTTCCATTTTGTCTCTAAATGACCTTCCATCCTTTAATGGTATAGTGGTCTTTAAAGACAAGTTACCTACTGCAGAATCCACTTTATGTACCAAAATGTATTTATTAGTCTCATCCTCCTTAGGAGATATATCATATCAAATATTTTGTTATTAATCTGTTGTTTTTCAAGCTGTTCCCATTATTTGTCTAGCAAATTTTTAATTACTCTATGCACTATAATTACCCTGCTTTTCTACTTTCTTTCACCAAAAAAAGTAATTCAGAGAAGTGGCCAAGGACAATGATTCTTATATACCCATAGTTTTTTTTATATTTTTTTTAATTTAAACATCTACTAATTCAGGATTATAAAATCCATAATCTTCTTTAGTTTCATCCTCTTCAGGTAGATGAGATAGCACCACTTGAGTCTACTGATTCCTGATATCTCATCCTGATATAATACAAATAATTCATGCTTATTATCCCAACCATCTGTATGGGATCTTGTTCTTTTAACTCCTTGAGTACTCTGAGTTGCATTACATGATACAAAGATATATTACAAACATAGGGCCTGATTCATGTTCGGATGCAACTTACATGCAAGCTGTTTTTTTTTTAAAAAAAAGCATAACTTGAGCGTCGTTCCGACCGTGCTCAAATCCAAGCGGATCTCAAGATGCGTTTCAATTTCAATCTGGGTGACAGTGCTCTCTACCTAAAGAGTACTTGCCTTTTATAGACAGACAGAACAGATTATATTGCACAAGTGTGTGTGCAATATAAGGTCACATCAGAAAGCATTCAAAAATATTCAATTACCGTATTTTTTGCTCCATAAAACGCACCTGACCATAAGACGCACCTAATTTTTAGAGGAGGAAAACAGGAAAAAAATATTCTACACCAAATAGTGTAATAAAATATTTAATTTAATGCTCAAACCAAACTCAAACTTTAATGCTCAAAGTGGAACATCATATGTATGGGGTAAATCAAGATTTAATGAGTGATAAAGTTTATTTTTTTTAAACGAATTGTGCCCCCTGCAGCCAGCATTTATAGTACCTCAGACAAGCCCAGCCGTTGAATGGGGAGTAATGCGCAAGCGCACTGCTGTTCCCGCTGTCTACTAGGAAACGCCGCCTACTACAAACTCTTCTTCAATCCGCGCGGCAATAACACAGCCGGCAACAGCACTCACTCCTCGCTTGCAGCTTTCCCTCCTCCTCTGTACAATCTCCTCCTTCTTGGTCGGGACCCGCTTCTCCACGCTGCCACAATAGAATTGTAAGTTTCCTGCCTGGACCCGCTCTCCTTCCATGCAGTCCTTGCTTTCTGATGTGGCTGCAGGCTTCTGCACTGCATTATTAAGGTCCCCAACATGCACTCTTTTTTGCATTATTCGCTCCATAAGACGCACACACTTTCCCCCCCACTTTTTTTACGTCTTATGGAGCGAAAAATACGGTAATATTATTATTGTAGATTTATAAGGTACCATAGTGCTCCACAGCAATGTACGTTAGGGAAAACAGGACATATATAAAACAAGAACATACAATGCTGACAAAATAAATGCAGACATGAAAACAAAGAGAATAGAGGACCCTGTTCATTAGAGAGCTTACATTCTAAGTGGAAGAGGGCAAGCTGAAACAAAAGGAGAGAGTGTGGCTAAGAGTGAAGATTGGGACAGTTGTGAGTGTGTATTAGTGTGAGCAATATCATCAGGAAGAAAGTAAACTTTAATAAAAATATGGGTTTTTCAGAGACCATCTAAAGATTTGCGGCCTGTGAGAAAACCTTACGGGGCATGTTAGGAAATTTCATAAGTGGGGAGCAGCACGGGAAAAGTCTTGTAGGCACGAGTGAGAGGTGGTTACCGGAAATGAGAGTAGGTGCTAGTCAGAGGTAGATCTAAAAGGGTTGTTGGGAGAGTATTTTGATATGAGATTTGTGATATATAAAGGGGTGGTTTTGGTGAGGGCTTTGTTGGTAATGGTGAGTAATTTGAATTGGATTCTGGAGGGCACAGGGAGCCAGGTTAGTGGTGCAGTAGATGTTGAGCATTGAGAGAGGAAGATCAGTCTTGCAGCAGCATTTAGGATGGATTGAAGTGTGGATATATGGGAGTCGGGAATGCCAGATAGCAGGAGATTGCAGTAGTCAAGAGGGGAGATGATGAAAGAATGGATAAGAGTTTTGGTAACATGTTGAGTAAAAAAAGGGCGTATTCTAGCAATGTTTTAAGGTGGATTCAGGAGGACTGGGAGAGATTCTGGATGTGAGGAATAAAGCAGAGGGCAGAGTCAAGTGTGACTTTAAGGCAGCGAGTGTTACACTTCAGTGCCGGAAATGCCAGCAATGGAGTTCGGGATATGATGAAAACATATAATATTTGTTTAAACAGGTATAAACCAGAGAATGCAGGAAATGATATGAACAAAGTATTGCAGACAATAAACAAGGATTTCTGGGTGATGCTGAAAACTGGTAACAAGGAATACAACAGGTGCAGGTGGACAGGCTAAATGGAGAGAAATCAGATATAGAGTTGATGGCAACATTTTGTAGGAGACTCAGAGAACAGAAGAAACAGCAGAGCACAACATTGAGAAACAGCAACACAAACAACTATGACCAGCACAGGTAACTGGGAGAGACAGGCATAAATAGGAGACAATCAGGTGCAAATGATTAGCTTAGTGCAACAAGTTAACCCCTGGTAGTGAAAAGAGACAAGGCACAATAGCAGCACCTCTGGTGAATTAGAGGTACTGCAAGAAACAATAGCAACAAGTCCAATTTAGTCCCAGAGGCAGAAATGCAGATGCAGTGCAGCAGTACAAGCAGAGGCAGATCCTAACAATGGGCTTGGGATACTAAGAAAATTGTGGTGTTGACAATGAGGGAAATTTGAGGGGAGGTGGTGATTCTGAGGGAAGATAATAAGCTCTGTTTTGGATATGTTAAGCTTTGGGTAGCATTGGGACCTCAATGTGGAGATAGCTGAAAGACAGTTGGCTACACAAGAAAGGGAGAGGTGCAGAAAGGGAGAGGTCAGGGGAAGAGACATAGATTTGGGTGTCATCAGCATAGAGGTGGTACTGGAGGCCGAATGAGCGAATTAGTGCTCCAAGAAAAGAGGTGTACAATGAAAAAAGTAAAGGGCCAAGAACAGAGCCTCGTGGGACTCCAACACATAATGGGAGTGCAGGGAAGGATGTGCCAGAGGTAGAAACACTAAAGGAACAGTTTAATAGGTAGGAAGTGAACCAGGAAAGAACTGTGTCACAAAGGCCAATGGAGTGAAGGGTGTGTAGGAGAACGAGGGTGATCAACAGTGTTAAAAGCAGCAGAGAGGTCCAGGAGAATGAGTATGGAGAAATTGCCCTTAGACTTTGCAGTAAGTAGACCATCAATCACTTTTGTGAGAGCTGCTTCAGTGGAATGTTGGGGACGGAAGTCTGATTGCAGAGAGTCGAAAATGGATTGAGAGGGGAGAATGTGAGACAGGTGTTTGTACACTAATCCCTCAAGTAGTTTGGAGGCAAATGGGAGGAGAAAAATAGGACAGTAGTTAGAGAGAGAGGATGGATCAAGAGATTGTTTATTAGAATTGGTGTGATGAGCGCATGTTTAAAAGAGATTGGAAATCTGGAGAGAGACAGGTTGAAGAAGTGAGCTAGAGGTGGGCATGCAGAGGAGGAGAGGGAGTGGAGAAGTTGGGAGTTGGGAGGGAATAATGTCGAGCAGACAGGTTGTAGAGTCAGATGATGAGATGAGTGTAGAAACTTGGTCTTCAGTTACTGGAGAGAATGAATTAAGTGTGGATTGGAGAGTACAGGTGAAGGTGTCAACATTAGCCTTCTTATATTGGGAAGGCAGAGTGCTGAAACAGGAAGAAAATCTTCAACAGATGTTTTGGAGGTTTCCTTCCTTATTCAGCACTCTGCCTGCACAATATACTTGTGATCACAGTGATGGCAGTGAAGGGGTGCTCCCCACCAGCAGTAGCAACTATTTCATTCATTACTCACCGGGACAATATGGCCACCCCTTCCTCCTACAAGGCTTTCCTGAACCATTAGAATTGTTCACACTTCAAATTTGTAATGAAACAATTATGCAGTCACCTACCACAATGAGCAATCACCTGATGTGGTAGCAGATAAGATAATGTTGCAGTGACTCTACATTGCATATCTTTAATGATGTTGTCATGGATCAGTCTATTGAACAGGAGCATTCCAGTACTAGTACTGGCTGTTAAGGAATATTAATAATCCTTACCTACATAAACATGTTTTAAAAGCTTTGGGACAGAAGTCTCTATTATGAATGAACTCAATTATTGTTTTTCATATGTAGAAAACCAGGTGTGTGTGTGTGTGTGTGTGTGTGTGTGTGTGTGTGTGTGTGTGTATGTTCTTTGCAATATCATATTGGCAGGACTTTTAAACAAGTGTTGCAAGTCAAAACAAACAGAATTGTTAGTAAAGAAGGAGCTGGATGCCGCAGATGGAGGCATGGAGGTTCGAATGCAGCCCTTGGGCTGCCTGTTGTCTATTACTGATTTAGTGTCCAATAAATAATTCTGGTAGATTATATGTTATTTAAGCAGCATAAATAACTAAAGTGTTTATGTTCTAACTAGCACAATTTAAACTGTGAAAAAGATGTGTGTAAGCTATGAGGTATTCTAAGAAGAGTAGTGAGTGTGTAGTAACATTATAATAAGCTCCTATTTTTGGAAGTGTACCAGTATACCAGTCACATATATTTTGTGTTATTAGTAGTAAAGTAATTATATGCAATATTTCCACTTAACAAAGGCAGAGGAACTTATTCCAGCCTCGGACAGGCACTTTCAAAAAATGGTTGAAGATCTACCCTAAGGCCAAAAGCAGCAGCTCTTTCAAGGTTTGAGGAAAAACCTAATTATTGTGAATTTCATAAAAAAAAAAATAGCCAACAGCCTGAATTTGCAAGGAAACGCTTAGTCTGTGGACACTTTATACTACCACTGGTCATGCTAATGTTATTACTAGAATACTCAATACCAAAATGAGTGCCCACTAAAGTCATGCATCTTCAAAAATGTCTCATGCATCCCCTTCTAAGTATAGGTTCTTCATCTCCAAAATTAGGTACATAAAAGTATGAGCCTAAAGAACCAATTGGGCCGTCATGTAATCTTGAGGAGAATCTAATGGTGTCCATGAGTTTTATGTCTGACAGTTCTACATCTGACACTAAATAATGATTTGCCCCTTTGCCCAATTTCTCAACAAATTATAAGGGGGGTATTCAATTGACGGCGGGATCGCCGAAAATTCCGCGCTCAAAGAATATTACCGTTAATACGGTAATCCTGCGCGTAAATACCGTTAATACGGTAATTTACTCGCTGGATTTCAGCTCGCAGCTCAGGGAGCTGTGAGCTGAATACCAGCGAGTAATTACCGTATTAACGGTAATATTCTTTGAGCGCGGGATTTTCGGTGATCCCGCCGTCAATTGAATACCCCCCTAAATGTGAGGATGCTAAATTACTTATTAGTTGAGAATACTACTTTGGAAGATCTTCCCATGCAAGAACTTAAGAGAGATAAAGATGGTGATGGTAATGAGGATGAGGATTATGACATTAGTGTTGAGCTTGAACAAGTTGATGAGGATGATGATGATGATGATGATAATTGTGTTAGAGTAAGGCAGCAGCCAATATCAGCACATATGCTAGATAAATGGATAGTAATACTCAGCCAAGAGAATAACAAATCCACCTCTTGGGTTGTGGATATTTTGCTATTCCAACCCAGACAATTTATATCAAGGCATCTGTAACCATTGTCAGACAAAAGTAATTAGAGATAGCAACTTAGACCATCTCTCTCACATAATTTGCAGTAAATTCATTCTGGGGGTTTTTCACATGCATACAAATCTTTTTTTTAATCAAGTATTTTTATTGGCATTTAAAAACAGAACAATGCCTTTAAACTAGCTGTGAAAAACAAAAAACAAATCAATAGAAATAACATACATCACATGCTATTCGGTACACATATGCTGAGCGTGAGGTGTGCAAATTTAAAATCAGAAAACGTAAGAGCTTACATGCAAACACGGCAAACATGTAATCAGTAACAACAGCATTGAAGCCTAAGACCATGATGGTCATATGTGTCACCTGGTATGGGTGCCCGCGGATTCAGCTATCCACATTCAGTCTCCTCATGGTGGCCAAAGGATAAGGAGAGTCAAATCACCTACACCATATACAAATCTCTCATGTCAAATTGTTTTGGTGACTAACTTAATCCAGATTTGAATTGTCAGCAAGGTGGGAGCCAGCCATAACTGATTTATACAGACTTTTGCCATCATAAATGAATTCAACAAATATTGTTGTCTCACTTCATTCATCACATTTTTTATATGCAACCCAAAAGTGAAAATAGTAGGCAAGCATAAAGGGATTGAAGCACTCGTTGAAGTGATGCATATAATAACTTTAGACCAGATGGTTTGCTTTTATGGACAGCCCCAAAGGAGATGCCAAATGGTCCCAGACTCACAACCACATTTTGGGCAAGTGGTCATATGATCTGTACCAAATTTTGCTAATCAAAGAGGGGTAAGATATGCTCTGTGTAAAATATACACTTGTATCTGCCGAAAGTTTAGAGATGCAGTAGAATAGCGAGCACTACTAAGGATAATTCCCCAGTCTTTGCCTTTTTGCTCTTTATTGCACAAGATCGTTAGCAGTTGATTCACATAGAAGATAGAAGTAAACAAAGGAGGTAAACCTTCTATACCCAAGAAGTTGAAGCAACTTTTTTATGGGTGCTTCCATCAAAGTCGGTATCCAATTGTCAATTTGTGCCATCAAAGCGTGACTAAGTTGAAGATAGGAGAAAAACATTGTCCGGGGTATACCATACTCGTTTCGCAATTGCTCAAAGGATTTAAAGGTACCAGCAGCATAAAATTGACCTATTGCACCCACTGTTGGGACCATAGATATTTACTCCCCACAGACAACAATTATTTACGTTTATTATTACCCCATAGAGGAGTAACTAACATTTTATTCGTAGCATTCCATATTTTACAGCTTGCACCAATAATGGAGGTGCACAGTTATAAATCGTAGCTGCCAATAAGGCCTGTAATGGAGTGTGGCTCCTATCAAACTGTCATTCTAATTCCCAGTGTAGGTCATGGCAGTCAGGATCAGAAACCCAGAATTTAAGGTAGGCTAGTTGGGAAGCGTAATAATATATAGATTAGGTAGAGCGAGACCTCCTGAATTTCTGGGCCTGTACAAGGAACTTAATTTGACTTTAGCCCTCCTCCCTACCCTCACCAAAGAAATGAGATATTGATCTAGTCTATAGAATTCCAAGGGTGAGACACAAACTGGGGCTTGGTTGTATCACCATCTTAAATTTATTCTACTGGGCACAGAGGGCCTGAATCATTAAGGAAAGTAAATGCCGGAACATGTCATATTTTGGGTAAATTCGCTCTCTGCGTACATATTACAATACATGTTCTATTTGTTTTTATAAGTTTTTGTTCTAAAATTTAGATTTCCTCAACAGCAAATACTTACTTGGGAAACTGCATTTACAGCTGAGATTATTATCTGTTTCTCCATTCATGTACATGTGAGCTCCCAAATACATTTAGATCTTTATTTTCTATTGAAATAATATTACCCCACACCTACTGACCCAGGGATATGGGAAATACCTAGATGAAGGTGGGGTCTGCATTTTTTTTGTGGACCTGATCTCCCAAGGGAATCAAGCCCCATGTTGACTGGCCAGCGACAGGGGGACTGCACACTGTGGGATTCCCTGCTATAGTGCCACCAAGCCAGACTGGTAAAGCCTCATGCTGGTAATAGTGAATTCAGGGGGAATCCACGATTTTTGTCCCCCCGATTTTTAAGTACCTGCCTAGGCTATCAACACTAGGGTTGGTTAAGTTGTTTGGGGGTACATTTATTGCCTGTTCTATCTGTGTACATCTGTTGACATTTTGAATATCGACATTACAACCCCTGTAGACATTATGACGGTGTTTCAAATGTGTACACATTTTATATGTCGACATTTCGAATGGGTAGTCTGTATAACACCATTATAACTGTGTAGACACTATGAACATATAGACATTATTATATGATTGTATTATTATAACAGTATAACCCATACATTGTGTAGAGCATTTATGAGATCAGGCACTGATGTTGGATGAGAAGAACTGGCTAGCAATCTCCGTTTCAGTTCATCCCAAAGGTGTTTGATGGGTTTGAGGTTAGGACTCTGTGCGGGCCCGTCAAGTTCTTCCACACCGAGCTCATCAATCCATGTCTTTGTAGTCCTTGATTTGTGCACTGAAGCACAGTCATGTTGGAATAGAAAAGGTCCTTCCCCAAACTGTTGTCACAAAGTGGGAAGCATAGCATTGTCCAAAATGACTTGGTATGCTGAAGCATTAAGATTGCCCTTCACTGCAGAGCCGTAAGTTAGAATTCTAGCACCTGGGGTGAGGAAGACAAATGCCGCCCCCTAGCCCTCAATTTTAACCAAATGAACCTAAAATATTCCTAAATTGCGCCACCCTTCAGCGTTGTGCTCTGGGCCGTCGCCCCTGTCACACAGCCCTAGTTACGGCCCTGCTTCACTGGAGATAAGGGGCTTAGCCCCAGCCTTGAATAACAGCCCCATACCATTATCCCTCCTCCACCAAATTTAACAGTTGACATAATGCAGTAAGGCAGGTAACATTCTTCTGGCATCCGCCAAACCCAGACTCGCCCATGTGATTGCCAAACACAGAAACTTGATTCGTCACTCCACAGAATACGTTTCCACTGCTCCACAGTTCAGTGTCTGTGTGCTTGAAGTCATTGAGCATTACATAATTAACCATTTTGCATCACAAATGTTTGAAAATGGAGAGTGCATGGCTAGGTGCTTGATTTTATATACCTCTGGCAACGGGTCTGATTGAAACACCTCAATTCAGTAATTAACAGGTTTGGCCAAATACTTTTGTCCATATAGTGTATCTCTTAAAGGGTTTTATACTTGAAACATTGAAGTTTTGTCTGTCCTTCATACCTGCATCCCAGTCTGATATCGCACTTCATTCTTGGTATTCCATAACATTTGATTAATTATATACACATTGGAATATGTTGCATTGTCCTTGTACTTGACTTCATTTTTTGTACAATATAACACATTTTTGCATGATATTCATTTGTGGGTGTATATTTATGATATGACAGGGGCTTCAACAGATGCTAGTTTCCTGTTCCCAGTTATTCTGTCATATCAGTTGCCTCAGTTACAGGTCTGGTGTAAGTGGTGATTACTAGTGCCGACAGTCGCGTATGTAAGCTAGAACATGTGTTTGCAAACATTTTGTCATTAATGACTATATTATTAACAAGTGATGTTAATATTTTTTTCCTTCTGTGTGCTCTCTTTATATTCCACATATGCATTAGACATATCCTTCAGTCTATTTTCTGTTAGAACAGAACGGACCTAGACTTGTATTCATCAAGACACATATATTTACATCCGCTCCTTGTTGTATGCACGATTTATGAGCGTTTTTAAACAAACGCACAATATGTTCACTTTGCTTGTCTTAATAAATCCGGTCCACAATAAGGGCACAGTCCCTGTGAAATGTTTTTACAGCTACCATTTTATTATCCATAGGAATACAAAAAGGTATTGGAATCTCAGCAACTTGGTATAGTGGTTGTTTACACACATTGTGGGGTGTACTTAGGTGCAAAATCTGCCTCCCCCAGGTATTCCATATACATCTTTAGGTATAGGGATGTTGATAGTGTTATGTGCGTATTGTCGCTAACCAATAACGATTGTCGAACCTCGATTTGTGTTTCCAAAGCACAAAGATTTATTCGCAATAAGTGGAATAATATGCTCAAGCGAAGTAATAGTAAATACAGCCGTTACTTATCGCAGGCGCTCTGGATCCAGTGCAGTCATTCAATCCTGAAGTCTGGGGACAAGATGTCTGCACTCTGGATCACAAGCTGCTGCTTATATACACAATCAAATACAGTAATACAATGAAGATGGTATAGCTTGCATCTATTGGTCTGGGTCTCAGGAATATCCAAGGGGTCGTCAATCATTGGCTGGTTCATCCTAAGGAATCCAAAGGAGGGGGTCACCTCTCCAGGGGGTATGCTCGGCTCTTCCCGCCAGGATTCCTTAGTCTTAAGTAGTTCATAATTCCCTATCATTCATAACTTGCGTATGCACTCTGCGATTCCCTCGCAGAGTGAACCAAACAGTAGGATATGTAACAAGGTTCATTATGATACCACTCATGAGGTTATTCCTTTAACCCGTTCCGTGTATTTCACTAATATGCATGTAACTCTGATATAACATATAAATACTACTATATTTCGACATAACTGACTATGTGTTGCAACTACCATTAATGTGTACTATTTTATAAGTATGCGTGTTTGTGCGAATGTATGGTAAAAGACCAATTACTGTTGCTGCCACGTGCAGTGGATGCGTACGCCCTTTCACGCCGTAGCGTGCCCTTGTACGTCATAGCGTACCGTATGCATCTTTTCAGACAAAGACAACCAAGTTTGCTAGACTTTAATTGAAATGACTTTATCCAATTTGCTGACTTCGACAATAGTCATAAATATATTTGATGAAAGGTATGTCCAAAATGTGGAATAATCCAGTAACACAGCATTTCTGAGGATGGAAACTCCACAAGTATGTTCTTTACTGACAAGGGGCAAATAATATACGTTTAGGTGAATGTCCATTTTGTCACAGGAATCATTTCAAATATTGAATGTTTGAAATGTTGATAGTAAAATATAGAGCAGTTTTTATATTTGTATAGAATTAGCTATTTATTTTAATTGGAGGGTGCAGATAAGACAGCTGGAGATGGAGAAAGCAGCTGGACTGAGCACCAGTTTTAAATACGCCCATTGTGCTTTTCATTTGATGAATTGTGCTGTTTGCGCCTCTAAAATGTGCTCCACCTGTATACATTGTGATGTCGGCTACAAATTCCATTGCACTATGGGAAAGCATGTAGCTGCATGCAAAACAGCTGTCAGACGTTGTCTTATTATTCTTTTTCTTTGTGTGTCACCACTGTCATGGTACCTGGAAATGCTAGTGTGCACCGAAGCCTCGAGTTTGTGTATCATCTATGTATATTTCTATTATATATGGCAGACACTGAAAAAAACACATTAGCAGATATTCCACTGGCACCACTCCCCTGAGGTTTGGTAACATTGCTTTGACATATGTTAGAGACTTGCTCCCACACAGAAAAGAAAGCAGACTGTTGTTGTTTTGTGTAGTGGTGTGTACATGAGGAGTAAAAACAATGATGTGAATAGTACCAGGTTTGCTAGCTCATTCCAGTAATGATTAATATCTCTGACTGATAGGTGTTAGTCTGTACCCTACCTGCATTTAATTAGCTACAGAAACTGTATAATTTGCATATCAATGGTATGCTTGGATATCAGCATGAATGATGGCATTGCACTAAGTAGCATCATGCCAAGGCGTGAGTTTTAAGTCACCCATACTCAGCAATTGGTCCCTTAGACAGAGCCTATAACTTCCAAATATTTTTTAATAAAGGTTAAATTTGTTTTTCAGCGAGAGGAAACACAAAGGCAGCGGGGCTTGCTGTAGAGTTATAAACTATGGAAAAAGCATACATGTCGCAGCTTTTATCTTGCTAAATCAAACATTTGACAAAAGGCATATGCAAGGTTTAATAATGAAGGCAGCTCATTACCTCATAGGGAACTATTGGGTCACTCAGAGTGTATACATACCTATTCACTTATCTATCGTTTCCACTTAAAATAAATAAATAAATAAACAATTGGCCTGGAGGGTGGCCTAACTAATGGGATACCACAGACTAGAAATTTGTAAATCGTTTATCTGAAAATCTAAACTTCATATGAATTTACTAAAATAGTCTCTACTAAATTCATTGGCAAAACAGAATTAGAGAATAAAAACCACCTATAGTTGAATCTGCTTTTTTCACATTGCTGTTAACTGTGCATAGTCTGTACATTGTATATACACTTCAATGAATTGTCAACTGACACAAAGTTTTTAAATATATTGTAATGCAATTAATAATTTTCCTAGCTATATTAGAATATACCATCTTTGTAGGTTTCATTTCCGATATACAAATTGAGAGATTGTTCTAGTATAGACAAAGATTGGACTTTTAGTTCACCCAGCCTTTCAATTGTCTTTTTGTTTTCCGAGAAAAAGATATAGCTGTCGAGGTGGCATAAATTATTTTTAGATACTTTTTAGCAACTGCAGCCTAAATTTTTCTCTCTCTTGCTCTCTCTCTCTCTCTCTCTCTTCTTTTTTTACTGAAATACTGCTGACTATTGAAATAATCCACCTAAAGACATCTGTCCAAGTTACAACCGGTGCTGAAGCGAAGATTATGTTATTTTCAGTCATTTATGTCTACATGCTGGTGTTGACAGACTCATAAACAGTGCAATATGTTCTGCCGAGCGAAGTAGTTGCTCAATTTTAAATTATGCTATCTTATCTGACAACTCTGAACTGTGCAAACATTTTTATACAATATATAAAATAGTTATAGTTGTCCTTACTTGACACTTAATAGTAAGAGTGTCGATTACCAAAATGATCACTATGTCAATTAGCCAATTCTGGTTATAACATTACTACATGAAATGCAAGCACAACATAACATTATCTTTAATGAGTGTTTTATTTTGTTGTTTTTTCCCCCACTACGATAACATTATAAAAAAAACACTTACAAAAGGAGGCACTGAGAGATATTTGCAGTGGCCTTACTGACATCATTATCTATAGAATAGGCAAATGTGCAATAGCATACTGGGGCCACAAACAAATAAGTGATCCATGGATAATTAATAACTTTTTATTAAACATAAAAATCCATAAATCATCAACTAATATGAGCTCATTTTAAAACATATAATGGATAACATGCAACATTTATAAAAAAAAATCCGAATTTACATATCATAAATAAACATTTTCCTAGGTATTACCAAAAGCTACTGGGTAAATATATACACCGGTATTTGTTGATTTCCTGTTTGCCCAATCTATGCTCAGTGGCTGAACAATAAAATATAGTCAGTAGTTAAGTTCATTGATTATAAACCATCTGCTTTGATTTATATTTGTGTTTTCTTCTCAATTTATGGGCCAAGATTAAGCAAGTATATATGTGATTTTATACTATAACAGATAGGTCCAATTTTCTCCTCAATCCAGGTAGTATTATAGTTGTTTTGTGTTTTAGTCCAGAACAAAGTTTTCCTATCTTCTTCTAAGAAAGATGTAAATGGTAAAATGAAATTAATGGATTATGGAGGTAGTTTCTGGCTTACTCACAAAATCTTTTTAAATTAATAAATATTGGTTGTTATAGTTTATTACAATATGACCCATAGTCTGTAATCGTAATAGGCGTTTTATAGGACATCTTATAGGGCAGCACAGTGGCGAAGTGGTAGCACTTCTGCCTCACAGCGCTAGGGTCATGAGTTCAATTCCCGACCACGGCCTTATCTGTGCAGAGTTTGTATGTTCTCCCTGTGATTGCGTGGGTTTCCTCCGGGTGCTCCGGTTTCCTCCCACACTCCAAAAACATACTAGTAGGTTAATTGGTTGCTATCAAATTTGACCCTAGTCTCTACCTGTCTGTCTGTCTCCCTCTCTATGTGTGTGAGTGTGTGTCTATATTAGGGAATTTAGACTGTAAGCTCCAATGGGGCAGGGACAGATGTGAATGAGTTCTCTGTACAGCGCTGCGGAGTCAGTGGCGCTATATAAATAAATGATGATGATGATGATGATAAACAAATTCCCTTTCGATATGTCCAATATGTAGATCCATTTTCAATATTCGAGAAACAGAATAATCATCACATCTGTATTAAGAAACGATGATGTAAGGTTAATACCAAAAAAAAAAAAGGCATCATCGGAATATAAACTTGGGGCTAAATTTTTCATAAGATTATCATCTTATTTTATACACAACCAATGGTTGCTTTCTATATTGGTCTTTAGAATGGGGTCTAGCATCAGAAGTGGGACCTTCAGAGCTATGTCCAGGAAACAAATTTCATGTGGGTGCATAGTGCTAGTGATTTTAAATTAAATTATTAACCATACTGTGTGTGTAGATGAACATGAGGATATGGGGAATTCAACCATGGGAACAGAAAAATGAAAGCTCCAAAAAGTACTACACTTCTCTTGGGGGATTCCATTATAAGATATACATCTGGGAAAATCTACTGGAGTAGAGAAACAAGTAAGGTGCTTACCTGGAGCCATAGTTCCAAGGGTTAAACAGCACATGTTAAGAATTATGAAAGCAACAACAAGAGATGGGAGGTGGATGTCATTGTCTGCCTAGGGACAAACAACCTGGCTAATGCTGAAGTCATAAAAGATGAATTTAGAAAGTTAGGGACTGCTCTAGAACAGGTGGCAAACACTGTAAATTTCTCAGCAGTATTGCCAGTGGAAAGAGTTGAAAGGCAAAACTCATTGTATCAGAAACTTCATTGTGTGTATAAAGAAGTGGTGTTGTGAGGAGATATTTGGATTAATAGACCATAGTCATGCCATCTGGCAAGATAGGGGCTTATACACTTATAAAAGTGACAGCCTGCACCCATCTTCAAGTTTGAAAGCTTCATCATGAACAATTTAAAGTAGCAGAGGAGAGCAGTGAACTAAACAGGAATAAAGCAATCTGCTCCCCCAACCAAGAGATGTCGTTTCAGCAGACTAATGGAACAGGAAACATATCCACAGCAACAGAAGACAATGCATATCAAAACAAATAAACAAAGAGAGAGAGAGAGAGAAACATAGCTAGGATTAGAAGATACACAAACAGGGGTATATTTACTAAACAGCGGGTTTCAAAAAGTGGAGGTGTTGTCTATAGCTACCAATCAGATTCTAGCTTTCATTTATTTAGTGCATTCTACAAAATGATAGCTAGAATCTGATTGGTTGCTATAGTCAACATCTCCACTTTTTCAAACCCGCAGTTTAGTAAATATATCCCTTAAACTCTTAGCTCAATACATGCAAATGCTACGAGCTTAGGAAATAAGATCCCTGGACTAATTGCGAAAATGAAAAGAGATGATCTGGATATTATGGCTATTACTGAGTCATGGTGCAATGAAAATCATGACAGGGACATGGCTATACTGGGATATACTTTATTTAGGAAGGACATAGTGGGAAGAATCGGAGGAGGGTTAGCAATGTATTTGGAAAAAAAAAGCATAAACATTACTTTAATGCAAAGTATTGAAGAAAAAGAGTAGTTCATGGTAGTTCATACTACCATGATCTATAGAAGTAGGGACATTCTGAATTTATTGCAGGGAGAATCTCTCAAGCAAATGGTGAGGAAGCCCACTCATAAAGAAGCAATATTAGACTTAATACTTATGAATGGTGACAGAATATCTGATGTAATTGTGGAAGAGAACCTAGGATCCAATGACCATAAAGCAATATGGTTTAGTGTAACGACAGAGACTGACCCATACAACACAAAGATGAAAGGTGTTGAAATTTAGGAAGGCTGACTTTATAGAGATGGGAAAATGTGTAAGTGACTCTTTGGAAGAGTGGTAGAACTTGACAGGAGTGAAGGAGAGGTGACAAAAATTAAAAGTGAACTACTAAAAGCAACAGACCTTGTATCAAAAAGGTTAGGATAAGCAGGGGAAAGGATACCAGTGCGGTTTGTAAATGAAATATTGTAAAAGCAAAAAAGATGACCTTTAGGAAATATAAGCAGACTCTGAATAATGATGACAAAAAGGTGTATCTTGAAGCAGGTTAAGAAGGTAATCAGATGTGCAAAGGCACAATCTGAAGAGAAAATGGCCCAGTCCATAGCTAAAGGAGGCAAAACTTTTTTTAGGAATATAAGGGAAAGGAGAAAAACAAAAGGAGGAATAATAAGACTGAAGACAAAGAGTGAAAATCTTGTTGAGGGAGACAAGATAATAGCAGATCATCTTAATAATTATTTTTGCTCAGTGTTCACTACAGAAAGAGAGGGGAAAGGGCCACAGTTTATTTGTAAGTATATTCAAAAAAATGATGTAGCTACAAGGTCCTAACTGAACCCTCAAAACTGAAAGTGGATAAATCGATGGACTCAGATGTGATACATCCAAGGATTCTAAAAGAGCTTAAAAGAGTAATGGTAACATATAATAATTACTCAGCCAGTCACTGCACAAAAGTGGAAGCAAGGAAGAGGCAAGCAATTACCGACCAGTGAGCCTTACATCACTAGTAGGAAAATTGATGGAAACACTCTTAAAAGAAATAGTTGTAGAATATCTCAAATCCAGTAACTTGCAGGATTCCAAACAGCATGGATTTACTGGGGAGAGATCATGTCAAACAAATCTTATTATCTCTTTTGGGTGGGTGACTATAAAGTGATGGCAGGCTCTGCCTGCAAGCTTTGCATTGCATGCTGCTTTGCCTGGCAGCTCCTGCCTTTTGGACTTTATTATTGTGTTATATATATATTGTGGCAGTACCTCTATTTCACCAGAGGTGCTGTTTGTACTAGGGGTTAACCTGCTCATTAATTATCCCTTGCACCTGGGTGTGTCCCTTTTTATACCTGTCACTCCCAGCATACATTGCTGGTTATTGTTGTTACATTGTTGTTGCTTCCTTCTGCTGTGCTTCTGGTTTTCTTGCTGCTTGGAATCTCTCCACACCTCCTGCTTACCTGAATCAGCCGTATATGTGGTATTTACTGCAAGCTCATTATACCTCCTGCTTACCTGCATCAGCTGTGTACCTGGTATTTACTGCAAGCTCATTACTACTTGTGAGGAAACGGGTTGTTACTGGATTAAGAACTTTGTATTCATCACCCATTTCTCACGGTTTAAGGTACTTTTTAATCCTTGGCCCAGTCTAAGTATATACACCAGAGCATCGGTGTATTATGTGTATTATTATTTCATGTTATTAGATACATTTTGCCCATACTATTACCTGTGATATTGTATGTAGTATAAATATAAACAATATTGCCATACTGTGTGAAAATATCAGAACAACAGCAGTCATTTTGCTTGTGCTAGCTAATGTAATTACCATTTGTCTCAAATGTCTATTGTATGGGGTGCAGCTGAGATGTGGTTTGTAATCAGAACAATGTCTGAGTTAACTAGTTGGCAGCCCATGTTAATTAGCTAGGTCAACAGGTAACCTGATAGGTAATGAGGTTAGAACTTCTAATGACATGCAATGTGCCTCCACGGTAATATATTAGTTTAAATAGCATGGGGAAATGTATCAATATAAATGTAATTGTATCAAAAGGTATCACAGACTTATATTGTGTAACACTGCTGATATAATATGTCAAAAGTCTTATTGTTCCATGTAAGCGTGCAGTGTCATTCCTTGATGTACTATTGTAACCCCATGTGTAGTGTATCCAGCCAAAACAGCTAATTGAGTCAAGCCATTCTATTGTCTAATCAAGGTAACAGGGACAGTATGTCTAGTAGCTAAATTGTTGACTGGGAGACCCCTTCTGTAAAGGGGAGGTTTGAGACATTTGACCCTACTTCCTCTGGATAGAGAAAATAAGATAGGGCGAGGAGAATGCCAGGAGAGCGATTCTAGTTTGGAGGATCCTGGTGTAGAAGAGATCAACAGCAGTGTCCCAGGAAAGGAGGTCAATTAGACCAATTACCACCCACGGGGGTTGTTGGCAGGAGCCACCCCCGGAAAAAAAAACAAATACTACCACCCTGATGCGCCAGAGGCGAGGGGGGTAAAGGCCACTTGCAATGCTGTGGCTGACATGAGGCAAACAACAGGAGAACGCCTTGACAGGCACTTGAAACCTGTATGGGTGGATGGCAGAAAAGCCCAAGGATTTAGGGACTGTGGGGCAGCCATCACCCTGGTATGCCCCGAGTTGGTGGATTCAAGGAGAATTATCCCCAACAAGTACTTTAAAATTAGGATGGAGGATGGACAATGGACAGAGATTCCAACAGCCCAAGTCCAGTTGCATTGGGGCCATTGTAACAACCTGGTGGAAGTTGGAGTTATGGCAGGAATGTCCAATGAGGTGATTTTGGGCAATGATTTGGGGCAAGACCTCAGGAATTATTTTGTTGGAAAAGCCCATAGAAAGATGAGCCCCAGGCAGAGGAAGAACAACCACTTCTACACGCCAGTAACTAACGGGTATCAGCAACCTCTCTTTACCATCTCCGGGCCTCTGAGGGTGAGTAGCCAAGACCATCCTGAGGGGGGGTTAGTCCTGGGGGAGGAGGATAAATCTAGACTACAAGAAGCCCAGCTACTAGATCCAGATCTAGAAGGGATGCGGGCACTAGCAGATATGTCGTATAAGACTGGGGTGGTAGAGGATTGTGCTTGGTTGGATGGGTTACTGTATACGGTGTCCAGCCCAAATCATAAGTACAGGTTGGTAGTCCCACCCGAATGTCAGGATCGGTTTATAGCTCAGGCCCATGGGGAAGGGGGTACCGATCACAGAGGAAAAAGGAGAACACGAGCCAGGCTCAGACAGCAGTTCATGTGGTTAGGTTTAGCGAGGGATGTAGACCGCTACATAGCCAACTGTGCAGACTGCAAGAATATGTTAGGGCAGGGCTGCAACAGTGACATTCGGACACAGGAGGGGAGAAGGCAGCATAGAAGGCAGGACATTGATGACTGTGTTATGTTACTCTCAGTAGTCCCTGCAGGAGATAGTGTGCAGCAGGATTCCTGCAAGAACCCTGTGCATAAGCGGGTGCAGACTGGGGAAATGAGTAATCCCAGTGCAGAAGGGAACTGGGGAAGGGGGAGGCATAGCCAGACAGGACCCCAGACAACCAGGGAAAGGCAGTCGGTAAGACTCTTAGACAGCAGGGCTCAGAGTAGCTACTGGAGCAGGAGACTGAGACTTCCCGCAGAGGCTCTGGGAATTGATAGGTGCTGGCGGCTACAAGAATATAACAAGGTGCAGCAAGTGAACGCTGGAGGCTGCGCACAGCCCAGCAGGAAATTGGTTCATCTCGTGGGAAACCGTATAAAACCTGCAGTAGTGTCTGCAGAAGAGACTGGGGCTCAAGTTTAAAAAGTAGGGGAGGAATGTGAGGAAACGGGTTGTTACTGGATTGAGAACTTTGTATTCATCACCCGTTTCTCGCGGTTTAAGGTACTTTTTAATCCTTGGCCCAGTCTAAGTATATACACCAGAGCATCGGTGTATTATGTGTATTATTATTTCATGTTATTAGATACATTTTGCCCATACTATTACCTGTGATATTGTATGTAGTATAAATATAAACAATATTGCCATACTGTGTGAAAATATCAGAACAACAGCAGTCATTTTGCTTGTGCTAGCTAATGTAATTACCATTTGTCTCAAATGTCTATTGTATGGGGTGCAGCTGAGATGTGGTTTGTAATCAGAACAATGTCTGAGTTAACTAGTTGGCAGCCCATGTTAATTAGCTAGGTCAACAGGTAACTTGATAGATAATGAGGTTAGAACTTCTAATGACATGCAATGTGCCTCCACGGTAATATATTGGTTGAAATAGCATGGGGAAATGTATCAATATAAATGTAATTGTATCAAAAGGTATCACAGACTTATATTGTGTAACACTGCTGATATAATATGTCAAAAGTCTTATTGTTCCATGTAAGCGTGCAGTGTCATTCCTTGATGTACTCTTGTAACCCCATGTGTAGTGTATCCAGCCAAAACAGCTAATTGAGTCAAGCCATTCTATTGTCTAATCAAGGTAACAGGGACAGTATGTCTAGTAGCTAAATTGTTGACTGGGAGACCCCTTCTGTAAAGGGGAGGTTTGAGACATTTGACCCTACTTCCTCTGGATAGAGAAAATAAGATAGGGCGAGGAGAATGCCAAGAGAGCGATTCTAGTTTGGAGGATCCTGGTGTAGAAGAGATCAGTGAAAAGGACTCTGGGCCAGGCACTGTGGTGCCGCTGGAGGGAACCCTACCAGGACAGGGTTGGTGTGGGCTAGTAACCCAGGCTAGGAGACACCATAACTGTTTTGCTAAACGGTAGTGGTAATATTGCTGGAGGATACATGCTACCATTTACCCTGTAATTTGTGAACGTCTTGTGGTGTTGTGCTGTCATAATAAAGTCTTATTTTGGATATATCCTGGTCTACCCGAGTGAGTTGAATCCCACAGAGGGTAACTTCCATCCCAGCTAAGGGTGGTATCCTCACACTACTCTTTCTATTTTGTACTCTTCAGCAAATAAACATTGTGTGTTTTTTACCATATTCGTGGCTCCTTAGCTGTATTCCTGCATTGAACCGTGACAAGTGATAGATCAAGTGGGGCCATAGAAGCAGCTTATCTAGCTTTTTGGAAAGGCTTTTGACACTGTTCCACATCATAGACTGTTAAATAAACTCAAAAGCTTTGGATTGGGTACTAAGATGGTTGAATGGATAAGATCTTGGTTTCAGGATAGAAAACAGAGAGTTATAGTAAATTAAGTGCATTCACAGGATGGAGAGGTAACTAGTAGATTGCCCCAGAGATGTGTTCTTGGATCAGTGCTTTTTAATATCTTTATTGGTGACATTGCAAATGGTATTGAAGCAAAAATATGCCTTTTTGCAGATGACACAAAGATATGCAACAGGGTGGACTCACCAGGAGGGGTAAAACAAATGATTGATGATTTAGGTAGACTAGAAGAATGGTCAAGAGAATGTTAACTACACTTTAATTAAAAAAATGCAAAATCATGCACTTTAATCTCAAAAGCCCAAAGGGCAAATACAGTATTAATGGCACTATAATGGAAATTACTGAGGAGGAAAGTTATCTAGAAGTCGCTATTTCAAGTCACTTAAAGGCAATTAAGCTATAAAACAAAGCGGTGAGAAAAACAAGTCAGATGCTTGGTTGCATAGGGAGAGGAATCAGTAGCTGAAACAAAGAAGTAATAATGGCACTGAATAGGTCAATGGTACGGCCGCATTTAGAATACTGTGAAAAATTCTGGAGGCCATATCTCCAGAAGGATATGAATACATTAGAAATTGTACAAAGAAGGACAAATAAATGGTATATGACCTACAGCCCAAAACTAACCTGGAAAGACTAAAACACCTTAATATGTATAGTTAGGAGCAGAGAAGGGAAAGGGGACACATGATAGAAACTTTCAAATATATCAAGCCTTTTAACAAGGTGCAGGAGAGATACATTCTTCAAAAGAAAGGAAGTCTTAAACTCAAAGACATGCACTGAAAATGGAAGGAAGTAGGTTCAGAGGAGATTTGAGTAAAAGTACTTCACAGAAAGGGAGTATAAGAAAGTAGATAAGTGCAATAGCCTCCCATTAGAGATGGTAGAAGCTAATACAGTAGAGCAATTTAAACATGCTTGGGTAGACATAAGTATATCCTTACAAAGATTAAAGGATCAAATAGCATTTGAAGTTACCACAGGTTAGAAAATGGGCAGACTACATATGCCAAGCGGTTCATATCTGCCATCAAATTCTCTGTTTCTATCAATGTACATCACCATTCCAAATAATACATCATAATAAATCTACATAACAACTATAGAAAATCATGCTCATCCAGAAGCCACACCAAACATATTTCACTCCTTGAAGCTGCCCATGTATACATTTGCAAACCTCGACAAACCTGGTTTCCATGGCTGTTCCAAGTACCTGAAGAAAATAAGTGTAATTGAAAATAAAATAATTACGAGATAGTATGAAAAAAATAGATTAATAAATTTGCTAACTCTCAGAGACTGCTCCATTCATTTTGAGATATTTTTCTGTCAATTTATTACCATCCATATGAGAGATGTTAGTATACAATACTTGAGCATTGCAAGTAATAAAAAATAAGTGTTCTTCCACTCTATATTCCTAAAAATTTTTTAAAAAAATCATCAAAATCAACATTGGTTTAAATACTATTTTACAATTGGGAACAAACACAGTAATGAAACAATTCTTGGTAATACAGACAGACAGAGAGGTAAGAGGGCCCTGCTCGCAGACTTACAATCTATAGCGCAATGTTAAGTGCTACATATTGCATATTAGTCCAGCTAGGCAAAAAATTGGTGGTATCTTTTATTTGCGATCTCAGAGATGCAGTGTGAGTTTGTAAATAAAAATCCACATAAAGTGAGATATTTGCAGTGAAAGATTCAATACCCAAAATAATAGGATGACCTGGGGGAGTACCCAGTGAATTGTGTATCTTTGGCAGATGATAATAGGTAGAAATAATAAGGTGTAAAGGATATAGAAATTGACTTTACTCCCTAGATATCACTTCACACATAATAGGGTCCACTCCAATAAATCACTTAGTTCTAACTGATATGGAGCTATATGATCTTTATTTAACATTTTATAAAAGTTCTTTTTGAACAATTGTCTTTCTGCTTTTCTGATGGTGGTTATATAACAAGATTTCCATTTTCCTGTAATTTCTTTAAATCCTACCATTCTGCTTTGGTTAAATTATTATAGCGGGCATTGCATATTTTATATTTTTTCTCACATATTCTATTTAGTCCCTACAATGTACTCTTATAAATCTTGTCTATTTGTGAACTTTTATAGTGTATGGTTGAAAACATGTTTGTTTTTAAATTTTCCCTTTCTTGTAACGTCAAAAGGATGTACTTGTTCAGAATTATTTTACATTCTCCTGTAACGATTAATTTAAGTGATTCAAAGCAAAAGAGCTTCCCCATATAATATAAATGGTGTGCTGATTTTCTTTTTTTTTATTTCTTTTAATGCACAATCTTTTTCTGCTTATGGCACTTGTATACCTGTTTAGTTCCATACAAAGCTCAAAAAGTTTTGGTTTTACTGAAGGTGTGCATTTTAACCTTTTAATTAAATACTCATTTGATCTGATGTTAGTTTTTTAGTAGAAAGATTAATTACACCCTGGATTTTACAGGTTTTTGGTACTTTTTTTTCTCAAATCTGTGTGCTTATCTAGATCCTGTGTGTCAAGGTCCCTTCTTCTTTTTTTGGAGTACTCTGATGCAGTTCGTCCTGTTGAAGCATGCACAAGCTCAGTTCCCCTGGGGATGGCACAGTGTAGCCTGGGACTGCTGCATAGCATAAATGCACCACTCTTGCAGCAATTGCATTTGAAAACAGTCTGCCTGATTAAAATGTATTTGTTGTGGGCATACTTCCTGATGAACTATTCTTTAATGGTCTTGATGGTGTCTTCTGCAGTCTGGTCCCAGGTGGGCACAACCACGGTGAATTTAGGGAAATGATTCATCATTACCAACACATACTGGTGTCCATTGACCTACTGACCTACAGACCAAACAAGATGTAATCCACTATAAGGAGCTTCAGTCTTAAGGATTCTTCCAGTCTTAATGGTCTGCAGTGGTGCCCGATGCCTGAGGGTTTGGCCACACCACACTATAGATAAATCTTGTACACCTCTTCCTGTAGGTTGGCAACCATTCTGCACAACTCTGCAGAAACCACCTGAGATGCATGCACTCACACAAGGAGGTATTCACCATAGAGGACAGGGATCCTGTTACCTCTTGGTGATCCACTCACTCATGACCATGTTCTGAAACACTGACTTGCAGGTCTCTAACTCTTCCTGGTAATGGCAAGAAGGCCTGAGGTTACTCATACATTTAGGTGCTGAGCAGTAGTAACTGCAAGAAGGCTTGGGGATACTGGGGCTTGGAGTTGTTGAGGCCCGGTGAACATAGGGAGGTCAGGGTAATACTGATGCCTGGAGATATATTGACCTGATGAATCCAGGGAGACTTGGGAGATACTGAGGTCTGGTGCTACTGATGTCTGTGACTGCTAAGACATGGTGACTGCAGGTTGGGAACAGGGACTAACCTGGGCAGAGGTTACCCAACAAGACAGATCTTACCTGGTCTTGTCGCTTAACAGGAGTCCAGAAAGGGCAAAATGATAGTCCTTACCTGCCACTGGACCACTGAAATGCCCATATGTGCCGACATCAAGCCCACTCTACTGGCTTGGGGTACTGTTGCTTTTCCACACTGTCTCCTGTCTACAACCAACTGCCCGTTGATCATGATGTCTTTTCTGTTCTTTAGCCACTTCTGGACTCCAGCGTTTTCGGTCTTTTTACCAAACATTTTCTTTCTTTGTACTCCACCATTGTATTAACTAACTTGCCTGAATAGGGTATTTATATAGCCGCTCGCTGGGGGCGGGCTGATGACATAGTGTCCCCTGAATGGGCCGCCACAAGGTATCATGATTGACTCATCGCAATCACTTCTAATTGGCCCATCATGTTGGCCTCTGGTTAATGCAAAATGAATTCATTTGGATTTGCTCTGTCACCAGCAATTACAGCAGATGAACCACCATCATTGCTCCCAGAGCAGCCTTCCACAGTTATGCACAATTGCTATGGAAAATCTCCCCTAGGGTATCCAAGCCTTTAAATGTACTCTCTTTAACCTCATCTCTTCAAGGAAACATACAATTTTACCCATTAATTATTAGCTTTAATCACTTGAAATTGCATTTTGTGCCAACAAGTTACATCAGTTTTTTGTTTTATTCGTGGGTTGTTGGTTGTTTTTGGGGTGTAAGAATTTTAAAGCAGTTTCCATCATCATCTTCATTGTGCATATGTTAAAATTATGTAAATATTGTAATGGTCTGTTTCTTCTGTACTGCACTGTTGGAGATGTTGAGGTTCTATAAATATTTCATAACAATAATAACAATAACAATGATAATAATCTTTTCATAGACTAAAACTTTTTTATCAGAGTCATTTTTTCCCTTTGTCTTCTACAATTTACTTTGCTATTTGGGAGTTAGGAAGCTCCAAGTTTGTGGGAATACTCCTTAATCAGCAAATCTTGTATATTGGTGGGGCAAATTCAATTTTGGTCAAGCTCTTCCAATGTATTGGTGTAACTTGTGTAGCCCAACCACAGTTTAAGCTTATGACTTCAGCTGACTGGTCTGAATTGAGATCACAAGCCCTTGCTGAAAAGCAATTTTAAAATCAAAATAAAATACCCAGCCAGTATGGATTTGCCCAGAACAGATTCCCCTCTTTAAGATAATGATAAGTCCTGGGCAACAGGAGGAGAATGGGCTCAACCTCAATGAGATGCTGCTACTGACAGTCAGATGACAGTGTGGGCTTGATGGCATTGCACAGCTAATTGTAACATACCACCTTATCTTCCAAAATGTCCAATTGCTGGCAATTAAAAAAATAAAATCACAACCATCACTATTGCTTATCATTCAATAGCACTAAGCTTGAAATGTGAAAGTACAAAGTGCTGCATTTTTCTAATACTGATTACATAACACTATTGAACAGATTGTTATCAAGCTAGTGTCTAATTAAATAACTAGTACATCTAAAACAAAAGTTACCTTATACAAAAGATAATATATATGTAAAACTGTACATACCTTAAAAGAACATGAGATGTTTTGCACTGTATTTACATTTGCAGTGCAGATTATTGCAAACTATTGCTATATGTTACCAGTTATTGTAGAGTATTTGTCCTTTAATAAACTTTAAGGGGCTCATTTAGAGTTGTATGCATTTTGTACTCATAATTATATTTGTGCATATTGAGTCATATGTATCTCAAGTAACATGCAACGCAAAAGTGGCAGCGCACATCAGGCATTATTAATTATTATTATTAATAATTTTTATTTATAGGGCGCCACTAGGTGTCCGTAGCGCCGTACAGGGACAAACTAAATTACAATACGAGGATAGACAGCACAGTACAGTAAACAATAAGCACAGTAACTCCGTGAGCTCAAAGCACAGCAAGGGCAGGGGAGGGGAGAGGGGAAGGTCTGCATACGACGGAGCCCAAGAGGGAGGGCACGGATGATAGGGAGACCCCCAGGGGGGGGGAGGAGGGAGGGGACGGGGGGAAGAGGGTCCTCGAGGAGGAGGACAAGGTTGCTGGAGAGCAGAGTTAACAGTGGTGAAGACAGGAGGAGAGGTGACCCTGTTCAAAGGAGCGTACAATCTAAGGGGTGTGGAAGACAGACAGAGAGACACGGGGGAGACATAGAAATGTATATACTTATACTCCTCAATTGCTTGACAATGTTAGTAGTAAATGCAAAAGATGCATTACTCTATTCATACACAATATAATATAACAAAATGTCAAATACACAAGAGAATAGTGTCTTGACAGAGTCACAGTATCCATATAAGATGTAATGAAATACTCCCCCAGATCCTTAATTTTCTCCTTTATAAATTTAGTGGCAAATAAGTAATCCAATTAGACAGCCACAACTTGATATAATATAGCCACAATGCTAATGAATGCAGTACAATGAGCTGGAGTAGTCAATATGCAAGCAGTCAATCAAAAGCTCTGCCATATCCCTCAGGAAGGTTTTCGAAAAAATATCAGCATGTTCTACTGAAGGACGAAACCCTGAGAGAGATTCTCCCTCTATAGATGAGAATTATTTATAAGAAAAACCTCAGTTTTAAAAATGTAATATCCAATTATATTCCAAGAGAACAAGAACTGGTTCTTTTTATAATTGTTATGGCTATATGAACCATTAAATATAAAGATTTGAAAAGGCATAGCAAAGTTATTTCTAATTCTAATAAGAAAAAAAATGATATTCAGAGGATTAGGTGTGAAACAAAAGAGGCAAAATATTTTCTTGAAAAGTCCATGTGGTTTACAAAACATAGGACAGACCACTAGGAAATTAAAATCGAGAATTTATGAGCATAAAAGAAAAATACAATTTAATGGCATTTCAAAAAATTCATGATAAAGCTCCAAAATATATTAAATATATGGGGCCTGAATCATTAATGATCTTATCTTGAGCGGAAGTTGCGATGCGTATTTTAATTACAAACGGGGAGATAAGATATTCGCAATTTAATAAGGAACGGAAAGTTGCAAAACACGCCCACCTTCAGTCCTTTACGCAACGGCATATAAAATGCAACGGATTTTAAGCTGTTAGTCTGTTTTAAGATTCGCTTAAGATTCTCTGCTTGATTGAAGATAAGAAAGTGTGACGTAACGGCTAATGTGGGAGGTGCGAACGGTTTGTTTACAAATGTAAACACACATTTGGAGTGTATTATGCAGTACTGTTACTTTTTTATTCCTTGTAACAATGTTTATATAGCCTGGGACAAATGACTTTGCAGTTTAAACTGGTAAAGTAATACACCTACATAAAAGTTTGTATAATGAGTTCGGATTTAAAGTAAGAATTTGGATGCAAAATCATCTCTGAATACTTTGCTAGCATACCTTAACATGCATATTACAATAAATATTTGTGTATTTTTAAAATTTATATCATTAACGTTAAAAATAAATAAATGCGTAGCATACTCATCATAATCGATACATAGTAGAGTACATACAACCTCCACACAGGTAAAACATATATGAGTCAGGAATCGAACTCATGACTCCATTCTAGGAAGGTGAATTGGCTGACCACTAAGGCAACATTCAGTTGGAAATATAAATACATTCTATAGACTACAGCGAGAAGCACAACAATACAGCATGTGTGCATCAGATGTATGAGCAACACAATAGTACTCTTCCTTATTACCCACAAATATGTGCCAGTTAAGATCTGCACGGGTACCTTAGTGGTTATCACTTCTGGCTCACAACACTGGCGTCAGGAGTTCAAATACCAAGCATGGCCGTAGCGTCTGTGTGCAATTTGTAGCCCTTATTCATTAATGAAAGGAACGCAAGGAACTTTGACCAAAGCAGCCTATGTTTTGCAACGGTCTGTTTTGTCTACGGTCTGTTAGAATAAATATAACATATAAGTGTATTGTTCAAAGATCAACCTGGTTAACAATTATATAGATGTAGTCTGATAATAATATGATCAGACATTGCGAAACATTTCTTTTGCACCACAGATAAAGAAAATCTTTACAAATAGGATATAAACATGACAGACACACACTACTTTCACATGGCCTGTAACAATGTTTGCTTTAGGCTTAGGGATGTGGTCTATCTCAGTTTTAGTTTGTGATTTTTTTAATATTCTTTTTTTGGGGGGGCCCATCATAAATCAACCAGAGAATTACTGACTGATTAGGGACATATAATACAGGAGGTATTTGTGTTTGGCCTGCCAATATGTGAAAATCATCTTAGGCCAACTGTAAGCGTGAGCATTGTTTACAAAGATGGCGTTCAACTCTTTTTGCAGTATAACACATCTGACACTTTCATATTAAAAATGTCTGTAAGGTAATGTCAGCACGTTGCCTTAGTGGGTAGCCCTTCTGCCTCCCAGCACTGGGGTCATGATTTTGAATCCAGCATGCATTATTGGTCTGGAGTTTGGCCCTCAATCATTAAGGAAAGTAAATGTTGCACCATAAAAGTAGGATACTGGGGCCTAAGTATGTGGCATTGTAGAGGGATTAACATTTCTAATCTGGAGTCTGATTTATCTTTGGGGTAGGGCACCTTCTTGGCAAACTTTTAAAATATTATTAAGAATAAAGCAATTGTTTGTCTTTCATTATTTTATACGATTAATAGAGAACTCACATCTTATTATTAGAGATGAGCGCACTCGGATTTATGAAATCCGAGCCCACCCGAACGTTGCCGATCCGAGTCGGATCCGAGACAGATCCGGGTATTGGCGCCAAATTCAAATCTGAAACTGAGGCTCTGACTCATAATCCCGTTGTCGGATCTCGCGATACTCGGATCCTATAAATTCCCCGCTAGTCGCCGCCATCTTCACTTGGGCATTGATCAGGGTAGAGGGAGGGTGTGTTAGGTGGTCCTCTGTCCTGCTATATCTCGTGCTGTTCAGTTCAGTGCTGTGCTGTGCTGTGCTGTGCTCAGTCCAGTGGTGCTGTGTCCTGTGCTCTGTCCTTCTGAGGTCAGTGGTGCTGCTGGGTCCTGCGCTGTGTCCTGTTCAGTCCAGTGGTGCTGTGTCCTGTGCTCTGTGCTTCTAAGGGCATAGTTATTTCCCCCAATATTCCCCTGTGTTTAAAAAAATAAAAAAAAGTTATTTAAAAAAATACCAAAAACTAATTTAATTTTTTTTAAATTACCACAAAATTTGCACAACCAATCCTGCAGTATAAGCCCATTGGTACTGCAATATTACCAAGTTCACACATTCAGCAGTAAAAGTCCAGTGGTACTGCAATATTACAAAGTTCACACATTTTGCTGTATCAGTCCAGTGGTGCTGTGTCCTGTGCTCTGTCCTGCTGAGTTCAGTAGTGCTGCTGGGTCCTGTGCTGTGTCCTGTTCAGTCCAGTGGTGCTGTGTCCTGTGCTCTGTGCTTCTAAGGGCATAGTTATTTCCCCATTATTCCCAAGTTTTTAAAAAATAAAAAAAAAGTTATAAAAAAAATTTAAATAAAAAATTTTAAAAAAAAAGTAATTATAACCAAATTTGCAAAACCAATCCAACAGTATAAGTCCAGTGGTACTGCTATATTACAAAGTTCACTGATTCAGCAGTATAAGTCCAGTGGTACTGCTATTAAAAAGTTCACTGATTCAGAAAAAATGGTGGAGGATTATTTTGCTGACACCATCCAAATAGACATGTCAGACAATCCATATTGTTACTGGCAGGAAAAAAAGGCAGTTTGGAAGCCCCTATACAAACTGGCTCTATTTTACGTGAGTTGTCCCCCCTCCAGTGTGTACTCGGAAAGAGTTTTTATTGCAGCGGGGAACCTGGTCAGTGAGCGGCGAAGGAGGTTGCTTCCTCATAACGTTGAAAAAATGATGTTTATAAAAATGAATAATCAATTCCTCAATGAAGTACAGCACTGCCCTCCAGATAGTACAGAGGGACCTGTGGTTGTGGAGTCCAGCGGGGAAGAATTGATAATGTGTGATGAGGAGGAAGTACACACTGTAGGGGGAGAGGAATCAGAGGTTGAGGATGAGGACGACATCTTGCCTCAGTAGAGCCTGTTTAGTCTGTACAGGGAGAGATGAATAGCTTTTTTGGTGTGGGGGCCCAAACAAATCAATCATTTCAGCCAAAGTTGTTTGGTAGGCCCTGTCGCTGAAATGATTGGTTTGTTAAAGTGTGCATGTCCTATTTCAACAACATAAGGGTGGGTGTGAGGGCCCAAGGACAATTCCATCTTGGAACTTTTTTTTTTTGCATTATATGACCAATCAACAGTCGTTTGCCATGTTCAAAAAGTAAAACCAAATTTAAACAAATTCAAGAAATTAAACCAAAAGTAAAATGCCCTGTCATCATTTAAAACAAGAGGTATTGACGTGCTCTAAAACTACTGTATTGTTGTTTATATTTTATAAACACTACACTTGACAGCTTGAGTCTATCAATGAAAAACTAACTGTCCATTGCACGAATATTTGCAACAGGGACAATTTTAGGGTTAAGAAAGTCAACTAATAACACTTCGACGCTGTCTGTCTTTATAAACACTACACTTGGAAGTTGGAGGAGGTATTGTGGCCCCGGCACCAAATTTACTACCGGGGCCACTCCACTGTGCAGTCCATATTTAGGTGTATCAGATATTAAACAACGGTGACAGTTGATGCCCAATTTTTTAATTATATTGTTGGCGCTGTAAAAAATTGTGTTCCGGGCACACCACACTACGCAGTCCATACCCTTTTTTGGTGGAATTCTGACCCGTGGAGGGTTTTTTAATTATATTGTGGCCTCGGTACCAAATTGTGTACCGGGGCCACCACACTACACAGTCAAGATAGATAGATGCGTATCATAGATAAAGTACATTCAGTGTTGTGGGGCAAATTGAAAAATATTCAAAATGCACTGACATTATCAAAAACAAGAGGTTTTCACACGCTGAAACTCCAACATGTATATGATGGAGAGGATGGAGGAGCAGCCGTATGTGCAGTGTAATGCAGACCTGTTGAAGGTTTTTTATATATTTTATTGTGGTGTCCAGTGCCCACTACTCTACGCAGTCCAGATACTACTTTTGGGTGTAATGCAGACCTGTTGAAGATTTTCTATATATTTTATTATGGTGCCCAGTGCCCACTACTCTACACAGTCCAGATACTATTTTTGGGTGTAATTCTGACCTGTTGAAGGTTTTCTATATATTATATTGTGGTGGCCAGTGGCCAGTCCTCTACGCAGTCCAGATACTATTTTTGGGTGTAATTCTGACCTGTTGAAGGTTTTCTATATATTATATTGTGGTGGCCAGTGGCCAGTCCTCTACGCAGTCCAGATACTATTTTTGGGTGTAATTCAGACCTGTTGAAGGTTTTCTATATATTTTTTATTGTGGTGCCCAGTGCCCACTACTCTACGCAGTCCAGATACTATTTTCGGGTGTAATTCAGACCTGTTGAAAGTTTTCTATATATTATATTGTGGTGGCCAGTGGCCAGTCCTCTACGCAGTCCAGATACTATTTTTGGGTGTAATGCAGACTTGTTGAAGGTTTTCTATATATTATATTGTGGTGGCCAGTGGCCAGTCCTCTACGCAGTCCAGATACTATTTTTGGGTGTAATTCAGACCAGTTGATGGGTTTTTAAATGTATTGTGGGGAACACTCCTCTACGCAGTCCAGAAAGATACCTCGTTGCAACGTTTTGTACTAATAAAAAAAAATTATTGTGAGGTATTAGATGTTCAGAATAGCCTTTAAATTAGTGGAAATTATTGTTATTGAATGTTATTGAGGTTAATAATAGCGTAGGAGTGAAAATAAGCCCAAAAACTTGATTTTTACACTTTTTAGTTTTTTTTCAAAAAAAATCCGAATCCAAAACCTTAAATCCGAACCAAAACGTTTCGGCAGGTGTTTTGCAAAACAAATCCGAACCCAAAACATCGAGAAAATCCGGATCCAAAACACAAAACACGAGACCTCAAAAGTCGCCGGTGCACATCCCTACTTATTATCTCCTCCTGAGCTCCGCCAAAAGCTGGTGCTGGCGCTGGCGTAGGTCGCTCCAGCGATGTTGCAACTGGACGACTGAACGCCAGCAGTGAAAACACAGCCAGATGTGGCGGCGCACCCTTTGGTACACCCGCAACTTTATTTCATTGCTCACGTACCGACCAGAGGGCATGCTATCCAGGTCCTCGGTCAGTACACGTAATTTCACGCTTGGTAAAAGGGGTGGACCTCATCTTTGCCGTTTCTCACTCACAATCCAGTACTCTGCTCTGTGATTGGTTCACAGAGCACATTTGTTTGAGCTCACGTCACTCGCAGATGTTTTTTACACCTGTGTGTTTGCCTATCATTCAACCATAGTATCCTAGCAGGGGGGGGGGGTGTGGACATTAAGCGATGAGACGTGTACTCCGCGCTTAGCGATTAGGATGAGACATGTACACCTGGACTCGAAATTCAATGTGTATTTAGAAGCAGCTGGGCTTTTCCTTCAGTTCTGCTATTTGTGAATGATTTGTTGCAGAGACATTTATTTGTTTGTTAGTTACTTCTAAGACATTACAGTGAGTACTATTCAATATGTCTTAATAGATATTACATAACTGGTTACTAATAGGAATTTAACAATGTAAGTGTATTTTTCACTTTAAATTAGTCAAGCATTCCTGTATATGCTGGTGTAAAGTGTCACATTTATAGCAACAGTCTGCTAATGGGTTTCCAACACAAAACCCAAGAGTAAGCAGACTATGGCATTGTTGGCCTGAATCAGTGAAATGTCTTTCCTGAATAACTTTGCACCAAACAATACATGTTAAATATCCACATCAATATAAATAATCCTTATGCCTCTCTTTTGCCCTCTCCTTCGATTTTTGGCCCAAATATATATTACTATTTTGGGATCACCGGGCCCCGATTTGGAATTGGTAAGTACTGTGTTCTGTAAACAATGCAGATTAAGTAGCTATAGCAATGGAAACTGTCCGATTGTCTTTCATTTATCAGGTCCTCAGAAGGGGGGTGAGGGGCGTTACGGATGGATGAGAAGTGAATACCGCTATTTGCTATTACAGACACCTGTATCTATAACGTTTGGAAACTTTCTTGCCTGGAGTTTTTTTACTAATGTTGTATAGGTTATTCACGCCTTTCCTGTTTTGTGATGTTGCATTTGCCAATATATACGTTTTGTTTAGAAAAATAATCTGGGGGTGATTACAATGTAATTTAGCTCGAAATGAGTTGTTGAAGTGCTTGTAAAAAGGTGAATCTCTGACTTAAGATAAGGCACTTTTTTACATGTTGTAAACATTACAGGTGTATATTTCGAATGCACAAGCATATATTTATTAATGTGCATGTATTTGCAAACTATGTAGGAGCCTGAGGAATGCATTGTTTTGCTTAAGCATGCAATCAAATTACTTTAGGGGGGTGGGAGATATTAAACAATTTAAATGTTTAACATTTGTGGTTGATTTCTCATTTTTCACACTCTATTTATGCTATAGATACAAATGTTAGTTGCTGGCCCAAGCACTCCACCAGGCCATGGTGAAAAAAACAGGCGCCGTCCAAATTTTGGTGGAACTGGCCATAGAAAAATTTCATTCCAGCACAAGACGGCGCCTCTGATAAAATGCGCCACTGGGGAGAAATAACTGTACAAGTCAGCACCATCACTCCCTGTCAGCGGATACCCCATGAAGTACAGAAACTGTAATATTAATTAGGTTTACCAAATCCAACATTCAATTTGGTTTTCTATAAACATAGTACAAGTCTGACGACTGTTACCTTGACACATATTGTGTCTGTGTAAGTCCTTTGTCTTTGAAGGACAGCTGCCTAGGACACGCGTTCACCCCCGAAGGTTAGAGGAGAGGAAATTTCACAACCAGAAAAGGAAGGGGTTCTTTACAGTAAGGGCAGTCAAGATATGGAATTCATTGCCAGGGCAGGTTGTGATGGCAGATTCAATAGATATGTTTAAGAAAGGGTTAGACAATTTTTTTGTGGAAAAGTGTATCCAGGGATACGACCATTAATTAAAATGAAGGATAGTAGTGGATATAGGGTAAAAAAGGACTGCAATACTGGGTCTGGGGGATTTTCATAATTGAAACAGATTGGCGGTTGCTTACTCTGGATCAATTTCAAATATAAGTGAGGGATCGCAGGAGATCCAAAATAGGTTGAGTTTGGTGGACTGGTGTCTTTTTTCAACCTCATCAACTATGTTACTATGTTTAAATGTCCATTATGGTGTCAAAGTGTAGTAATACAAATTTACATGTCACTTTCTGATGTCCAACCAGGATAAGGCACAGGCATTTAACAGTGTTGTGGGAGTCTGATTTATGTGTGTAAATTGAAAGTTTACACTATTATGTACCATGTTTTTGGCTATCAAACCATTTGTACCGTAATATATTGTTCTCATTTGTACAACTGGGCTGACTATAAACAGAAGTTAAAGAAACAAATGTGTGACGCAAGGAGGCACGCTCAAGGAACCGGTTGTGGCCTGCCACAATACCTCATATTAACACCACTCGAGGACCTAGCTAGTATCAACATTTCTGAGGAGTCTCTGGTTGGGGTGGGCTGAATTGATAATGACTGCAACCCACCCTTAACGCGCCCGTTATCTCCCCTAGGTACATTTAGACTATCGACTATTTGTGTCTGTTAATCCTTCTGTTGTGTCTAGGAACATGTGGCACCTCTATCAGTATGTGGCTTAATGCTACCTTGCCAATAATACTCAGCTCGTGCAGCACATCATAGTGACTCTAATTTCAACACTGATTCTCAAATGTGTAAATCTGTTGTTAAAATCTAACCCTAAACATAAATGAGGCTTTTTGATAATGTTAATTATTTTATATATGATACGGTTTATTAAATGTGCTTAGTTGTTGCTATGTATGAATTGTAATCAATCGGTATCCTCTTTATGAGAATTATTCCAAATGTAAGATCGGGTTATTTGTCCCTTGGTTCTCTCCTTTCATTACATTACAGGTTTGAACCAAACAGCTAAAATCAGCTGTGGATTGATTAATTGCATTCAGGCTTTTTAAAGAAGGATTGGAGCTAAGCCGATTACTTCCTCTGATGAAATCACCCAGCAGGTGAAGAAACGCGTCAGGTGACTTGGAGATCACACTGAGCCGCTGGACTTCCCAGTTTCATGCATCTGGCTTCTGGTGTAGTGATTTCCCCGAGATTATTACCATTTCAAGTTGTTTTATTATCTACACTCTGTGTCACGCTTGCAGTAACCGCTTCAGATTTCCCCAATCGGATTGGATCAGTCAGCTACAGTGTCTCCACAGACTCTACGGAGCATTATGCTGTGAGAAGACCACACGTACAGCTTTCCATACGGGACTGAGATCTGGATCAGGTCGGTAGCGTGACTTCTGCCACGGCAGTCTAAGGTCAGGCTCCCATTCAACGGAGTATACATTTCATTTGTGGAATATATTATATTATTTTCTGCCACAGCAGTTTAGGGACATGTTCCCGTTTAACAGAGTTCACATCTAACTTGTGGCATTTATGACATCACTATCTCCGGGATTCACAGGTCAGAGATTTATAAGTGGTGCTCCTTATATCATCGGTACCAACTAATTTTGTTCCAGCAGTGTGGCCACACTCGTACCATTTATCCGGATCCACTTTATGCATTGTGACTGGGTTACTGGACAGTAACAACTCTCCATTGTGGGATCCCATATTTGCAATTAATTAGAGAGTTATTGTTACGTATATCCATATATATTTTTTCTACCTCCAGTATATGATATACCCATTCATGGGTTCTATTTGATGCATTATCCTTATCCGCTGGCCAGTGTTGATTTTATTTCATGTATTTTATGGTTTATTTGTATCTATATTTTTAATAAAGTGTTTATATTACCTTCACGGATTCCCCTTTTCGATTTTTGTGTTCATCAGTTATCAGCGCTGTATTTTGTTGTGTTGTATACCTTTTGTTTAGATCTCATTGATCTTTACAGCTGCAGTTACTGATCTACACGTAGTCTCCACGATTTACCTCATCTCTCCTTGCGCCAGGTGTTTTGGTTTGTTTTTTCATTTTTGAATAGTGTTCCAGGCAGCAGGAGACATGATCTTTAAAAATTATGAAGAACGATTACACAGGAGACAAAAGTATTTGGAAAAAGAATGTGTTAACTCTCACACTGATACGTTTGATGATGACACAAATATCTATCATTGTTTTTCTAAACTTGAACAATTGTTGAAGGCAGAGACCAGACACTGGTGGGACAGTGTCTTCCTTCAAAAATATATTGATGCTAAAATAGTACCCAGAGGTTTGAGATTGTTCAAATCTTTTGTATTTTCGGATTACACTGGGCTTCTGGATGAATGGAACCAATCTTTAGAAAAGTGTTCTTTAGAACTCATGAGGATTTTAATGAAGTATAGGGAGAAAAAGATCAAGAATTTGGAACAGGAAATTGACTCCATTAAATCAGAACTAGAAACATACAAAGACGATGAGATATTTGAGGAGAAAGATAGGGTCATCAATAAGAGATTAGAGGACTTTGAGCAAGAGATTGGTATGGTCAAAACCAAGAAATTGAATAGAGATAAAGAGGATTATAGATTGGATAGAGTGAGAAATTTCAGGAGAGTGGAGCGAATTCAAGATCCAGCCTTTTCCAATATGAATAAATCTAGATCACGGAGTGGCTATAAGAATTCCAATTCTTTTAGGAATCGTTCTAACCAATATAGGCGGAACTATAGCCAAAGAAGAGAAGGTAGATCAGGAAGAGGCGATAGGAGATTTCCACCCTACTCACCTTCTAGGGATAATACTCAAGAACTTCCCTTGGGCGCTAGGCCAAAAAGAATTAGAACCAGTCCCTCTTATCAACATCAAGATCCAGATGTCTCTTCTTTTTTAGAGAAAAATCCAGATGTAAGAATCAGGAGTTTTGTGCATCCGAATCCATACCAACCATTGAGGGAAAGAACCCCAAAACGTACAAGAGATTGGCCAGAGGCACGAGAGGAGGAAGGAGATGCAGACAGAAGGATGAGACCCAGATAAATACTGAGGGGGTGTTTAACCTTTCATCTAAAGAATTTAGTAGATCTGAACTATCCCTTTTAAGTAAAGGCCTTAATTTTGCTCCCTCTAAAGAACCCAATTTGTTTGAATTGTTTGTTGAGCTAAATAGGTTTGTACGCACTTTATGTAGGAAAAAATATTTTGGAAATAAAAGCATAAAAAAGATTGATTCAGATTTGAGTCCCATTGTATTGGATAGTAATGATCAGGAATGCCTCCATATATTAGAAGAGCTTAGTTGTGAAGGTAGGGGTAGGACGGGAGATGAAACATCTAATTTCATCTATGATATTAATAATCTTGATGGGAAGGATTTACCTCTGAAGAGATTTAAATTGAGGTCGGAATTTTATCCCACTTCATGTAAAGGACCACAGATCGAGTGTTTTTACCAGATGACTCTAAGGAACTTTAAGGAGCTGTGTGAAAAAACTAGTTATAACCATTCTAACCTTACCCCACTTGAAAGAACAGCATTGCATGAATTGAGAAAGGATCCCACAATAGTTATTCGAGCAGCTGACAAGGGAGGAGGGGTAGTTGTCCAGAATACTAGGGATTATATCAGTGAGGGATATAGACAAGTAACTGATTTAGCTTTTTATAAGAAATTACATACTAATCCTACTCTGGATTTCCAAAGAAGTTTGAGGATGTTACTTGATGAAGCCCTAGAATCCGGGGTGATTGATCGGGATGAATTTAGGTTTCTATATCCGCTGTATCCTGTTACAGCGATTTATTATCACCTACCGAAGTTGCATAAAAATGAAACTTCTCCCCCGGGTAGACCAATTATTTCGGGGATAGGTTCCCTCACCTCTTCTCTTTCTTTTTATGTTGACACATTTTTACAACCGAAGGTTGTGCAACTTAAATCATATATTCGTGATTCTCCCCATCTATTGAACTATTTGAGGGATTTGGAATGGAAAGACGAATACGCGTTCCTTACCTTGGATGTAGAGGCCCTCTACAGTAACATTCCTCACGAGAAGGGCATTCAAGTAATTGAACAGCTGTTGGTAAGAGATTCTCTTGTAGTGGATGCACATGGAAAGTTTATTATTGACTCTATCCAATTTATTTTGACCCACAATTATTTTTTGTTTGATCACAATTATTATTTGCAGATTATGGGTACGGCATTGGGATCAGGTTCACGCCGAGCTACGCCAACCTATACATGGGCTCCTTTGAGGAGGCCCATGTGTGGGGGGGCGGGTTCGTCGTGGACCTGGTCTTTTATGGACGATACATCGATGACCTCTTCATTATATGGAGAGGGGGTGAAGCACGTGCACTTTCTTTTGTTTCCGCTTTGAATGATAATGATTATAATTTAAAATTTGTTAGCCGATTTCACACTTCTAGTATGGATTTTTTAGATATACAGTTAAATATTGAGAATGGGAGGTTGGTCACTTCCACCTTTAAAAAGAAAGTGGATGTTGTAAGCTATTTGCATTACAAAAACTCACATTATAGAAAATGGAGAGACAATATACCAAAAGGTCAATTTATGCGACTGAAAAGAAACTGTTCTTCACCCGAAACATATAATTTACAAGTAGAGGTGATGTTGGGGGACTTTAGGAAGAAGGGATATCCTGATTATGTTTCCTAATAAAGCTTTGAAAGAGGTGTCCGCACTAGATAGAAATTCTCTGCTTCAGAAAAAGGACTCCCTCGGACTAAAGAACCATAGTGGGGAACTAGCTGACACTAAAGGGCTGGTCGCCTTTATTTCCAAATACAATAATAAGTTGGGGGAAATTAGGAAGATCTTTACTCAAAATTACCCCATTCTCCAACAGGATGAGTCACTCAGACAGATATTACCTCGAGATCCGAAAATGATCTTTAAGAGAAATAACAATTTAAAAAACTTATTAGCGCCTAGTTTGGTACAAGATACATTGAAGAAGAAGAATGTGCCTTCTGCAATGGACAGTTGGTTCCCTAATCAAACTGAAGGTTGTTTCAAATGTGGTTCAAATAGATGTTTAACTTGTTCTTTCATTAATAATAGGGTGACAGAGATCACCCATTTAGAAAAGAGTTTTAGAGTGAGGGGATTCATTAATTGTAATACATGCTATGTTATTTACTTATTAAAGTGCAGTTGCAATCTTATATATGTTGGGAGAACCACTAGATCATTGAAATTAAGGTTCCTTGAACATAGGAGGAATATCCTTAACAGAAGGACTAATCATAGTGTCCCCCGTCACTTCAATGTGGCACACAATGGGAGAACAGATGGTCTAACTTTATGTGGTCTAGAACATGTCAAACAGACGACGAGGGGAGGAGACCATTTCAAAAAACTTTGTACACAGGAGGTCTTCTGGATACACCAACTGGATGCCTTAAGTCCAAGTGGATTGAACGAAGCACTTGAGCTAAATGAGGTGCTATCTTAATCCAGTCCCCTCCTTGAGTCAGGTTTATTTATTAGTCTAGGCGATTTAACCTTGAACATCTGTATGATACACGAGTTATGTATATTGGTCTCAGAAGAGCTCTTAGACTGCTGTGTATAGGCTATGATATCAGTTGATACCCGTTGGGACACTTTTATTATTCTATAGATTTTTCGGTTTACATTTCTCCATGCACCTTTTGTACCCCTAGAGGGACGAGGGTGATTCTCTAGTTTATCAAGATGGTTACATCTATATGCGAGTATTGTATAATCTGCTACATTAATCTATTGAGTTATACATTTTCTCCATGTATCTTTATCTGATCAATGGTGCTGTATTCAGAAATACACGTACAGTTTATTGGTTCCATGTATACTATCTATGTTTAATTATATTTGTAGGTATAAGCATTTGCTAGTACCAGTGTGAGAGCTCACTATTTTGTAGGTTCTGATTAATGAATCGAAATGTGATCCGTGTTGGGAGACTGTATAATTACTATAATTATTTTATATATGATACGGTTTATTAAATGTGCTTAGTTGTTGCTATGTATGAATTGTAATCAATCGGTATCCTCTTTATGAGGATTATTCCAAATGTAAGATCGGGTTATTTGTCCCTTGGTTCTCTCCTTTCATTACATTACAGGTTTGAACCAAACAGCTAAAATCAGCTGTGGATTGATTAATTGCATTCAGGCTTTTTAAAGAAGGATTGGAGCTAAGCCGATTACTTCCTCTGATGAAATCACCCAGCAGGTGAAGAAACGCGTCAGGTGACTTGGAGATCACACTGAGCCGCTGGACATCCAAGTTTCATGCATCTGGCTTCTGGTGTAGTGAATTCCCCGAGATTATTACCATTTCAAGTTGTTTTATTATCTACACTCTGTGTCACGCTTGCAGTAACCGCTTCAGATTTCCCCAATCGGATTGGATAAGTCAGCTACAGTGTCTCCACAGACTCTACGGAGCATTATGCTGTGAGAAGACCACACGTACAGCTTTCCATACGGGACTGAGATCTGGATCAGGTCGGTAGCGTGACTTCTGCCACGGCAGTCTAAGGTCAGGCTCCCATTCAACGGAGTATACATTTCATTTGTGGAATATATTATATTATTTTCTGCCACAGCAGTTTAGGGACATGTTCCCGTTTAACAGAGTTCACATCTAACTTGTGGCATTTATGACATCACTATCTCCGGGATTCACAGGTCAGAGATTTATAAGTGGTGCTCCTTATATCATCGGTACCAACTAATTTTGTTCCAGCAGTGTGGCCACACTCGTACCATTTATCCGGCTCCACTTTATGCATTGTGACTGGGTTACTGGACAGTAACAACTCTCCATTGTGGGATCCCATATTTGCAATCAATTAGAGAGTTATTGTTACGTATATCCATATATATTTTTTCTACCTCCAGTATATGATATACCCATTCATGGGTTCTATTTGATGCATTATCCTTATCCGCTGGCCAGTGTTGATTTTATTTCATGTATTTTATGGTTTATTTGTATCTATATTTTTAATAAAGTGTTTATATTACCTTCACGGATTCCCCTTTTCGATTTTTGTGTTCATCAGTTATCAGCGCTGTATTTTGTTGTGTTCAAAACAACATATACTGGGTGTTAGGTTGGAATACCAATGCATGTTTGTTGCTACATTAGCTCAAATCAAATTTTGCTAAATGGATGCATCCCAAGTGCCATCAATTTTAATTTGACAACTTTTCATTTTCGGATGTTGGTTAATTAAAAAACTAAACTCCTGTTTTTTATTTTCTTTATACAGAACGGGATGAGGAAATGGCTGGTGATGTGCCTGTTCCGAACATCCAACAAGTGGGGCTGCCTGCCCGTGATGTGGAGAACCCTCGGAGTGAGGATTCACCACTCTTAAGGCAGCAGACACTTTCGCACATAAGCCTTAGACACACATGTTAAGGAAATCTCCACTACCCTCACCCATCTGAAGCACAAATTTGACCACCACATGAGCACTTTAAATTCTACACCTCTTCACCCAAATAAACTCAGACCAGACACGCAAACTTTTCCACCCCAAACCATCAGCTCACTCATCATAATATTTCACCCCTTTCTAATCCTCTGGCTCCTTCCCCATCTCAGGCTTCTGCACACCCCTTGGAAAGTCCCTTGGCACACTCCCCCAGTCCCATCCCCCTTCCTATCTCCGTTCCTATCCCATATCCCATCCCCCTTACTATCCCCCTTCCCATCCCCCTTCCTATCCCCCTTCCCATCCCCCTGCCCCCTTGTCACGCCATCGTTCACACTCTGCTGACCAAAAGAGTTCTGATGCTTCCTCCGAGCCCTCCACGTCACGGGTTACTAGAAGTCAGAGACATTTGTCCACCTCAAAAAGGGGGAAAAAGCGGGAAAAAAAATTATTAGCTTTTAAGTCTAATGAGAATAAAATTAGACCTTTTTAAAATGTTTCTTTGTAGTTTGTCCAAATATTATAAGTGACATCATTTATTTTTTATTTGTCATCTCATTTTAATTGGGGACATCAATTTGATGATGTTTTAAAGATGTTAATTGATAGAAAACTTTTTATCTTTTTTAAAATGTTGACATAGCTTTTAAAGTTTATTTATTTATTTAACTATTCTCAACTGTTGGCGGGAATGCCCAATAAAGAGACATCCTAGCAGCAGGTTTAAACTGACATGAAAATATAAATAAAATAAATAAAAATAACAAAAAAAATTCTTGCCATTCAGACTCTGCATAATATATCAGACACATCCCTGTTTGACAACAAAATAGCTCCTACTTTCCAGCTTACAATAAAAGAGGTCCACAGCAACCTTTTCACTCATAGGGAAAGATTTAGTACCAAATCTTAGCATTCGTTTTAAAAAGTATCTACTTACCTTATGGATGGACATTTAAAATCAGAGTAAAGAAAATTGCAGTTAAATGTAGAGATATTTGATTATTTCGTAGTTAAGATGAAAATATCAAATAACTCCACTATTTGCTCCATTATTTATTTATCTATCTTTCATAATTATCCCCCATCACAAGCATCATTAAAAATTCACGCTACCAGACATCCTGCAATGTCTTTATAACTTTACTCTAAAAGTAATGTAGTACCATCATTTCAATTTTATTATTAGCATTAAATTGTTTTATGTCAAAGAACATATGTAGAATTCTAATTAATAATCAAATTCAGTCAATGCCAGTAGCAAATCTGATGTCAAGCAAAATATGCAAATGCAACTGATAAACCTAGAAAATAGCTTCTAATTTTGATAAGGTCACATCTGTCAAAACAAATGGTTATTTTCTGTCATAATTCTGTCAGCATAGTACACCATCAATAAAATGAAACAGGTTAGGAAGAAATTGTAAACATAAGTGACATCTAACACGTTGACACTGTGCATATGTGTTACCAGCTGACATAAAATGTGTTTTGTTTTTTAATTGATCAATCTGCAGTCTTTATATTGTAATATGGTATGTCTAAATAGATAAACTAGAAATAAAAACACTTGGGGCAGATTTTTCTATGTATTAGAGCATGTCTGTTCATTGGAATTTTCAAAGTAACTTGCATTGCATTTTAGGAGATATATCAGAATTTGTTGGTGATATTTTTTTGATGTAATTTCTGTACTTTAATATTTTTTAAAATGCAGTACTATTATTTAGAAAAACTTTGGGCCTGATTCAAACCGGAACACAACTTACATGCAAGAAGCATTTCAGTTTGAATCTGAGTGCACTGTGCCTACAGAGTACTTGCCTTATGTTAACAGACAAACAGAGTGCAGTATATACACAATCGTATGAGCAATAAAACATCATTTCAGAATGTATACAATAAAAATAATATTCTAAAAAAAATGAACAACTCTAATCAATATAATCATTAAAATATGGTTGGTTTAACTTAAAAAAATGTTTAGCATTTTTTTTTACATTAAACACATAAATGAAGATGTTCTTAATGTCTACTGCACATCCAATATGTTTTTATAATCTATTTTACTTGCATACACATGTTCTGTGCTAGTTACTGGCACGCAGATATGTAGTTTTCCTAACAGTCACCTGTCTTGTAGCTGGTACAAATAATACATCTGAAAACAGGTGTACTTATGAGAAACCCAGGATTTGGATTGGCCGCATCTGTGTCGGCACCAGGAGTGGGCTGGGCCGGGGGCCATCGGGGCATAAGCCTCCAGGTCGGACAATTCAATTGTATTTTGGTCCGTCTGGTAGTCCAGGGAAAATGTGATGCAGGCAGTCTGTGTGGTCTCTGCATGGGCTGTCACATCACATAATACTCAATGTGACTGCATCATTCATTCAAAAAATATTGTACTACAAGCTGTAGTACAATTTTCTGTGAAATAGATGATGCACCCGCAGTGTGTAGTATGCAATGTGACAGCCTATGCATGGACTGCACAGACTGCCTGCATCACATCTCTTGTAAGACAGTGACTAGATCCCCTTTAAAGTGTGACATCACCAGGTCATGTGGCTGTACATGGTACACTGTGCAGAAGCTGCTGGAAATCTTCCTGTTCCTGTGCAGCTGGAAGTCACTGGTGGAGAAAAATGTAAGAAGGGGTAATGTGATGGAGAGGCATGTGTCAGTAATGCATGTGAGCAGAGGGAGCGTGTGTGTGTATGTAAAGCATGTGGGCAGAGCGAGTATGTCTGTGTAAAGCATGTGGGCAGAGGGTGCATGTGAGTGTAAAACATGTGGGCAGAGGGTGCATGTCTGTGTGAAGCTTGTGAGCATAGGGGGCATGTGTATGTAAAGCATGTGGGCAGAGTGGGGCATGTCTGTGTAACACATGTGGGCTGAGGGGGGCATGTCTGTGTAAAGCATGTGAGCAAAGGGACCATTTTGTAAAACATGTGGGCAGAGGGGGCCTTTCCTGTGTAAAGTAGGTGGGCAGAGGGGCAATGTGTAAATAAAGCATGTGGGCAGAGGGAGTATGTGTGATTAAAGCATGTGGCCAGAGGGGGGTATGTCTGTGTAAAGCATGTGAGCAGAGAGGACATGTCTGTGTAAAGCATGTGAGCAAAGAGGGCATGTCTGTGTAAAGCATGTGGGCAGAGGGGGCATGTGTATGTAAAACATGTGGGCAGAGGGAGACAATGGGATGGGGACACAGTGTGATGGGGTCACAGTGCAATGGGGCACAGAAATGATGGGCAGCAGTGCGATGAAGGGGGCAGTAGTGTGGTGATGGGACTGATATATCTGTTATTATACATATATATACCCCATTATAATTAGCCATGTATGTAAAATAAAGGTGCTGTAGGGAGAAGGTATAACAAATAAAATGCATATTTATCATTTATAATAATAAAGTTTTGCTGGGTTAAGCAACACTAAAATAGCCTCTTTTTATATTGATGAATATTTATTGTACAGAAAAACTCTAAGAGTGGGCCACTACTAATAGGCCAGTGCTATGTGCTTGCCCCATGAGCTAAAGTCTACCAGCCAACCCCTGGTCGGTACTCCCTTATTGTACAGTGCTTACGTCTGTCCGCCCCTTCTCATGCCTGATTAGTCCTTCAAGTGGTAGGCAGTCATTAGTGTCATTTGCGTTTAGACATGAATTACTTGCAATTGCATTCATTGGCGTAAAGTAAGTTTCCGAGACTGTGCAGAGTTATTTCACACAGACACAGCGCGCAATCAGACATACATCCAAACCAAACTTGAACATCAGGCCTCTATGTGCAAAAAACAAAATATGCCTATATTATACTACATATATATATATATATTTATATATATATATATATATATATATATATATATATATATATATATATATATATTGTGGCAAGAGCCCACTACTGCTGAAGCACAGGCGAACAACTTCTTCCTTTTTTATGTCGTTTTATTGTCAGGATGGTAAATGTTTTGACACCGTACAGATTTCACAGCAATTCTTGGAGACCCTAAACGCTAGCTAGACATAGCTCAGCTCTCTCAAGACCAGCCAGCTTTCCCAGCGTTGGTCTCAGTGCACAACTGACACAAACAAGATTTGATGCATGATACTCCTCCCCCAGCCCTAGCTTGATGGGCAGGTGACACATCCACCTTCTCTTTAAGAGAAAAACGCCCATCACTGGCTCTGTTTGCACTAACAGACACACCCTGTCTGTTTGCTGAGAGTAGATCATGTGTCACGGGCACTAGGAGTTCTGCCCAGGATTCACCAGTTGACTATGCTTACCAGAGGGGCAGAGTTTGCACAGCGGTCCTCTGGCAGCAGGGTGAATAGTGGAACGAATATAACAGCAGATGGAGAGAGGATGCCAATGGAATTGATGATAGTCAGTGACTTGCAGCTATACTGGTAGATGAGTCAGCGACTTGCAGCTATACTGGTAGATGAGTCACCGACTTGCAGCTATAGTGAAAGGCAGGTTTCAACCCGGAGAGCAGGGTGGACATGAGCAGGTGAAGGAAGGTAATGGGAGAGTCAGTGGTCTGCAGATAGCAAGTTGTACCACTGCGAGTAGGTGAGGACAAGTGGAGGAATGAACAGAGTCAATAACTGTATGAAGACAATGAAAGCACAGGGGAACTGTTCCAAACAGATATGCAGCGTTATAGCTAATAGTCTATGGCGGTAGGTATACTGCTGCTGAGTAGAGAGGCTTGTACAAAGCGGATATGCAGCATATCAGCTAATAGTCTATAGCAGGTATGGATACCGCTGCTGAGTAGAGAAGCTTGTCCTAAGCGGATATGCAAGGTAACAGTTGATAGTCAATAACAAGTAAGCATACCGCTGATGAGTAGAGAAGCTTGTCCACAAGGATCTGCAGGCACAGCAGGAGCGCTGAACGGCTGAAGCGGGTATGGGAAACGCAGGTGAGCAGAGCAGGTAATCCAACAGACAGCTGAGGACACGAGCAGGATACAAGAGTCAGTAGCGGGTATGAGAACCGCTGATGAGCGGAGCAGGTAATCCAGCAGACAGCTGAGGACACAAGCAGGATACAGAAGTCAGTAGCGGGTATGGGATCCACTGATGAGTAGAGCAGGTAATCAGCAGGAAACTGAAGACACGAGCAGGACACACGAGACACCTTCAGAGACTCACGGGGAATGAGACTCAAGATCAGGCAACGATGTAATGAGCACAGGTACCTTAAATAGGGAGAGGTGCCTGATCCACCAATTAGATTAAAAGCAAAGGTCATAAGAGTTCTTGGATGCTGCACATGCGTAGTCCATCAAGATGGCGGATGGCCGCGGCTCAGGACAGGCGCCGACAGGAAAGCTAGAGAACCACGCACCAGCGCAGAGGCACTCATGGTCCGGTGAGTGACAGTACCCCCCCTTTTAAAGGTGGGCACAGAACACTTGGAGCCGGGTTTGCACGTGTACTTGGAATAAAATCTTTTTAGAAGAGCTGGAGCGTTGAGATCATCTGCGCGGATTCAAGAACGCTCCACTGGACAAAAGCCCTTCCAATGCACAAGAAAGCGAAGAACTCGTCGCGAAATTTTAGCATCTAAAATATGAGTAATTTCAAACTCTTCCTCTTGATAAACTTGTACTGGCCGAGGTGCTGAAGGAGGAACAGAGAAACGGTTGATGATAAGAGGCTTGAGTAATGACACATGGAAGGCGTTGGAGATACGAAGGTTCTTAGGTAATAGTAGTTTGAAACACACCGGATTTATCACCTGAGTAATCTTGTATGGACCAATGAAACGGGGAGCGAACTTCATGGACGGAACCTTCAGGCGAATATTTTTGGTAGAAAGCCATACGCGGTCTCCAATTTTAAGTGGTGGAATAGCTCGCCTATTTTTATCAGCAAAACACTTGTGTCTGGCAGATGTCTTCTTCAGGCAGGAATTAACTTGAGACCAGATATTTTTGAAACTCTGACATACACTCTCCACTGCAGGAACTTGGGTGGGAGGGAGGGCAGGAAATTCTGGGAAAGACGGATGGTGACCGTATACCACAAAGAATGGACTTTTTGAAGATGACTCGTGATACATATTGTTATGGGCGAATTCAGCCCATGGAAGTAAACCTACCCAGATGTCTTGGTTGTCTGAGGAGAACATCCTTATGAAGGTCTCAAGATCTTGGTTGACTCTCTCGGTCTGTCCATTTGATTGAGGATGGTAGGAGGATGATAGTGACAATCGGATACCCAAGGTCTTGCAAAGGGCTCGCCAGAATCTGGAGACGAACTGTACTCCTCTATCCGAAACAATCTCAGATGGACATCCATGAATTCGGAAGATCTCCTTGATAAAATGGTCAGCCAGAGTAGACGAGGGAGGTAAACCGGTCAAAGGAACAAAATGTGCAATTTTGGAAAATCTATCCACCACTACCCAGATGGTAGTGCACTTTTTACTAGGAGGAAGATCGGTGACAAAGTCCATACTAATATGGGTCCAAGGCTTGGAAGGAATGGGTAGTGGTTGAAGTAATCCCGCCGGTGTTCTGTGGGGGGTTTTAAACTGGGAACACACCTCACACGCGGCCACAAATTCTTTGACATCTCTCCTCATAGAGGGCCACCAGTAGCTTTGAGAAAGGACTTCTAACGTCTTGCGTTTACCCGAATGTCCAGAAAAGCGTGAAGAATGATACCACGATAATATTTTTTTACGTAGAGATGGAGGCACGAGGGTTCTCCCAAATGGTAGCACCTTGGTGGAGGAAGTGGCCAGAGTTACACATTTGGGATCCAATATGGGATGATTAGGACAATCTTCAGCGTCAGAGGACGCCACAAACGCCCGAGATAAGGCGTCTGCTTTTCGATTCTTGGAAGCTAGTTTGAAGCTTATGATAAGCTCAAAATGGGAAAAGAAAAGTGACCATCTTGCTTGACGAGGATTCAAACATTGGGCTGACTGCAAATATAACAGGTTTTTGTGATCCGTAAAAATAGTAACAGGATGACGAGCTCCCTCCAGGAGATATCTCTACTCCTCTAATGCTGCTTTTATGGCCAACAACTCCTTGTCTCCGATAGTGTAATTTCTCTCCGAAGGTAGAAGACCTCGAGAGTAGAAGGCACAAGGATGGAGTTTTTGTTGCTCCGATTTTTGAGATAGTATGACCCCTAGGCCAACATTAGAGGCGTCTACTTCCAAAAAGGAAGGAAGGGTCACGTCAGGCTGTCGAAGAACAGGAGCGGAAGAGAAGGACTTCTTGAGGAACTGGAAAGCTTGAAGGGCCTCGGAGGACCATTGTTTAGTGTTAGCTCCCTTCCGGGTTAGAGCCACTATTGGAGAAGCGATGGAGGAAATATCTTGAATGAAACGTCTGTAGTAGTTTGCAAAACCTAAAAAGCGTTGGATTGCTCTGAGAGTAGTTGGCTGGGGCCAACGTAGTACAGCGTTCACCTTTTCAGGATCCATCTTTAGACCAACTCCGGACACAATATATCCTAAGAATGGAATCTGGGATAGCTCAAAGGAACATTTTTCTAACTTGCAGAAAAAAGAGTTTCTCCGGAGTCTGGAAAGGACCTCTGCCACATGTTGATGATGAGTGGGCAGATCCTGAGAAAAGATTAATATGTCGTCCAGGTAGACGACGACACAGACATACAACAAGTCCCGGAAGATCTCATTCACGAAACCCTGGAAGACAGCGGTGGCGTTACCCAACCCGAAGGGCATAACTAGATATTCATAGTGACCATCCCTGGTGTTAAAAGCTGTCTTCCATTCGTCTCCAGACTTGATCCGGATTAAATTATAGGCGCCTCGAAGATCAAGTTTGGTGAATATCCGGGCTCCCTTAATGCGATCAAAGAGCTCGGTAATTAGTGGAATAGGGTACCGATTTTTGATAGTAATGGCATTGAGACCACGATAATCTATACAGGGTCGTAATGATCCATCCTTCTTCTTCACAAAAAAGAACCCCGCTCCAGCAGGAGAAGTGGAAGGTCGGATAAATCCTCGCTGGAGGTTCTCCTTGATATACTCAGAAGTTGCTTGGGTTTCTGGTAGCGAGAGTGGATACACACGACCCCTAGGAGGGTTCTTGCCAGGTTGTAAGTCAATCGGACAATCCCACGCCCTATGAAAAGAGGTCCACAGCAACCTTTTCACTCATAGGGAAAGATTTAGTACCAAATCTTAGCATTGGTTTTAAAAAGTATCTACTTACCTTATGGATGGACATTTAAAATCAGAGTAAAGAAAATTGCAGTTAAATGTAGAGATATTTGATTATTTCGTAGTTAAGATGAAAATATCAAATAACTCCACTATTTGCTCCATTATTTATTTATCTATCTTTCATAATTATCCCCCATCACAAGCATCATTAAAAATTCACGCTACCAGACATCCTGCAATGTCTTTATAACTTTACTCTAAAAGTAATGTAGTACCATCATTTCAATTTTATTATTAGCAGAGGGTGCATGTCTGTGTAAAGCTTGTGAGCATAGGGGGCATGTGCATGTAAAGCATGTGGGCAGAGTGGGGCATGTCTGTGTAACACATGTGGGCTGAGGGGGGCATGTCTGTTTAAAGCATGTGAGCAAAGGGGCCATTTTGTAAAACATGTGGGCAGAGGGGGCCTTTCCTGTGTAAAGTAGGTGGGCAGAGGGGCAATGTGTAAATAAAGCATGTGGGCAGAGGGAGTATGTGTGATTAAAGCATGTGGCCAGAGGGGGGTATATCTGTGTAAGGCATGTGAGCAGAGAGGACATGTCTGTGTAAAGCATGTGAGCAAAGAGGGCATGTCTGTGTAAAGCATGTGGGCAGAGGGGGCATGTGTATGTAAAACATGTGGGCAGAGGGAGACAGTGGGATGGGGACACAGTGTGATGGGGTCACAGTGCAATGGGGCACAGAAATGATGGGCAGCAGTGCGATGAAGGGGGCAGTAGTGTGGTGATGGGACTGATATATCTGTTATTATACATATATATACCCCATTATAATTAGCCATGTATGTAAAATAAAGGTGCTGTAGGGAGAAGATATAAGAAATAAAATGCATATTTATCATTTATAATAATAAAGTTTTGCTGGGTTAAGCAACACTAAAATAGCCTCTTTTTTATATTGATGAATATTTATTGTACAGAAAAACTCTAAGAGTGGGCCACTACTAATAGGCCAGTGCTATGTGCTTGCCCCATGAGCTAAAGTCTGCCAGCCAACCCCTGGTCGGTTCTCCCTTACTGTACAGTGCTTACGTCTGTCCGCCCCTTCTCGTCCCTGATTAGTCCTTCAAGTGGTAGGCAGTCATTAGTGTCATTTGCGTTCAGACATGAATTACTTGCAATTGCATTCATTGGCGTAAAGTAAGTTTCCGAGACTGTGCAGAGCTATTTCACACAGACACAGTGCGCAATCAGACTTACATCCAAACCAAACTTGAACATCAGGCCTCTATGTGCAAAAAAACAAAATATGCCTATATTATACTACATATATATATATATATATATATATATATATATATATATATATATATATATTGTGGCAAGAGCCCGCTACTGCTGAAGCACAGGCGAACAACTTCTTCCTTTTTTATGTCGTTTTATTGTCAGGATGGTAAATGTTTTGACACCGTACAGATTTCACAGCAATTCATGGAGACCCTAAACGCTAGCTAGACATAGCTCAGCTCTCTCAAGACCAGCCAGCTTTCCCAGCGTTGGTCTCAGTGCTAAAAATGAAACAAACAAGCTTTGATGCATGATACTCCTCCCCCAGCCCTAGCTTGATGGGCAGGTGACACACCCACCTTCTCTTTAAGAGAGAAACGCCCATCACTGGCTTTGTTTGCACTAACAGACACACCCTGTCTGTTTGCTGAGAGGAGATCATGTGTCACGGCATAGCCGGATTAAGGGGGGGCACAGGGGGCACGTGCCCCGGGCCCCCCTCTCTCCGAGGGCCCCCCGCCGCGCGCTCCTAACCTCTGATGTTTTTTTTTTATTCTCCTTTTTTTCTTTTTTTTTTTAATGGCGGTGCCTGCGGGGAGGGGGGGCTTTGCGGGCTGGCGTGTTCGGGGCTCTCTTCGTTGTCGGGGGGAGCAGGGTAGTAAAAGAAAAAAAAAAAAAAGATATACTCACCTCACCGCGGCGCTGGCGTCCCTCCTCCCTCTCTGCACTGTTAACACTGAATGACAGGCGTGATGTCATCAAGGCACGCCTGTCATTCAGTGAGGAGCAGCACGGAGAGGACCAGGAAAGAAACAATAAGACAGAAGAGAAGAAAGAAGCTAAAAGCAAGGTAAGTAAAAAAAAAAAAAAAGGGGGAGAAGAAAGGCACAGTATGGAGGAAAAAGGGGGAGAAGAGAGGCACAGTAAGGAAAAAGGGGGAGAAGAAAGGCACAGTATGGAGGAAAAAGGGGGAGAAGAGAGGCACAGTAAGGAAAAAAGGGGGAGAAGAGAGGCACAGTAAGGAAAAAGGGGGAGAAGAGAGGCACAGTAAGGAAAAAAGGGGGAGAAGAAAGGCACAGTAAGGAAAAAGGGGAAGAAGAGAGGCACAGTAAGGAAAAAGGGGGAGAGACACAGCATGAGGAAAAAGGGGGGGGAGAGAGGCACAATAGTGGGGACAATTAATTAATTTAAGATGGGGTGGTTTGGGCGCTACTGAATGTGAGGGTGAGTTTGGAAATAATGAGGTCCCTTTATTAAATGTGCCTATGAATTATTTAATGGTAGAGACAGTTGCGGGAAATAGGTATATTTCTGAAATGTAAATACTATTAATTTATTGCTGCGGCTTCTTGTAGGGAGGGAAATAGGTTTATTTATTAAATGTGTATACTATCATTTTAATGTTGGGGCTGGAGGAAGGACTAATTATTAATCATGGGTGGTACTGATTTAACGCTGGGGGTGGCTGTAATTTTCTAAATGTACCCATTTTTTTTTTCTAAATAGGGCCCCTACCATTCCAGCATTCAGACAAGCAGCAACTAAAGAAACCTGCAGCACAGGTGGTGAAAGTGAGAAGAACAGGTAGGAGAGAGCAGCAAAGTCTGTGAAATATTGTTATTCTAGTGGGACAATCCCAATTTTTGGTGACCGTTCAATGGTGTACACAACAATGCAGGTTTTTTGTCTGTAGGAGGGTGGCCTGGCCATGCCCAATGATGCATTATCAATGGTATTTTAATTTGCGATATCATTGCTAGTTTTAGCGTGCGTTGTCATTGCTAGTTTTAGTGTACGTTATCAATGGTATTTTTAATGTATGATATCATTGCTAGTTTTAATGTGTGGTGTCAATACCCATTTTAAAGTGGTGTTTTGATGATTGTATTAATGTACAGTATTTTAGTTTGTGCAAGCAATGATTTTTCTTAGGCAGACAACCTAAGCGAGCCCTCTGGGAGAGCTGTGAGTGTCATACTGTGGGCTGTAGGTGATGTAATGCAGGATGTGTCACTATGCCCTTCATTTTAGATCTTAGGGGCCCCCCTGTCTTAAGTGCCCCGGGCCCCCCGAAGCCTTAATCCAGCTCTGTGTCACGGGCACTAGGAGTTCTGCCCAGGATTCACCAGTTGACTATGCGTACCAGAGGGGCGGAGTTTGCACAGAGGTCCTCTGGCAGCAGGGTGAATAGTGGAACGAATATAACAGCAGATGGAGAGAGGATGCCAATGGAATTGATGATAGTCAGTGACTTGCAGCTATACTGGTAGATGAGTCAGCGACTTGCAGCTATAGTGGAAGGCAGGTTTCAACCACGGAGAGCAGGGTGGACGTGAGCAGGTGAAGGAAGGTAATGGGAGAGTCAGTGGTCTGCAGATAGCAAGTTGTACCACTGCTGTGATGGGAAGACTTGTCCAAGTGCAGGTAGGTAGTGGGGAAGTCAGTGGTCTGCGTTCAGCAAGTTGTACCACCGCTGTGTAGGGAAGACTTGTCCAGGTGCAGGTAGGTAGCGGGAAGTCAGTGGTCTGCGTATAGCAAGTTGGTACCACTGCTGTGATGAGAAGACTTGTCCAGGTGCAGGTAGATAGAGTAGGCGTCAGTGGTCTGCGGAAAGCAAGTTGTACCACTGCGAGTAGGTGAGGACAAGTGGAGGAATGAAAAGAGTCAATAACTGTATGAAGACAATGAAACCACAGGGGAACTGTTCCAAACAGATATGCAGCGTTATAGCTAATAGTCTATGGCGGTAGGTATACCGCTGCTGAGTAGAGAGGCTTGTACAAAGCAGATATGCAGCGTATTAGCTAATAGTCTATAGCAGGTATGGATACCGCTACTGAGTAGAGAAGCTTGTCCTAAGCGGATATGCAAGGTAACAGTTGATAGTCAATAACAAGTAAGCATACCGCTGATGAGTAGAGAAGCTTGTCCACAAGGATTTGCAGGCACAGCAGGAGCGCTGAACGGCTGAAGCGGGTATGGGAACCGCAGGTGAGCAGAGCAGGTAATCCAACAGACAGCTGAGGACACGAGCAGCATACAAGAGTCAGTAGCGGTTATGAGAACCGCTGATGAGCGGAGCAGGTAATCCAGCAGACAGCTGAGGACACAAGCAGGACACAGGAGACACCTTCAGAGACTCACGGGGAATGAGACTCAAGATCAGGCAACGATGTAATGAGCACAGGTGCCTTAAATAGTGAGAGGTGCCTGATCCACCAATTAGATTAAAAGCAAAGGTCATGAGAGTTCTTGGATGCTGCACATGCGTAGTCCATCAAGATGGCGGATGGCCGTGGCTCAGGACAGGCGTCGGTAGGAAGGCTAGAGAACCACGCACCAGTGCAGAGGCACTCACAGTCCGGTGAGTGACAGTACCCCCCCTTTTAAAGGTGGGCACAGAACACTTGGAGCCGGGTTTGCCCGTGTACTTGGAATAAAATCTTTTTAGAAGAGCTGGAGCGTTGAGATCATCTGCGCGGATCCAAGAACGATCACCTGGACCAAAGCCCTTCCAATGCACTAGGAAGCGAAGAACTCCTCGCGAAATTTTGGCATCGAGAATATGAGTAATTTCAAACTCCTCCTCTTGATGAACTTGTACTGGCCGAGGTGCTGAAGGAGGAACAGAGAAATGGTTGATGAGAAGAGACTTGAGTAATGACACATGGAAGGCGTTGGAGATGATGGTTCTTAGGTAATAGTAGTTTGAAGCACACCGGATTTATCACCTGAGTGATCTTGTATGGACCAATGAAATGGATATTTTTGAAACTCTGACATACATCATCATCATCATCATCATCATTTATTTATATAGCGCCAACATATTCCGTAGCGCTTTACAATTGGGGACAAACGTAATAAACTAATAAACAAACTGGGTAAAACAGACAAAGAGGTGAGAAGGCCCTGCTCGCAAGCTTACAATCTATGGGACAATGGGAGATTGACACATGAGGTTAAGTATACATTTTGCATCTTGGCCCAGCCAGACTGCAAAGGTAGGGTGACTCATAAGCTAAATGATCCTGTCACACAACAATGTTGGTCCGGGGGTAGTTGTCTTGTGTGAAATTGTGTAACAGGCTAAAGGTAGTGAGGTTAAGATGGTGGTTGAGGAATATTATAAGCTTGTCTGAATAGGTAGGTTTTCAGAGAACGCTTGAAAGTTTGTAGAACAGAGGAGAGTCTTATTGTGCGAGGGAGAGAGTTCCATAGAGTGGGTGCAGCCCGAAAAAAGTCCTGTAACCGGGAATGGGAGGATGTAATGAGGGTGGATGAGAGACGCAGATCTTTTGCAGAACGGAGTTGCCGAGTTGGGAGATATTTTGAGACAAGAGAGGAGATGTATGTTGGTGCAGCTTTGTTGATGGCCTTGTAGGTTAGTAAAAGTATTTTATATTGGATTCGGTAGAAGACAGGCAGCCAGTGTAGAGACATACAGAGTGATTCAACAGAGGAATAGCTATTTGCAAGGAAAATCAGTCTTGCCGAAGCATGCAAAATAGATTTTAGGGGTTTGAGTCTGTTTTTGGGAAGACCAGTAAGGAGGGAATTGCAATAGTCAATGCGGGAGATGATTAGTGCATGAATTAAGGTTTTAGCAGTGTCTTGTGTGAGATATGTGCGGATTCTGGAAATGTTCTTTAGATGTATGTAACATGATTTAGATATAGAGTCAATGTGGGGAACAAAGGATAGGCGTGAATCAAGGATTACACCTAGGCAGCGAGCTTGTGGGGTGGGATTTATGGTCATGTTATCAACAGAGATAGAAATGTCAGGTATGCTCTTGTTGGCGGGTGGGAATATTATTAACTCTGTTTTAGAAAGATTAAGTTTGAGTTGACGAGAGGACATCCAAGATGAAATGGCAGAAAGACAGTCAGTTACACGGGACAACACAGATGTCGAGATATCAGGAGAGGATAGATAGATTTGGGTATCATCCGCATAGAGATGATACTGAAAGCCAAAGGAACTTATTAGATTTCCAAGAGAAGCGGTATAGATAGAGAACAGCAGAGGACCTAGCACCGAGCCTTGTGGTACTCCAACTGATAGGGGAAGCGGAGCAGATGTGGCTCCAGAGAAATTAACAGTGAAAGAGCGATTAGAGAGGTAAGATGAGAACCAGGATAGAACTGTGTCTTGAAGACCTAGGGATTGCAGCGTTTGTATGAGAAGAGAGTGGTCAACGGTGTCAAATGCAGCCGAGAGATCAAGGAGAATTAGGAGAGAGTAATGGCGTTCAGTCTTAGCAGTGATCAGATCATTAACAACCTTGGTCAGCGCAGTCTCTGTGGAGTGTTGAGAACGAAAGCCAGACTGAAGAGGATCCAACAGGTTGTTTGCGGAAAGAAAGCGTGTGAGGCGAGTGTAGGCAAGTCTCTCTAGAAGCTTGGAGGGGCAAGGGAGCTGAGAGATGGGACGGTAATTTGAGAGAGAGTTTGGGTCGGAGTTTTGTTTTTTTAGAATAGGAGTAATCACTGCATGCTTGTATAGTGATGGAAAGATGCCAGTAGAGAGTGAGAGATTACAGATTTGAGTTAGAGGTGAAATGAGCACAGAAGACAGGGATCTACCAATTTGCGAGGGAATAGGATCAAGAGGACAGGAGGTAGAGTAGGAAGATAAGAAGAGCGTAGAAATTTCCTCTTCATTTGTGGGGTCAAATGAAGAAAGGGTGTCAGAGGGTAGTGGGAAGGAAATGAGCTGATACACTCTCCACTGCAGGAACTTGGGTGGGAGGGAGGGCAGGAAATTCTGGGAAAGACGGATGGTGACCGTATACCACAAAGAATGGACTTTTTGAAGATGACTCGTGATACATATTGTTATGGGCGAATTCAGCCCATGGAAGTAAATCTACCCAGTTGTCTTGGTTGGCTGAGGAGAACATCCTTATGAAAGTCTCAAGATCTTGGTTAACTCTCTTGGTCTGTCCATTTGATTGAGGATGGTAGGAGGATGATAGTGACAATCGGATACCCAAGGTCTTGCAAAGGGCTCGCCAGAATCTGGAGACAAACTGTACTCCTCTATCCGAAACAATCTCAGATGGACATCCATGAATTCGGAAGATCTCCTTGATAAAATGGTCAGCCAGAGTAGACGAGGGAGGTAAACCGGTCAAAGGAACAAAATGTGCCATTTTCGAAAATCTATCCACCACTACCCAGATGGTATTGCACTTTTTACTAAGAGGAAGATCGGTGACAAAGTCCATACTAATATGGGTCCAAGGCTTGGAAGGAATGGGTAGTGGTTGAAGTAATCCCGCCGGTGTTCTGCGGGGGGTTTTAAACTGGGAACACACCTCACACGCGGCCACAAATTCTTTGACATCTCTCCTCATAGAGGGCCACCAGTAGCTTCGAGAAAGGACTTCTAACGTCTTGCGTTCACCCGAATGTCCAGAAAAGCGTGAAGAATGATACCACGATAATATTTTTTGACGTAGAGATGGAGGCACGAGGGTTCTCCCAAATGGTAGCCCCTTGGTGGAGGAAGTGGCCAGAGTTACACATTTGGGATCCAATATGGGATGATTAGGACAATCTTCAGCGTCAGAGGATGCCACAAACTCCCGAGATAAGGCGTCTGCTTTTCGATTCTTGGAAGCTAGTTTGAAGGTTATGATAAGCTCAAAACGGGAAAAGAAAAGTGACCATCTTGCTTGACGAGGATTCAAACATTGGGCTGACTGCAAATATAACAGGTTTTTGTGATCCGTAAAAATAGTAACAGGATGACGAGCTCCCTCCAGGAAATATCTCTACTCCTCTAATGCTGCTTTTATGGCCAACAACTTCTTGTCTCCGATAGTGTAATTTCTCTCCGAAGGTAGAAGACCTCGAGAGTAGAAGGCACAAGGGTGGAGTTTTTGTTGCTCCGATTTTTGAGATAGTATGACCCCTAGGCCAACATTAGAGGCGTCAGAAGAACAGGAGCGGAAGAGAAGGACTTCTTGAGGAACTGGAAAGCTTGAAGGGCCTCGGAGGACCATTGTTTAGTGTTAGCTCCCTTCCGGGTCAGAGCCACTATTGGAGAAGCGATGGAGGATAAACCTTGAATGAAACGTCTGTAGTAGTTTGCAAAACCTAAAAAGAGTTGGATTGCTCTGAGAGTAGTTGGCTGGGGCCAACGTAGTACAGCGTTCACCTTTTCAGGATCCATCTTTAGACCAACTCCGGACACAATATATCTTAAGAATGGAATCTGGGATAGCTCAAAGGAACATTTTTCTAACTTGCAGAATAAAGAGTTTCTCCGGAGTCTGGAAAGGACCTCTGCCACATGTTGATGATGAGTGGGCAGATCCTGAGAAAAGATTAATATGTCATCCAGGTAGACGACGACACAGACATACAACAAGTCCCGGAAGATCTCATTCACGAAACCCTGGAAGACAGCGGTGGCGTTACACAACCCGAAGGGCATAACTAGATATTCATAGTGACCATCCCTGTTGTTAAACGCTGTCTTCCATTCGTCTCCAGACTTGATCCGGATTAAATTATAGGCACCTCGAAGATCAAGTTTGGTGAATATCCGGGCTCCCTAAATGCGATCAAAGAGCTCGGTAATTAGTGGAATAGGGTACCGATTTTTGATAGTAATGGCATTGAGACCACGATAATCTATACAGGGTCGTAATGATCCATTCTTCTTCTTCAAAAAAAAGAACCCCGCTCCAGCAAGAGAAGTGGAAGGTCAGATAAATCCTCACTGGAGGTTCTCCTTTATATATTCAGAAGTTGCTTGGGTTTCTGGTAGCGAGAGTGGATACACACGACCCCTAGGAGGGTTCTTGCCAGGTTGTAAGTCAATCAGACAATCCCACGCCCGATGAGGAGGAAGGTGTTCAGACTGGATCTTATCGAAAACATCCGCGAAGAAAGCATACTGTGGAGGAAGACCCGGTGGGCAGGGTGTAATGGAAGACTGATTTATTTTGAGTGGAACGACTTGAGACAAACATCTATGATGACAATCCGGACCCCGAGAAGTGACTTGAGGAGTGTTCCAGTCAATCTGAGGAGTATGAAGTTGAAGCCATGGAAGGCCAAGTACGATGGGACTGGTGGTAACAGGAAGGACCAACAAGGAAATTTTCTCTTGGTGTAGGACTCCGATTTGAAGGGTCAATGGAGCCGTACATTGAGTTATTAGTCCATTAATTATGCGTGAACCATCGATAGCAGTGACCGCTACAGGTGCTTTTAAAGGAATCACTGGTAGGGACCATTGATTCACTAGAGAACTAGATATAAAGTTTCCAGCAGCTCCAGAATCCAGAAGTGCTTTAGACAAAAACAATTTGGTGGCAAAGGAAACGGTAACATCAAAAGCACAGATTTTAGCATCCACAGAATTTAGAGAGGACTCCAGGCACCCTAACCTTACCTCTCCAGAACTGGTTAGGGCCTGGCATTTCCAGACCTTCTAGGGCATGAGTTCAGCATGTGAGTAGAGTCAGCGCAATAGATACAGAGTCTATTCTTCACTCGTCGCTCCCTTTCTTCAGATGTTAGTTTAGAGCGTCCTACCTCCATGGGTTCTACTGGAGGTGGAAGATGACGAACTTGGGATACTGAGCGAACAGGCGCTTTGGAAGAAATTACTCTTTCGGAATCTCTCTCACGAAACCTCATGTCTACACGATGGCATAGAGAAATCAAATCGTCCAAGGAGGAAGGTAACTCTTGTGAGGTCAGTGTGTCTTTGATCTTGTCGGCAAGCCCCTGCCAGAAGGCAGCTATCAGCGCCTCAGTGTTCCATCGAAACGTAGAAATAAACATGGCACTATCCTCCAATAAGGGGTCATTTCTTTCCCACAGAGGGGAGGCCCATGCGAGAGCCTGTCCGGAAAACAAAAAGATGAGATAGGCCACTTTGGAACGAGGAGTAGAAAAGTTATGTGGTTGGAGTTCAAAATGAATGGAACATTGGTTAAGAAAACCCCTACAGGTTTTGGGGTCTCCATCATACTTAGAAGGAGTAGGCAGGTGTAGCGTGAAAGCGGTAGACACCTGGGATGGCACTGGGGGAGAAGAAGGAGGTACTGGAGGGTCAACAGTAGCTGCTACATTTTGCTCAGGGATTCCTCGGGAAGCTAAAGCCTGACAACATTGGAACAACTGTTGCTGTCGAACATCTTGTTGTTCAATCCGAGTAACCAGGTACTGCAGCATCTCTTTAGCTGTTGGTTCCGATCCTGGGTCTGTCATGGCCTGATCTTACTGTCACGGTCACTAGGAGTTCTGCCCAGGATTCACCAGTTGACTATGCTTACCAGAGGGGCGGAGTTTGCACAGCGGTCCTCTGGCAGCAGGGTGAATAGTGGAACGTATATAACAGCAGATGGAGAGAGGATGCCAATGGAATTGTTGATAGTCAGTGACTTGCAGCTATACTGGTAGATGAGTCAGCGACTTGCAGCTATACTGGTAGATGAGTCAGTGACTTGCAGCTATAGTGGAAGGCAGGTTTCAACCACGGAGAGCAGGGTGGACGTGAGCAGGTGAAGGAAGGTAATGGGAGAGTCAGTGGTCTGCGGATAGCAAGTTGTACCACTGCTGTGATGGGAAGACTTGTCCAAGTGCAGGTAGGTAGTGGGGAAGTCAGTGGTCTGCGTTCAGCAAGTTGTACCACCGCTGTGTAGGGAAGACTTGTCCAGGTGCAGGTAGGTAGCGGGAAGTCAGTGGTCTGCGTATAGCAAGTTGGTACCACTGCTGTGATGAGAAGACTTGTCCAGGTGCAGGTAGATAGAGGAGGCGTCAGTGGTCTGCGGATAGCAAGTTGTACCACTGCGAGTAGGTGAGGACAAGTGGAGGAATGAACAGAGTCAATAACTGTATGAAGACAATGAAAGCACAGGGGAACTGTTCCAAACAGATATGCAGCGTTATAGCTAATAGTCTATGGCGGTAGGTATACTGCTGCTGAGTAGAGAGGCTTGTACAAAGCGGATATGCAGCGTATCAGCTAATAGTCTATAGCAGGTATGGATACCGCTGCTGAGTAGAGAAGCTTGTCCTAAGCGGATATGCGAAGTAACAGTTGATAGTCAATAACAAGTAAGCATACCGCTGATGAGTAGAGAAGCTTGTCCACAAGGATCTGCAGGCACAGCAGGAGCGCTGAACGGCTGAAGCGGGTATGGGAACCACAGGTGAGCAGAGCAGGTAATCCAACAGACAGCTGAGGACACGAGCAGGATACAAGAATCAGTAGCGGGTATGAGAACCGCTGATGAGCGGAGCAGGTAATCCAGCAGACAGCTGAGGAAACGAGCAGGATACAGAAGTCAGTAGCGGGTATGGGATCCACCGATGAGCAGAGCAGGTAAACAGCAGTAAACTGAAGACACGAGCAGGACACAGGAGACACCTTCAGAGACTCACGGGGAATGAGACTCAAGATCAGGCAACGATGTAATGAGCACAGGTGCTTTAAATAGGGAGAGGTGCCTGATCCACCAATTAGATTAAAAGCAAAGGTCATAAGAGTTCTTGGATGCTGCGCATGCGCAGTCCATCAAGATGGCGGATGGCCGCGGCTCAGGACAGGCGCTGGCAGGAAGGCTAGAAAACCACGCACCAGCGCAGAGGCACTCGCGGTCCGGTGAGTGACATCATGTAAGTTAACGAAACTTTAAACTATACAGTTAATATGTCTTTACTTGGTTTAACCTGAATCTATGTGCATAACTGCGTCAATGTCTTACTCTGCTGGTATCCATTCTCTGCATCTTGTCAGATAAATGCCTCCCTTTGTTACAATATATATATATATATATATATATATATATATATATATATATATATATATGTAGTTATGCCATATATTATGCGCTTGAGCAATCATGATGTATCTGCATATACTGATGTCTTTGTTCTAGCAAATCAGAGTTTTTGCAAATACCAGACCTGTTTGTATTTCACTGACTCTGCCACTTGCCATATTAATCTGATACACCTTATCTGATCACTGACAATTTTGGAGGTCCCACAGAGATACCCATAACATCCATTTGTCCTGACACTGATCCGTTGGTTACCTGATGACAGAATCCAAAACCACGGTGAGTAGAACTGGCCGGGACTGCTATAGCTCCCAATATTGTGCTGTGCTGTGGAATATGTTGGTACTTTTTAAATAATAATAATACATAATAAGAATTTAGTATTTTCAGTTCTCTTTCAAAATTACTAAAGTCATTTTCCAGGTAAGGTGTTCAGATACACCACAAAAATAGTAGGGGCCAAAGGTTAAAGCAATAGAAAACCATATTATATAACATTTAACAAACATATTTGAAAAATCACAAATGAACAAAATATATCCAATAAAATAAAAAAAAAAAGCACTGTATTACCTCAACAGCAGAAGTGGTAACACGGCTTATCAGAGATTCCTTTAATGCTAAAATAATTATAAGCAAAATTAAAAACAAAGAAAAAATATGCATCTATATTATTGGTTCACATAATTATTGATGTAATAAGTTTATGCATATGATATGTGTGTGCATATTTAGAGTATAATTATGTAATGTTTTTTCTAGACAGAAAGGCCTTGATATTAAGTTGGATACACACACATTTGTGTCACATACATTTTTAGCATTTTTCCCTGTTTATGCCCACAAAGAGAGCATACATATGCAGAGTGATATACATCTGACACTTGAGCAGCCTTATGACTGGGAAGGGAAGGAGCAGTCTAACATAGGCCTGATACAGTAATGGCATGATCATGCAAATGTGAATAAGGCAGACCAGCAGGGATATGCCTATACACCTGTTAGGAGCCATAACTCCTGCACCTACTAGAATGCAGGTGCAAATACATGTTGATGGTGACACTCACCAGCAGTAGATAGCAGCTTCTTGTTAGAGATCGTGGCGGCCGCGGGCACCGCTGCGACTTTCCTGGGTCCTCTGATGACGTCCCGGCCATTGCTACGGTAACCGGGATGTCACTTCCGGTTTCCACGTCCCGGTTGCCTGGGCAACATCCGGGACGCTGCAGACTCCCTGTCGCTGCGCCCGGCCAGCTAGTCAATAGGCGGGCGCGCGCGCTCAGGGCTAGTTAGAGGAGAGCCAATCATGGCTATCCAGGTGCCTAGGAGGCAATTTGTCGATGGGTCATTTATTATTATGCAGCTGAGCACTGCATTACGATTGGCCACCAACACTTCTATCTATTAGGCTTCTCCTGTGAAGGTTCTTCTCTGATTGGCTGCTTGAACTATTTAAGGCAGTGAGGACTGAGCCTCACTGCCGGTTATAGCGTCCTGTTTACAGTTCTGCTGCCTGCTACTTTATCTCTGTGCTTGGTGTTTAACCTATGATAGATTTCTCGTGTATGACCCTTGCTTGTTCCTGGACTTTGAACCTGTGCTTCTGACCCTAACCAATTGCCTGAACCCGGATTTTGCTTCTCTGCTAGTGCCCCTGATCTTTCGCCTGTCCCTGGATTCCGAACCTGTGCCTGTAACCTCTGACCTTGATTTGTTCTGTGGATACGCTGTCTGCTGCCTGCACCAACCCTGCCTGAACCCCACACTGCTGTCCGCCATAACACCCTATCCCTGGGTTCTCCTTAGCCGGTACACAACTCTCGACCCTCTGTTAGCCTGCTGCCAAGTCTGTCCCCACCACTAGGGGCTCCAGTGAACACCTGGCTTTCGGAGTAGACTCCGGGTTTTGTTGTACCAGCTGAAGGAGTTCCTAACATTATAACCGGCCAGTGAAGATTGGTGTTATATTGCCATGGACAACAGCGACCCGAACCTTTCTCCAGCCCAGGTCCTGGCTATCCAGATCCAGGCGATTTCTCAAGTCGTACAGGGCTTATCCCAGCATTTGGCAGCTCAAGAAAAGGCTTCCAGAAACCTGCAGCTTCAGCAAGCCCCCGCTGGCGTCACACCAGAGCCAAAAATGAACTTGCCTGACCGGTTCTCTGGGAGCAGGTCTGCTTTCCGCAACTTCAAAGAGAGTTGCAGGTTGTACTTCCGCCTGAGACCACGCTCATCTGGCTCTGAACAGCAAAGGGTAAGGATCGTTATCTCTCTACTCCAGGGCGACCCTCAGTCTTGGGCCTTCTCCCTTCCTTCAACCAGTCCCGCCTTGCAGACCGTGGATGCCTACTTACAGGCCCTGGGGTGACTATACAATGACCCAGACAGGGTGGCCTCAGCTGAGTCTCATCTCCGGGCATTAAGGCAAGGACGTCGATCCGCTGAAGAATATTGTGCGGAATTCCGGCGATGGTCCACCGATAGCACCTGGAATGATCCGGCACTGCAGAGTCAATTCCACTTGGGTCTCACCGAGCAAATTAAGGACTCCTTAGTCCAATATCCAGTACCCGTCTCGCTGGAAGATTTGATGCAACTCGCCATTAAAATTGACCGTCGAATCAGAGAGAGGAAATTGTCCATACCTGTTGGCTCACTACCCAGTTCTGGTGCTACCCTGCAGGATTCTCCTGAGCCCATGCAGCTGGGTGCTTACCACCTGCCTCCAGAGGAACGCTCCAGAAGACGCTCACTAGGTCTTTGTTTGTACTGTGGCCAACCAGGTCACCTTGTACGTTCTTGTCCCAATCAGTCAGGGAATGCAAAAGCCTAAGCGCTGGCGAAGAGGTGCGCTTAGGTCTTCAAATTATCTCTTCAGTAAATTCTTTGTTAGTTCCTGGACTTCTAGCCTTCCGTGACAAATTCATGGATATGACAGCTTTCCTTGATAGTGGTGCGGCAGGTAACTTCCTGGATAGTCACTTGGCTCAGACGCTTGACATTCCGGATATCAAGTTAGGATCAAGCATTGCCACCTGTGGGTTGGATGGTAACCCCTTGCCTGGGGGTAGACTCCAATGGTTCGGTTGTCTGTGGGAGCCCTCCATATGGAGGAACTCTCATTTTACCTAATTAACTGTCCCTCTGCTCCGTTGATTCTGGGGTATCCTTGGCTTTGCAACCATAATCCCCTTATTGACTGGAAAAGAGGGGAAATTATCCGTTGGAGTCCAGAGTGCGCTACGTCTTGTTTGATCCTGCCTTTCAGAATTCTGCAGCCTAGTCCGGACTTGTTGCCTGCACCCTACCAGGACTTCAGTGACGTGTTCTGTAAACAGAAGGCTGACTCTCTCCTGCCTCATTGAGACTATGACTGCGCTATCGAGCTGGTGCCGGGTTCAAAGCTGCCCAAAGGGCGTCTGTATTCTTTGTCTGCCCCTGAAACACAAGCCATGGAACAGTACATGGAGGAGAACCTGAAGAAAGTGTTCATCCGCATCGACTATCGTGGGCTGAATAACATCACGATTAAAAATACTTATCCGCTGCCCTTGATTTCTGTTCTGTTCGACCAGCTCAAGTCTGCCACCATCTTCTCTAAGATTGACCTACGGGGCGCTTATAATCTCATCCGCATCAGACAGGGAGATGAATGGAAGACGGCCTTTAATACCCTCTCTGGGCATTATGAATATTTGGTAATGCCATTTGGATTGTGTAACGCCCCGGCAGTCTTCCAAGATCTAATCAATGACATCTTGCGAGAATTTTTGGGTAGGACTGTGGTGGTGTATTTAGATGATATTTTAATTTACTCACAGTCTTGTCCCAGCACTGCCAACATGTCCGGGAAGTTTTGGAGAAGTTACGTCAACACCACCTCTACGCAAAATTGGAGAAGTGCAAGTTCGAAGTCCCTAGGGTGGCCATCTTAGGCTACATCATTTCTTCAGCTGGCTTCTCCATGGACCCCAGTAAAGTCCAAGCAATCCAAGACAGGGTTCTTCCTACTAACCTCAAGACGATCCAAAGGTTTCTTGGCTGCGCCAACTATTACCGAAGGTTATACGTTCTTTTTCCTCCTTGGTGGCTCCTATTACTGCCCTCACCCGGAAGGGCGCAGACCCAGCTAATTGGTCTTTGGAGGCGTTGGCGAGCTTTTCTGCCCTTAAAGTTGCCTTCACATCTGCACCCGTTCTCAGGCATCAAGATCCTGAGCTGCCGTTCATTGTAGAAGTAGACGCCTCAGATGTAGGAGGAGGCGCCATTCTCTCTCAAAGGGATCCTCAAAGCAAAAAATTGCACCCATTTGCGTATCTGTCCAGGAAATTCTCATCTGCCGAAATTAATTATGATGTTGGGAATAGGGAGTTATTGGCCATCAAGTGGGCCCTCAAAGAATGGTGGCATTGGTTAGAAGGAGCATCTCACATTATTACCATCTTCACTGACCACAAAAACCTTCAGTATATTCAGACCACCGAGACTCTAAATCCTCGACAGGCCCGCTGGGCTTTGTTTTTTACCCAGTTCAATTTCCTCATCACTTACCGACCGGGATCAAAGAATACCAAGGCTTATTCTCTGTCTCTGAGTTTTATGGCATCCCATCCTCAGCCTCCTGACCCGCAACCTATAATTTCCTCGACCTCCATTCATGTTGGTCTAACTCAGGATCTCGGGGTCACACTCCGCCGCTTTCAGAAAATTGCTCCAGCTCAGACACCCGCTGAAAAATTGTTTGTCCCAGTTCATCTGAGGAAGTCGACCCTCATCGAATGCAACGACAACCGCTCAGCAGGTCATCCCAGTATCCAGAGAACCATAGAAATACTTTCTCGCTGGCTTTGGTGGCCCACCTTGTCGTCTGATGCGGGAAACTATGTCCGCGCTTGCCCAGAATGTGCCAAGAACAAATCTTCCAGAATCCGTCTTTCGGGTTAACTTCTACCCTTGCCAATTCCAAACAGGCCATGGAGCCATATTTCCATGGACTTTTTTTGTCGACCTCCCTTTGTTCTCGGGTCATAACACCATCTGGGTAGTTGTTGATCGGTTCAGCAAGATGGCAACTTTATACCCTTACTCAAATTGCCGGATGCCAGAAGTATGGCTACCTTATTTATTACCCATATCTTCACTCTCCACGGCCTTCCAGAAAACAAAGTTTCGGATCGAGGGTCTCAGTTTATTGCACAATTTTGGAGGTCTTTTTGTAATTCCACAGGAATTAATATCAGTTTGTCCTCTGCTTACCACCCTCAGTCAAATGGGCAGACGGAAAGAACCAATCAGTCCTTGGAACAGTTCCTCCGCATCTATGTTTCCAAGTTCCACGATAATTTGTCCTCTCTCTTGCCCTGGGCAGAATTCGCTTATAACAATTCCTGCCATTCTGCAACACACACATCCCCATTCTTCTGTAATCTCGGGTTCCACCCAAAATCTAACTCTTTCTCTTCTGCTGTTTCCGTTGGTGATCCTGGAACACATGGCTTCACTGCCAGATTGAAGTCCGTTTGGAAGAAGGTACATTCCGCTCTGTGTCAAGCCTCTCTTAGGTCTAAAGCCTTCGCTAATCGCCATCGTGGTCCATGTGTATTAAAAGCAGGAGATCGTGTATGGTTGTCGACACGGAACATCAAATTGAGGCAACCTTGCAAGAAACTTGGTCCCCGATTCAGCGGGCCATTTTTGATTGAAAAGAAAGTGAATCCAGTGGCATTCCGACTTAAACTACCACCATCTTTAAAAATTTCCTGTACTTTCCATTGTTCTCTTCTGAAAAAAGCCGTTGCTCCCAGCAAACACAATCAATCCTCCTCTAAAATACCTCGGCCTCTGCTTATAAATGGAGACCGTGAGTTCATCATTGAAAAAATTCTGGACTCAAGGAGGGTTCAAGGGCAGGTCCAGTTCCTAGTCCATTGGAAGAGTTACGTCCCAGAAGAGCGAACTTGGATACCACAGAGGCGTCTTCACGCTGAGAGACTCATTAAAGAATTTTTTAAGAGGTTTCCTATGAAGCCTGGATGTTGGGGTTCTTTGACCCCTCCTCAAGGGGGTCCTCTGATGACGTCCCGGCCGTTGCTACGGTAGCCGGGATGTCACTTCTGGTTTCCACGTCCCGGTTGCCTGGGCAACAACCGGGATGCTACAGACTCCCTGTCGCCACGCCCGGTCAGCTGGTCAAAAGGCGGGCACGCGCGCAAAGGGCTAGTTAGGGGAGAGCCAATCATGGCTATCCAGGTGCCTAGGAGGCAGTTTGTTGGTGGGTCATTTATTATTATGCAGCTGAGCACTGCATTACGATTGGCCACCAACACTTCTATCTATTAGGCTTCTCCTGTGAAGGTTCTTCTCTGATTGGCTGCTTGAACTATTTAAGGCAGTGAGGACTGAGCCTCACTGCCGGTTATAGCGTCCTGTTTACAGTTCTGCTGCCTGCTACTTTATCTCTGTGCTTGGTGTTTAACCTATGATAGATTTCTCGTGTATGACCCTTGCTTGTTCCTGGACTTTGAACCTGTGCTTCTGACCCTAACCAATTGCCTGAACCCGGATTTTGCTTCTCTGCTAGTGCCCCTGATCTTTCGCCTGTCCCTGGATTCCGAACCTGTGCCTGTAACCTCTGACCTTGATTTGTTCTGTGGATACGCTGTCTGCTGCCTGCACCAACCCTGCCTGAACCCCACACTGCTGTCCGCCATAACACCCTATCCCTGGGTTCTCCTTAGCCGGTACACAACTCTCGACCCTCTGTTAGCCTGCTGCCAAGTCTGTCCCCACCACTAGGGACTCCAGTGAACACCTGGCTTTCGGAGTAGACTCCGGGTTTTGTTGTACCAGCTGGAGGAGTTCCTAACACTTCTGATGTGCTTCTTGCAAATTCACCTCTGAAGCTGCAGTGATCATATTTTCTAGGCATATTTTAAAAAAATATATTTTTTTTACTATCATTCCTACACAAAAATGAAACTATACGACAGTATTTTAACTGCTGTATTCTATCAAGCCTAATAGCAAATGGGTGTTTCGCTATCAAAGCCAATGTTACAAAACTTATCCTGTGCTTATGACCTGGTTGTGTGCATATATATATATGTGTATGTCTGACATAAGCCTGTTGTAAACTTGGCGTATATGCACAGATGCTAGAAGCATTTTGAGATGTCTCTGACTCAGCATATGGGTATAAATATCATCATCTATTTATATAGCAGCACTTATTCTGTAGCACTGTACAGAGAACTCACCCACATTTGTCCCTGTCCCATGGGAGCTTACATCCTAAATTTCCTAGCACAAACACACACATACACACAAAGACTAGGGACAATTTGATAGCACCCAATTAACTTACTAGTATGTTGTTGGAGTGTGGGAGGAAACCCACGCGAACACAGGTAGAACATACAAACTCCACACAGATAAAGCCATGTCCAAAACATTACATGCATCCAAATTAGCTCCAGGCTAAAAGAGGATATTCTGAAAACCAGAAAGTGATTCATTCCTATTGCCCAGTGATAATGTTATAGAAATGTATGTGATCACAAAGTGTTTCCTTCTATAATCAATGTGAGGAGCACAATTACTACATAAGGTAATGGGATGGGAACATTAGGGGACAGAAATCATTTTTAAATGTATTCTAGACAAAGTTAGGATTGCTTCTCCAAGTTACAATAACGGATCTCAAGATAAATAGCAAGATGACTTTGTTTCTAAACTGTTTACGCCACATAAAAGTGACGCAACGCACCGCTGCATCCGATCACGAAATCGAACCATTTCCAGGCGTGCAGCACACGGATGTGCAAGCATGCTATGCATTGCTCGTATTAATAAATAGTTTAGCAGAGTTGAGTTGCGTTGAGTTCAGTTTATTTTCCAATAAGTAGCTTTGAGATTACTTTGCAGTAGAGTTCTTAATACAACATTATTTATCTTATTTAAGGTTTTGGTTTAACAGTATATATACAGAATATTATTTACCTAAGAATTATCTTGCAAAAGAAACTCAAGGCTATTTATTATAAAATAAATACAACACAACTGCACTCAACTCAATGCAACTCAACTAAACTATTTATTTATTCATTTCAATGTAGACTAATGTACAGTAATATACATACTATAAATAATGTATTTCCTTACATTTACTTAGCAGGAGAGCTGATTGTGCATCATCTACCAGGGTTTTGTTTAGATTTAAATAAAACAATGTATTACAGATGATAGACCCTTCATGTATGTGACCAATAATGTGTGTGTAATTTATGGCATTAAAATGATGCTTACACTTGTGTATATATAGTATTTACATGTTAATTTGGGGCACTATATGTCCCAGTATGGCCTTGCAGCCATGTATTATGCTTGTGCTTGTAGTACTAGTACTTCTTAATGGCAGCCAGGCCATCCTGGGACCTGTAGTGCACCAGTGATTAAATACTTTCATGTATTATTATTATTATTATTATTATTATTATTATTATTATTATTATCCACTATAACTTCCCACAATGTAAATGTGCATCATTAAGTCTTTTATAATGGTTTATAATGAAAGAAGTGTATTCAGGTGTATGGTACACCCTGGCACTATATGATGAGAGTGTCCAGCTATGTTTATCCAGCGCTTTCAACTTCGGCGTGGACTTAGACTAGACCCTGAGCTGGTAAAAGCTTTAAGTGTGAATTGCTGCTTGCGGCAGAGTATGAATCTGACGTATTGGCAGGTAAATGCCCACTTTGAGTATTTCTTAGGGGTGTCCGTCTATCACTGGCCCCTTTTCCCTTGCAAAGTTTTAGCCTATCGTAAGTGCCCCCTGCGCTCGCTTTCACACATACTTTGATTGCGTACACCATGGCATCTCTCTTTCACGGCTGTATCTGCCAATTCTGAGAATGCGCAGAGTGATTTAGAGTACAATATGCACACAATCGGCAGATACGTGTCTTGATGAATCAGGCCCTTAATGCACACTTCCTTCACATATTTGTGCATGTGCTAAAATAGTCAGGAGCAAACTGAGAGCATATACTTTAAGGGTGCAGTTGTGTAAAGGAGCGGGTAAATAAGCCTAAATTAATGTTTTACTACCAAGATAGATTTAATCATCCTTTCACAATTCCTGTTGTTTACAACCTGAAAAATATAGAGGTCTATTCTTCATTTTTAATGTTCCCCAAAAAACATTACGCATCAAGCCATGGGGGTATCTGCAGTACCTGAATTCTGTTAATCCATGCATTGTCTAACCATTTAACTTACCAGAGGGTCCACGAGAAGGCACCAAGCCTCTATAAAGAACTTATAACATGTCTGATAACAGAAATAACAATTAAAAATTACATTAATTTCTTCTGATTTCTAAAAAACTAGATTATATACATTCACTATTTGTCATGATCAACTACCAGTTTGCCTGCATGAGGAGGTAGTTGAATTTTTAATTGAGAGGTCTTTTGCCTTAGACTGTGTGTTGTTTATAGTAAAAAAAACAACCAATTTACAAATGTTTGAAAAAGGAAAAGGCAAGAGGTAAAGTTCAGATACCATTAGCAAACATTGAAAATGAACAAAAATAAATTCTATTGATGGATCCCTTTCAATGTGTAAACATCCTTTCATCTACATTGTCTGCTTAGTGTCTCCCACTGCTCCATATATCATAGTGTCATAACACTTTTTCTACAAACATAATGAAAATCTACAGTATGTTGACTTCTTTAAATGCCATGTCAAGTATAGTCATTTGTTAGTAAGACATCTTTCACGAAACACATTTGAACTTAATATTTATATGTTTATTTATCTTTACAGTGGTAATAAAAACAAATGTTCTTGAATCACAAATGCACTAACTCAGAGTTTACTGTCATAATATCATTTCCAATGCATTAGTGCCATTTCCAGACACCTGGTAAGCAATCGTATGCTATTACTATGCAACACATCATTTCCATTGGCCTTACTAAAACTGGAATATTATCTTTCATTCAGCAAAGACAGATGCTCCATCTTCAGTAAATCTGTAGGAATAATAACCATTTATGCAAAAGTAAAAGGGTTTATACATGTAAAAAATGTATTTATGCTCTGTGAACAAAGTAAGACATTGTAATATTGTTTGTTAGTCTATAGATTATTGTTCGATGGGCAAAAATAATAACATGAACAAGCTTTATCACACAGTGTGGAGGAGAGCAGCTGTGGCTATCCTTTACTCAATGTCTTATCATTGTCTACTCTATGTACACTGTGCAGTGTGATCGGTTTAGCTGCTTGTTAATTGCAAACTGTTTTATTCAGTTAAACACTCTTTTCCTTATGTTAACACTTTCCTAAATCACCAGAGTGTGAGAACCCCTAGGAAGCAGCCATTATAGGTCTCTATTTTTCTAGTGGAATTGAAGTTTGTATTAATTAGAGCTTTGGATTTTTCCATGACATGTTGGTCATTTTGATACTTGTACTCCATTCCTATAGTATGTTCCTATATTAAACATAAGGTATGTACTGTCTGATTCTATTATTATTGGGGTTTTTTTGCTTTACACCATAACATTAGAGCTATTTTATGTATGCTGACATGTTTTGCTTGTTTGTCTGGTGACTCCATATTTAAGAGCAAGCACTTGGGATGTGTTACTACTTGAAACATCACATAATAAATTCATAATTTATATGGGAAGTTATAATCCCCACAGCACATCTATGGAGTTTGTGACCAACAGTAACATGAAAGCTAATTGTAGGATAAAATTCAAACACGTAAAAGCTCAAAAAATATATAATATAAAAGTTACAGATATGCTAGTCGTTAGAATGGCAGCAACTGCAATCATAAAATATTTATTGATCTGGTGACATCTATTAAAAAATAAACTAGATTTTGGTGGGGTTTAAGAATTCAACAAAAATGATCAATAATCTAAAAATACACAAAAAACCTCACTAATCTTCTAGGTTGGCAGATTAACGTGGGGTGGACTCTTTAACATCACACATATCTACATGCCTACAGATCAACGGAGATCCAATGAGTACATTTTTGAACAGAGTTTTATGAATTTACTTTTGAGTAATGGTAACATGATCACATTTAGTAAAACGACACATTTTAATATAGTTTAATGATATTCCACAGACATATTGATATTATCTTCATTTGTAAGGGTCCTGTAATGGACTAACATTTATTTATTTATTTCTTTATTTATTATTTGACTCACAATTATTATAATCTACACATACTTGAGATTTTAGCCAGATGAGAATATCTTGGCCTTCAATTAGAGGTGATTACCTAAACTAGATATAAAAACCTTATAAAGCTAAAAGAGAGGTAGAGCCAATAGAGAGGCATCAACTAAGGCGAGTTTAGCCAGCGCTAGTTTTACTGCGCCAAATGTCCTTTTCAATGAGATATTAGCACAATGGCAAAAAAGAAACTGGATGGCATAGCAGTATGGTTCAAAAATGACCATGTTGAAAAGACATACCTTTACTTTATGCTCTCCAACTTTACCCTATGCTCTGGAAATTAAATGCACTTTTAAGTGGTTGCACATTTTCACAGTTTACTTGAACTCTAGACACAGATTTGGGGCACAATCAGTGTTTATTTTACTATGTTTCAATAAAACACAAACAAACAAATATAAACCAAATTTAAAAAATATAAATCTGCAATTAAACAATTATTTTGTAGACTTCTGCTTTTGAACATAGAGAAAGCAAAACTAGTAATTCAATTAAATCTGTTAAATAGAGGAGGAGGAAAAACAAGAGAATGACAATTTGTTATTACCATCACACATAATCATCATCATTTATTTATATAGCGCCACTGATTCCGCAGCGCTGCCCCTGCCCCATTGGAGCTTACAGTCTAAATTCCCTAACATACACACAGACAGGCAGAGACAGACTAGGGTCAATTTTGATAGCAGCCAATTAACCTACCAGTATGTTTTTGGAGTGTGGGAGGAAACTGGAGCACCCGGAGGAAACCCACGCAAACACGGGGAGAACATACAAACTCCACACAGATAAAGCCATGGTTGGGAATTGAACTCATGACCCCAGTGCTCTGAGGCAGAAGTGCTAACCACTATGCCACCGTGCTGCCCCACACATGTGTTTATACAAGATAGATAGATAGATTGATGATGATGACAGCACAGTGACGTTGTAACATTGGCGGATCTAGAAAAATGCTGTACCCGGGGCGATTTAGGGGGGGGGGGCTATTTAGGCCCCGCCCCTTTCTAACATCTTAGGCTGCCGACGGCTGCACACTATGTGCAGGTCCGTCCAGCCGTGACAGGCAGGGACAGTGTGCTGCCCGGCTGCTCTGATTGTGTTTTAAACACAGTCAGAGCAGCCAGGCAGCACACTGTCCCTGCCTGTCACGGCTGGACGGACCTGCACATAATGTGCAGCCGTGGGCAGCAAGTGTCTGCTAGGGTGGGCGATCGCCCTGATCGCCCCCCCCCCCCCCCCCTGGATCCGCCACTGCATTGTAATTGGATTTACTGTCCCTGAATTTGACTTTTCCCTCTGCCCACTATATTTATTATTGCATTCAGCTTCCCACTGTGAAAAGAATGAGTATTAGTGTGCAATAAATGCACTTCAAATGCAATGTGAATGTAGTTTGTGTTTAAAGCATGTTCAATATAAAGTCCTATCAGAACGCATGCAAAAAAATTTTTTAGAAAAGATATTAACAACTCTTAATACTTTAGTCAATAATAAAAATACATGTTAAAAAAGAAAAGTTTATCTAAATAAATAAAATACATAAATCAGGTTATCAATGTGAACTATACATAAAATACATTTTTATAGTTCATCTTATTTGCAAACAAATGTTCTGGAAAGCATATGTGTCAGTCATCCCTATCAGTCAGCTCTTACACCTGCCCTGTAGCTGGTCCTAGTGATACGGCTACAAAACACATAGCTAAGAGATATTCTGATCTTGAAGCTGGTTAATGTGCATGCACTCGACTTTGGTACATCCTCACTTTACATTGCCTATGTGCATCTGTTCACTGTTCCGCCCTTCAAGATATAGGAAGTTGGAACCGCCATTTGTGTTTAGATATGAATTACATGCACTAACGCTCATCAGCGTAAGATTCATCTCTGAGCATGTGAAGAGCAATTTCACGCAAGATATGGCATGGAACGGGACTTAGGTCCAAAGATGAATCAGGTCCACTGTACTTTACCACCTATAAAAAAACACATATATATATATATATATATATATATATATATATATATATATATATATATATATATATGATTGATTTTCCTGCACTCTAATTAACAAATACTAAAATTATAAGCTATAAGAACTAAAAAAAAGTTACATTTTTCACAAACAATTTAATGTGTGAATGTACACAACAGCCTGCAAAAAATCCAATAAGTATATAAAAATAGATAGCTGTGAGGTTTAACAAAATACAGTTTTCAAAACCCCTGGAGTTAGTAATTTTCTTCACAGACAAAGGCAATTGTAAAAGCAATTGCAAGTTACGGTGTTAACCCAACATGAACTTCTACATGCAATGTACAATACTAGTGATCTTTGTGTGTTTCCTATAATATCCTGCTTATTGCTCCGCAGTCGCCTTTTAGAATCCAGAAAAATTACAGCCACAGTTACAAACAAAAAATGAAATGTTTCCACATATTTACAAAGGGCGACCACTTCATATTTCAGTGTAACTTCTCAGAGTCACTGACCTTTCATTTTGTTACAGGAAAATATCTTTTGAGTTTCAACAACATTTAACTCTTCTGTATCTTTTACTGAGTTAAGGATATAAAATGTCATGCAGGGAAATTGATGCAAGGATAGCCAATAATTGTGAAAGCATGTAAATGATGATAAGAAAACTATAGAGTCAGTGTTTCATGGACTATACACACACATTATTATTATTATTATTATTATTATTAATTTTTATTTATAAGGCGCCACAAGGCATCCGCAGCGCCGTACAGAGACCATCAAATTACAATACAATTGGAGACAGCACAGTACAGTAAACAGTAAGCACAGTAACTCAGTAAGCTCAATGCACAGCTAGAGAGGGCGGGGAAGGGGGAGGGAGGATCCGCAAACGATGGGGCCAAAGAAGGAGGGCGCAGAAGACAGAGAGACCCCCAAGGGGGAGGAGGGAGCGAGAGTAGACGTGGGGTGGAGGACCCTCAAGGAGGAGGGCTAAGTAGCTGGAGAGCAGAGTTAGAAGTGGTGGAAACAGGAGGAGAGATGGCCCTGCTCAGAGGAGCGTACAATCTAAGGGGAGGGGTGGACAGACAGAGAGATGCAGGGGAGAGAGGGAGATTAGGGGGACGGAGGCAGAAGATAAGGTAGGAAGTTAAGTGGGAGACAGAAAGGCTTTAAGAAAAAGGTGAGTTTTTAGGGCCCGTTTGAAACTGGACAGATTAGGGGAAGTTCTGATGGAGGGAAGGAGCTTGTTCCAGTGGAGGGGGGCAGCGCGGGTGAAGTCTTGGATACGCGCGTGGGAGGAGGTTATAAGGGGGGAAGAGAGGCGACGGTCAGAGGCAGAACAGAGAGGGCGGGATGGAGCATGAATAGAGAGGAGGGTGGAGATGTAGGGCGCAGTGGAGTTGGCAAGAGCCTTGTAGGTGAGTTTGAGGAGCTTAAAGAAGATTCTGAAGGGGAATGGGAGCCAGTGAAGGGCTAGGTAGAGGGGGGAGACAGAAGAGTAGCGGCGAGAAAGAAAAATAAGCCTAGTGGCAGCGTTAAGAACAGATCGAAGGGGATCGAGATGAGAGTGGGGGAGGCCAGTGAGGAGGAGGTTGCAGTAGTCCAGGCGGGAAATGATCAGAGAGTGGATAAGGCATTTGGTGGCATCTTGGAAAAGTGGGAGGGGTGGAAGAGAGAGTGGAGGAGGAGATTTCAAGTCAGATGGCCTCGATATTAGAAGAGAAGAAGGAGGCGAAATCAGAGGCAGTCAGGGAGGAGGGAGGGGGGGAGGGGGCCAGGAGAGTGCTGAAGGTGGCGAAGAGGCGGCGGGGTTAGAGGACTGGGAAGAGATGAGGGATTTAAAGAAAGATTGTTTAGCGAGTGAGAGGGCAGAGCTGTAGGATGAAAGGATAAATTTAAAGTGGAGGAAGTCAGCCAGGGAGCGGGATTTTCGTTTGGTGGTACGGGAGCATTTTTGGAGGAAGCGGGTAAATTTGGAGTGCCAGGGTTGGGGTTTGGAGCATCTGGGGTGGACGGAGTTGGCGACCGCGTCCAGACCGGAGGTGAGGGTGTGATTGTAGAGGGAGACCGCCTGGTTGGGGCCGGCCTGGGAGGAAAGGGGAGAAAGGAGGGTATCGAGAGAGGAGGACAGAGAGGCAGGGTCAAGAGCATCGAGATTGCGTATGGACAGAGTAGGTTTGGGCAGGGGGAGGGAAGCAGGAGAAGAGGAGAGAGAGAAGGAGAGGAGATGGTGGTCGGATAGAGGAAAGGGAGAGATGGAGAAGTCGGAGAGACTACATAGGTAGGAGAAGACAAGATCAAGGGAGTGACCAAGGCAGTGGGTAGAGGAGGAGGTCCATTGGGAGAGACCAAGGGAGGAAGAGAGGGTGAGCAGTTTGCTGGAAGCAGGGTAGGTGGGGTTGTTGATGGGGATGTTAAAGTCACCGAGAATGATCGAGGGGAGATCGGAGGAGAGACGGTGAGGAAGCCAGCTAGAAAAGTTGTCAAGGAAGAGGTAGGTGGGGCCAGGGGGGGTGGTAGATGACAGTGATGCGGAGGTGGATGGGGTAGAAGAGGCGGATGGAGTGAGCTTCAAAGGAGGAGAAGGAGAGGGAGGGTTCAGGGGGAATGACACAAAAAGTACAGGTGGAGGAGCGGAGGAGGCCAACTCCACTGCCTGGGCGGGCACCAGGCCTGGCGGAGTGGGTGAAGGAGAGGCCACCATAGGAGAGGGCAGCGGGGGAAGTAGTATCAGAATCGGAGAGCCAGGTTTCAGTAACGGCAAGAAGGTTAAAGGAGTTGGATAGAAAGAGGTCGTGGATAGCAGTCAGCTTGTTGCGGACGGATCTGGCATTCCAGAGGGCACAGCAGAAAGGGGGAGAGGAGAGGGGGGAAATGGGGATGAGGTTAGCAAGATGAGCAGCTCGCGGGGGAGGGCGGGGAGGAATGGGAGAGGTAGGGCGGGGGGAGAGTATGGGTATGGAGTGAGAGCGGGGAGGCATAGTAGGGAGAGAGAGTAACAGAACAGTGAGATAGTGGGGACAGTGAAAAACAGGTAAGAAAAATGGCAGGAAGACAATGAAAAGGTGGAAAATAATAACGAATTAGGGCGTGGAGGGCATGGAACAACAGTACAGTAAGATAACAAGGACAATGAAAACAGGTAAGAATGATAGCAGAGCAGTAAGATAATATGGACAACGGATAACAGGTAAGAATAAGCAGGGAGACAATAGCAAGATGGAGGGCAATAACCAATTAGGGCGTGGAAGGCAAGGAATAATAGAAGGAGAGGTAATAAGGACAATGGAAATAGGCAAGAATAATAACAGGTAAAAGTAGTTGCTGGTAAATATAAAATCAGGAAAAACAAGATAAAGGCATATATATAGTAGAATAATAACAGGTAAAAAGTAGTTACTTGTAAATGTACAATCAGGAAAAACAAAATAATGGCATATAAAATAATGTTTTATATGCAGGTGATGCAGTTAAACCAGGGATTCAGCAGAAGAAGGGTTAATTGACAAGCCGGGTCGGTACACAGTAGATCAGTTGATGCAGATAAGTCATGGATTCAGCAGGAGAAGGGTTAATTGACAAGCCGGGTCGGTACACAGTAGATCAGTTGGTGCAGATAAGCCAGGGATTCAGCAGGAGAAGGGTTAACTGACAAGCCGGGTCGGAACACAGTGGATCAGCCGGTTTGGATGAGCCAGGTAATAAGCAGGAGAAGGGTTAACTGACAAGCCGGGTCGGTACACAGTAGATCAGTTGATGCAGATAAGCCAGGGATTCAGCAGGAGAAGGGTTAATTGACAAGCCGGGTCGGTACACAGTAGATCAGTTGGTGCAGATAAGCCAGGGATTCAGCAGGAGAAGGGTTAACTGACAAGCCGGGTCGGCACACAGTAGTTCAGTTGATGCAGATAAGCCAGGGACTCAGCAGGAGAAGGGTTAATTGACAAGCCGGGTCGGTACACAGTAGATCAGTTGATGCAGATAAGCCAGGGATTCAGCAGGAGAAGGGTTAACTGACAAGCCGGGTCGGCACACAGTAGATCAGTTGATGCAGATAAGCCAGGGACTCAGCAGGAGAAGGGCCAACCGACAAGCTGGGTCGGCACACAGTAGATCAGTTGGTGCAGATAAGCCAGGGACTCAGCAGGAGAAGGGCCAACCGACAAGTTGGGTCGGCACACAGCAGCCCACCCGATGCAGACAAACCAGCCACATGTATATCTATCTATCTATCTATCTATCTATCTAAGCTGTCTTCTGCTAATTTTTATTTTGCAGTAAGGGAGTATATTGTTACTTATAATACATGAGTTTCAATGCGAAACAAAACAAGCAGTTACCTTCATTGACATTTATACATTTCCATTCCAGTTCCAAGCTTATTAATAGATATAAGATGTTTGAATCAATTTATTTAAAATAGCACAAGTCAAGTTGACATTGATAAATGCATTTTATACTCAGAGTAAAGTTATTATTTCCCTTTATGTGATAGAAAAAGGACAAAAACATGTGTTTAAATCCTAAATAAATATGTTTTTAATAAGGTATAGTGCATTGTATAGTCATTGCTTCAAATATATTTTTAAGAATATTTTTGATATTTCCACTTTTATTGAATACCTCTTCCACCTCTGAAGGAGGTGAAAGAATATTACAAGGTTTACATTGTTTAATTGTGGCTGTTTATTCATATTCATGAGTTAATGCAGTTTATCTTTATATGTTAAATAAAATTTAGTATGCTAGAGATCTTCTCTGCATACCTTCCAATATTGAAGGAGGCAAAATTGGGACATAATTTGGTCACACGCTGATCCGCCCCGTCACAACCATGAGTCACTGAACCTTGCCCACATTTTCTGTAAATATGCTTCCACATCAAGATATGTTGTAAGTGTAAAGTATAAAGATACAGCAGTCATCATCATCATCAATTTGATGAGGGCAGAGGAAGAAGATTTTTTAGGGATTTAGGTTACTAAAGTAGTAAAGTACTAGGGTCCATATACATGCTAGGAGGCTAGGGCTTGTGTTGAAGCCGCCACAACATTTTCTTTTGTTTGCATTCAATTTCTATTTTTATTTTATATTTTTTTTTAAGGTGGGGTTGGGGGTCATCTCCTGAGGGTGTAGGGACAGTCACTGAGAGTATGGGCAGCATAGCTCTTGGTCTCAAAGATGAGCTTTCCTAAGAACTTTCCTGCATGCTTTGAAGCGTGACAAGTGGCTGCATCAGCAATGGATGGATGTATGAAGAAAGTACACCTCGCTGGCCCATGAGCTGTAGCCCATCCCTAAAAGGTAATTTTAGGTATATAAATTGGGGGCTGAATTATAAAGGATAAAAATTAGTGTTATTGTTAAAGGACATGTTTTCACTTTACCCTATATATTAATAGGGTTACCACCGGTGAGCCCATCTATCAATGATTGAATCAGTAAACCCTGTTCTGGTAATACAATCTTCGGATGTTGTTAGTAGAAAAGAAGCATTAAAAAATTGCTTTATTCTTAAAGTAGTTTTATTTAATTATTTTTATTTTTCACCCTCCACAATGGTTATAGTTCAGCCACTGAGTACTTTTTAATCCTAAATAAGAAATACAATATATATATATATATATATATATATATATATATATATATATAATACTGCTTGTGCACTTAACTTGATCAAAGATAATGTAATCTCTTTGTAGTTTTTTTTTCTCTCTGTTTACTGTCTTCGCTCTTCTCCAGCGCAGGGGGCGGGGTTCAGTTTCCTAGTGGAAGTATCCTGGTGTCATTCATCATAGCAATATCGGATGACTGTAATAGTGAATAACGCTGCCGCATAGGCCCAGATCATCACTGTACCACTACCTCACTGGCCCAAGAGCTTCAATAGGCGTCCAGCCTGGGTGGCACATCCATCCCCTGCCAAGTCTTCCCTGGTCTCTGCATCTCTCTGTGCAACCCTGTATCTCTGTATACATGCCCCCCTGCCCAGACCACCCTAGTCTCTGCATCTCTCTGTTTGACCCTGTATCTTTGAGTACCCTGTGGCTTTATCTGTTTGTGTGTGACACTGTGGCTGTGTGTGTCTCTGTGTAATTTTGTGTGTCACTGTATGTGTGTATGCTAAGGGAGAAATTAGTCCAGGGTGAGAAGAGAAATGGATTGCAGCAGAGGATGCTGACGGAAAAGTGCTGGGGGTAGAAATGAAAAGCCAGCAAATGGTTAACACAGTAAGAATTTCTGCAGGTGAAGGTCTGATAAGTAATATTAATTAATGCACCCCTGGATTAATTCATGTACTCCAAAGTGCGTGAATTATTCATATAAGTCATAACCCTCACTCAGGTCACTTCACACCCACACTGTCAATTGTTTTCTTATCACTCTCTTTTGTAATAAATTTCACCCCTCAGCTTAATTACAATAAATACTTCAAATTGTGAAATATAGTGAAGCTAAATAATCTATTGGTGATCTTAAAAAAAAAAACTAACTGTGAACTGTGTGCTTTGGGTGATTTTTTCCACAAGAAAGAGGCATTCTTGTGAACAATGTATTGTAAATAAATTATTGCATTTGGTTTTGTTTGTATTTTGATCTTATTATATATATGCTACCATTGTTAAATACCTTAATGCAATTAGCTATATTTTTTGAATATTTGGGTGTTCTGCGTTGCTTTACCTGGACACACCAATGGTTGTTCAGACATTTAATCATTCATTCATTCTATAATGTCAAAATTAGAATTGTCAAGAAATGACAAATGTTGAAAAGAAGGGAGATAAGAGCATTGGTGACAGCCAGCTCCAAGGAACCTGGGGTTCACCATATAATTGTTTTTTCCAATTCAAAAATATATTTAAAAACAACATGTGATCCTAACATTAACTGCAGAGTTTTTACCCCTTTTATGACCACACCATATTTTACATTTTTCAATTGCTCTATTCAAGTGTGCATTAGGATTTCATTTCCACAGAAGTAAATTTGATATGGTATTTTGTAGGCCAAGTAGAGCTTTATTTTAGTAGCACATTTATATAAATATACTCTTTGTTTATAGGCATTAGGAAGGAAAATCACTTTTCCAAGATTCTTCCAAGATAGCTAATTTCACATAATTACAACAACCACCAACATTTAATCTTTTAGGGCCTGATTCATTAAGAATCTTAACTTAAGAAACTTCTTATTTCAGTCTCCTGGACAAAACCATGTTACAATGCAAGGGGTGCAAATTAGTATTCTGTTTTGCACATAAGTTAAATACTGACTGTTTTTTCATGTAGCACACAAATACTTGATAGCTTATTTGTACACTGAAATTTAAAATTGATATTTGTATATCAACACCAGGGGGTAAATGTATGAACCTCCGGATTCTTCAACTCCGGCGAGTTCAGCGTCTTCAGCGCTTAAATTTAAAGCAGCGCTGCCTTGTAAAGGGAAGTCTCCCTTTACAAGGCAGCGCCGCTTTAAATTTAAGCGCTGAAGACGCTGAACTCGCTGGAGTTGAAGAATCCGGAGGTTCATACATTTACCCCCAGGGCTGGTTAGAGCTTTCTAAATTATATGTACCCATTTTTTTTCCAAATAGGGCCTCCAACATTCCAGCATCCAGACAAGCAGCAACTGAACTAAAGAGACCAGCAGCCACAAATGTTGAAAGTGAAAAGACAGGTAGGAGAGAGCAGGACAGTCTGCCAACTGTCCTGAATCTGATGGTCAAGTCCCGAATTTTGGTGACTGTCTCATTTAGTGAGATTTGGTCCGACTACAAGGACAGTTGGGAGGTATGTCCCGCTTCACACTGTACTGCTTGTGAAGGCAGAGCTGCGTGCAACTAACAGTATTGCACACAGTATTGCCTGTGTATTTGCTCCCTGTCTTAATTACCCCAGGCTCCCTGAGCGTTAATTTAGCTCTGGTTAGCAGGAGGGAGCGGATAGCTCTCTGAATAGAACACAGTCTGCAGAGCAAGCCGAGGAGCTCTAAGTCTCACAAGATTTGGTAATCTCGTGAGACTAAGAGCTTCCCTGCTTACTCTACAGGAAGTTCCCACCCTGATGGATGTCAGCAGCACCAGAAGCATAGATAAGTACAGTGGGCTGGGGGTGTCATAATGTGCCTCGGGGGATGGCGTGATAAATGTAATGTAATGCGGCGGCACAAAGATTCTTTCCTGCTGGAACTGAGGTAGGCCTGTGCACTTTAAATGACAGGGCTGATTTTTAGTACCAGTCCGGCCCTGCCACTAACTACTGTATTAAGTTAAAACGACTCAATAACTCTGCTACTCAAATATACTCACAAGCACACGTTATCTTCCTTGTTAGCCAAAGTTGACATACCACACTATAGCATTCTAAGGGTTAACACAACCAGGTAATACTTCTCTTCTCAAAAAGCTTATGGATTAATTAGAGTAACAAGGATAAATGTATTACATTTTAGATTTAATAGAAAAAAGTACAGGACTTTGGATATAATAAAAGCATATAACAAAAGACATAAATAAAAGGATACAAATTACAGAAAATAGAACACTTACATAGGATTGTATATTCTGTATGCCCAGGGAACAGCAGAATTGGAACAGCTTTTATCTGGCTTGAGATGCAAAATATTGAGGGTCTTACAAGGTTTTTAAGATCCATATTATAATATCAGCCCTTCTTCTGTGATGTAACTGAGATGAGGTTATTCCTATGCTAACAAAGCTTGATTCTCTTTTGTCTTAACTGAAAGCACTGCTCCCCACATCATCTTTCTAATTGGTAACAACTTTCCACAAGAACCTTAATTTATATAGATATGCTAGATTTAGGGTAGAAGGGTAATTGGGTTATCAGATGGAAACCCACAGAATTGGTGACTCTGTTTTGTCTGTGAAATTCCTATGCTAAGCTGCCATTCTGAGACAATTTGTCCCCTTTGAAATATTCAACCTGGTTCCAGACCCCTGGGCTTACTGGACACAGTCTAAAGCATTTTATTTGAGGAAAACTCATTTAATGGCAGTAATAGCTTTATTTTTTTAGTTCAAGGCTATGCCCTGACCATGACACTAACAATAAAGCATGAAGGAGCTGAGGCTGTAGGTGAGCTCCTGGAGGGCCAACATTGTCATATAGAGAATAGAAGCTCTGATGGATGGATCTCCTCTGCACAGCAACACTAGAAATCTAATTACATTTTGGGCTAACTTAAATTTACCTCAGATTAAAAATGTTGAACCTATAGCATAGTGTAAATTTACCATTTGTCAGGTGTAGGCTGGTTACTGTTACAAGCAGATACCTGTGAGTGAGATGCTCTTTGTTCACACTACAGGCGGTATTGCTAAATATGGTATAAACATTTGACATACACCAGTCCCCTGCTACATTCCAGATAACATTTTGTGTACTCACAGCTTATATGCTCACAGCTTATATGCTCACAGCAGAGAAGACTGATGGCATCTCTGGCACTGTGTGCCTACTGGTTGCCAATTTGGAGAAGAGCTGAAGTCTAGATAGTGAACATCACACATAGGGCCTGATTCATTAATGAACGTAAATACTGATGCATGCCATATTTTGAGTAAAATTGGTTTGCACAGGCCCAGAAATGGACTATAGGCCAGTGATCACAAAAAAAGTCCCATTCACTTTGAGTGCAAAGGACACTTATGACAGATTAAGATTTCAGGGGCGGAACAGGGAGGAGAATGGGCTTATGCACATAGTCAATGTACACAAAGGCCGTGCCAAGCTCGAATGCATGCAGTAGTGGGTGTTTCAAGCTTTGGATATCTCCAAGGTTCGTATTTTCTGTCATATCACTTGCACTTGCTACAAGTCAGGTGCAAGTGCTGATTGATAGTGATGATGGGCGTGTAGGCAAGCTAGAACATGTGTTTGTAATCAGAAGCAACTGTAAAAATTCATTTTATGTACAGTAGACATTAATAATATCATGATAAATGTATTGCATTGGGGAATTAAACAAATACTTTTTTATGTTTTCTCATTAATGACTATATTATTAACAGGTGACAATTATTGAATACTTTTTTTCTGTGCTTCTGCTTGGACGTTGTATTTCACATATGTATTGGAGGTACGCTGCAATGTATTGTGTTTGTTAGAGCAGAGAATACCTAGACTCGTATTCAACAAGAGACGTTTCATCAGATTTGTTTGTAGTTAAAAATGGACATGAGTATGCCCAAATTACATGCATTTATTTTTTTAATTATTCCACCAGCTACGGGTTGGGGGGTACTGGTGAAGGGTTGTGCAGCTGCCCAGTGTGAGTGGGCCCACCTGGTATCCTATTATATGCAGAATTACTGTGGATTTAGAATGCATGGTGGAAACAGGAGTGGCAGAAGCGGCTGTCCTATGTGAGTTTAATTATAGTGACAATTATTAGCAATACAAGCAACATAAACAAAGATCATGTAAAATGTTTATTTATTTCAAAAACAAAAACAAAACTGTTATGCCACAGCTATTTTTAACTGTGAATTAAATGCACAGCGTAGTATAATTAAACACATGTTGTCTACTAATAAAAAGACAACAACATATTTTCCACTTTCAGTAATAATGATATATTGTTTGTATATTGTTTTTCCCATAAAGTCTGTGGATAAGCAAAATATTCTTGGCAGATTTTGCAGTGGTAAAAGGCATCCCACTGCCAAGAGGTTTCTGTTTACAGCACACAACAAATCTTATTGCAATTTAACCTCCAAATGGCATCTTAAATATATACTTGCATACAATGCTTAATTAGTTTACTTGCATAGTAACTTATTTCTTAATAAGGAATTCAATGCATGCTTGGCAAAAAAAGAGAGAAAATAATAGATTATGTCTGCTGAGTTTTAAAGCCACACTGCTGAGTAGGATTTTGTGCCCACCATAATTTTTTTGTAATGCAAATTATTATTTGCTGTGATGTATATCGTCATATAGGATTATATAGTTACTGCTAATAAGAAACACAGTCCAATAGGCACTCCAGTCCAAAAAGATTTTTTAATGTTAAAATCACTCTTATTAGAAGTTTGAAATAAAGAATTTTTTATTCACATTTTACACTTGGTCAAAACAGCTATTTTGAAGATTTTTAATGAGTGCACTCATTAACAAACAAATTGTTAATGTAAGCTGCCGCGACTGCGGGCACCGCCGCGACTCCTACCTGCCTCCGGTGAGTGTCCCAGCCGTCGCTATGACGACCGGGAGGTCACTTCCAGTCCCGACGTTCCGGTTGGCTAGGCAACGACCGGGACGCCTGCAGTTACCTGTCGCAGCGCCCGGCCAGCTGTCAGACAGCCGGGCGCGTGCGCACAGGGTTTGTATGAGCTCACCCAATAGTGGCTGATTAAGGGGCATCTTGTGACCTATTTACCGGCTGTATGCCAGTTATTTTATGTATATCTACCTAAAGCTATGCAAGCACAATTGTTTTACTTATAACACTGTCAGGATTCCCAATATAAGACCACTGACAAAGCGTAGTGAACAAAGTGGTTTTTATTAAATACCAGTACACATGTTTCAGGATGCAATTCGGTAGGGTAAGGCAATATCAGCAAGAGAACTCAGTAACAACAGATGCAGATAATGGCAATAGTACAGTTCAAGAGTCAGTACTGAGAGGTCAGAAGACAAGTCTGATACTGAGGCCGAAGAGGCAGGTGAAATCACGGTTATTAGGATACCTGGATAACCGGGAGCCTCAGACACACAGCACTGTGAGAAGCCTCAAGCAGACAGCACTGTGAGAAGCCTCAGAGCAGACAGCACTAAGTGATAACTTGGGCTAGACCGAATAGAGTGGCAACTTGGGCTGAACCACATAGAGTGGCAAATCGGGCTGAACCGCATGGAATGGTAACTCGGGCTGAACTGCATGGAATGGCAAATCGGGCTGAACCGCATTAAGTGGCAATGTCTCTGGAGCAGACTAGAGGGACAGGGCCCTCTCTGGAGCGTACTGGATGGACAGCGCCGCCTCTGGAATGGACTGGAGAGACAGGGCCCCCTCTGGAGCAGAATGGAGGGACAGGGCCCCCTCTGGAGTGAACTGGAAGGACAGGGCCACCCCTGGAGTGAACTAGAGGGACAGGGCCCCCTCTGGAGCGGACTGGAGGGACAGGGCCCTCTCTGGAGCAGAATGGGGGGACAGGGCCCTCTCTGGAGCAGACTGGAGGGACAGAGCTCCCTCTGGAATGGAATAAATGGGCAGTGCCACCTCTGAAATGTACTCTAAAGGCAGCATCCCTTCTTAAACTGACAATGTCTCCAGAGTGCAGGTAGAGACTGACACCTGGGAGCTGGAGGAACAGGCAGGCACCTCGGAGCAGGAGACTGAGGCAGGCACCTCGGAGCAGGAGACTGAGGCAGGCACCTCGGAGCAGGAGACTGAGGCAGGCACCTCAGAGCAGGAGACTGAGGCTGGCACCTTGGAGCAGGAGACTGAGGCTGGCACCTTGGAGCAGGAGACTGAGGCTAGTACCTCAGGACAGGCAGCTGAAACTGGCAGATTAGACCTCAACCCAGGCTGAAATGTAGAAATGGAAGGCAATGTGTAAATTAATCCGGAATGAAGAGGAGAGTAAACTGGAGACAGTTCTGTAGAATGTCATGGTCTGCGGAATGGACAGTCTTGTAAAAAATATACATCACTGGAACAGTAAAGACAAAGTTTATTGGTTTTTCTGCGCCATAGCTCCTCTTCAGTCAGATGGGGGCATGGAGCACCTGAGAACCTGGAGTTGGCTACACCGTGGTTCTTAGTTGATTGCAATCTTGTAGAGACATTATTGAGAGGTGCTGCTTGCACAGATTCATAAGCAAATAAATTTGGTTGAACCGTGGGTGGAGACATTTCTGGGCAGAGATATCTTGAGTCCACTTTATTACAAGGTAAAATCTCTGGAGGATGTACTGCAGTGATAACTTTCTTCCTGGAAAAGGATTTTTCTCTCCAGAGCTGGTATTCCATGAAGTACTTGGAATGGAGACGAGAAGTTGTTTAAGCACCTTAATTAGCAAAAAGGAGACTTAAAAAATTTGAAAGTGGAGTTGGAGAATGTCCACTTGGAGCATCTGGAAGAGGGGAATTTCAGAAAATATAGTAGCCATGGTATAAACTGAATACTGAGTTAATAAGCCAATATGCTGGGAAACCTCAAAAACAAGGGTTGAAAGCGTGCAATAGCAGGCACAATTTTATGGCCAGATCATACTGTCAGGATTCCCAATTTAAGACCACTGAGAAAGCATAGTGAACAAAGTGGTTTTTTTTAAACACCGGCACACAATTTTCAGGATTCAATTTGGTAGGGTAAGGCAATAATAGTAAAATAACTCTGTAACAACAGATGCAGATAATGGCAATAATATCATTCTCAAGAGTTAGTACTGAGAGGCTGGAAGACATGTCTGATACTGAGGCTGGAGAGGCTGGTGAAATCACGGTTATCAGGATACCTGGATAACTCAAGAGGCAAAAGGAATCACGGGTGTCAGGACTCAGAAGACACGAGGCACTGGAGCAGTCACGGGTGTTAGGACTCAGGAGACACAATGGTGTAACTACACAGGTGCTGGAATAGCTGGGTACTTCACTCTGGCTGGCCACACACGGGTGCTTTCCTAGGCCCGGGAAGCCTAGGTACCTTCTAAGGTTCTTATTAGTCACTCAGGAAAATGCAGTTAGAAAGTAAAACAATACATTTATTGTAATAAAAACAACACTAGAATATTATGTGCACACAGTAAATAAATGCCAGGCAGGTTTACCACATCATCTGTCCCTTACCTCACTAGCTTAAGGAGCTACAGTCACCTGGCTGTCCAGACCTAATGACCCATGGATCTGCCGATGTATTTCACTGGTAGAGCCACCAGCCACCCTGCAGCTTCCAGCCATCAATTCCCAGAATGAACATCACCTCCCCCTCTGGAATAGCTCTTTAGATCTTGGGTCAAATTTCCATAGTCTTTTCCCCTCCCTGGGCAAAACCCTGGGTCTCTCCTTTTAAACATTGGTAAGTCCTGGACTAGAGGGTTGAAGAGGGGAGTGGAGATGAGCTGTACCTCCACAGAAGCTCCTCTGTTAGATTGTAAACCAAATGTCTGCCGTAGTCTTGTAAGATCAATGACTACTAATTAGTCTTCCCCTCACCAGTATCTTGCAACCTGATCCCTACCCATAACCCACTTGGTTTCACTTTAAGGACAATGAATAACAGCGTCCATGCAATATCAACAAGATACAATAAACAATAAACATATTTACAATAAGCTACAATGTCCACTTATCCACATGTAATTAGACACTGCAGTTGTATTCTGTTCGGCTGGGGAATAAAAGCAAGGGCTATCAAAAGTACATGCTATAATCCACATTTTGTGAGAAATGAGGGACAGGATGGTTACAGTGGTTACAGTGTTATCAAACTCGTTTTGTCTCCCTGGGTAAGCAATACACTGCATACACAGTGTCACAGAAAAGTCAAACGAGCCAGGGATCTGAGACAGACCTTCCACCACGATACTAGGGAGAAGCAGGTGCAGAGTCACAATCAAAGCCGAGTCAGGGGTCTCAGGAACAGGTGCCCAAATGGAGGGACGAGCAGAGGTTAGTATCAGGTGATCAATCAGGATAACATACAGTAAATCAGCACAGGTAATGGCAACAGATGATCTGGCAAAGACTGCTGGGACAAGCAGGCTAATGAGCCTAGCTCTTTAATGAGCTAATGAGCCTAGCTCTTTAATGAGCTAATGAGCCTAGCTCTGGCAGGTAAGAGACCAGTCTAAGTACCACAGTGGCCCCTTTGGTGGAACAGTAGTACTACAGACAGGATACGTACAAAGGCAAAAGTCCAATATAGTACCTGGCAGACAGGAGCTGCAGGTGGCACATCGTGACATTTAAATAATGGCTGAAAAAAATTCCAAAAAATTAAGTTTCCTTGTGTTCACATTTTGTACTTTGAAAAACAACTGGCCCTTGGTATTGAGGACACAGCAACCTAAAAGTGACTGTTAAGGGCAATGCAGATGTGATCCTCAACTACTAGAAATCAGGATATCAGGCACACTAGATGAAGGAGGAACTACCACGAGCATTGGTATGATGGCAGGAAGAGGTTTATAAAGGCTGCAGCACCAGGATGCAGGATGATTTGCTGCATAAATGCAATAATTAACAGTCTGGAAATACTTTGGTTGCTATTTACCTAGCAACCATGAATAATTGAGGTATTGGCTGCATTTGCGATGAGGACGCCAATGGAGATGTTAGGCAACAGTTCAGAATGCAGCAGTGGACATCATACAGGTACACCAAACTTAGAATGAACACTGCAGCTTACAAGAGTAATGCTGGTATTTGATCGGACATGCAGCGGAGACTACAGCATGCTAAGACATATGATGGCACACTCCATCACTGGTTGTCAGGGAAAAGTGCCAGTTACAGATCTGATAGTGGTGGTGAACAAAGGATTCCAGAATACATGCATTTAATAGGACATTTATTAGGACAATGGTCCTAATAAATGCATGTAAGATTTTACACATGTGCAACTCCTCCTTTTTTTCTATAATGAAACGGAGCAAAGAATGACTTAAGACAAGTTTAAGTGATCATCTCATAAGACCCCTGCCTTTTGGTGTAAGTGTATACCTGGAGAAATATATATTGAGTTTACCACGTGGTGTTGCATGTTATATATAACTATTCCACGGGTGAAGAGGGGAACATCAAAGCATTCAACAGTATAGATGTTTGATAAGAGATACACTAAAGCTTTGTTCTTTTCCTTTTATGGAATATATTGAAACGAATTGGTGTGAGAATCAAGAGGATTTGACATAAGGTGAAAGACACTGTCCGGAGTGGACTGCGATTTGGGACAGTGCGTTTTTATATTAACGTTTTCTCTGGACTTTTTTGGACTTTTTTATATTTATTCTTTATTTATTCCTCAGATTGTTTTTTGGTTTATTGTATGTACATATCAATAGCGCCATCTAATTCATTTCCTATTTTATATGGTCACATTTATTAATGTGCCCATTCCTAATCCAATCTATTAATATAAAATAGTAAGCCTACATCTAATGTAAAGTATGCATTTTCATTAGAAATTTTGTATGACAAAAGTTTAGTTATTAAAACAAGAGCAAATTCACAATTGACTTATTATATTTTAATGCAATTGTGTCCAGATGATAATGGAATTTGACAGTTTGAAATGTATTTATAGATGTTGCCAGCTCCATCTAAATTCTTATAGGATTATCCAGGATTTTGTGGGTTTATCACCACAGACACACAGGATTAACAGCCTCATGAAGTCAAAAAGAATTATTCAAATGCTGATGTATGTTTTTAAAATAGAAAGTACTTTAACTATTCATGCCATTATTATCATAATACCATTAATGTAATCATCTTTTAAATAAGGTAATTACCCTTTTCCACTGTTTAAATCTAAACACTAATTAATGTGCTAATGTTTTAGAAATATGGTGTTTCTTTAAGCAGTCCAGCGGTCATTTAAAAAATACACTAGCTTTTCACCGCTATTTGAATGCCCTTTTCAAGCTACCTTTTTAAATGGGGAGTGTTTACTATGTGTACGCTATATATCTTGAATGAATTAATTATTTTTTAAATAAATAATTGGCAGCGGGGTCAGATTGGAACTTAAAGTGGCCCTGGACAGGATTCTGAAAATGGTCTCACATGGACAGGACAATATAAACTGTAAACAATGCAAACATATAATAATGCGGGGTTAGCACACCATTATCCCTAGTCACATCTGTGGTATATGAGGCTAATGCAAAATGCAATGGTTGGCAGAGTCACAGCAATGCAAGAGGGAGCATATCACAGTCCCTAACACACTAGCAGGCAACTTACTTATTGCTGTATTCTTTGGAAATGTAACCACCTAGAAAGCTGAGCTGTGGTGGCCTGCTCCTCCATCAGGTGACGTAATAATAAGATCTACATTTCAGCTCATGCGCTTACAAAGGTCCAGAACAGTGGTCACTGTCTGCATGTCCTATTTCTCCATCAATCACATATATGTTATAGGATACAGTCACAGCACCTTCAGAATCTGCAGAACTATACCACAGAAGATGAGAGGAGAGATGCAGCAAGGAAAGTTATCTCTCCTTTTCTGGTTCACAGAGAGAAGACATGATTCCCATGCTGACTGTACCTACTGCGTTGGAAGGGTAAGGTAGCAAGGCGAAGGGAGGAAGAGAGTAAGATGGAAGGTAGAGACACAGTAGGGGGAAAGAGAGAGAGTAAGAGACGTTAGAAAAAAAAACATTTAAAGGACTGTGGACTGTTGGTTGGTGGACTGTGTTTTTCTCTCCTAGTTGATTGGAGCTTTTACAACCCACTGATGGTTTGTTGTCTGGATTTTGGAATGTTGGGGTCTGTTTGGAAAATGCATAGGTACATGAAATGTGAAAAGAATTTAACATAAATCCTCATCGCCATCATCATCGATTTAAATAGCATTAATTCCGCAGCACTGTACATACAGTATTTGTCACTCACATCAGTCCCTACCGCATTGGAGCTTACAGTCTAAATTCCCTAACACACACACACAAAGACTGGGGTCGATTTTGATAGCAGACAATTAACCTACTAGTATGTCTTTGGAGTGTGGAAGGAAACTGGAGGACCTGGAGAAAATCCACACAAACACGGGCAAAACATACAAACTCTACACAGATAAGGTCTTGGTTGGGAATTGAACTCATTACCTTGGAGCAGAGCAGTATAAAATACATGCATGATAATATAACAAACATTTATTACACAAAGTCTATATAAGGTCACATAAGATCTGTGGCTACTGAATGACTGCCACAGAAGGGCTGCCAAATTTTGGCCTGAGAACACTAAACACAAGAAAGCGGCCAAGGCTCTTCTAGCAATGCATCAACAACATAAATATATGTCTGATTATATATAGTTAATAAAATATGTGAAACATTTTATGGCTAAGAGCTACAATCAAGTACAAAATCTTCCAGCCTATCTGACTAGTATTAAGCATTCTAGTGAACTCTGTACAATACCTATATAAAATGCACACAGCATACTAGTGATCACCACACTGTGCAGAGAGCCTCACTGTGACTGCCATATGTTAAGGTACTTCTTCTTTCAATTATAAACGTCCTTCAGCTTGTCTGTGATTTATTATAAAATAGTTTATAATTTATTTTGAATCACCTTTTTATAGAGCTTATTGCGTCACTACATTAATTATTTCTCCCAAGCCTTTTAAGGATATAACATACATTGCTGCTAGCTACAGCATAACATATTTCAATAACGCCCCCAGTCCTTAATTGGATATCAGTAGTTTTCTTTGTCACATGAACAGTCACGAGTTGAATTTCTTTATCTCTATTTTTCTTCAACTCCTAGCTTGCGATGTTGTGGGGGGACAACCAAATTCCATTTTCACACTGATACTAGCAAGGCCACAGATGTTTCTCTTTCTCAGCACATCAATTGATTTTTCTCTGTTATAAAGTTAAGGTTACACACTCAAAGTGTTTTCTTATATTATCACCACCATTCTGCCTTGTAAGCCTCCTAAAGCCCCACACATACAATACAGAAATCATGCCCCCAGTCAGCAAATGTCCCCCCCAAGGATATCATGCCATTCCTTTCCATACCATGCCATCCAAAGCCATATGATATCCTCCCCAACCATATCATGCCCTCCAAGCCATATCATGATCCTCACAGACATATCATACCATACCCAGTCATATAATTACCTCCATCCATATCATGCCTCCTGTAATTACCTGTGCTGCTGACAGTGGCATGGATGTCCATCAGGGTGAACGTTTCCTGCAGAGTGAGCAGGAAAGCTCTGGGTGTCACAAGAAAAGTATTACCTCATCTCGCGAGACTCTGTAATGCAAGGCAATGTGGTAGCAATTTGATTCTTCAGGCTGCCTGCCACAGGTTGGCTGTGATGAGTCCCACACAACCCCTAGATAAAAAAAAATGGTAAGGCAAAAAAATACATAAAAAATATATAAGACAGCACCTGATAGCCCCATTAGATCCCCAGCTTACAGTGCAAAGTCCTATCGACTATCTGCCCCTAACGATGCTGTACCTGACAATTTATGCAACTTTTGTTGAGTTTAATCACAATAATATCATTGCTGGCAGGTGTATGCTACTTACCTTTAAACATGAATTTGAATGTAATTGGTTACATCTGAACAGCACCATTATGAAAGGGTGTGTACAAATGCATCCAGGGTATTGTAAACATTTTTATTTTTGCTTTTATTTTCATTTAATTTTCCTAAAAAAATGTCTATTTGTTTTCACTTGAATTTTGTTTGTTGCATGGTCATATTAAAAGTGGCCAAGGGTCTGACATGATACTGTATATGTATTGCTTTAACAATTGATTCAGATGCTTACATGAAACAATGTTTTCTATTTATATCACGTTTCCTATTAGTAAATCTATTTAGTTGCACTGCAGTAAATCTTTCACAGCCTAAAATGACTTAGAAGAAGTGGTGAATGAATCTCCTTTGTCTGTGATATGCTTAGTGATAATGGGCCAATAGTTCTATTTTTAGGAAATGTATAAAATACTGGGTTGATTAAAAATACATTTTAAGGGTCATTTTTATGTATACTGTATATGTTTAATTTGTGGTAATTTTTTATTTATTACATCTTACCAACATTTAGAACATGTATTTTAAATACAAATTTGCTTATATTGAAGGAAAATTTTGTTTCATATAGTGAAATTATTTTCGTCCTGACCTTTGTGAACTGATTCTCCAGCTCTGAAAACTGAAATTCATAGAATCCTGAAACTTGCAAGAATATTTTGAACATGTATATTTATAGAGAGGAAGCTTAGAGTGAGGTAAAGAGCAAGGTTATGTACAGTATCACATACAATAATAATATTTAATATATATCTACTGTGGTGCTAGGCTCAGACAAATGCAAGGGAGGCTGATGCCTTGATTATTCATAATGTTGTAAGTGAGCTTCCTCTTTTCCCTACTGCAATTGCCATTAATGCGATTGTCAACTAAGCATTCTCCACTTCCTTCCACTAAGCCACCGCTTACTATTTCTTCAATGCTGACATGCTAATGCTGCCAGTACTAAACTGATCACATTCAGTGGCTCAAAATAGGAAGCAATGTAACATTACAGCCAGGACTCACAGAGCTCCTGTCAGCAGGTGCCATTTGCTGTAAGTGTTCTGTTTCTTTACTGAATAAAATTCCAACAGCTAATCAGAGTTTAGTGTAATACAGGAATGGAACATTCTCAGCTGCCAGCCCCACAGTTACGGGCCAAAATACGATAAAGAGAAAGTCTGCCTTATATGGTAGTCAAAAGTAAGATGACTGCTTTTTATACTGGCCACTGGCATTACTGTTTCTGAAGCTACAGTTCACACCCCTACCACTCCAAACCCCTGATGACAACCCTCCCCTTTCTGTTTCACAGACAATTCCCCCTCGCTCACTGTGACACGCCTTGCTCAAATCACTGCCCACCTCTGTAAGCCAGTAACACCAACAACCCCATCTACATCTCTCCCTCGTTCCTGTGCTTTCTGGAATGCTAGAACAGAGTTCAACAAACTGGCCTCCATCCATGATTCCTTAGACTCTCATTTCCTCAACCTCCTCATTATCACTGAAACCTGACTATATGCTGCTGACACCACCTATCCCATGTTGCACTCTTAGTGACTTGTGGTTCACTTGCCCTCTCCCAGACCTGGGGCCACTGCACTTTCCAAGATATTATCCCTGAGCCTTCCCTCTCCTTCTCCTCCTTTAGAGTCCACTCTATCCACCTCTTCCACCTGGCTCACCTCTGTGTGGCAGTCATCTATCATCCCCTTGGTTCTGTCTCCCAAATTCCTTGATATTATTGCTGCCTGGCTCTCTCAATTCCTCTCTTCCAACTTTCCCTCTCTCATCTTGTGGGACTTTAATTACCCTATTGACAATCCTTCTGACCCTCTTTTCCTTGCAGTTATTATACTGTCCAATTATCTTCAAAGACTGGACTCGATAGTTGGGCTACTAAAGCAAAACCAAGGAGTCCCTTGGTATTTGAATTTTCCTCTTTTCATTTCATTATTTGCATTTGATCAAGTAGATTGACTTCTGGAAAACTGAGGTTGGAACTTCTGTTCCTCTCTGAGATTTGATCAGAAGCTACTATAAATTCTAGATTGGGAATAGTTACTTATTGGAAACATTGGAACTCAATATCCATTAAATATTGAGATGTACGCTCTTTAACATTGGTAAGAAGTTGTTATCCCTGAGCTAATTGCTATTTTGTACAGAGGCTGACGGTTTATCACATGATGATGTATTAATGTACAAGATTTAGTCCCCTATTATATATTTCTCTGTTAGAGAGGACCATTGGTATTTTACTATTTCTTTCATTCCATTCTCACTTATAGAATGATTTGTGTGTTGTGTGCTTTTTATTACTTTTATTACTTTAATACCTTTATTTGTTTTTTATATATTTTAGGTTTACAAATCTGAATGTGATACAGTGATTGCGGTTTTAATACATATTTTTACCATATGCTGTATATTTTTTATTTTAAGGTCCAATAGCTCTATTTTTCTGCTCTATGTTCTTTTCATTTAACAAGTGGGAGGATTGTAACCTCCTGTTTACAGCTGCTTAGGTCCTCTATAAATTAAAGTTTTGATACCACCAAGATTTAGTTCAAGAGCTGAAACTCTTATGTTATCATTAGAATATATCTTTCCACTAGAGAAAGAATAGCTGCCTTTGGATAGAGTCAGAATAGTCTACATTAAGCATGTAACAGTTCGATCTGTCTTGCTGCTACAATCAGAAAGACTTTCTCCACCCATCGTAGCTGCCATCTTGACACACTAACCCTGATGCAAACCCCAAAAAACAAATGCAAATGTGCAGTAAAAGAGCATCATGCCAGGTAGAAAAAACAGTATTTGCACATCTCATCATATTTGAGGCTTTCTATTTTAAAACAAATTTAAAGTGAGCCACTTGAAAGTTAATGGGGAAAATAACAGCTTACAATAGCTTTTATTTAGTTACTGCACTGTAGATTACCTTGGTAAAGGGCCATTTATAGATATGTCCAAGTAGAGCAATAGCACATAGAGACACTAAGGGATACTGGGATAGGTAAAAAAAAATCTATTTAATCTTTATCCAAGTTTCCCCCTTACTCACGCCATTCTATTTCTCTACGTTTTGCATACCTGTAGCAAACTTAACAATATGTTCAACACTGTTTAATTAAATTAAACTGCAACTCCAGTAGTCAAATCAAACAGACATTGTAATTGATAATCTGCATTGAACAATTCAATAAATAGAGTTAATTACATGTGTGTACAAATATTTGTCAGATACTTGAATTTCCTCATAGAAATTTCCTAATTAAAGAAAAAAATCTTATTATTTTGATATGTGGTGATGCTTTTCTAAGATTATTGCTCAAGCAATTGTGTATTAGACTAAATTAAAAGTTTCCTTTCTAGTGTTCATTTCAGAAAACATTAACCAATTTCATAAATGTTCAACAATCCAGTTTGATCTTTTTACATTCAGATACCTAATTATCACCTACTTGTGTTTGCTTGCTTGCAGAATTACATTTTGTAGTGAGAGATATGTTAGTTGTTATTACTATAATTTGTTAAATCACATAGTTCACACTGTTCATGCAGTGCATTTTCTTGATTTTAAGGTAAGAAAATACATAAACATATTTTAAATATTAAAATTAGTAATTAGATTGAAGAGATCTTTTTCAAATGCATTTGACTGCGGTCAGTCCACTTTTTATTATTAATTTTTTGCCCATTCAGTTGAAGCTAAAGACAAATATGCTATGTGTACTGCTGCCCTGTGATTACCAGGAGTGTCAAACTTCTACATACCATGGCTCCTTGCTGTCTTGTCACAAAATGGTAGCTACGAGCCCTTGGGTAACCTAGGGTGGTGAATAAGAAACAAATCCAGGCAGAAAAAGCAAAATAGACCTCCTGCTGAGAAGGTGACCCAAAATGGTCTGTTCAAGAGTGTATGTTGGCTAGCCAGTCTCCTCACCTGATTGGATTTTAAATGCATCAATTCCTCTCAAACAGCTCCCCCCTTACCTCTCAAACTCAACTCAAACTCGAGTCTTATGCGGAGTAACATCTGGCATAGGATATTCAAACATTTATCAATTGAACTATGCTAGCAAGTAAGGTGGTGGAGCTCAAAATGATTTTTTCTAAACATAGGCATGATCTTCAAAATGTAACAGAGAGTACATGGGAGGATGAGAAGTAACTAGTGGCCCTAGTGGACACCTTCAACCCAATGTCTGTAGAGAATATTGATTTACAATCATGGCTAACAGCGACTAAAAGACAAGTTACTGCATCAGTAATAGCATAGTTTGGAAACCTGAGAAAGCTGAAAGGGGACTCAGGTTACTTTCTCAAAACATGTTTTAAAAATGTGTTCACATTTTATGGTTGAGAGTTTGCTGAGTGCACTCAACACCCTCTCCACTTGGTACAATTATTATGACAGGAATTCAATTTTCAATATATCACCTAATATTTTATTAGGACAAATAAAATTATAAAATACAAAATAATACATGATAACTCTGTTATACAACCCAAGGCTATCTGGCACATGAATTATTTAAGAACACAAACATAAAACGTTATAAAATGTTGCCAAATGATGCATTCAGGGGTTGAACAATATTTAGTAGTAGATTGATCCCTCAAAGCTGACAATTTCTAAAATCACTACAGCAATTTTTAAGTCATTCTCTGCCTTTAATGTAGTTATAAAAGCCAAGCCTATCTGACACACAAATATTTTAAGAGCACAAATAAAGAACATTATTAAATGAAGAATAATATCAGAAAACTAACAATGCTTATTGAATAAACACGGTGATAAAAATTGACATAATTAAAATATAAATTCAAAACAGCTTCTTAAAAATAAACCATAAATAAAAAACAGAAACAGAATAATTACACTCATATGTTTTTCATGTAATCTGCTGCATAGCAAAAGTATAGAGGGATTGTGCAATTCTCAGTAGACTTATCCCCCAAAACTGACAATTTCTAAAATCATTTACACAGAAACACCCCCTGAATCATGTTGTAAACCAGTAAAAGAGCTGCTATGTTATTTTACATAAAATGCAGATACCTCAGCTATTATTATTATTATTATTATTATTATTATTATTAACTTTTAGTTATAAGGCACCACCAGATGTCCACAGCACTGTACAGGGTAGGCTACAAACATTTGCATATATATATATTGTAGCAAAAGGAGGCATTTAGCTGGCAATATGCAGAGAAAGCAGGGAAGTAGAGTAAAACATTGGCACAGTTATGTACCTAGGTGGAGATTAAACCAGGTAAAAACATATGTGTAGTTTAAAATTGGTTTACTTACATGATTTAAAAGCTGCTTCCTCTCAGCAAACAGACAGGGTGGGTCTGATAGTCTAAACAGAGCCAGGGATGGGCGTTTCCTTTTAAAGAGAAGGTGGGTGTGTCACCTGTCCATCAAACTAGGCCTGTGGGAGGAGTGTCATGTATAAAACCCTGCTTGTTTCATTGTTCAGGGAGATCAACGCTGGGCTAGCTGGCTGATCTGGACAGAGAGCTTGACTATGTATAGTAAGCGTTGAGGGTCTCCATAATTGCTATGCAAGTATACGGTGTCAAAACATTATTACTATCCTGACACCACTTGTGGCAAGAGCCCGCTACTGCAGAAGCACACGCGTACAACGTCTTCCTTTTTATGGTTCTTTATTGTCAGGATGGTAATAATCTTTTGACACCGTATACTTGCACAGCAATTATGGAGACCCTCAACGCTTACTATACATAGTCCAGCTCTCTGTCCAGATCAGCCAGCTAGTCCAGCGTTGATCTCCCTGAACAATGAAACAAGCAGGGTTTTATACCTGACACTCCTCCCACAGGCCTAGCTTGATAGACAGGTGACACACCCACCTTCTCTTTAAAAGGAAACGCCCATCCCTGGCTCTGTTTAGACTATCAGACCCACCCTGTCTGTTTGCTGAGAGGAAGCAGCTTTTAAATCATGTAAGTAAACCAATTTTAAACTACCCATATGTTTTTACCTGGTTTAATCTCCACCTAGGTACATAACTGTGCCAATGTTTTACTCTACTTCCCTGCTTTCTCTGCATATTGCCAGCTAAATGCCTCCTTTTGTTACAATATATATTCATTTCTGCTCAATTATCATTAGTATATTCACTATATGAATTGATTATATATATTTACATATGAATTATATGTCATGAATTTGTTTTTTAATAAAGGGTAAAGCATTTAATAGTATTAAACATTTATATATCTGTGTATTTGAGATAGATTAGGATGATTTAAAGTGATAGCTATATACAATTAATTAAAATCAAATTATTTGTTTCCATCAATATGTGGATTCAGGGTATACTAGAAGCGGGAAGAAGCAGCAAGGGACCTGCTATAGTTAGATGATACATTATAGGCCATTCTCCTGCATCCTTCCCACTTCCTAGTGAAGTAAGCAGGACGGGAGCCTCTGTGACACGATCCACGGTAAAGTGTGTAATTTTGCCCCCCTCCAATCACATTTTTCATTTTTAGAGCCAAAATTATGTGATTTGTCAAACCCCGCTACTGTGATTTGTCCGTCCTCGCACTTCACCTCTCCTCCTGCATCTTCTGGAGGTGAAGAGTGAAAAGCTGGTAAGTATGCATATAGAGCATGTTGAAATCAAAGGATGGAAACAGTAGCTGCACAATAACATGAATAGCATGAATCTAAACACTTTCAATACTGTAATCATACATTTTCTCCTGGACAAATCTATGTTACAATGCAAGGGGTTCAAATTAGTTTATTATTTTGCACATAAAGAAAATACTGGCTGCTTTTTCATGTAGCACAAAAATACTTGATCGCTTTATTTTTACACTGAAATTTAAAGTTGATCTATGGCATGCCCTACCCCCAACTGTAAGTCTACCATCACATTTTAAATTTACCTCCCCTCCAATGTAACATGGTGTTGCCAAGGTGCAAAGTTACTCCTTTTTTTGCTTTACTTTCCTTAATTAATCAGTCCCAGTATGTTCAGTAATACTTTTTTTTCTTCAAATATACGAATATGTGAAAAGGCACTATGTAACATTTCCTTGTTTGTTGAATGATATACATATCCACAGCATAATGTCTTTTCTACACATTCATAATATAAAACTATAAAAACTCTTGGAGTGAACTATTTGAAATAAAAAAAAGAAAAATGTCGAGGGAAAAGTAAATCACAATCTTAGAGCGCTGCTTCTAATAACAGCAAATGTTCATATATTTATGTTTAGCATTTATTATCTAACTAGGACATAATTTGTTGTCTACATACATATGTCATAATGTATACTTTTGCATATTTTTTTTTAGTAGTCAAGCTGAATTTCACACATTTTTATTAGCATCCCTGATGGTGGTATATTTTCACTGAAGAATAGTTTCTGAAAGGCAATGTTTTATACAATCCTATTACATGTTGACATGTCATTGGTTATCTTGTGAGAAATGCATAACACATATGCAAATTTTTAATCCCTTCAGAGCAAAGACAAACAGCACAGTGTTGGAAGACATATGGCCTTTGGCAACAAAGGTCTTAAAAACAATAAACAATGTTGCAGTGAAACAAAAGTATGAATTACATTTTGAATCAATCACAAATTGCATATAGCCACTAAGGACTAGTAAACTATAGATGGAAAAATTACTCAAAATAGTAGTCTTATGCCTCCTGGGCTCAGAAGTAGGAGCAATGCAATGATATTGATACATCATAAACAGAAATGCGTTCCCACATCATGTGTCCATTGTATAATATTAACCAACAGATCCGTAGATGAAATATTTTGTGATGTCAAATGTTGTCAATGTATATGGATTTGGGTGTCCTGAAATGGCCAGTAAACCCAAGAACATCCATTTCATCTTCGAACGTAAAGGACAATTCCAACAGCCTATGATTTCTTTGACTGAAGGGGGGTATACACCTAATCAATGTACAGTAAGGGCGGGCCAAGGTCAAGGACACTCACCAGGGTCCGATTCAAACTTTAAGGCTCTCTAAGGTAGGTGTTTTTCAGTCATTTGCATGCTAGAAAATTTGTTTGCAATCAGGAGCAACTGCAAAAGTACATTTTATGTACACTATACATTAATAAATGTATTTTATAGAAAAAAAATATTTTTTATTAATGATTTTTCATTAATGACTATATTATTAACAGGTGACAAAAATTAAGCACTTTTATTTTTGAGCGTTCTGCTGGGACTTTATTTACCACATATAAATTGTACGTATTGTGCAGCACATTGTATTTGTCTCAACATGGCAAGTGCCATATAGGCAGAGAGCACCTACCCTGTATTCAACAAAACATTTCTTCAGATCTCCTTGTAGTTGAAAACTTTGAGTTTAGGCTGTGGGAAATCCCCATGTTATAAATATGAGCTGTGCAGCGCGTATAAGTATTTTTTATATTGCAACTGATGAAGAGCCTGGATCTAGGTGAGCAATAAAGAGAGTGAATGAGGGATGTATTGGGGTGTTTTTATTTCATATACAATTATTTTTAAACCTCTGTGTTTCCTTTATTTACATTTTCCCTGGTGCACTACAGTTCCCAGTGGGCACTGAGTGCCAGGGCATGCTGGCACTTGTCAAGACATGGGTATGCTGGTGCTTGTAGTATTACAAGTATCATTTTGCCCAAATACTTAATGCTAGCCTGGGCATGCTGGGACCTGTAGTGTACTGAGGGAAAAATGTTTTTTATAATTGAATTTACAAAATTAACATGGCAGAATGTGATTTATTACAGTTAACCTTAATATAAGGACATAACTGTGCCCCTATAATAGTAATGTTACAAAGTCTAATACTCAAATGATTCTTATTGCAATTAGCATGTCTTTTGTGTCTAAAGAGTTCTCTTGCAAACATGTCATATATTTATTGTGGTAGTCAGGTTAGATGGCACTAGTTTGCAACCAATTATTATTATTATTATTATCTTTTATTCATAAGGTGCAATAATTTACACAATGCACAGATATCAATGAATAATACCTAATTACACATAATTAGTCAATAGCAAATTAACAAAGTATAAATAGAGAGCATAATATTGCAGATTCACCTATTGACAAAACAGTGAGCATATTCATGTACTGAAGTTTGAGATCTTGAGGTCCATCGCAACATGATTGAAAGGTGTGTGACCACATTTATCTTAATCTCAGTAGAGGGTCCAGAGTGAGGCTGTTGTGTGTCCTGCAAAGAAAGCTGTGACAAGACCAGTTGGAGACTGACACCCGTATGTTGGATCTTAAAAAGGACATACCGTATTTCCCCATGTATAGGACGCTCCACTGTATAAGACGCACCTATATAAATCATGTGAAAAAATTGAGGATAAATATTATCCTCAATTTTTTCACAGAGTATTTGTGCAGCTTATACAGAGAAGCGACAACGCTATAGTGAATTCTGACTTACCCTAGTCAGATGCTTCCTCTGTCTGGTAAAGTCTTCTGTCTTCTCTCCGTCTGATCCTGATGCTGGAAACCCGATTAAGGTCCTCTCTGCGATGTCCGGATGTCCTTTCAGGACCTTGACAATCCTTTCAGGACCTCAAGGTCCTGAAAGAATGCCTTTCAGGACCTTGTCAAGGTCCTGAAAGGACATCCGGACATCGCAGAGAGGACCTTAATCGGGTTTCCAGCATCAGGATCAGACGGAGAGAAAACTCTACCGGACAGAGGAGTCATCTGACAGGGTAAGTGCTACTAACCCTGTATAAGACGCACCCAGTTATTAGACCCAAAATTTTGGGGAAAAAGGTGCGTCTTATACATGGGGAAATACGGTACACACTTTAGCAAACCACGCACTTCAGCGACAAGGAGTGCCACTTTTGAGACTGATGTGCTTGGTTTGTTTGGGCCCCCACAAAACAAGCTAACAATGGGCTTAAAGCACCTAAGGTAACAGTGCTGTTAATGAACTCTACTGTGACAAGATGTTGTTGTCATCATCCTCAGCCTCATCCTCACCCTCATCAGTTTGTACATCATCCTCACAGATTATTAATTGATCAGGATAACAGCTGATAGTCAATAACAAGTATGCATACCGCTGCTGAGTAGAGAAGCTTGTCCAACGAGGATATGCAGGCACAGCAGGAGAGCTAAGAGACTGTAGCGGGTATGGGAACCACAGGTGAGCAGAGCAGGTAATCCAGCAGACAGCTGGAGACACGAGCAGGACACAGGAGTCAGTAGCGGGTTTGGGAACCGCCGATGAGCAGAGCAGGTAATCCAGCAGGAAACTGAAGATACGAGCAGGACACAGGAGACACCTTCAGAGACTCACAGGGAATGAGACTCAAGATCAGGCAACGATAGCATGGCCACAGGTGCCTTAAATAGTGAGAGGTGCCTGATCCACCAATTAGATTAAAAGCAAAGGTCATAAGAGTTCATGGATGCTGCGCATGCGCAGTCCATCAAGATGGCGGACGGCCGCGGCTCAGGACAGGCGCCGGCAGGGAGGATAGAGAACCTCGCACCTGCGCAGCGGCACTCACGGTCTGGTGAGTGACAGTACCCCCCTTTTTAAAGGTGGGCACAGAACACTTGGAACCAGGTTTGCCCGGAAACTTGGAGTAAATTTTTTTTAGAAGAGCTGGAGCGTTGAGATCATCTGCGCGGATCCAAGAACGCTCCTCTGGACCAAAGCCCTTCCAATGCACTAGGAAGCAAAAAACTCCTCGCAAAATTTTGGCATCGAGAATATGAGTAATTTCAAACTCCTCCTCTTGATGAACTTGTACTGGCCGAGGTGCTGAAGGAGGAACAGAGAAATGGTTGATGATAAGAGGCTTGAGTAATGACACATGGAAGGCGTTGGAGATACGAAGGTTCTTAGGTAATAGTAGTTTGAAGCATACCGGATTTATCACCTGAGTGATTTTATATGGACCAATGAAACGGGGAGCGAATTTCATGGATGGAACCTTCAGGCGAATATTTTTGGTAGAAAGCCACACGCGGTCTCCAACTTTAAGTGGTGGAATAGCTCGCCTCTTTTTATCAGCAAAACACTTGTATCTGGCAGATGTCTTCTTCAGGGAGGATTTAACCTGAGACCAGATAGTTTTGAAACTCTGACATAAACTCTCCACTGCAGGAACTTGGGTGGGAGGGAGGGCAGGAAATTCTGGTGGAGACGGATGGTGACCGTATACCACAAAGAAAGGACTTTTTGAAGATGACTCGTGATACATATTGTTATGGGCGAATTCAGCCCACGGAAGCAAATCTACCCAATTGTCTTGGTTGGCTGAGGAGAAAATCCCTATGAAAGTCTCAAGATCTTGGTTGACTCTCTCGGTCTGTCCATTTGATTGAGGATGGTAGGAGGATTATAGTGACAATCGGATACCCAAGGTCTTGCAAAGGGCTCGCCAGAATCTGGAGACGAACTGCACTCCTCTATCCGAAACAATCTCAGATGGACATCCATGAATCCGAAAGATCTCCTTGATAAAATGGTGAGCCAGAGTAGATGAGGAAGGTAATCCGGTCAAAGGAACAAAATGTGCCATTTTCGAAAATCTATTCACCACTACACAGATAGTATTGCAACTTTTACTAGGAGGAAGATCTGTGACAAAGTCCATACTAATATGGGTCCATGGTTTGGAAGGAATGGGTAGTGGTTGAAGTAATCCCGCCGGTGTTCTGCGGGGGGTTTTAAACTGGGAACAAACCTCACATGTGGACACAAATTCTTTGACATCTCTCCTCATAGAGGGCCACCAGTAGCTTCGAGAAAGGATTTCTAATGTCTTGCGTTCTCCCGAATGTCCAGAAAAACGGGAAGAATGATACCACGATAATATTTTTTTACGTAGAGATGGAGGCACGAGGGTTCTCCCAAATGGTAGCACCTTGGTGGAAGAAGTATCCAGAATCACACATTTGGGATACAATATGGGATGATTAGGACTATCCTCAGTGTCAGAGGATGCCACAAACGCCAGAGATAAAGCGTCTGCTTTTCTATTCTTGGAAGTTGGTTTGAAGGTCATGATAAGTTCAAAACGAGAAAAGAAAAGTGACCATCTTGCTTGACGAGGATTCAAACACTGAGCTGACTGCAGATATAACAGGTTTTTGTGGTCAGTAAAAATAGTTACAGGATGACGAGTCCCCTCCAGCAGATATCTCCACTCCTCTAATGCTGCTTTTATGGCCAACAACTCCTTGTCCCCGATGGTATAGTTTCTCTCCGCAGGTAGAAGACCTCGAGAGTAGAAGGCACAAGGATGGAATTTTTGTTGCTCCGATCTTTGAGATAGAATGGCCCCTAGACCAACATTAGAGGCGTCTACTTCCAGAAAGAAAGGAAGGGTCACGTCAGGCTGTCGAAGAACAGGGGCGGTAGAGAACGCCTTCTTGAGGAAAGGAAAGGCTTGAAGGGCCTCGGAGGACCATTGTTTAGTATCAGCGCCCTTACGGGTCAGAGCCACTATTGGAGAAGCAATGGAGGAAAAACCTTAAATGAAGCGTCTGTAGTAGTTTGCAAACCCTAAAAAGCATTGGATTGCTCTGAGGGTAGTTGGCTGGGGCCAACGTAGTACAGCGTTCACCTTCTACGGATCCATCTTTAGACCTACTCCGGACACAATATATCCCAAGAATGGAATCTGGGATAACTCAAAGGAACATTTCTCTAACTTGCAGAATAATGAGTTTCTCCGGAGTCTGGAAAGGACCTCTGCCACATGTTGATGATGAGTGGGCAGATCCTGGGAGAAAATTAATATGTCGTCCAGGTAGACGATGACACAAACATACAAGTCCCGGAAGATCTCATTCAAGAATCCCTGGAAGACAGCTGGGGCGTTACACAACCCGAAGGGCATAACTAGATATTCATAATGTCCATCCCTGGTGTTAAAAGCTGTCTTCCATTCGTCTCCGGACTTGATGCGGATTAAGTTATAAGCGCCTCGGAGATCAAGTTTGGTGAATATCCGGGCTCCCTTAATGCGGTCAAAGAGCTCGGTAATTAGCGGAATAGGGTACCGATTTTTAATGGTAATGGTATTAAGTCCACGATAATCTATACAGGGAGGTAATGACCCATCTTTCTTCTTAACAAAAAAGAACCCCGCTCCAGTGGGAGAAGTGGAAGGTCAAATAAAACCACGATTGAGATTCTCCTTGATATAATCAGATGTTGCTTGGGTTTCTGGTAGCGAGAGAGGATACACATGACCCCTAGGAGGGTTCTTGCCAGGTTGTAAATCAATCGGACAATCCCACGCCCGATGGGGCGGAAGGCGTTCAGACTGGATTTTATCGAACACATCCGCGAAGGAAGCATACTGTGGAGGAAGACCCGGCGGACGGGGTGTAATAGAAGCTTGATTTATTTTGAGTGGCACAACTTGAGACAGACATCTATGACGACAATCCGGACCCCAGGAAGTGACTTGAGGAGTGTTCCAGTCAATCTGAGGAGAATGAAGTTGAAGCTATGGAAGGCCAAGTACATGGGGACTGGTGGTAACAGGAAGGACCAGCAAAGAAATTTTCTCCTGGTGTAAGGCTCCGATTTGAAGAGACAATGGAGTCGTACATTGAGTGATGAGTCCATTAATTATACGAGAACCATCAATAGCGGTGACAGCGATAGCTGCTTTTAAAGAAATCACTGGTAGGGACCATTGATTCACTAGAGAACTAGAGATAAAGTTTCCAGCAGCTCCAGAGTCTAGAAGCGCTTGAGACATAAATGACTTGGTAGCAAAGGAAACGGTAACATCAAAAGCACAGATTTTAGAATCCATAGAACTTGGAGAGGACTCCAGGGACCCTAACCTTATCTCTCCAGAACTGGTTAGGGCCTGGCATTTCCCAACCTTCTAGGGCATGAGTTCAGCATGTGAGTAGAGTCAGCGCAATAGATGCAGAGTCTATTTTTCACTCGTCGCTCCCTCTCTTCAGATGTTAGTTTAGAACGTCCTACCTCCATGGGTTCCACTGGAGGTGGAAGATGACGAACAGGCGCTTTGGAAGAAGTTACTCTTTCGGAATCTCTCTCACGAAACCTCATGTCTACACGGTGGCATAGAGAAATCAAGTCCTCCAAGGAGGAGGGTAACTCTTGTGAGGTCAAAGCGTCTTTGATCTTGTCAGCAAGACCCTGCCAGAAGGCAGCTATCAGCGCCTCAGTGTTCCATTGGAGCTCGGAGGCAAGGATCCGAAATTGGATGACGTACTGGGCTACTTGGCGTAGTCGGAGAATACTCCAAGCCGCAGAGATGAAACGACCAGGTTCGTCAAAAAATTCTTCGAAACGTAGAAATAAACATGGCACTATCTTCCAATAAAGGGTCATTTCTTTCCCACAGAGGGGAGGCCCATGCGAGAGCCTGTCCGGAAAACAAAGAGATGAGATAGGCCACTTTAGTACGATGAGTAGAAAAGTTGTGTGGTTGAAGTTCGAAATGAATGGAACATTGGTTAAGAAAACCCCTACAGGTTTTCGGGTCTCCATCATACTTAGAGGGAGTAGGCAGGTGTAGCGTGGAAATGGTAGACACCTGGGATGGTACTGGGGAAGAAGAAGAAGGTACTGGAGGATCAACAGTAGCTGCTACATTTTGCGCAGAGATTCCTCTGGAGGGTAGAGCCTGACAACATTGGAATAACTGTTGCTGTCGAACATCTTGTTGTTCAATCCGAGTAACCAGGTACTGCAGCATCTCTTTAGCTGTTGGTTCCGATCCTGGGTCTGTCATGGCCTGATTTTACTGTCATGGGCACTAGGAGTTCTGCCCAGGATTCACCAGTTGATAATGCTTACCAGAGGGGCGGAGTTTACACAGCGGTCCTCTGGGCAGTAGGGTGAATAGTAGGAATGTATATAACAGCAGATGGAGAGAGAATGCCAATGCAATAGATGAGAGTGAGTGACTTGCAGCTGTACTGGTAGGAGAGTCAGCGACTTGCAGCTGTACTGGTAGGAGAGTCAGCGACTTGCAGCTGTACTGGTAGGAGAGTAGAGTGGACGTGAACAGGTGAAGGAAGGTAACGGGAGAGTCAGTGGTCTGCGGACAGCAAGTTGTACCACTGCTGTGAAGGGAAGACTTATCCAGGTGCAGGTAGGTAGCGGGAGAGTCAGTGGTCTGCGTATAGCAAGTTGTACTACTGCTGTGAAGGGAAGACTTATCCAGGTGCAGGTAGGTAGCGGGAGAGTCAGTGGTCTGCGTATAGCAAGTTGTACCACTGCTATGATGAGGTGAGGACTTGTCCAGGTGCGGATAAGTGGAGGAGTGATAAGAGTCTATGACTGTATAAATACAATTGGAGAGTAGAGGAGCTAGTCCCAAACAGATATGCAGCGTCACAGCTAATAGTCTATAGCGGGTATGTATACCGCTGCTGAGTAGAGAGGCTTGTCGAGAGCGGATATGCAGGATAACAACTGAAAGTCAATAACACGTATGCATATCGCTGCTGAGTAGAGAAGCTTGTTCAAACAGATATGCAGCGTAACGGCTAATCGTCTATAGTGGGTATGGATACCGCTGCTGAGTAGAGAAGCTTGTCCAAAGCGGATATGCAGGATAACATCTGATAGTCAATAGCAAGTATGCATACCGCTGCTGAGTAGAGAAGCTTGTCCAACGAGGATATGCAGGCACAGCAGGAGAGCTGAGAGACTGTAGCGGGTATAGGAACCGCAGGTGAGCAGAGCAGGTAATCCAGCAGGAAACTGAAGATACGAGCAGGACACAGGAGACACCTTCAGAGACTCACAGGGAATGAGACTCAAGATCAGGCAACGATACCATGGCTACAGGTGCCTTAAATAGGGAGAGGTGATTGATCCACCAATTAGGTTAAAAGCAAGGTCATAAGAGTTCATGGATGCTGCGCATGTGCAGTCCATCAAGATGGTGGACGGCCGCGGCTCAGGACAGGCGCCGGCAGGAAGGATAGAGAACCTCGCACCAGCGCAGCGGCATTCACGGTCCAGTGAGTGACAAGAAGTAAGCTTAATAGGTTAATTGTGTTTAGAGGTGCCTTAGCACTCGGTTATTAATGAATGGTTTTTTATACTATGTATCTTAATTGTTTTCACTAATTATACAGTTATCACTATTTAATGGCACTATAGTGATGATTAGTATTATTTAAATAATGCCTTTAAAATGAAAATCTCATGGTCACATCTTTCTATGCCCCAGTCTCTGCAGAAGAAGCTGTTTATATACTTCAAAACCTGTCACATATTAGTTAAGGATAACTTGGTCTCTTTTTGGCCTGGGGCCGCCTTAACTTCCTCATGTGATATACTTCTACCAAACTGTAAGTGCATACGTTAATGTTTAATACTACAATAAATGATTTTCCACCTGATCTGTTGCCGGTTTGATACCTTTTTCAGTATTTTATGACAACGATAATAATAATGGCATGACAACTAAATATCAAAGGGACTACCTAAACTTAAATATTTCTAAACATGATTATACATCTTTTTCTGGACTATTTATATGTATTGTGGGTAGTGCTGACTGTATTCACATCTAATAATGTTTTTTAATGTTTCACAGGCAACAATGTCTAAGGTGATATCAGTATGAAACACTGAGGTAAAAGCATCGTCAGCAGAGGGCAACATGGGTAGGAAGCGTGTAATCCAGGATCATGATATCCATACATTAATTCCAAGTACAAGGCAAATCAATTGACTGCAGATTTTATCCTGTGGTGCAAACGGAAGGTTTAATAAAAATGGTCTAATGAGAACTTTGGAAGCTGCCTCTGACCGTCGCCTCTCTTCCCCCCTTATAACCTCCTCCCATGCGCGTATCCAAGACTTCACCCGCGCTGCCCCCCTCCACTGGAACAAGCTCCCTCCCTCCATCAGAACTTCCCCTAATCTGTCCAGTTTCAAACGGGCCCTAAAAACTCACCTTTTTCTTAAAGCCTTTCTGTCTTCCACTTAACTTCCTACCTTATCTTCTGCCTCCGTCCCCCTACTCTCCCTCTCTCCCCTGCATCTCTCTGTCTGTCCACCCCTCCCCTTAGATTGTACGCTCCTCTGAGCAGGGCCATCTCTCCTCCTGTTTCCACCACTTCTAACTCTGCTCTCCAGCTACTTAGCCCTCCTCCTCGAGGGTCCACCATCCCACGTCCACTCTCGCTCCCTCCTCCCCCTGGGGGTCTCCCTGTCTTCCGCGCCCTCCTTCTTGGGCCCCGTCGTTTGCGGATCCTCCCTCCCCCTTCCCCGCCCTCTCTAGCTGTGCATTGAGCTTATTGAGTTACTGTGCTTACTGTTTACTGTACTGTGCTGTCTCCCATTGTATTGTAATTTGTTTGTCCCTCTACGGCGCTACGGACACCTTGTGGCGCCTTATAAATAAAAATTAATAATAATAATAATAATAATAATAATAAAACTTCACAAAGTAGAGTATCATAGCTAGGTTGCAACCTGGCAATGCGCATTTGCGTAATTGGTGTTGCAAAGAACACAACCAATGGGCTATCAAGCAGTGGAGGAAGGAGATATGGTCAGACAAGCCATGCTTCACTATGTTCTCAACAAATAGAAGAGTGCATGTGTGGTATACATCCCTTATTGCTTAATCCACCAACAGAGGATTCTGGTGGTTTCGCAATGTTGGGGGGTGCATTTAACCTAGATGGTTTGGAAGCTGTCATTTCATCAGACGGCATATTAAATGCTAATGACAACTTAATGATATTGAGTGATCATCTTCACCCCAAGATGTAGCATTTATTTCCTGATGGTAAGCGTTTCTTCTAGAAAAACAATACCCCATTTGCAGAGCACATATGTTTGCCCTGTGTATCAGGAACATGACACTAATGTTACCTATATATCATAGCCTTCTCAGCTGCTAGATCAAAACCTAAATGAGCTTTTATGGATAATCTTGAATTTCTTGAGTCAACATTTTCTGCCACCAACAATCAGAATCTGTTACTTTCTTGAAGAATGGAAATGCATATTTCCAGCACAATTCCAGATATTGGTAAACTCAGTGCAACAATGCATACAGGTCATACTGCCATCAAGTGGTGGGTCAAAGCACTACTAAATTATTTTGGTACACTATCTGTAGGATGACTCTATTATGTTAAATATTTTTACACATTTCATTTTAAATTCTAATAATATCCCTTTATGCAGGAGTCAGCAAATTTGAATTGGGAAGGGCTAGATGAAAATAGCAAAAGATTAGGAAGGACTAGTAGAACAATTCTCACTCTAAAATAGACATCAATACAAAAAATATTAGAGCCTTTGTTGAGGAGTGCAGTTATCGTATAGGTCAACCACATGTCAAATCATGTAACTAAACCAAGCATTTAAACATTACCAACAGCATGCCCAATGTATGTGGGAGCAATGTGCTATTAAATGCAATTTATTTCTGAAACACTTGTTATGTTCAGTGGTTCTTTTGGTTCAGTGTAGAGCACTGTGGGTGGGAAATGGCAAGTGCAGGTAAGAAATGTTTTAAAATAAATAGGTTTGTGCAGACTAAGAATTAAATAAGTTAAGACAGAAAGGGAATATTTTATAGATTAATAGTGTAATTGGGAATATAAAGGGTGAAATATGATGTAAGTTGATATCAAACTAGTAATGTGAACCCAAAATGATGTCAATAGTTGTGATATTACTATTTTTGTGTGTTGGAAAATATACAAAAGGCAACTGCAAGTATTTATACTATATTCTAAAGAAAATGCTACAGTCATAGCCTAAATTATTTTTGTATTATATGTATATATGAGCTATACTCAGGAGACCTAGTTCATTTTAAGGTCAAGAAATTGACTTGCACTAACCGTAAAAGTTACAAAAATGCAGAATTTTAAAAAACTTTTCCCGTGATTTTGCCTATTTTTCCCTACATAAGGAACTAAAAAATACGTATTCCAACATGATATAAAAAAGCCTTCTCTCTCCTAAAAAAAGCTCTCAATAAACAGAAATCTTACTTCTATCTCAAAAAAATGGTTAGGTCATGAAGTGGTTAAGCAGTTTGTTACAAGTAAAAACATCTATACCTGAAATTATTTATTAACTGTATTTAAATATGTGTGTGTCTTGCCACTCTTTAAAATAATACTTTACAAGACTTGTGGAGGGTGACTTAGAGAAAGGTCAAATCACTGTAAAACAAAGATGGTGTGAACAAAAGGTTGTAAAATTATGTGAAACTCTTCAGGAGTCCTTTGAGGAATAAGAGAAATCCCTTTGCTTGTTGCAGACTCACACTGTGTGGGTAGAAGAGAGAGACAGTGAGAGAAAAATGTTGAAAGAGATCCTGCTAGTAGCGTAAAAATAAAAAAAGAGAGTTCTACAAGAGACGAAGGAGTTTGATCAGTGAGGAGAAAATATTTTAGCTAAATATGTGACTGAGCAGAGGCAAATGCTTGTAGTAAAGAGACCAAAGTGCTGGTCTTATTCTGCTCCCCAAAGAAGGCATCGGCACTTAAGTCTGAAATAGAAAGACGCATTAAGCATTTGCATGGTGAGATGGAGGACTTAGCACCAAGAATAAGGAAATGCAAAAGGATAAAGTCCAAATTCAGGAGCGAAACAGAAATATGTACAACTTGCTGGGAACTTGTCTGAGCAGCAGCAGCAGACAAAAAAAGAGAAAAAAGTGAGCATTGAAATAAATACTCTTCTAGAGGACAATATATTAGCTTCAAAGCAAATTTATTGTTCCCAAAAAACTGTTGTAGAAAAATGTTTGTTGCCAAAACATTTGCAAACAATTCTGATCAGCTAGGGAGATTTTCCAAAAGAAATCACTAAAGAAACATGTAATGAAACAGACTAAGCTGGAAGTCCAGAAAGCACTGGCAGAGGATACCTCCATATTCAAGTAACGATTGATGACATGCAGAAGAAGATGGTCAGTAAGAAGACTGACCAAGAATTCTACTTGATAAAATGTCAAATTGTACAAGGTTGATCATCTATTTAACGATGGTCAAGAGCCTTGTATATATGACGAAACTAATATAAAAAACGAAGCTGCCAAAATTAAAGCAGAAAATAGCAAGAAGCAGCAGAGATAATCTGCATACGAGAACAAAACAAAGATGTTTCATAGCCGGATGGGAACATTTAAGAATAAAGATGTAGAAATATATAAATATATAAAGGTTTTAAGAACAAACAATTAAAATCTTGTATAAAGGTCCCAATAACTAAAAGCTGATAGCCAAAGTTTAAAGAGGGAGGACATGACTGTTGTATATTGCTGGTTTAAGAAAGATAGCCTCAACATCACCATGGAGAAAAGAATTGGAAATGAGAGATGGAGAAACTCTGTCCAAGAAATTAAGCAGTGATTAATTGTGTGCAGGTATGAAGTGCACCTTACCATTAGTAAAATGCTAATAAATGTAGTACCAGAGCTGTTTACAGGTCCAAACATGCCATTAGCCAGGAATATGAAATGCACTAACCTGGCTAAATTGAAGGACTTCTGTTCCAGCACCAGCTTTTGGGCTATGTGGAGTTACAGACATTAAAATAAATTTGGCAGGTCCAAAAAGGAAAAGAATCATAGGAAAAAGGAAGATGAGGCCTCTAGATAGGGGAATAATTAATGTGTTCTTGAAGGCGAAACCCCAACCAAGAAATAGATTTCAGCATAAATGGGCTTTTTCCAGTGTCGGACACCCTGGAGTTTGTAAGCTGGGAGTATGTGTGATGATTACAGCCTGGGAGTTGCTAGTTTGCAACTATCAGAAACTATTAATAAAACTCAAGCAGAATTAGACCCCAGTTGCTGATAACCTTTATCTCTGGCACCAAGTAACTCAATATCAAAATTACACTGGTTAGAAATTATAATGCTGATGAAAGCTGAAATGCTGCTGGAAGGTACAGCACTGTTACTTGCAATATAATACGTATATCCATCACCCAAACAAGAAATCACTGGCCATGAAACAGACAGGCTGCAACAAAGCTCAGTGCCATTGCTTGCAGAAGATGTACTTAGTAGTGAATGAGTAATTACCATGAACAAAATGGACAAGCTGTAAGAACAAGTGACACATAGTGAGCTGGAGTCAAGGAACCAGAGCAGCAAACACAAAGTGAGAAGCTGATACACTGGAATGCAGTACAGTGCTGGCACTGTAGTAGGATGTACAATGACAACCACCGAGTGAAGACAGGATAAGCACTTTTGTCTCTTTAAAACCACCAATCCTCAAAGTTCAGCAGGTGTAGATACCCGTACAGAGTAGCTACAGAAATGGAGTATGTTTAGTAGTAAAGTGCTAAATAGCAGCATATAGAACCAGACATAGCCAATGCAAGAATGGAGCACAGCAAATGTTCCATGTTAGAATCAGGACACAGTCAATGTAAGAATGGAGTACAGCAATGGTATAATGAATATAGGCTCCATCCTTAGGTAGTACACAGAGGTACAATGCTGGCATAGCAAGATGTAGTTGCAAGATGCCCATAGGCCCACAGACTACAGGCAAAAAGACAAGTCATAGTCAAATAGTGCATGGTCAGAATGGCAGGCAGCTAGTAACAATAGTCAGTATAGAGCAATACCAGAATACAGGTAAGAGGATTGTTGGAAACTGGTCTGAGAGACTCAGTCATCCAGCGAGAGATCATTCGCTGACTGGGTTTTATTTGCTTATTTATTCCCTCTCGCACCTGCAGAGCATCAATGTTCATCAAGATATTGTCAGATTAACCATTGCTGTGTTTCTTTAAGCCCAAACCAGCAGCCAATCTGGAAAAGGTCTGTGAATCATAAATCTCTTGTATTGCACTTTCTTTGCAGCAAACATTACTCTAGGCCTCTAGGCTTCAGATGACACCAAGGTTGAAAGTTTGTGAGAGCAACCTGCTCATGTGCTGGAATTTAGAATCCACCATCATTAGGACAGAGTTTTGATGGGAAATCTAACAGGTCAAAAAGCTGATTCTGCAGGCATTTGAGTTACTGTGACAATAATGGCACCATCCCTGTATATAGATTAATCAAACCACAGATTAAATTTCTGCATAACAAGTTTGCCAAGCTGTCACTCAAGCTCTACCTACTTAGTTAAAGAAACACTTCACCCCTAACAAGGTAGCCTGCTACATAAGCACAAAAGTCTATATATTATATACATTATGTACATGAAATAATTGAAGCATAAAACTTCAGTTATTTCATGTACATAATCCAGTCTTTGCGAAGCTATGATCAAAATTGTGCAAATGAAATATTGCAGTAGGTTGGTCAATCTACAATCTATTGGTCCATCTACAGAGGAGCGAAGATCTAGTGATACAATCTTCGTTTTCCATTTTTTCTTTGCCATTCCGAAGAACGCTGACCTTCTGTGCTGTGGTGTGGTCAGGGCATTTGACAAGTCATTGTCAAATAGTGCATGGAAGTCCAGGCAGGAAAAGAATGGGAACTTTCAGGTTGCACAAAAATTCTGCACAGAAGACATAAGGCCATGTCCACCTGAGAATCATAGGAAATTTCTTTGTTCGTACTATCTACTGTATATTATGTGAATTAGTGGCTTTACTTATTATTTAAGTTGCATTTTTGGATACTGGAGGACTTGTAGCAAGATTGGTCTACTGTATGTGATTTGAAAAAGTGAAACATTATATGTTCTATGTATAAATATAGATTGCTAATGTATATATCAATTATCTATAAGATGGGGCATCTTTATTCATTTTAATGTCCTCAGTTACAGAGAAGTGCTACGGAGAGACATGAGGCCACAGGGCAATGTGTTGTGTGGTGTTTCCAAATGTCACTATTATTTTAAGTAAGCTACATGTTATTTATTGCAATCTAGTTGTTTTTCTTCAGAATACTGAAGTGGAAGTATTGCTAAGCAACATTTATATTTATATATTGTAAATTTGTTTGAACTTGTAATGTTTAATAACAAGCAATCAATTGCTTAAAGAAATATTACTCTTTGAGATTCAGCATAATATACTGTATTTTCCTGATCATACAAATATACTTGCTTTACCTATACATGAACCCATGTAAACATATGCTGCTGCTCATCCCTCTGCTTTATCATGCAGTTTAGGGCACTGTTGTGGATAGCATTTACTATAATCTGTTTTGACAAAACAAAAAGAGTGAAAAGACTGATGCACTTTGCTCAAGAAAGTGGAATTTATATTTAGGATGACCTCAGGGAAACATGATATCTGATGGAAGGTTACAACTGATGATGACCTGGGCTGACTAGGCTTCCTTTTTTTCTAGGTCAGGCTGATCTGAGACACTAAGACAGCTATGAAATGTGTTATAGATGTGCCAAACAAACTGTCAGGATGTTACACACTCATTCAGTGCTCACCCTACAGGAAACCTGTATATTTTGGAAACCTGGAAGGGAGGTGGTTAATTGACATGGTACACGCTTATTACTAATTGAAATACATGCTTATAAATATAGGTTTTATTATGTGTATCCAGAATGATATAGTCAAAAGTATGAACTTGATGTGCAAAATAAACAATATTCAGAAAGGACACTGTCAAGTCCTCTATTTTGTGCTCTGGTCTGTAGAAATGGAAGCTCACAGCTTGGAACATGAAACTAATATTAAGAATGTATATATTAGACATGTAAGTACCATTAAAAAAATAGCCAAGAAAAATATAATCCACTGACAAATCTACTGACACCTTTCATATAATGTAATCCATCTCATCTAAAATGTGAGGACAATCAAATCAGATGTACAAGGAAGTGGAAGAAATCCAAATTGAATCATCTTACAGGAGATGGAAAATAGCTACATACATTAAATACTAGACTGTAGACAGAGACATTTGCAGGCTGATCGTACGCAGGAAGAGACGCACACGTGAAAAAGCGCATTTGTGTGTTCATGTTTATTTGGGTGAATTTCAAGAGTAGTCCAGCAGGACTCCAAACATTTGTCTCAGGTGTATGTGTGTATAGTTACACCCCACAATAGCATAAAAAAATTGTAAAAAAAAAATGCAAAAGTCACATTACCCTATTTGTACACAATATAATAAATAATAAATTGATTCATCTTTGCTTGAAAATGGTCTTTCTTATAGAGATAACTCCTAATTATGCTTACATTGTTTTATTTTGAAAACTGATTTTTATACATTGTATTCTTATTTTTATATATAAATAACATAAAATATTCAATTAAATAGGTAAAATATATTTTAAAATTACTGTACTGTTGTAGCATTTATTTGATATTTTATATAATTGTAGTTTTTCTAATTATAAATTTACTAATGAAATTTATATTAAGTATTTAATTCCAGACATAAATTATATGTACAGTTTAATAAAAATGAGTTTATTTAGATTATTACATATAAACGCCCCACGTTTGTCAGCCAATAGTATTGTTCTAGTAGAGTTAGTCATTGACGTGGTACTCCATGAGATATTCAAAAAGACATCCATATGTAAAATGTGTCTTGCCTTCTGGTATGAAAGGTGGAATGCAGGTGAACCACTATTGCAGTCTCCTAATATGTGTGGATATGTATATATATATAAATGTGTGTGTGTATATATATATATATATATATATATATATATATATAAATATTTATGTGCACACATACAAGTTGGTTATTGTTTTTCAATGGAATAAATTTGGATTGTATTGTACCTGTTTTTTCTCTTTCCTTCTTGAATTTTATGTATCTCTGATTGGTTGTCGATTGGACCAGAAGATTATTGATCTTGCCACATTATAAATGCAGTCAGAGGCAATGTGTGCACTAATTGTCCTTTCAGGTGAAACTTACAGGATTGTCTTTTTTTTATTTATTTTTTGATAGACATGTTTAGAACAATCCTGTTTCTAAATTTGTGTCCTCTTTCCTTTATGTAGTGTCCATTGTTCAGACATCTTCTAATCTTAATAAAGAATGTGATTTTGGAAGAATCACAAGGAAACTTCTCTTTTACTTTAAAATTCTTTAGTGTTCTTAGCATAGTCATCGTCAACATGGAATGTGCCCTACTTTGCTGAAGCTTCTAGGAAGCTGCCGTCCATGTATTTCTTCAGTTTATTATTATTATTATTATTATTATTATTATTATTATTATTATCTTAACCTATTATATTATTATTATCTATTACCCTCTTTATATAAATTGACCATCTTGCCATTTTAATACTACTCTTCAAAATGAATATTAATCACCCCTCACACCCAATAAAAATTAAAATTAAAAATACACTTATGGTTATAGTTACGCATCCAGTCAAGAAAAGTGTGTCATTTACCTTCTATATTTATTTTTTTCTATATCAGAAAAACTCTAGAGTGCTAGATCTAAAACATAAGTAAAAATGATATTCCAGATATGTAAGATCAGTGACAGTGGCCATTTTGTTGAGGCCATTGTTCATTACAAGATAGACAGATACTTGTAAAAATGATTCATAGTCTGTGTTCCAGTTTATTTAATGCATATGCTAACTGGAAGGTTTCATGGCAACTGGAACCCTGTCCATCACCCCCCCCTACCTAAGTGTGTACCAGCTTTCCAATATCTATAAGTATTACTAAATAAAGAAACAAATCAAGCAGGTTATTATACTCCTTTTTAGGAACTATAGTGTGCCAATCTTTTCAGTGGAGAATCTGATGTGAAATATTCAGCTCAACAGTTTCTTATATTTATGAACAACCAAATGTTGTTTGGTATAATGCTATTTAAAATGTTAGCAAACAAATGCAGTAAAGTAAATTTGCACTCAAAGCTCCATAGATTGCACTAGAATAGGAAAGGTATCAATCCTGTGTTTGAAATACTCCTTTTGAGGAACAACAATGTCCTAGTTCATTGAGTGGAGATTCCTATAGAGAAAAACAATCTGCTCATGAATTCCTTGTAAAAAGGTACTTTTTGGTATGTGGGAATCACATCGATCTCTTATGTTGCTCTGTATATCAGAATGTCCAGACATCAACCTTAGAATGAGTCCAATCAATGACAGTTCCTCTTCCCTATTAATTTATTCATAAATGGTGGTTTCATCAGAGGCATTGTGATCACAGCCCCAGGAGTTTATTTAAATCCCTGGCGGCCAATCATTGCTTTTTATTTATTATTCAGCCTTGTAAAAAGATACTTTCTGGTATGCGGAATCACATTGATCTCTTATGTTGCTCTGTATATCAGAATATCCAGACATCAACCTTAGAATGAGTCCATGTTCCAATCAATGACAGTTCCTCTTCCCTATGAATTTCTTCATAAATGGTGGTTTCATCAGAGGCATTGTGATCACAGCCCCAGGAGTTTATTTAAATCCCTGGTGGCCAATCATTGCTTTTTATTTATTATTCAGCCACTGTAAAACACTTAAATAAAGACATCTTAACAAAGATAAAATACTGTATGCTACACAACATAAAACAGATACTGAAAATTACATTTAACATAAAGAAAAAGAAAAGTTGCATAGTGCAGTTGCTCATACATACAAAAACAGACATATGATGAGTATTACATCTAAGCTCAAGGGCAAGAAAAAATATACTGTATATGAACAGTTTACTTTGCAGTTAATATGGAAAGCAGGAAAATTGTTCAGTCATTGTTAATTAGTATCTTATGAAATGTAATTCTTTTTTTAATATAAATGTTTTTTAAAAATTATAACTTAGTTTGTGTAAAACCATTGATGGTTTATTGTAGAATGAAGACATAATCTTAAGCAGACATGATATTGTATGAACCAGGTAACATAGCATGTTACCTCACATAGTATTAATTGTTAGGATTTCGAAGAGAAAATTCTTACAGTACATCTCTCCCTACAAACTTTAGTTCCTTCAACAATTCTCCTATTAACTGACTAAGTTTTCTCTTACTGCAATTACCTCTCATTCATCTCTACCCTGTGCAAGTGCCACTAGACCTGTCTGAAAATTACCCAAAATCCTTCTGGCTTTTGCCACATATTACAAGACTCAGCTGTTACTATCACTTACCAGGCTTTTCTTGCTTCTAATCCTGAATGTACTGTATGTTTAGATTGAATACTGGAAACTAATAGGTAGTGGTGCCACCTGTATTTAGTATTTCAGATTGGATGTGCTCTACATCAGATCAGAACTTTTCTTGGCATTCCTACAAAATATTACAGTTTATTTCTCAAGCACAGGTGCCTAACATTTGGGGATGCAATGACTACAATGACCAGAGATAAATGGGGCCCAGTAATGCAAAAAAGCAGAGTGGAGACCTCTTATGAGTGGGTGAATCATTGGGCCACTCATGTTCAGAAGAGGGCACCTGCTCTGCTCTGTTGAGAACAGAGAGGAGTCCCTTGATTTAGGGCCCAGGAGACAAGAACAGCAACAGCAAAGCATTGTTCCACCCCTGCTGAAATTCCTCAATTTCCTATTCCCAATTATTCAAACTTGAGATCTGCTTAATGTACGAGTTACTGTGCAAAACAAAGTTGCAAAGATGTCACCTTAGGAACAGGTCCTGTGTTTACATAGGAAACGGTTATGGCTCTAATTAAATGGCCACATGCGCTCGCATATTCGTCAAATTGAATGAACAGACATACTTTTGTAATTACAATTTTCTGAGTGCTGGAGAACAGATTCAAATTGGACATGTAAATAATTGGCCTACATTTGTATTGAAGGTATCTAGATATTCTTACCGAAAGCTTGAGTGTTCTATGAGCTATTCAAGAAATATTAAGAAAAATGTGTTCCCTGATTTTCCAAAGTACATGATCAAATTCAATACAGGTGAAAAGACAATACAAACTAGTATAGTCTGTGTTAGGTGAAACAGTGATAAAGGACAGAAAGAGAGCAGGAAACAGACTGGGTAGCAAAAAATAAGCATAATGGTAAGACAGTATTGAAAGAGTAAAAAGTGAACAGCAGGAAAGTAAAAGGACAAGGAAGATCAAAAAATAGCAAGGAAGACAGAGTGAAAGTAATTGGGGAATACTAGAAAAGAGCACAAGGGATTATTTATTATTATATTTATTATTATTATTATTATTTAGAGTGATTTATTTCAGAGAGGGGGAATATGGAAAAAAGTAGACAGGGCAGAAAGAGACAAATTATAAAGTGAAAAGACATTAAACAAACTTGGAAAAGGAGACCAAAAACTGTATAAGAGGAGGAGTCTCAATGAGATAGAAAATAACACAAGACACAAATAAATACCGTATATACTCGAGTATAAGTCGACACGAATATAAGCCGAGGTACCTAATTTTACCACAAAAAACTGGGAAAACTTATTGACTCGAGTATAAGCCTAGGGTGGGAAATGCAGCAGCTACTAGTAAATTTCAAAAATAAAAATGATATATACAATCTATAAAAACAAATGTATTGTTCCCAGACTAGATAAATAAATAGGATGATTGACTGGTGTAGCAATACCAACATGTAATATATCACAAAGGATATATAGGAGATGCAGACCTCAATAAATAGTACTGAAGGGAATGGTGGTATATCCGGAGGCTCCAAACTGTATAGGACATAACAATAAGGAACAATGCAGAGCAGTGTTGGAGTGTATAACTCACGATTTCTTGATAGCAGTTCTCAGTCCGTCCGCGGTATTCCTTAAAGACTGCAAGCAAACAGATGGGGTGCGCTGACTATAATAGCCGTCCAGACAGAAAGTCTTTTGAAGGAAAGTTCCTAGCTCCGTTTGGTCCTACCACTCCAATAGCGCTGGTAGAAGTAGTGATGTTTCCATTCTTCAGACGCGCCTGTGCAGGAGGTTCCTGACGTCTCGGCTGTTACTGATTTCCTCATGTCTCACTAAACAGGCTGTCAGTGCAGTCCAGCGCTGCAGCGGCAGATGATAAATGGGATGTGAAGCGATGATTCATTTACCATTCATCGCTTCATCGCTTCACATCCCATTCATCCTCTGCCGCTGCAGCGCTGGACTGCACTGACAGCCTGTTTAGTGAGACATGAGAAAATCAGTAACAGCCGAGACGTCAGGAACCTCCTGCACAGGCGCGTCTGAAGAATGGAAACATCACTACTTCAACCAGCGCTATTGGAGTGGTAGGACCAAACGGAGCTAGGAACTTTCCTTCAAAAGACTTTCTGTCTGGACGGCTATTATAGTCAGCGCACCCCATCTGTTTGCTTGCAGTCTTTAAGGAATACCGCGGACGGACTGAGAACTGCTATCAAGAAATCGTGAGTTATACACTCCAACACTGCTCTGCATTGTTCCTTATTGTTATGTCCTATACAGTTTGGAGCCTCCGGATATACCACCATTCCCTTCAGTACTATTTATTGAGGTCTGCATCTCCATCACCCGTGTATAAGCCGAGGATGACTTTTTCAGCACAAAAAAAGTGCTGAAAAACTCGGCTTATACTCGAGTATATACGGTAGTAGAAAATCATATCTAACTAATCAAAGTAAATAAACCAGAGAAACAAAAAGGAGCCACTATAGGCAGAACCAGATAAGCAGAAGAGATAAAAGCAAAGAAAAGCAGAATATATACACAAAAAACCTGAAGAGAGCAAGATTACTTGTTACCCGAGCAAATACCAGGGATAATGCAAAGTCACCAGAGTATGATAGTTAAAGATCAATGAAAAAGAAAATTGACTTTAAGCTTTAGAAGGAAATTTAGATAGCTAGATCTAAAGGGAAATAATATTGGAGATAAAACTTAGAGAAAGTCCAACAGAGTGAGGATAGACAGTAACAGCATAGACAGCTGCACAAGAGATTGTAGCAACAGAGACTGCACCATCGAGGGCATAGACTAAAGACACTACTGATGGACTGCATTAACCACAGTACAGTCCAAGGAAATCCTGCACTGCCACCCTGTTAACCTGCAGAAAAAGACACCTGTACCAGGAGGCCAAAGGCCAACAATGGATTCCCACGTTAGCGGTATTGAAAGAAAAGCAGATAAGTGGTATCAATTAACATCACTGCTTACCAAAACAAGTTGCACTAGTACACATCTGGCTAGGTGAACTGGCTTGTATATGTACATACATATGAATACACTACTTACCGAAGGAGCTAAACCAGTCTAAGCCCTCTAAAAATATTAACTCAAGGATACAAGAACAAATTTGTTAGGATACAGAGATCCATATTCAAATAACTATTTCTCTATTATTGCAACAGAGGCTGGGCCTAAAAACATGTAAAAGGTTAAGTAATTAATTGGGAAAAGTGTTTACGTGTTCACTATAGAAAATAAGTGTATTTAGAACTAGGATAGTCTTACTTAATTTTGCGTCTCTAATGGTTATGGAAATTCCTTGACAACGTAGAGGATAGGAAAAAGTAATTGATTGTTCTTTAATCCATTCAGTATTATGCAGATTATCCTAATAATCCACAATATAATACCTTAGCCCTGTCAGTCTCATTACTTCCTTAACTATTCTTAATAAGGGCGAGCCATTTAAAAGTAGATTGAGTATTGTCTGATTGGGGGCTCAACTCTCTTAGCGTACTTAGATTAATCAAAGTACTCCATGGCCACTTTTAGTTCCTATTCAGCTAAGTAGAGACAGAAAAATAAACATCTGGAGGGTATAAAAGGTGACTCTTCCTTCACTCTGGTGTCTTTGAGAAACTTCCCAAGCAGCCCTATGAAAACATAAACATGGAATACTTCATGGAAAACATATTGATGGTAAGTGTAATTTTCTTAATTCCTTTGCTTACTCCAAGGCAGCCCTTAAAATAGGATGTACTGATGCAGTATAGATCAAACAGGGTGGTTCTTAAGAACAACAACTCTGATAATAATTGTGCATAATTTAAGTTACTATTGAAGGACCTTTTTAAGGATTCTTCTCCCAAACTCCACATCTGTTACATCTAGAAAATAATGTCTGGTGAAAGTGTGAAAAGTTAACCACCCAGCTGTTTTGCACATATGGTCCTTTGAGGCCTGAGTTCGAATGCCCAGATGGTAGCCACCGCCCTTGTAAAATGTGCTTTAAAAAGTTACAGGCCCTTCACTGCCATTCCTTTTAGGCCTATGCAATTAAATCTCGAATCCATCTTGCAAGAGAAGGATTGGATGGAGCACATTCTTTGCGGAATGTGCTCCATCTCTGGGACCTCGGGACAGGCTGTCATCTCCGGGACCTTGGGCAATACAGTATCTGGTACCTATCGGAAAGGAGAAATGAACCTCTGGTAAAGCAGCCACTGGCAAGGCAGTCCTCTATGAGACTTTACAAAGGGTGGATAGCAAAAGAGTAACTAGATTCACAGTCCCATAGGCAGGTTGTCGGGGTTGTCTTCAGGCCCAGAAAACAGGACAGCAGAATCGTGCTCAGTCCTGGAGGCCAAGAAGGATAGGGTCATTTTCTCTTGGAAACCTCATGGAGGTTATGACTGGACCCTCAGAACAGGAGGCAGCGGCTGGACCTTTGAACATGAGGCACCATCCGAAGCCTCGGAGGATGTAGTGTTTGCAACCTCAGAATTGGAGGCAGCAGCTGAAACCTCAGAATAGGAGGCAGCAGATGGAACCTCAGAAGAGGAAGCAACAACTAGAATAGATGCCGATTGTGGCACACTGTTAGGAACCAGACCCCACTTAAACTGGTTGGAGGGACAAACCCTCTCTGGAGCAGGATCCAGGGTAATTTTCATCCTAGGGAAAAAAGACAGACTTTGGTATGTCCTGCAGGATCCCTTGGTTTTCAGCATGAGCATTGTTGCAAGAAATTCTCGGGACTGGAGCAGTATAAGCAGAAGTTGCAGCTGCTTCTGCAACTGTGCTCCTACTTATGGACTACATACAGGGCTGAATTCTTCAGCAGCTCGCACTTCAGCTCTATATTTGGGCACAACATGGGGAGCTGTATCGTTAGGATATAGTGTTCAGTGCGACTCCTTGAATTCATCGGTGTGTTTTCAAGGAGTTAAATATTTTCTTGGGAAGAAAACAGCACCTTAATTGGTACAGGTCAGGGTAGAATCTGAAAGACCTTTTATCAGATAGGACAACAAAGTTAGGACTTGTGGAAGTTGTGAGTAAGTAAGGATGAAATCAAGCTCCAGGGCCTGATAGAGGGATAAATCTGACAAATTTGGGACAGACATGGCCTCAGTGAGGTACATAATGGTGGGCTAGATCATTCTGTCACAAAACTGTGTCCCAAAACTGAAGCACAGATGTTAAGATAAAACCAGAACTCTTTATTGTATGATAAACATGAACCAAATATGCAGTGTAAACAGTCACAGGTACAGAAATAATAATGAATGAGTTCAGAGAATGGACCTCGGTGGCTGAAGGCCAAAATGGACAAAGTGGCAGGAGTAATGCAGGTATCCAGGCTAAACAATGGCAGGACTGAAGATCCACTGGTATATGGGTCATATTAGATACAGGTGTGCTAGGACTGGAGATGCACTGGTGCAGGTGTTTAGGTATTGCATACTTTAACTTACCATTACACACTGCATACGTTAACATACCAGTAATATACTAATCAGGGAACAAAGCCAGACTGAGTAATAGCAGGACTGAAGACACACTGTAGTCACAGAAGCTTAGGAATTGCATAGAGGAACACACTGGTAATATGCTGAGCAGAAAAAAGATTAAAATCACTGATGCAAATAACCGGGCTAAATAGTAGAAGGATTACAAACAAACTGTAGTAACAGAAAAAGTTAATTTTGACCTGTGTATCCTGTGATAGACAGACTTTGTAATTTATAGTATCTACCTGAACTCCCAAGAATTGCAGTTATTGAGAGGGCCAAAGATGACTTTTCGCTATGTTAAAGATCCAGCCATGATGTTGTAGGAAAAAGATTACATGTATTGGCAATGTATTCTGACTTTCCAATGGCAAGAATGTTGTTTAAAATCAGCCAAAGGGTTATTCCACATTTTCTGAGAGCAGCCAATTGTTAGGATTCTGTTTCTGTTGCTGTTTCTATGTGTGTGAGAGCTGTTTGCTTTCAATTAGTTTGAGCTGCAATGCTGGTGTGCTACCGGCATGTGTTGGGATTCTGTTGTGAGATGTAAGGTTATGCTGTATTTCCTTGTGTATGACAGCTCTCTGCTTTCTATTAGGCTGAGCTGCATTGCAGGTTTATTATCTGCATTATACTGATTGGTTGCCTGCATTATTTGAGGCCTGTCTATGTCAGTGATAGTGCTTTATTTCTAGTAGCAGCATCCTGGTTCCTGTGCTGTATTATCCTGTGCCTGCTTTTCGGTTCTAATGCCTGGTTATGGCTGACAAAGATTCTGTGTCTTCCATATCTCAGTAAAATATGAAATTATGGAATAAAAGAAGATTGAGTCCAGAGAGAGTCATTGTGCTACTGGTTGTCTTGGCTTTCTCTGTCTTTAAGGGCCAAAAGAACTGTCTTGAAGAGCTGTCAAACTGCCTAAAATTCCTTTTCTCAGGCCTATAACTGAGAGTTTCCTTGAAGTGTTGCCTAGTGGAAGAATAAGGAAAACATTCTATACTAAGACAAATACCTCAAATGATATTTTCAACCACAGAACCAAGCTTTTGAAAACTTATTCAAATGGAAGCATGGCCATAAATCATGAAGTAAAAACAATAATATCCAGAGTAACATTACAAATTAAATCAATACTTCTTTTGCATATCTTCAATGACAATGGATTTTGTCTACTAATTTTCTCTTCAATATCCATATACAAGGTATTAACCCAAAATTTGCTCTATACACAGAAGCTACAGTAATCCTGAACTTAAGTATAACACCAGAAGAAACATGTAATTTTTTTAAAATAACTTTTTTCTATCCATAGGTTCTTTTAAAGGACTTCCGTCATCTAATGAAATATTGATTTTTGTTGAGAAACTTGCTATAGCAGAATCAATTTTCAGCACTAAGGGCCTGATTTATTAAGAAGTGTATCTGGAGATTTTGAACATAAAGTGTGCGCAATTACTCTGTGCATGCCCCGAACCTGAATAATACGCCACAGAACACAGCAATGTTTAATTCATCTTCGAGTATTACCTACAACCAACTATTTCAGGGAGGGAACGGGCAGGGGAAGGGGCGTTTGTCTGTAGTCAATGTACAGTAAGGGCGTGCCAAACTTGAGTGCACACAGCAGGGTCAGTTAAAAATCTGGGCATCTCTCTTGTTTTCCAGCCACATCTCTTGCTCCAGCTACAGGTCTAGTCTCAGTACCAACTACTAGTGATGACAGATGAATATTCATGTTAGGACTTGTGTTTGCAATCAAAACTTTAAAAATTTATTTTATATACAGTTTACAGTTTTCATAATAAATGTATTTCGTGTGGGGTGGGGGGGAGGTAGAGCTACACCTATATTCATCAAGAAACGTATCTTCAGATCCGCTCCTTGTTGTAAACTAGCAGTTGAATTTGGGCATACTTATACCCGATTTTCATACATTGTAAAATGAATGCACATCGCGCTCCATATGCTCTTAATAAGTTAGGCCCTAAGACATTGTCATCCTAAAATGTCTATATATATATATATATATATATATATATATATATATATATATATGGTAAAGTCTCTTCGTATAGGGCTGATGTTCATCCACCAGTTGCCACTCTTTGCCAAACTTTGCCACACTTTATAAACGAGATCTTTAAAAGTACTTGGTGTATATGAAAAATGCTGGTCTTTGTCTTTATCTTGAAAAAGAGAATTTTGAAAGGAAACAAGTTCTGCATATTGTCCTTTCCCATGGACTTATTAATATACTCAAGGATTATATTAATTTCATCAAACTTTAACCATCTGGGATCATCCTCATCTTCTCCTGATTCCCTACTGGACAGATATTCCAAATCCACCAGAGAATTAAATGATCCAAAAGTAGATGGACCAGGTCTCATGTCTTCTACATCTTTATTAATCTGTGCTTCATGACTTTTTGCCTCCTGTTTCCTTCATCATCCAGGAAATTAACTGTTTAAATTGTTCAGGTGGCTGAGAGACCTCCACTTTTTATGAGCACAGGCTGTACAGAAAACTCCTAAATAATAATTTGAGAGTAAGAGATTATCATATGCTCCATATAAACTGTTATGGGATTTGCAGCTTTTCTTCCCTTACGCAGGCTCCACATGGGTACTGGTAAAAAAGACAAACAATGCTATTTAAATAATACTAGTATATAGAAAATACTCCATAATTAGAGGTGTCCTTTATCTTTTTTGGGGGTTGGATCTGGATCAACTTATAAAGAAAAGTGCACCAAAAAATTCCTCAAGGTCCTTTGCAATTTTTTCTCCAGACATTTTTATTTTGTGCATTTGCAAACTTTCCTTAATTACTGTCAGATTGATTGTAATATCTGTGATAAGACTAAAAACATTGTGCATGACTTTGTTTACTTTTCTCTTTAGTTGCACAGTACTACTTTTATGTTTTGCTTCATAGGTACAATTTTTTTTTGGGGGGGGTATTGAAAATACATGAAAATAAAAAAAATAAATAATAATAATAAATAAGTAGAGTTTGTGTCATGTGTGGGTGCGAGGGCCAGTTGATGTGCTGCACATTCACCACAGCGTAATTCTCCTATTCTGCTACTATCAGCAGCATATTTAACTACTGGGCTTTTGAAGTGGACAATGTTCCTATAAAAATATCTGGTCTACCTATTTCTAATGAAGAAGCCACATTTTGCTTACAGTGCTACTAATTATAATAAATACATAATGTATGCACTGTATTAACAACTCATGTGATATGGCCTGGCAAACAGGTTTTGACAAATGTGTAAACAACTGGCAGAAGAAATACAAAACAGAACCCTGATTTTTAACCTGGTTTGAACTGTTACCCAGCACAAACACCAGTCTCTGCTATCTCCACAGTGTCCTGGCAATATGTTAGTGCTTCAGTTCTCTTGTTTAGAAGTACTATTAACCATATAAATAAATTATGCACAATATTATTTTCCACTATTTCATTTAGCCACCTGGATTCTGCATGCACTTGATAAAGGCATTAACTGATATAAACAATATAGAATTGCAAAACACAAGATAGCAGCAACATTTAATAATAATTAATAATTATTGAAAACATATTCTTTATTCTTATTAGCCATCTGTAGAATTAAGTAATTTGGTGAACCAGTTTGTAAGAATATTGCACCACAAACAGCAAAAAAGTGTCCCCCCGCCCAATCAGGGAATTCGGGTTTCAAACAAAACAAAGGAAACCGATAAGGGAATGGAGAAGGTATACATGGAAGACATAAAGTTGAGGTAATGAAATAAAGGGAAACATTACGGAAAGTTGAATGGGCACAAGTGCTATGAGGAAAAATGTAAGTACACAAAGGAGACATGAGGGTAACATGGAAGGACACAGGGGAGAGGTTGATGGGCATAGGGCGATTAGCCATGCATCACGTTATATGTTTTATATTATAGTATAAGCATTTAATATTAATTTCATACTAGCAAAATCCATAGTGCTTCTGGAGGCCTGAACAGCCCCTGCCCATTCACTTTAAATTTCCATACTCACCACTTCAAAGTTCCCAATTTGTTCACTGTATATACTTTTTTTTTTTACAATGGAAACTAAAAACATTATTTTTTTTTCTGCAAGAATTAGTTTCCCCAATGACTATGCTATGTTTTCGATTTTTTTGTGTATTTATTGTTTTTTTTGGCTGAATAAGTGAAAAAAGTAAATACTTGCAAGTGCAATGCAATGATCAGGTCAAATAAAATGGAAATTGTGATTCCTAATAAAAAGACACCCATATTTTAGTCTAAACTATTTTCGGTGATGTGTGCATCTTTTTATTTATAGCATTGACATAATTGTTATATCACACAAAAAAAACATTTCAACATAGTATATTTTACATTGATACAATTTTGATATTGCCAGGGTGTTCTAATATGGCAGAGAAGTTAATTCTGGGTTTATACAATTCCCATCATAATCTTATTTGATATTGTACAACTTAGTAAGTAGGTCTGTTAAAGAAAAGGCTGAAGCTAATTAAAAAACAATTTTTATTATTTTCACAAATGGTTGTGTATAATTGTTTAGAAAAACATAGAATATAAAGATGTATAACTATATAAACAGTATTGCAGTGTTCAAATAAACTTAAATATTTATGTTTGTTGTATAATATAAAATAATTTAGTGCAATGAGCAGTTGAGGCAATAGTCTTCATTATTATTAATGCAAAAAACAAATAATTAGTCATGGATATGTTGCTTTCAGTGATTATTAAGGTTTTCTATTCAAAGGTTTTTTTTTTCTACACTGTGCGCTTTGAATGGTAGCAATGCACAGACTGTTCTTAAAAGGCACACATTTCTATGAACTAGACAAATGTATTATTATTACTTTAACTTACTATTACACTTCATAACGTACAACAATATTTGAATATAATATTACTAGAACCTTGCGAAGCAAGTAAATGCATAAATAGATGTACTCACATAACTAGGTAACAAAGAGGAACAGTCAGGGAGGATTGGAACTGCAAGGAGCTTCATAAGTTTATGAGCTTTCAGTTTTTGTAATATTTGGAATCCTGCAGAGAAAGAATTTTACATGGATTATAAGCAGCCATTATGATTTAGAACATACAATTATAGTATGGATGTTGTAAATTTGTTTACTAACATTAGTGATCGTGTTTAATGATGCTTATTTAATATATTAGGCTTTACACTAAATAACCTAGGAATAGTCTTAATACTACATAGCATACAAACAAAAATGTTTTTTTATAAATTCAGAAACCTTGACATTGAGATAAAAAAATAACCTATATAATAAAACTGATGCCAATAATGAGGCCCTTAGTAAATAAAACATATATAACCTTTAATTTATTACATTGAAGAAAACATTCATTAAGTGCTATATATATAAATACAGCAGTTTCTCTCTCTCACAATCTCATAGTTATAAGTCCATTAAATACAATATGTCGATAGCATAAGAAAAACTCAATAAAATCTAAAATTTTTTACAAATGAATAGTACAGATTATTCAAATAAACAAAAGGGAGACATTAAAATCAGTACACAATTATGACTACATACACAGGTGGAAAAAAACAAAACAAAATAAAAGGACTAGTAAAAAGGGCTATCGGTAGGTCATCAAACAGGTAATTAAGATGAAATACAGCCTTGGTTAAAATGAAGATAGCTAAGGCAGTCAAATGTGGAGGTGCATCAATAATCTTGTTTCTTTTTAATAAGTGACAGTTGTGTCAGCATGTACATTGGTTAGCATATTAAGATGACAACAGGTAAGGAAGATTTTACTCCCTCTAATGACTGGGCATGGGCAGGTTCCTTGCTAGATGCAGGCAAGCCACAATAATGTGACAACTTGCAGGCGGATCTGAAATAATTGAAAAGTAATATAGTATGTATCATCTCGTTAAACAATCATTCAAGATGAAATATAATGCACTCACCTATACAATGCATACAATACATATTTTTGTGAATGATCCTAGTAAAGACTTCTGTGTACTTATTCTTTGAAAATGTGAAAAATTCCAATGTGACTTATATCACAATAATAAAACAAAACATAGTGTTTTTTGTATATAAAATATGTAAAAAAAATATACACATAAAGCGACTCACCTAATTTAGGTTGTTCAAGCCCTCTTGGAAATATCAGTGCTCAATGAAAAAAATTAAATAAACTAAATTAAATACACTGCTAGTTTACAAACACTCACCTTAGATTGATTAACATTCTCATCTTATCAATATATTTTCTGATTCAACACAGAAAATGGAATATTATAGACAATCTTTATTATATAACCAGCCGCAGCAGGCCGAGGATTCAGTCCACAAATAATCTTTGAACAAATGGAGTTATGTATTGTAAATCTCTCCTTGGTTATACCACTTCCTTTGCATTTCATCAACGTCACTTCTGCAGGAAGTCCAATCATATATATTTAAAGATCCATTTATTCTAGTGACTTGGATGACATAATAAATATATTAAACTTAATTGATTTACAAATGTACAATTTCTAAAAATGTCTTCTTATAAAAGAGGATCATTAACATATTTAAAATAATTTCTTATAATAGTGTTTAGAAAATCCACAATAATGTCCTTAATTCTGCATCCATATTCAAAGGTTTTTGTGCTGTGAGATAAGATATTTTAAGGAACTTTAAGGGGAGGGGTTTATGAATTTTGGGTGTCTGTAGTTTTAATTAGAGATGGTCACTGACCCCCGTGTTTTGGTTTTGGACTCGGTTTTGGATCTGGATTACCGTCGTGTTTTGGCTTTGGTTTTGGTTTTGCAAAACCGCCATTGTGTGTTTTGGTTTTGGTTTTGGTTTTGTTTGGTTTTGTTTTGCTATTTTTTTGGAAAATCCATGTTTTTGGGCCTAAATTAACCCAATTTAGTGCTCCAACTGTTTTAGAGACAAGTAATCTAATTGTTGAGGTAATAAATCATCCAAAAAAACAGTTTAATTCTTCGTTGGTAGGCCTTCATTTATTCTACACACAAAACAGATTGTCTTCCTCTCCATCTATGCATATTGGCAATGCAGCCATCGTCTTTGGATGTATATTACACCCTACACTTATAGTTTAATATGTAAAGAAATGGAAAAAGGCAGTTTGCTTTCTGTCTCTATAGGCCCCCCTCCACTTGTTTAAAATAGGGATGTGCACCGGCGACTTTTGAGGTCTCGTGTTTTGTGTTTTGGATCCGGATTTTCTCGATGTTTTGGGTTCGGATTTGTTTTGCAAAACACCTGCCGAAACGTTTTGGTTCGGATTTAAGGTTTTGGATTCGGATTTTTTTTGAAAAAAAACTAAAAAGTGTAAAAATCAAGTTTTTGGGCTTATTTTCACTCCTACGCTATTATTAACCTCAATAACATTCAATAACAATAATTTCCACTAATTTAAAGGCTATTCTGAACACCTAACACCTCACAATAATTATTTTTTTTTAGTACAAAACATTGCAACGAGGTATCTTTCTGGACTGCGTAGAGGAGTGTTCCCCACAATACAATTAAAAACCCATCAACTGGTCTGAATTACACCCAAAAATAGTATCTGGACTGCGTAGAGTAGTGGGCACTGGGCACCACAATAAAAAATATATAGAAAACCTTCAACAGGTCTGCATTACACCCAAAAATAGTATCTGGACTGCATAGAGGACTGGCCACTGGCCACCACAATATAATATATAGAAAACCTTCAACAGGTCAGAATTACACCCAAAAATAGTATCTGGACTGCGTAGAGTAGTGGGCACTGGGCACCACAATAAAAAATATATAGAAAACCTTCAACAGGTCTGCATTACACCCAAAAATAGTATCTGGACTGCGTAGAGGACTGGCCACTGGCCACCACAATATAATATATAGAAAACCTTCAACAGGTCAGAATTACACCCAAAAATAGTATCTGGACTGCGTAGAGTAGTGGGCACTGGGCACCACAATAAAAAATATATAGAAAACCTTCAACAGGTCTGCATTACACCCAAAAATAGTATCTGGACTGCATAGAGGACTGGCCACTGGCCACCACAATATAATATATAGAAAACCTTCAACAGGTCAGAATTACACCCAAAAATAGTATCTGGACTGCGTAGAGTAGTGGGCACTGGGCACCACAATAAAAAATATATAGAAAACCTTCAACAGGTCTGAATTACACCCAAAAATAGTATCTGGACTGCGTAGAGAACTGGCCACTGGCCACCACAATATAATATATAGAAAACCTTCAACAGGTCTGCATTACACCCAAAAATAGTATCTGGACTGCATAGAGGACTGGCCACTGGCCACTGGCCACCACAATATAATATATAGAAAACCTTCAACAGGTCAGAATTACACCCAAAAATAGTATCTGGACTGCGTAGAGTAGTGGGCACTGGGCACCATAATAAAATATATAGAAAACCTTCAACAGGTCTGAATTACACCCAAAAGTAGTATCTGGACTGCGTAGAGTAGTGGGCACTGGGCACTGCTATAAAAAATATATAGAAAACCTTCAACAGGTCTGAATTACACCCAAAAGTAGTATCTGGACTGCGTAGAGTAGTGGGCACTGGGCACCACAATAAAATATATAAAAAACCTTCAACAGGTCTGCATTACACTGCACATACGGCTGCTCCTCCATCCTCTCCATCATATACATGTTGGAGTTTCAGCGTGTGAAAACCTCTTGTTTTTGATAATGTCAGTGCATTTTGAATATTTTTCCATTTGCCCCACAACACTGAATGTACTTTATCTATGATACGCATCTATCTATCTTGACTGCATAGTGTGGTGGCCCCGGTACACAATTTGGTACCGAGGCCACAATATAATTAAAAAACCCTCCACGGGTCAGAATTCCACCAAAAAAGGGTATGGACTGCGTAGTGTGGTGTGCCCGGAACACAATTTTTTACAGCGCCAACAATATAATTACAAAATTGGGCATCAACTGTCACCGTTGTTTAATATCTGATACACCTAAATATGGACTGCACAGTGGAGTGGCCCCGGTAGTAAATTTGGTGCCGGGGCCACAATACCTCCTCCAACTTCCAAGTGTAGTATTTATAAAGACAGACAGCGTCGAAGTGTTATTAGTTGACTTTCTTAACCCTAAAATTGTCCCTGTTGCAAATATTCGTGCAATGGACAGTTACTTTTTCATTGAAAGACTCAAGCTTTCAAGTGTAGTGTTTATAAAATATAAACAACAATACAGTAGTTTTAGAGCACGTCAATACCTCTTGTTTTAAATTATGACAGGGCATTTTACTTTTGGTTTAATTTCTTGAATTTGTTTAAATTTGGTTTTACTTTTGAACATGTCAAACGACTGTTGATTGGTCATATAATGCAAAAAAAAAAGTTCCAAGATGGTATTGTCCTTGGGCCCTCACACCCACCCTTATGTTGTTGAAATAGGACATGCACACTTTAACAAACCAATCATTTCAGCGACAGGGCCTACCAAACAACTTTGGCTGAAATGATTGATTTGTTTGGGCCCCCACACCAAAAAAGCTATTCATCTCTCCCTGTACAGACTAAACAGGCTCTACTGAGGCAAGATGTCGTCCTCATCCTCAACCTCTGATTCCTCTCCCACTACAGTGTGTACTTCCTCCTCATCACACATTATCAATTCGTCCCCGCTGGACTCCACAACGACAGGTCCCTCTGTACTATCTGGAGGGCAGTGCTGTACTTCATTGAGGAATTGATTATTTATTTTTATAAACATCATTTTTTCAACGTTATGAGGAAGCAACCTCCTTCACCGCTCACTGACCAGGTTCCCCGCTGCACTAAAAACTCTTTCCGAGTACACACTGGAGGGGGGACAACTCAGGTAAAATAGAGCCAGTTTGTACAGGGGCTTCCAAACTGCCTTTTTTCCTGCCAGTAACAATATGGACTGTCTGACATGTCTACTTGGATGGTGTCAGCAAAGTAATCATCGACAATTTTTTCTATTGTGACAGCATCCAATGCAGCGAGAGTAGACATGTCTGCAATGGTTGGCAGGTCCTTCAGTCCGGACCAGATGTTATCAGCATCCCCGCCAGCGCCTCTTTTGGGAAAACTGAGCTTTTTCCTCGCAGCCATAGATATGGAAGAAAATGAGGGTGGAGCTGTTGGCATGTCAAGGTCCTCTTCAGAGGACAATCTCCTGACCAGCAGGTCTTTGCACTGCTGTAGACTTGTGTCCGCCGGAAACAGAGACACAACATACGCTTTAAACCGAGGATCGAGCACGGTGGCCAGAATGTATTCCTCTGACTTTAAAAGAGTGACCACACTCGGATCCTGGCAAAGCGTACGAAGGGCTACATCCACAAGAGCTACATGCTTGGTGTAATCGCAATGGCTTACCAGCTCCTCCCTCACTTTCTCCAGCTGCTTCTGCAACAGCCTGATCAGGGGAATGACCTGACTCAAGCTGGCAGTGTCGGAACTGACTACTCGTGTGGCAAGTTCAAATGGCTGCAGAACCTTGCACAACACGGAAATCAGTCTCCACTGCGCATGACTGAGGTGCATCCCCACTCCTTTGCCTATGTCGTAGGTGGCTGTGTAGGCCTGAATGGCCTTTTGCTGCTCCTCCATCCTCTGCAGCATATAGAGGGTGGAGTTCCAGCGCGTCACAACCTCTTGTTTGAGGTGATGGCAGGGCAGGTTCATGCTTTTTTGATGTGCCTCTAGTCTGCGGTAGGCACTGGCTGAATGCCGAAAGTGTCCAGCAATTTTGCGCGCCACCGCAAGCATCTCCTGCACACCCCTGTCACTCTTGAGGTAATGCTGCACCACCAAATTAATGGTGTGGGCAAAACATGGGACGTGCTGGAAATTGCCCATATTTAATGCCCGCACAATGTTACTGGCATTGTCTGACACCACAAATCCCCATGAGAGTCAAAGTGGGGTAAGCCACTGGGAGATAATTTCCCTCAGTTTCTCTAATATGTTGTCAGCGTTGTGCCTCTTATTAAAGCCTGTAATACACAATGTTGTCTGCCTTTGCACGAGCAGCCATTTTGTAGATGCTGCTACTGATGCAGCTGTTGCTGTTGCTGCGGAAGGGGATGCATCTACCCAGTGGGCTGTCACAGTCATATAGTCCTTCGTTTGCCCAGAACCACTTGTCCACATGTCCGTGGTTAAGTGGACAGTGGGTACAACCGCATTTTTTAGAGCACTGAGGACACTTGGTCGTACTTCTCTGTACATTTTTGGTATCGCCTGCCTAGTGAAGTGGAATCTCGACGGGATTTGGTACCGGGGACACAATACTTCCATCAACCCTCTAAATCCCACTCCACTGATGGCGGACACCGGGCGCACGTCTAACACCAACATTGCAGTTACAGCCGCAGTTATACACTTTGCAATAGGGTGACTACTATCGTATTTTAGGGTCATGGCAAACGACTGTTGGACGGTCAATTGTTTGGTGAAAGACTTAGCGGTCTTACGACTTCCCCTCTGGGAAGATGACCGACTAACAGCAGCAACAGCAGCAGTGGCAGTAGTAGGCGTACCGCTGCAGGATTCCTCGGATGAATCCCGTATTGAGGAGGACTCAGTCTGGCTGCTGACTTGGGCTGCAGGACTGAATCTGATGGAGATTGTGGAGGAAGTTGACGAGGAGGGTGTTGCTGGTGTGTATCCAACTGGACCACGGGATTTAGGTGTCCCTGTAACGATGAGGGTCCTAGCCCCAGTTCCTGAACTAACCACTGAACTATTAAGGTTATTCAGGTGACGTATAAGGGAGGATGTTCCTAGGTGGGCAAGATCCTTACCCCTGCTTATTTGAGCTTTACATAAGCTACATATGGCCATACATTGGTTGTCTGGATTTGGATAAAAATAACTCCAGACCGAAGAGGTGCATTTTTTGGTCTTCTGACCAGGCATGACGATGGGCTTTTTCATCCCATGGACATCAGCTGTTTCCCCCCCTGGTGCCTCATTTACAATAACCACATCACCATCCTCATCATCAAGTTCCTCCACAGCGCCAGCTACATCATCAATATGCTCCTCCCGAGCCACCTCTTCCCGTACAGTGATGGGAAGGTCAGGCTTGACAACCACCAACACCCTTGGACTCGCCTTGAGGATTTGTGATAATTTCTCTTTAGAAGGCAGAGTTGTTTGCTGTTTTGTTGCTGACAGCATAACTCTCTTCAATTTTTTGTAGGGGGGGGAAGAGGAGGAGGGATAAGATCCGTGGGTGAAGCTGAACCACTAGTCATGAACACGGGCCAGGGCCTAAGCCATTCCTTGCCACTCCGTGTCGTAAATGGCATATTGGCAACTTTACATTTCTCCTCAGATGATTTTAAGTTTCTCTTTTTGCTACTTTTTCTCAACTTGGGCTTTTTGGATTTTACATGCCCGGTACTGCGAGATTGGGCATCGGGCTTGGAAGACGACGTTGATGGCATTTCATCGTCTATGTCATGACTAGTGGCAGCAGCTTCAGCATTAGGAGGAAGTGGGTCTTGATCTTTCCCTACTTTATCCTCCAAATTTTTGGTCTCCATTATATGTAGCACAAGATACTGCAGAATGTGTGAACTTGGTAATATTGCAGTACCAATGGACTTATACTGCTGGATTGGTTTTGCAAATTTGGTTATAATCACTTTTTTTTTTTAATTTTTAATTTTAATATTTTTTATAACTTTTTTTTTATTTTTTAAAAACTTGGGAATAATGGGGAAATAACTATGCCCTTAGAAGCACAGAGCACAGGACACAGCACCACTGGACTGAACAGGACACAGCACAGGACCCAGCAGCACTACTGAACTCAGCAGGACAGAGCACAGGACACAGCACCACTGGACTGATACTGCAGAATGTGTGAACTTTGTAATATTGCAGTACCACTGGACTTTTACTGCTGAATGTGTGAACTCGGTAATATTGCAGTACCAATGGGCTTATACTGCAGGATTGGTTGTGCAAATTTTGTGGTAATTAAAAAAAAATTAAATTAGTTTTTGGTATTTTTTTAAATAACTTTTTTTTATTTTTTTAAACACAGGGGAATATTGGGGAAATAACTATGCCCTTAGAAGCACAGAGCACAGGACACAGCACCACTGGACTGAACAGGACACAGCACAGGACCCAGCAGCACCACTGACCTCAGAAGGACAGAGCACAGGACACAGCACCACTGGACTGAGCACAGCACAGCACAGCACAGCACAGCACAGCACAGCACTGAACTGAACAGCACGAGATATAGCAGGACAGAGGACCACCTAACACACCCTCCCTCTACCCTGATCAATGCCCGAGTGAAGATGGCGGCGACTAGCGGGGAATTTATAGGATCCGAGTATCGCGAGATCCGACAAGGGGATTATGAGTCAGAGCCTCAGTTTCAGATTTGAATTTGGCGCCAATACCCGGATCTGTCTCGGATCCGACTCGGATCGGCAACATTCGGTTGGGCTCGGATTTCATAAATCCGAGTGCGCTCATCTCTAGTTTAAAAAACAAAAAATTCAGCCGTTATAGACTGTACAATATTAATTGACATGGAGAAAGCCAGTTTGGTTTCTGTCTCTCTAGGCCCCCCTCCACTTGTATAAAATACTAAAAAATTCAGCCATTATAGACTGTACAATATTAATTGACATGGAAAAAGACAGTTTGGTTTCTGTCTCTCTAGGCCCCCCTCCACTTGTATAAAATACCAAAAAATTCAGCCATTATAGACTGTACAATATTAATTGACATGGAGAAAGCCAGTTTGGTTTCTGTCTCTCTAGGCCCCCCTCCACTTGTATAAAATACCAAACAATTCAGCCATTCAGCCAGAAATATTAATGCACAATTAGGGAGGACACCCCAAAAGCACTGAGGAGTGCTAAAAATTATTTAGTAGATACTGCTGACAGTTATGACTTTTGACAGCCAGAAATATTAATGCACAAATAGGGAGGACACCCCAAAAGCACTGAGGAGTGCTAAAAATTATTTAGTAGATACTGCTGACAGATATGACTTTTGACAGCCAGAAATATTAATGCACAATTAGGGAGGATACCCCAAAAGCACTGAGGAGTGCTAAAAATTATTTAGTAGATACTGCTGACAGTTATGACTTTTGACAGCCAGAAATATTAATGCACAATTAGGGAGGACACCCCAAAAACACTGAGGAGTGCTAAAAATTATTTAGTAGATACTGCTGACAGTTATGACTTTTGACAGCCAGAAATATTAATGCACAATTAGGGAGGACACCCCAAATGCACTGAGGAGTGCTAAAAATTATTTAGTAGATACTGCTGACAGATATGACTTTTGACAGCCAGAAATATTAATGCACAATTAGGGAGGACACCCCAAAAGCACTGAGGAGTGCTAAAAATTATTTAGTAGATACTGCTGACAGATATGACTTTTGACAGCCAGAAATATTAATGCACAATTAGGGAGGACACCCCAAAAGCACTGAGGAGTGCTAAAAATTATTTAGTAGATACTGCTGACAGTTATGACTTTTGACAGCCAGAAATATTTATGCACAATTATGGGGGACACCCCAAAAGCGCTGGGGAGTGCCAAATATTAAGAAAAAATAATAAACCTCTATCCTCCTCTCTGCACTAGCGATTTTGGTTAGAGCAATTGCAAGAACAATATTGTATTCTCTGTCCCTGCTCTAATTAGCCTATGACTACACCCTGCTCTCTCCCTCTGTCAAATGGCGATGAATTTCTGTGGAGGCGTGTATTTATAAAGTTGAAGTATCACGAGAACCGAGCAACAAGATCCGACGACGTCACGATGACGTTCGGCCTTGATTTGGATTCGGAACGGGCGGGAGAGTACCGAGCTGCTCAGCTCGGTACTCGGATACCCAAAGTTCGGGTGGGTTCGGTTCTCGGAGAACCGGACCCGCCCATCTCTAGTTTTAATGTCATTTTATACAGGGAAGTGCATTTGTATCTGCACATAAATGTATCACATGTATTGTAAAACATTAAAATGCAGTAATGTTGAAGTATCAAACTGACAGTATATGTGCCGGCATGCATCAGCACAGGAAATTATTTTGCTTTTGAATGGATAGTCTGTCGTGATGGTTGCTGCTTGACGGAGGGTTTGGGAGTTCCGGTTCTGCAAGTTAGGGTCTATTGGAGGTTTATATGACACGGTTTTTATGGAGGTGCGGGTCTCATGTCGTGTCCTTTTGTCAACTGGAAAAAATAGAGCTTTGGGTGTGTGCTCACCTGGGTGATGTGATCCTTGGCAAAACATTAAAAAATGTGAACTGCTCCACTTGGAGACCCACCACAAAATGAGAGAATCAATTGACTGGGAGTCCCAGTGACTCCCTGCTTTGTACATGCATTAATGGAGAGTGATAACTGAATCTCAATTATGTGGAACAAAACAAATTACCAGTGCTGTGCAGCTCCAGGCCCATTCCATACGCAAATGGGCATGGAGACATAGAATAGAATGGGTTTTATTTTGCATGAGTTAAATATAACATTGCATATTTATACTACAAACACTCCAGTGATCTAAGCAGCTTCAAAAAAATTTTTCCCATTAACATTACTGCAGCCACTGACCAGACTATATATTGCATAATAATCTAAGTGACAGCTACAGGGGGCCTCTCAAGAAAAGCTTTTCTTTTCTCTTCTGCAGATTTTATGACATTCCAAATGTTCTGTACTGTACATTAAATTATTGTTGTTAGATACTGGTATCGTTAGCATCCAGATTTTGCACACTGATGTAAGAATAGAGGAATTAATGGTGTTCTGTTCCATGACATTGAAGTTTAATCTTTTAAAACATAAAGTGTATCATTGGCAAACACCTTAAAGCCAACATTTTCCTCTTCTGTCAAATTCACTAAATACTTCCTAATAATGTTTTCAACTTATTGAAGATACTTCTTGAGAGTCCGACTACGTGTGTCCACATCATTTTTAAAGGTTATTCTCAATTATGGGTTTAACTTATTATCATTGTTTTTTCAGTTGTTTAGAGTTTCTGTTCTGCCAGTACTGGATGCATTGTTTTTTATGTGCCTCTGCTGATTGCAGTAAAATCAATAGGTCTTGCCCCTTGCTGGGATCTATTGTTGTGACTTTCACTCCCTCTTCTCCTTCCTGTCTTAATTTGTTTGTTTTGCATAGTCTTGATTTTTTTCATTTAAAAGAGAAAAGACTGTTATAGTAGGCATTGTTTACTTGATTACTGTACACTTTAGTGCCCTATCAATAGTTGTCTATTTCTTTTCCACACAGCTAAGGCATTTTGTGTACCAAAATGCATATGCATACACCCATATATAGTTTTCTCTCAGTGTTTTACGGTTCTTTGCACCTGGAGAAGTAGAATGGATGCAAGCAGGAACAGGCTAGTGTAGGCTGAGAACAGTAAGGACATGTTTACATAACAAGGATACAATTAGTTGTGGACACATTTTCATGTGCGCCTTTTAATATGCATATATCTTGGAAGTGCTGGAAGGCAGGTGCAATGATATAAAATATTGATGATGACTATCAGCAGCACTATCTAGCCACTTCTAATTAGCTAATTGTGTATTGACCCTCCAGCTGATAGTACTTAAAACATGAACATCGCAGCTTTATTATATAAAGTTGAGGACATATTCACATTGCTTGATTGAAATTTCCATTTAGATAAGTCCAGGGGGTTAATGTGTCACACTGCGAGTTTCTGGCAGGTTTGAAAAGTGGAGGTGTTGTCTATAGCAACCAATCAGATTCTAGTTATAATTTATTTAGTACATTCTACAAAATGATAACTAGAATCTGATTGTTTGCTATACGCGACATCTTCATTTTCAAAACCCACCAGAACCTCGCAGCTTGATACATTTATTCCCAGAAATAAGATTCCCATTTGATTAGTAATGGAGAAAACAACAGATGTTTGATTTTGCTTCAATATGTATTTTGTATTTCTGCTTCTATTTAATTTTCATATTGAAAATGTGACTTCTGCATTTATTAATAACTTTCAAGACAGTGTTCTCACTTGTGTATATGACACTTTGTTAAATTATATTGTCTACATATGTTTGTAATTATTTTTTTTTCTTTGTGTAATTTCCCTACGTGTGTTCAGAAGCTTTCTTAAATACCTGTCTTCTTAAAACATCTGCTTTCTTAAAATGTTATTGATCGATTATCCTCAGGTCTACACTCTGGGCCTTATTCATCAAGGAACGAAAAGTGAATGTAATTTGCGATTTTAAAAATGGATGGAAATTGCAAACAGGTATGCCCTCGTTCTAGTTCAAGCAACATTTACAGTTGAATATGGGTATAAGCACATTCTGCCTATACAGCACTTGCTTTTAGCAGACAGATACAATACACTGCAATTATTAAACATGAGTGCTTTTGATTTGATATCGGCCTACTGTGTTCACTCATTGCTGGGATTTCTATATCACGTACCTATCCTTTTTCCAAACAGGGACCCAACATTCCAGGATCCAGATAAGTAGCAACTGAGCTTAGGACACAAGCAGCAGCAACAAGTAGTGAAAGCAGCAAGAACAGGTAGGAGAGAGCAGGACAGTCTGCCAACATTTCTTACACACTCAGTCAGGACTTTATCCTGAATGTAGGGACAGTTGGGAGGTATGTCCCGCTTCACACGGCTCTGCTCGTAAAGGGACAGCTGTGTGTGCCTAACAGTAGTGCACACATCATTGTTCGTGTAAAGTTGGAGAGCAGCCAAAAAAATCACATACCTTATAGATGACTAAAGCTTAAATCGGATGAGTGTACATGCGCTCATCCTTAGCACACCCTTACCGTAAATTGATTACAAGCATACTTTCTTTCCCTTCCCCGAACTTCCCTTGAAAACGTAGGATGTCGGAAGTGGCCTTTGCATTTGAACATGAATTGGATGCACATGCCGTTTCTGGGCATACATAGTGCAATTTTATGCAAACTACGGCATGTATCAGCATTTACTTTCCCGAATCAAGCCCCCTGTTTTCCTGAAAACACTGTAAAACGATTTGGAGTCTTTTCTCTGAATCTGGGTGTGGCTGAGAATCTAGATGATCTTTTATCCTACATTTCTGAGAATTAAGGTGTCACAAGTACAAAAGTCACTTTGCTTGAGCTGGTATAAACACAAATTTATCAATCTAATCAGCCATATTTTGAAGAGCACCTTTACTATTTTCATAGGAGTATATTTCTTTATTTCATTTTTATTTCATATCTTAACATATATTTATATTTTCACATTACCCATTTTGAGCCTCATATAGAGTTGGACGTATGTATGTTATGTTTTTAGCGTAATACATATGCATACTTATGCCTACTGTGCATATGCACCAAAGATGAGTATGCATATGTCTGTATGCATATTGTGACACATATTACATTTACGACTGCTTATGCTTAGAGAGGTGAAATGGGTGAGAAAAGAGGTAGGCAAGTGTTGGCCAAGAGTAAGGGTGTGTTCATATAATTGTATGTGAGGTAGCCCTGGATGGAAACGTATATATGTCTGCTAGGTGTGTCTCTTGTGGGTGCAGGAGTGCTTAGTGCAAAAATACAGCTCTAATGTTGAAGTAGAACTACAAGAGCCAGCATGATCTGGCATACAGGACCTAGTGAGAAGGAGGTTGCAATAGTCGAGGTGAGAAATGATGAGTGAATGGACCAGGATTTTGGTTGCTTCTTGAGAGAGAAAGGAAAGATTTTCGTAATGTTGCAAAGGTTGAAGTGGCAGGGTTTGGTGAGTCTTCATATGTAAGGGATCCAGTTTTTACTCCAATAAGGATTGTAGACAACCAGAAACCAAACCATAATAACATCCTGTTGCTGTCCAAAAACATTCCAGGTCCTGGAGTAGTCCAAAAAAATGAAACCCCCCCACTCCCCCCAAAAATATTCCAAATGTCCATATACACAATCTTCTTATCTTCAGTCAAAATTACCCCATAATAATTCCAAAGGACCAGGCTTGGCAACCTAAAAAACCATTAGGAACTAACACAAGAGATACAGCAGAAAGACAGGGTTATTTCCATTGTAGTAGAGCATGCTACGGCCGTGGCTGCATGCGCTTGAGGTCCCGGCTATATTTAAGTGCTGGAACCCTGTTAAATACAGCTAACGGTGGGGTTCACATGGAGGGACCCACAGCAAGGTAATAAAATTGGCTTGAAGGAAATTTAGTGACATTAATATTTAAAATCAAGATCCATTTTCACTATATTGATTTTCAATTATTTATTTGGTTTGCAGTTATTTTAAATTTAGTTAACGTTATTAATAACTAGAATAACTAGTCTCCTTTATGAGCTCAGTAACTTTATTGTCCCCCAACCTAGTAAAATATTAAATACAGAGTTTAAGCTAAACAGTAATCATATTTTTTTTTATAAATTAGGTTTTTAAAAGCACACTACATTACATATTCACAAATATTTACTATACTCTTAACCCAGTTCAAATTGTAATCCATAAATGAATTGAGAATGTGAAGCCTATGCAGCACACTTTCCTTAATATTTTTGCTTCTCACTAACATAATTTTGACCTTGAAAACTATAATATCTGCTTTATAGTAAAGCCTCAGAACAAAGAGAATCATTTCCATTCCATCACTATGGTTACACTTTTTTCGGTGTCTAGCAACAGCATTGGAAGTGGTGAATATATAGATTCCTCAAGAGGGTAAGGAGAACTTTGTACAGCATTTAGTTTTGATTAAACCCTTCAGTGCTGGAGTAGCCTGGAAGAATACAGCACAGTGTAATGTCTTTCAGACACTAATTATGTGGCACATTTAAACAAGGAAGCCAAGAAATATATTATTGAAAGGACTTCGTATAATAACTTAATATGTTAATAAAACTATGCTGATATAGGTCTTAAGATTCAAACCCAACATAACAGCCATCATAAGAGAAAATTATAGTATATATCAATTTACGAATTGTGTTCAGTAATCCCTGTTTTTGCAAGCAGGGGATTTTGCAAGCAGCATTCTCAGATCGAAATATGACTTTGATTTTTAAATCCCAGGTATATACAGTATATATTATAAAGTATACCGTATATACAGCATACACATTAGATCTGTTTGAATGTGTTACTAAGGCTAGTTTATAAACATGTAAAGTTGTCAATGTTCAATAAAGTTGTGAATGTGCAATGGAAAGTTTTTTATTCTGTTCCAACATTTTTGTAATTCCTATGGACTCTTTTAATGTTTGTATATATATATATATATATATATATATATATATATATACTTGTGGCTAATATGTCTGTAAAACACACACCTTTTTATGATAAGTGAAATAATGTTCTTAAGTTGTAGATTAATACAACTATTTAATGTTGATACGTCATAGTATCTGTAGATTATATATAATCCTTCACATGTCACCATTTTGTTAACTATCTTGCACCTGATGAATGGGGGTGGGGGTGATCTCTTTCTGAAATGTTTTGTACTATATAACCAGACTTGTCATGAAATTTAAGCTAGCTTGTATGAGTTTATAGAAATACTTTGCTATCTACAGATATGTTGCCTAAACTGACAATATTTTGTACATTGGCATGTGGCTTGGACCATCAAGATGGAAGAGATTGCAGGGGAGTATATTTGGCCTCTGATGGGAAGATCTGGCCATCATTGAGCTGTTGTTTGCTAATCAGAGTTAGCCAATGTAGCTCTCCTGATTCTGAGGTTGGATAAAAAAATTGAATTTCGTGTTGCAGTACAAGTTATTCATATACACTTCAAGGGGTGGAAACTGCATATTTAGGATTCCGGTTCTGGTTTAGAAAGGAGGTTGTAGAGTTTTTTTTATCTAGGCACAACCTATTTATTTTTATATGAAGTCTGCAATGGCTGTGTTTGGCTGTTGACCATTTTATTTAATGGGAAGTCTTTTGAACCATCCATGCATATTTTATATGGGAAACTGCATTTTTTTGTGCACAAAAAGCAATGTTGTTAAAACATTTAAATATATACATATAATATGTGAAATATAAATAGCCCCAAATTCTATTTACTCTTACTCTTACTACTTACTTTGCAAGAAAAACATGATGCTCCAACATGCAGTATATTAGAAAAAATATGAAATATTATAATTATGGGTGTGATTGAAAACAAATTGGCAGCAAGAAGAAATTTGAATTTAATTTTGCTGTCATGCAGAGTTATGGTATAGATAAAATGTTATAGAATCACATAAAGTGCTAGATATACAGTGGCAGCAGAGATACAGTTCCAAAACAACTGCACATAAGTTGTAGAGATATTTGACAGTAATATAAAATATGGAGTGTAATACAGCGCTACTGGAATCCCAAAATAAGCAGAACAGATACTGACTTCGTTGCATTATAAAGAACACGGAGCTGTAATAAATAATCAGGCACGTTCTATTGAAAATCAACTTACAATAGTAATGCCATCGATGTTCCCGTAGCAGGTACTTGTAGCGGAGATCGTCTTCTAATATAATGGATGTCAGGTGTGCAACAATGATCGCCGTCTTCACCTTTCAATAGGGAAACCATCCGTGTTCCCGTAATGAATACTTGTGTCGAACACCGTCTCCAAATACTAAATGCTATCCGATGTGTCTGGATAATACAGCAGATCCGTTTGTGCCTCCCCTCTTAGTCAAAGAATGAACATGAATGGGGAGAGAAATATAACAAAATCTAGTGTACGTTTAAAACAATAAAATTTATTTAGGCAAAAACCACATAGGGCAAGAAATATGATCGCCCGTACCAGATATCAAATAGTAACACTCATAGAATAACTAAGTTTGAAGAACGGAGCATCCAAATTATCGTCACCACGAGTCCGGTTAACGGGTTCTCAATACTTCCGTCCTCCAATAACCAACGCGTTTCGACTTGGAAAAAGTCTTTATCAAGGTACTACACTAGATTTTGTTATATTTCTCTCCCCATTCATGTTCATTCTTTGACTGAGAGGGGACACAAGTATTCATTACGGGAACACGGTTGGTTTCCCTATTGAAAGGTTAAGACAGCTATCATTGTTGCACACCTGACATCCGTTACATTAGAAGACGATCTCCGCTACAAGTACCTGCTACAGGAACATCGATGGCATTACTATTGTAAGTTGATTTTCAATAGAACGTGCCTGATTATTTGTTACAGCTCCGTGTTCTTTATAATACAACGAAGTCAGTATCTGTTCTGCTTTTTTTGGGATTCCAGTAGCGCTGTATTACACTCCATAATTTATATTACTGTCATGCAGAGTGCTATCATGTACTGCTGTGTTGCGAGTGGTCACACAAAGTATTTTTATGGATACAGAGCCAAACAGCTGGATGAAAGCATGCACGTATGCAAACATACAATGGACAAAAAGCCTAATTTGCACAAAATATTCATAAGTATTCATAACTGTAGATTTTCAAATTTCTTACTTAAAATTAATACTTAAAAAACAACATTTTGACATAAGTTGGCAAATGTAGACTATAGTGCTACTATTCCTCAATATAGCAGAACGCTAGCTTTTATGAGGCAGTTTTATTACTACCGTAACATACACTTGTATGTTTTATTATCAGTTTACCCGCTTTCCACATATATATTGACAACGCAAGGGGAGATAAAGTAAGGTCGTCTTGGTGCAGGAGAGACCAAGTGCTGGGCTTCCTTGCTACCAAGAACTAGTAAATTTTATGTCCTGTCATTAGTTTCCTGAAGTTTGCATTAATTAAATGTAGCACATATTTTAAGTAACTCAGTGCATAAGGCTTGTTAGTTAGATACCATGTGATATTGACACAACATTTTTCCATTTGAAGTGAATGGGTTAAGCTGTGGCATATTGTGGCATATTTCAGAAAGTGGACTACAGAATGCGCACTAAAGTGTTCATCATCTGCATTCATGTAGAGTTGTGTATCAGGGTATACTTTGTATATTAATTTGCACTGATACAGTAATTATTTCTGACTGTATTTAGATGTTCAACAACATCCTGGCCAATGAACACAAATGCAGTTTCCAGATGAACTCTAATGAATGTCCGGTCAGAAGAATAAAACATTTGTGAAGCTAAGAAGATAATATTGTAGTTAATATATTTGCATCCACTTTCATGAGGTGAAAAGTGAAACTTTTAGAGATATAGCAAAGCGAGATTATTTCTCAGCAGCTGTGATGCTAAGAGTTACACATAAGTGATTACTGCAGGGTCTGAAAATGGTTACAAGGCAATGTGAGTTCATGTGTTATCTGTGACCCTGAGTTTTCTCCTTCCTGTTCCTGTTTTATGTTGTGCCTCTGTTTAGATGTTTTACAGACAAGTTACACTGTTATATTTATCCTGTGTTTACTGAAAACAGCGAAAGTTTGTCACAAACTTACTTGCTCCTGTGCTGCTGATTTCCCTGTCTCTGTGTACAGCTCAGTACTTCCAGGTTTGGGCAGGTCACATGATCGTGGCTGGAGGCAGCATATATTATCTGCAGACTATATAAAGCTCACCTGCACACTGCAGCCTCGTCAGAGAAACAAGTTACCACTTTGTGTCTGTCTCTCCCCATATATCCTGTGATGTTTCTGGTGTTTCCCTGTGTATGACCTTTGGCTTGTTTAACCTCTGCTTCTGGATCCTCTGCTGCCTGTGTAACTGTGTATCTGACCCGGCTATCTTTATTGACTACTTTGCTGCCTGTTCACTTGTGTATCCGACTTGGAGTTCCACTGTATATGGCTTGGATTCATCTGTTTGTGCTGTGTTTCTTCAGCTAACTGATCCTGCTCCTCTGTGCTGTACTACACTACCTCTACAGAGTATATTCTCTTTTATTCTGCCGGATCTCTTACCAAGCATCTTTCACCTATATTACCAGTGGGCTAACATAAGGGCTGCGACCTGCAGACCTTCAGCAGCAAAATCCATCCCACCTTGCGGCGGTTCTTGGTGATGACCGGCAGGTTCATTAGACTTCGAGCCTTAGGAAGGCCAGTGCTAACATTGACTGATAGAAAACTCATGAGAACCGTAACAAAGTTATTTTTACCCTAGTGTGTCCATCTCCAGTAATAGAGGTGAGATAATTTAGTACCAGTCTATGTTGCACCAACTCCTTTTTGTACGCTTGTAGCTCCCTTCCACTATACCTGAAAGTGTCATCATACATCTCGGTGATATTATCTATTAATTTAGCTAGGTCTTGGATATATTTAAAGTTTAATGTTCCCCGAGCGGTCCTGGTGAGATCTAGAGCAACCATAACTTGGAAACCAGCAGTTTCACTAATCAATTTTGTAGCTATGGGTTCCTCACCAGGAATCATATTTCTCTTGCCACGGTGTTCATACTGTGTGTGTATGTATGGTGGTGATGTAGTCTTGTGAATATCAACCATTTCTTCATGAGTAATAGTCATGATTTCAGGAACCAGTTTAGCTAAGAAACACAAGCCTTTGGAACTCGGAGTCACCCAGGAATAAGCTTTTCTTCCACAAACAAAGTACACATCCTCAGGGAGAACATAAGGGACGGTATGCCCATGAATTATGTCACACAGAGTTTTGATAAAACTACCCATGCCTAGTGTCTCCATCTGCTCTAGACATGTGTCGGCATTAATGACATTTTCACATTTATCTGTAGAGACTTTTCCAATGGATACCTTCTTATGTTTGGTTATACGCCCTAACTTGTGACTTCCATCAATATTCCTGCCTAGTAGTGACCTTGTGAGTCTCTCTCTAAAATGAGTGTGGCGAGCCATTGTCTGATCTGATAGGTCAGCCTCCCAATTCTCCAGGCGCTTTGCGTGAGATATGTTTAGGCACAGCAAAGATCTGCCTATGGAGTATTGTCGAAGCATCAGACTAGGGGACCTAGTGTTATTGTACCTCCCTTCTATGGGCCTCCCACCCCTTAATTCAAGTACTTCGGATATGTTTAGAGGGAATGGCACTAGTCCTATGTTATGCTGCCCTTGAGGCACATGAGAGCACACCCAACACTCGGTTTGGTTTAGCACCTTACCCACCAGGGAGTGATAATCCTCCAAAGGATGCCCGCCTATATTCAGAGTACTAGGGGAATGGCATCGTTGGATGCATCTCTCTTCAACTAGGGAGTTGCAGAACTTGCAGATACAATACTCATCAGACAATAGCCCCTCACACTGCCTCCGAGTTCCTGAGTTAGCAGACCTTTTCATAACCCCTGGACCAAGTTTGATAATGGGCTGCTCAGGATATCCTATTAACTTTTCTTCGGCCTCCATTTCATCCGTATCACTCCCAGAACTCTCCTCCGTCCTCCATCCTCCTTCACAAAAATAGAATGTCCTAGAAAAAGTAAAAACAAGGAAAATCCTGGAACAAAAGAAAAACAAAAACCGCCACTCCATCGCTGGAAAGGTAGTTCTGAGGCAACGTCTCTGGTTCAGGTGTCTCAACTGCAGGCTTTAGGTCTCCCGGAACAGGCTTACGAGTGACAGCTCTATGTCGTCGGTCTGAGTCTTGTCTTGCACTTTCTCCGGATTATGGACTCTCCTGCAGTGGGTGGAATGGACCCAAGTGTCTCTCTCTGCAACCTTCAGTGATGTAGTACTGGTCAGCAGCACTTGGTACGGGCCTTCCCAATGGTCTGTTAAACAACCTGAACGTAAGAAATTGCGGATCATAACATAGTCTCCAGGTTCAACATCATGACAGTTCGTCTCTGGCATACCAGGTGACAGCATTTTTAGTTTTTGTTGTTGTTGTTGCAGCTGTCTACTCATTCTTATAAGATATTGTACAGTCACTTCATTATTACACTTTAAGTCGTCTTGTGGACTCACGATCAAATGAGGTTGTCGTCCGAACAGTATCTCAAAGGGGGACAGATTAAGAGGAGGTCTAGGAGTGGTTCGAATGCTGTGGAGGACCAACGGCAAAGCCTCAGGCCATGCCAACCCAGTTTCAGCCATTATCTTACCTAGTTTGTTCTTGATAGTACCGTTTACTCTCTCCACCTTACCACTGGCTTGTGGTCGGTAAGGGGTGTGAAGTCTGCTACTGATTCCCATGAGTTTACACATATTTTGGAAGATATCACCAGTAAAATGGGTACCCCTATCACTTTCAATGATTCTAGGGATACCGAACCTACACACAAAGTCTTGTACAATTTTCTTTGCAGTGAACACAGCAGTATTAGTGGCTGCCGGATATGCTTCTACCCAACCGGAAAACACATCAATACACACTAACACATACTTTAGATTCCTGCACGGTGGTAATTGGATATAGTCAATTTGTATTACCTGAAAAGGTCCGTCTGTAGGAGGGATGTGGGATGGCTCAGTTGGAATAGTTTTCCCAACATTTTTCCTCAAACAAGTAAGACATGACATTGCTTTCTTACCAGCCTGAGAGGAAAATCCGGGAGCACACCAGTATGCTCTCACCAGTTTGCACATACCTTCTTTACCCAGGTGAGTCAGGCCGTGTGCTGCTTCAGCCAGGCTTGGATAGTATGTTCGGGGAGCTACAGGCTTACCTTGTCCATCCCTCCAGAGTCCTGAGGACTCTTGACCACATCCCTTCGCCTTCCAGACCGCCTTCTCCTGCAGGGAACACAAATCTTGCATTTCAATTAATTTCTGCGTGTCTAATGTCTGAAAAACCATCATAGTCTCGGTCGATACGGTCATAGGTTGCCCTGCTGCCATTTAGCAGCTTCGTCTGCCCTGTTGTTGCCCAATGACACTGGGTCTTCTTCAAAGGTATGGGCTTTGCACTTTATGACGGCTACTGTTCTGGGTAAATGTATCGCTGTCAGAAGTCCTTTTATGTGTTGTGAGTGTGCTACTGGTGTACCTGCTGCTGTCGTAAAGTTTCTAAGACGCCAAAGGGCCCCAAAATCGTGCACTTCCCCGAAGGCGTACCTAGAGTCAGTATATATATTGGCCTATTTACCCTCTGCCAATTCACACGCTCTCCTTAGTGCTACTAGTTCCGCCACCTGGGCTGAGTGAGGTGGACCAAGGGGTTCAGCTTCTACCACATCCTGATCGTCTACAACAGCGTAACCAGTACATAGCTCTCCTGTCTCTGTCTGTCTATGGCAACTTCCGTCTGTATAAAACGTAAAATCTGCTTTTTCTAAGGGGGTGTCACGTATGTCGGGCCTTGCAGTAAAGGTCTGATTCAGGTGTTCCATACAGTCATGCGTGTCAGTATTCTTGCCTAACTCATCATCAACCAGGGTCTCCTCACCTCCCACCCTTTGTGTCTCTTGAGACACATACGGAAGTTATGTAGCTGGATTTAAGGTGTTACATCGTTTGATGGTGATGTTTGAGGGTGCCATCAGGGCTAGTTCCCATTTTGTGAATCTAGCTGAAGAAACATGTCTGGTTTGGGCTGAATTTAACAGAGCTGATACAGCATGGGGTGTATAGATGGTTGAATTATGACCTAATACTACATCTTCGCTCTTACTTACTAAAAGGGCCGTTGCTGCTACACTTCTGAGACATGTTGGGAGTGACCTTGCCACATTGTCTAATTGTGCACTGTAGTATGCTACCGGTCTGCTAGCGTCACCATGTTTCTGTGCGAGGACACCTGCTGCACAGCCATCAGCTTCTGTACAAAATAGCTCAAAAGGCTTTTCATAATCAGGTATTTCCAATGCAGGTGCTCTTGTCAGACTATCTTTAAGGTTAAAGAACGCTTGCTCTGACTCTTCTGTGTGTACAACACGCTCTGGTTTTGAGGAAGAGACTAGCTCCTGCAATGGTAATGCCAGAATAGAAAAACCTGGGATCCAGGACCTACAGTATCCACACATCCCCAAGAAAGTACGAATCTGCTTCTGGCTCTGCGGCAGGGTCATGTGTTGTATGGCCTCAATTCTGTCGGTTGTCAGGTGTCTTAGCCCCTTAGTGAGGCAGTGTCCTAAGTATTTGACCTTAGTCTGACATGGCTGTAATTTATCCTTTGCCACCTTGTGCCCTGTTTGTGAAAGATGAAGCAACAACAATTTAGTATCATGCAAACATGACATAAAAGAATCAGAGCACAACAACAAATCGTCCACATATTGAATTAGAACAGACCCATTGTGGGGTTGAAAGGATTGCAAACAGTCATGTAAGGCTTGGGAGAAAATACTGGGGCTGTCAATGAACCCCTGGGGTAGTCTGGTCCATGTATATTGCACTCCTCTGTAGGAGAATGCAAAAAGGTATTGGCAGTCAGGGTGAAGAGGGACTGAGAAGAAAGCAGAACATAGATCAATGACAGTAAAATGACTGGCAGACGGTGGAATCTGCATGAGGATGACAGCTGGATTCGGCACTACGGGGAATTGGCTCTCAACAACTTTGTTAATTCCCCTTAAGTCCTGGACTAATCTATAGCCCCTCCCCCCACTCTTCTTCACAGGGAAAATGGGACTATTTGCTGTACTGGCTGTACGAATTAAAATCCCTTGTTGTAACAGCCTCTCAATAACAGGATATACCCCTAGTTCCACCTCCGGTTTTAATGGATGCTGTGGGATTTTTGGAGCTCTCCTACCACTTTTTAGATTGACCATGACAGGGGCTACGTTTGCCATCAGTCCAGTGTCCTGTCCATCTCTGGTCCATAGGGAAGCTGGTATTCCCAGCAACATCCCCTTTACTTGAGATGGACTTTGTTCTATAACAGTAGAGTGTAACATTAACCTTTGAGGGGTGTCCAATATATCCTGTACCTCATGTGCGACCTTCTCCGGCATATCTAAGAACACACCATCAGAAGTACAGTATATGACACATCCCATTTTACATAACAAGTCTCTCCCTTAGCAAGTTAGTAGGAGCCGCTGCAGCCAAGAGAAATGAATGCTTAGTATGCAGAGGCCCGATAGTAACTTCGGCGGGTTTAGTTAGAGGATAATGTAACACTTTTCCCGTTACCCCCATAGCTGGAATAGTTTTACTGGTCACCTGTAGGTTGAAAGGAGAGGTTATCACAGATCGGGCCACCCCTGTATCTACAAGAAAAGTTTGTTTCCTACCAGCTATGTCAACTATCATTGTTGGTTCTTCACTCTGACTCTCAGTTAACCTCACTGGCTGTAGACTACAGGTATGACCTGACCCCTACCGCTGACTATTGATTTCCCGCGCAGCATTTGCTGCCGTAATATGCGCGGGTAGATGTGAGTCTTCTAGTCTATGTGAATCCCTCCTTGGAGGATATCTATGTGACCCACTTTTCTGTGTATTGAGTCTTTCCTTTTTACACTCTCTAGCGTAATGTCCTTCCTCGTTACAGTTGTAACACCTGATCACTTTAGGTTTCCTGTTATATGGGTTGTATGCTGGTGGTCGTGTATGCACCCTTTCTAGAGCCTGTATACTTACCATCATTAACCTATCACTTTTCTCCTCCCTTTTTCTAAAAAGGTTTTTGTCATGCTCCACAGCAGACTCCCTAAGAGAGTCTACCGTGACGCCTCTCCAATTAGGTAATGTGGTTTGTACTCTCGTCTTTAAATTTTCTCTAAGGCCATCCATCAGTACTCCTACAGCTACCTCTCTGTGATGTGGGTCCTCACTTATGTTGGATATCCCAGTAAATCGTGCGATCGCTGTAATAGCTCTAGCAAAGTAATCTGAGGCAGTTTCACTATCCTTTTGTTTAATGGTGAAAATCTTACTCCAATTTACTACTACTGGAAAACAGATGGCTAAGTGTTTGACAATTTGTTCTATATTCCGTTGGTTAATCTCATCAGTCAAGGTGTCATCTTCCTCCAACAAACAATCTTCAATAAATTTTTGTATGTTAATATTGGGAGGAAGACACGCCCTCAATACTACCCGCCAATCCTTACTGGTTGGTTCGTGAGCATTTCCTAAGTCTTTAACAAATTTCTGACATTTAGCTAACTCTTTTCTAGGATCTGGGAATTCAGTCATAATGGAACGTAATTCTGATCTAGTCCAGGGACAATGCATTGTAACATTTCTTAAAGGAACTACACCATCCTTATCCGGTTTCCCATTGGGAACTGATATTGTGCGGACCGGGAACGCACCCTCTGGTACACTGACTTCAGGAGACACTACAGGATTTACTGGTCCTAGATTTAGAACGCTTTCACTCCTAGTGATCACGCTACTCTCACCTATCTCAGCCATTTTCTCATACTTGCGCTGAGCCTCTAGTACACTAACGGCATGGGCAATGGCCGAAATCACAGTGGGTTCATCTTCACTTTCAGATACACTTGATTTAAACTGGTTTAAAACAGGATACAACTTAGCAATTTTTCTATTTTCAGTTTTAACAGCGGCTGTACTTACCCCTCCCGCCACATAAGGTGGCGGGGGCGCGCTTGCGCTGAGTTCGCCACGCTTCGCAATGGTTACATCCGCCTTGCGCGCGCTTTTCGTCACGCCTACTTCCGGTTTGCATTCGCTGCTCTGCCACGTGTTACTTTCCATTTGCCACAATTTTAAACAATCATTATGTTTATTCCTCACTTTCGTTGAGGTAATCAACCATACTTTATCTTTTACGGTATTTAGTACCTCTGCATTAAAACTTCCTATTGTTGGGAAAGGCCTATCACAAATTTTGGTCATCTTGACCCACGTGTCACAATACACAGTTGCGTATGCACCATATTTCTTACACATGAGAAACTTCGCTGAACCAATAGGGCCTTCCTTAGGCAGTACACTGACCATCTCTAGCGTATGCTTAGCACCCATGTTGAACAATATACCTTCTACCCGGAACACAGACACACCGCAATGCTCTGTTCCTTCCGGCCAAATGTGAAACACAGACACACTGCAATGCTCTGTTCTTTCCACCTAATAATTTCAACTCTGTTGCTATACTCACCGCTAGAGATCTATAATGCTCGGTGAACGTATTTCCTTTAGCCGCGTTCACTCGCTTTTCTCGCCCCTGGCGAGGATCCCTAATACAGAAATATCACTGTGGGCCCCAAGGGCTATCAGCTCCTCGATACCCTGGCTCAACCACAAAAATCTGCTGAGTTTATTATCGCTGGGAGCGCAAGTTAATACAATCAACCTGCCTTTCCAGTATAATTCCTCCTAGCTGCTTCACCAATTCGCACTAACGGTGCGATCAGATCGCACTGCCTACCAATACTAATTATTAGCAAACCTTGCGATCTATTGGTAGCGCTTTGCGAAAACCCGGTTTTCGCATTCGGTATACCTGCCCTGTATACCGTCCTTCAGTTGGGCAATCCGCCTCGTCAGACAGCAACTGAGCACAATCCACAATAAAACAGTGTATCTACGTTACAACATTACACACTATACACCTTTTCTGTGCAGAAGGTTTTCACAAGTAATTATATTATGCACATATAATAACTATCAAGACGATTGTTTAACCACGTGGCAAATCTACCGGAAGTTCGCGTACGCACAGCAGGAAATACACATACGCTAAGCAATGCAATACAGTTAAAACGCACAATGACAGAAAAAAAAAACAGTTTTCTCTTTTGTCCCTAGGTTCTAGTTAGCGTGCCTTAGATAATGCAAAACGGACATTCGGTTTCGCAACACAGAGTAAAATTCAGGTTTTGAACACCACGCGTTCTTACCCGTTTATGACGCGTCTCCACCCTTTGTTGAGGAACCGAAATCCGTTGGTCTTGCGTATCATCGGCAACGAAACCTCCAAAGCTCACAAGCCCCCAAATTGTTATGTGCGTATTGTCGCTAACCAATAACGATTGTCGAACCTCGATTTGTGTTTCCAAAGCACAAAGATTTATTCGCAATAAGTGGAATAATATGCTCAAGCGAAGTAATAGTAAATACAGCCGTTACTTATCGCAGGCGCTCTGGATCCAGTGCAGTCATTCAATCCTGAAGTCTGGGGACAAGATGTCTGCACTCTGGATCACAAGCTGCTGCTTATATACACAATCAAATACAGTAATACAATGAAGATGGTATAGCTTGCATCTATTGGTCCGGGTCTCAGGAATGTCCAAGGGGTCGTTAATCATTGGCTGGTTCATCCTAAGGAATCCAAAGGAGGGGGTCATCTCTCCAGGGGGTATGCTCTGCTCTTCCCGCCAGGATTCCTTAGTCTTAAGTAGTTCATAATTCCCTATCATTCATAACTTGCGTATGCACTCTGCGATTCCCTCGCAGAGTGAACCAAACAGTAGGATATGTAACAAGGTTCATTATGATACCACTCATGAGGTTATTCCTTTAACCCGTTCCGTGTATTTCACTAATATGCATGTAACTCTGATATAACATATAAATACTACTATATTTCGACATAACTGACTATGTGTTGCAACTACCATTAATGTGTACTATTTTATAAGTATGCGTATTTGTGCGAATGTATGGTAAAAGACCAATTACTGTTGCTGCCACGTGCAGTGGATGCATACGCCCTTTCACGCCGTAGCGTGCCCTTGTACGTCATAGCGTACCGTACGCATCTTTTCAGACAAAGACAACCAAGTTTGCTAGACTTTAATTGAAATGACTTTATCCAATTTGCTGACTTCGACAAAGCAAACACACAACAGGCAAAATAACCTGATATTCAGAAACATTGCTGTGCATGTATGGGATCTTGTAATGAAGGGCTTGCAAGTTTGCAAGCAGGGCCTTCTCACCTCTTTGTCTGTGTTACCCAGTTTGTTTATTACTGTGTTTGTCCCCCATTGTAAAGCACTACTGAATTTGCTAGTGCTATTTAAATAAATGTTGATGATGATGATGATGATGATGATGGAGGGTTAAAATCATTGTTCCATAGGTCTTGTTTATTGTAACACAGAAAGAGCTTTCTGCTGACCACGTAGAATAGGACATTTATATCTAAAAAATGTCAAGAGCACTGAATTTGTCTATCAAACTTGTTTATGTGTTTTTAGCACCAATAAATATGTAGTATTACAGCCCCAGTAATTAACGATATAATCCCCTAGTTGAGGAAGGAAATTAGAGTTATTATGCCTCAGCTATGACCACAGACTGCAGCAGTGCCTAGACAGTTTCCCTCCTATGTGTCAGGCACTGTCCCCGCAGTGCTGCTGCTGCTGGGGACGGACGCCCGACTCCTTCCGGCCGCAAGCTTTCCATTGTCTAGCAATGGCAATGGGAGGCAGTGTTTCCGGCCGTCTGCATTCATATGCTAGGCTTAACTGATGATATATGGTTTTCTTTGACTTTTCTTGTATGTCTAATTAACATTTTGTATCTAAACAACCTAGTCCCACCGAGATTAGGGGACATGCATAAGCAAAATGGGAGCATTCCCAAAACTGCTTTAGGTTCATTAGTGAGCATGCCGTAATGTTCTAATACTCTGATGTTTCTGGTGGAGTGGAAGCCTTTATCCCCTAGCCATGAAAGAGATGCTGGTCAACAGTGTCTATCAGCCTAAAGAAGGGCTTCATATGTTGACTTCAGAGATGGTGGTATCAGGGACTCCAGAAGGAGAAGAAACTGGCAATGGACATTCAAGATGAGTACTGCAGATATTGAATTCAATTTGTTCTGTTAGTAAATTTGTGAACATGATTATTTTGTTCAAACTCTGACCAGAGGAATAAATATGTTAAACAAATTAATACATAGATCATGCTAAATGGAAAACATTTCAGACATTTAAAAGGGTTCTTGTAACATACTCACAAACAAAGAATCAGCAGCACTCAAAGACAGGTAGGTTTAACCTCCACATATGTATTATCATAAAGCAAAATTAAATGGTCACATTTTATAGGAACATCTGTTTCTTCAAGCCATCAGACCCCCACATGAAAAGATATTCATTTAAATAGCAGTAACAGGTGCAAGAAAATAAATCAGAATATTAAAGTGTAAATACACTTAAAGGTATGTACAAAACATTCTATACGAGCAAATATTTAGTAGCGTACATGTCACTAGCCGAGGCGGTTCCTCAAGCAGTCACGACTCTCCGTGCCCAGGACGCGTCCCGGCTGTCTACATGACGACTGGGACGTTACCTCCTGTTTTCGGCTGACCATTGCCTAGGCAACGATCGGGACGCTCTAGTCTGTAGTGCCGCGTCCTGGCATTGAGGGCAGCCAGGGGCATGCGCAACTGGTTAGGAGCTTATTGTTAATTAGTCAGCCCCTGAGGCTGATTGCCCCAAGCTGGATTTCTCCATGCTCAATTGGTCAGTCTCTATATTTAAGGCAGGGAGGGCTTAGCCTCCCTGATGGTTATAGCGTCCTGTTTTCATTTAGCTGACCTGCTCCTGTGCTGTATTTGGTGAAAGCCTTTTGGATTGATTTCTGTGTATGACCTCTGCCTGTCTCCTGGATCTTGATACCTGTTTATTGCCCTGACCTCCTGTCTGTTACCTGGACTTGAATCATCACTTGTGGCCCTGACCCTGCTTGTATCTTCCCACCTGTTCTAAGTTTAGGCCAGCCAGACATTATCAACTCAGTTCCGGATCGCAGACCTTTGGCCTGTCCCTAACTCTGTGTTATTACCTCCCCTCCCGCCTGTGTACTGCTGTGTGACCATAAACTTGTACTACACTGAGTATAAGACCTGGGGGCATCTGAGTACCTGTGAGCGTAACCAGTCTCTACAGGAAAGGCGGCTGCTATAGGTGAAGACCTCTTCCGCTAGTTCTACAAGTTTATTATGCACTGGTGGCCATAACAGTACATACTGATTTAAGTGACGTTACAGATCATAATGGAAATAAAAATCATGTACCAAAAATTAAACTAATGTGTCAAAAATAAATGCAATCATATGTAGTATGTTTTAGAATAATATCAATGAACTTGTTATTATTCCGAGCTGCAGTCACATAATTCCATCCTTTCCAAATCTAAGAGGAAATAAACAAATAGTCAACGTATTACTATAAAACTATCACAATGCATTATGCCACTTCAGAGAAAACATTGTATTCTACAATCATCATGCAATAATGTGAAAATAATGTTTTCAGATTAAAATGCTTGATCAAAAAACTGATGTTATTTCTTACAGACCTTTAGGTGAGTATGCCCTGATGCTGGAGTGTTCATGAAGTCTAATCTTAATAGGTCTAGTGGTTTGACCTACATAGGCCAAACCACATGGGCATTTCAGTAAATAAATATCCTTAAGAGAATTGTAGGAAAAGTAATAGGAATGTTATAACCCTATGGATGATGTGAAACATATTCTGCTTTGATAACCATCTTGCATATTTACCAATTTAAACCAGTAAACATTGCATTTTTCCTTACCCTAACAAAACTTTGTTTAGACATTTTTAGAACTGATGTCTACTTCTACAATGTAATTTACTTTCCCCTCCTGTATAAAAGATATATCCGACCAGAAGACACAAATTCACAACGAAACAAATGGTATACCAAGTCTGTGGAAAATATTTTGGAAATATACTACATACATGATTGTCATTTTTTGTAATGCTTTTTTAAAATATGTGATTTGTTTTATTTGCAATTTCAGATAAATCATTATCTTTGCTATTAAATACTTATTGGTATTGAATATTTTCTATGTATCTTTAAATGAATGTGCTATACCCCGGACCTAACGACATTGCTCTTTTAAAGTCAGCATTGTGATTGGCGACATTGAAAATGTCACCAATCACACTATCGAATTTGGGAAACTGTCAGCACAATGGAAGTGTCAGCATTTAGTCTGCCGACATGTTCGTGTTGGCAGGTTATGTGCCGACATTTCCAGTATCGGAATTAGGTTCCCTACTTATTCAAAGTGCTCACTCCTATCTATGTGCTATATCTTGTATTTAAGAGTGTATGAATAATTTAGCTACAAAGACAACTTCACACTGACATTGGTTGAAGCCTTTCTACTTAATATTTTATAAATTTACTGATGATGACAATTATGACAAAATGAAAAGTTTAACATTTGGGAATCTTTTAGGTCCCGCATAATCTGTGATTATTCTTCAAATGTAAAAAGTGACATTTTACAAGATATATTCAAAGGGGATTTACCAAGATGGCCACCAAGGATGGTCGCACCCATCCTCAACTCAACAATCAACTTCCAGTTGATCATTTAACTTTACTCCTAAACCTTAATTTCCTCCCTCTCAATCCAGATGTCATTACTGGTTACTTTCAAGCCTTTTCACAGCCAGTATCACCATGGCTCCCTATGACCTCTTTCCTTTCCAGAGGCCGACAAATGCAGCCTCCTCTCATTGATCCTCCATCTGCACATTCCATCCAGTCACTCTCAGAAGCAAACTGTATGGTAAGACTTGTTTCCTAATTGGCTGTTAACAGGATGCTTGTGGCTCGAACATGTTGCCGATAAGGTCCCTGTGTAAGCACCCGGGACCCATCTCCATGTAACTGCCTCATTCTGCTGCAAAAATCGTTGCCTCCTATGATCCTAGGTCTGAGAATCATGGACTTCCACCAATTTCTCCTCACATGCTGTATTGCATTTGGAGTCACGTGTTACAGGTTTGCAGTTTACTTTTCAGGCATTTTTGTGGCAATAAATCCAATCAGCATATGTGTCCCACTTGCAGACATGTTGCTGGTATTCAGCTATTAGGGAATCTCTGCTTGCTTCCTGTGGCCTGTAGTCCAGCAACAAGTAACACAGGCTCAGTCTGGCAATACACGCTACTTTGTGGATCTCATCTCTGGGACCCTAGTTTATTTTCAGCCTGCTACATATGGACTCCATGCACCAACTGGGCCAATTCATTTGGACCTCTCCACCATCTGAGCCCATGCTTCATCCAGGCCTCTACACTTTCTAGGCTTCTGCTTCATCTAGGTCTTCTGTTCTGTTCTGCTCTTCCTTCTTCTTTATCAATATAGGACGCCCAAGATGACTGCCTCACTGTTCTGTGCAACAAATGATGTTGTAAAGTGATTATGTACATCTTTGTTGTTATTTGTTTGTTTCAATGTATGTTTATATTCCCCATTGTAACTAATGCAGTGTGCTTAAAATGACTGCCTCACCTTCTTTATATCTATGTTTAGTAAAGTGCTTTGAGTGCCATTGCAGAGAAGTGCTCTATAAATAAAAATAGTTATACTGTTTGGAAATTAGAGTTTACTTTATTCATTATTTTTATTTATATTTTTTAGTAATCATTATTTATCATTCATTATTTTCATTATGTATATTTTATTTTATTTTTGTCTTTCACTCCTATATATGTGTATATATCCACAAGCTAATATTTATTGTGAATGCCAATATCATCTTGCACCATTTCTACGATCAATTGTTAATTCTTGTCAATATACCATCTCCGGTATTCATTTTGCAAACTTTCTCTCTCCCAAGCTTTGATCCCGACCTGCACTAACTGGCCCACTTGTGTTTCGTTGGCAAACACAAGTTTATCTGCTTCTTGGCATAAGGGGTCTTAAGGACTCTTGTCCAATATACTGGCACCAGTGGAGGGACAAAGTTGCAAAGATTTAATCTTATTATTTACCATGGCCTCCACAGCTGAGGCAGGGAGGAGGGGGCAGGGGCTTTTCATTGTGAATCTGATAGGGGAGGATGCTGTTTTTGTGCGTCCTATAGAGACACTATCCCTGTATTGACAAACATGAAGCTGTTTTTTACTATAGCAGGGAGACCCAAATTAAAGTGTAAAATAGTTCAGTGACACATTAGTTAGCATTGTTGACTCACATAATTGTGTGGACTTTGTACATTCTCCTTGTGTTTGCATTGATTTCCTCCAGAGGGAGAGAGAGAGACTTCTATCCTTTGTTTTTGTCTAGCGTTTTCCATTGTTATTATTCTTTGGCAGAAAATATGCAGATTCCCTGATGAGTGAATTAATCACTGAAACTAAAACTATTCAAACTATTAAACAGAAAAACTTAAACACCAGCTATATAGAAATAAGTATGTAAAAGCTTCCATAATAAACCAAGAGATAATAAAACAATTTAACAAACAGATTTATAAGAATGCAAAAATTTAGAAATGGAACAATGGAATTAAAATTATTGGGATATGTTTAATCACATAATACCTAGCACTAGCCACAACATGTTTGAAAAGTGTATGTTCTATGCCAGTGGTGGCCAACCCATGGCTCTCAAGCCACATGCATCTCCCGACTTTGAAATTGAGGCTCCGGACTGGCTGATTCTCTGTGGCTGTCGGCACCCAGAGTGTACCTCATTATATGCAGGTCCTACAGTGACACCATTAAAATGCAGTTAAAATCAGGTCCACTCACCTCCCAGATATAAGGGTTTATATCTAGCAAAGGCTGGCTTGTCTGCCTTGTCGATGGGGATATTGAAATGCCCAAAAATTTAAGTTGGCAGGTCAGTGGATAGGAAGTAAGTGAACCAGACTGCAAAGTTTTTAAGGAATTAGGAGAATGTGCTTGGGTGGGTGCAATAGATAATTGAAAGGCAAAGGTGGAGCAGATAGAAGAGATGGATAGTATGGACTTCACAGGCGGTGAAGGAAAGGGAGCACTCAAGGAAAATTACGATGAAAATTAAACTACGGGAGTGTAAGAAGCTTACTCAATCAACTTGATGCCACCTGTTTGGATATTGGGTAAGGGTGAGTACACCAAATTTTAGTAATGGCAAAAAAGACTGGAAGAACTATAAATGAGTGAATGGATAAGAGTTTGTTGCAGACAGATCTAACATTCTGTCTGCAAGGGGCTAAGTGGGGCTCAGAGTTGGAGCAGATGTTGCCAGCAGCCAAGAGAAGGAGATGTGTGAAAAAGATAAACAGTGAAGGTGGAATGTGGGTGTGAGGGTGGTACCAGTTGGTATAGCCTGGAGAGAGAGGTAGGTGCCAGGACCTGTCCACTTTGGAGATGTAAGCAGGCAAGAAAGAGTAAGTAATGAAGTAAATGGATGAGATGAGGTGGGCAGTAAATATGTGGCAGTTGTAAAAAGGGAGAATGCCAGTCTGGAGTGAAGGAAGGAGTAAGTGGCTATACAAAGTCATTAGAAAGTACTGAGCTTTTTAGTAAGCCATTGGGAATAACACCTGGGAGGGCACCTGGGAGATGGAGGGTGAAGCAAGAAATGATACTGGGTTGAACTTGAAATTACAAAGAACAACAACATTAAAGGTAAGAACATTATCAATAAGCATCTTGAAGGAGCATGGGTAAACAATTCAATTAGGGGTGTCCAGGCAGTGAACAAGGAAGATTCTAGAAATTGAAGGTAACAGGAAGTCACAGCAAGTAGAATTTTGACCTCATGAATCAGTATATCTAAACTTACCTTCATTTTAACTATATTATATATATATATATATATATATATATATATATAGTGGTCAAAGTGAGGGTGTGAATGGCGGTATGCCATACCGCCGCTTCTGCTACTTCCTTCATTGTAAAACTATAAACTAAATTTCCATGCCGCTACTACCACTTCGACCACTGACTATATATGTACATATAGATACATAGGTAGGTAGATAGATAGATAGATAGATAAAACACACTATGAAGAGTGTAATTGTGATGCTTTCATTTTATCTAATCAGGTGATCTATGTTCCCCTCTTAAATAACCTGCACTTAAAAGAAATTGCACCATAAATTCTATTTCCACCCCAGCAATGCTCAGCCCCTACAATGCTTTAACGTAAATATTTACATAATCACATGGACACTTATTAATTGCCCTCCCATTTACCACTTTTATTACACTTTTATCTTACATATGGCCCCAATATACAGCCATGGCCAAAAGTTCTTATAATGACACAAATATTATTTTTCACAAAGTCTGCTGCCTCAGTTTTTACGATGGCAATTTGCATATACTCCAGAATGTCATGAAGAATAATCAGATGAATTGCAATTAATTTCAAAGTCCCTCTTTACCATGGCAATGAACTTTATCCCAAAAACAACATTTACACTGCATTTTAGCCCTGCCACAAAAGGACCAACTGACATCAGGTCAGTGATTCTCTCGTTAACACAGGTGAGAGACTTGACAAAGACAAGGCTGGAGATCACTCTGTCTTGCTGATTGAGTTAAAATAACAGACTTGAAGCTTTAAAAGGAGGGTTGTGCTTGAAATCATTGTTCTTCCTCTGTTAACCAACGTTACCTGCAAGGAAAAACGTGCAGTCATCATTGCTTTGCACAAAAAGGGCTTCACTGGCAAGGATATTGCTACTGGTAAGATTGCACCTAAATCAACCATTTTTCGGATCATCAAGAACTTCAAGGAGAGAGGTTCAACAGTTGTGAAGAAGGCTTCAGGATGTCCAAGAACGTCCAGTAAGCACCAAAATCATCTCCTAAAGTGGATTCACCAGTACAGAGTTTGCTCAGGAATGGCAGCAGGCAGGTGTGAGTGCATCTGCACGCACAGTGAGGCGAAGACTTTTGGAGGATGGCATGATGTCAAGAAGGCCAGCAAAGAAGCCACTTTTCTCCAGGAAAAACATCAGGGACGGACTGATATTATGCAAAAGGTACAGGGATTGGACTGCTGAGGACTGGGGTAAAGTCATTTTCTCCTGAGACCACTCCTGTCGATCAATAATGCTGCTGAGCACTGTCAAGGGCCCCCTGGGTGTAGCCCAGTTAGACCTTGGTTAATCCGGCCCTGTGTGTGGGACTGCTTCTCAGTCAAGGGAGTGGGCTCACTCACAATTTTGCCTAAGAACACAGCCATGAATAAAGAATGGTACCAAAACATTCTCCAAGAGTAACTTCTCCTAACCATCCAAGAACTTTTTGGTGACGAATAATGCATTTTCCAGCATGATAGAGCACCTTGCCATAAGGCAAAAGTGATAATTAAGTGGCTCGGGGATCAAAACATCAAAATGTTAGGTCCATGGCCAGGAAACTCCCAAGACCTTAATCCCTTTGAAAACTTGTGGTCAATCCTTAAGTGGACAAACAAAAACCCACAAATTCTGACAAACTCCAAGCATTGATTAGGCTAGAATGGGCGGTCATCAGTCAGTATGTGGCCCAGAAGTTGATTGACAGCATGCCAGGGTGAATTGCAGAGGTCTTAAAAAAAAAAAAAGCATCAACACTGCAAATATTGACTCTTTGCATAAACGTAATGTAATTGTCAATAAAAGCATTTGACACTTATGAAATGCTTGTAATTTTACTTCAGTATACCATAGCAACATCTGACAAAAAGGTCTAAGCAGCAAACTTTGAGAACACTTATACTTGTGTCATTCTCAAAAATTTTGGCCATGACTGTATTGTTAGAATAATAAACAAATGTATAAGGCTCTGTATGCCATAGTACAATAAAACAATAGATCACCTTAATGTTATTATCTGTGGTTTTCTGGTTTCTCTGCACTATACTGAAACCTACAACAAGAATAGAAAGGAATTCTAAAATATTTAATCTATGGTCGATCAATATATTCTGATGTGTGGTGTTGTGCTACGAATGGAAAAAAATTAATGCCAAAATTCCACCAGCAAAAGGTGTAAAAAAAATAATTATTTTAAATTTCATTTATATCTAGTCTATATAAGGATATTTGTAATTATAATAAACGCTGGGAGATATAGTATTGAATTGTTAGCACTGTTGGTAATATAGCCATCATTTTGATGACTATAGTAAAATTTATACGGTGAAACTGCAGTGTAGAGATTGATTATTTTCATTATCACCATTTTTAGGTTGATTGTATAATTAACATAATTATCTGTATTATTTCTCTTACATTTTTCTTAAATCTGTGTACATATATTATTCCATATATTATTTGAACCTGTATTTATTTTAATGTCTATATTTTGTTTTATCACTGTACATATTTTATGGCTCTCATAAGCTATTCCTTGTCTTGAACCATAGAGTTGTGTCTAATGCATATTTATGATAAGGTTGTAGGTTTTTAAAACTATTTTAAGTTAAAAAGTTTGTTTTCTACTTGTATAGAAATGTATGCAACATGTTTTCCCACTCAGCAAGGTTTTGTGCATATCCCAGGTCACATAAAAGTTTAAGGTACCAACGGGTTAATGTAATTACTTGAAAATAATTTGGAGATTTTTTTAAAATAATGATATTTTTCCAGTGTTCCAAAATTATTCAGTCAATATATAATATAAAGATACTGGTTTCTTTTACTTTTGCAAAAAGTATCTATGTCCTATTAATTATTTCTGCTCTACAAGCCAAAGTTATTATTAGCCATATTGCTCATGCTGTGGACTGAAGAACTAGCGACAAACAATAGAAAAAAAATAAGACTAGCTTGTTTGCACTTAGAGCCAAAATAGAATATCTCAAACAGTATAATTAAGCTGTTGCTAGTTGGTCCAGTCACTGTCATACAACTGCTGTTAATTGGAACTCAGACACTATTTATTGGAACACCTTTCACTCATGCACATTTCATACAAGAATTGCATTACTAGTTACACAAATGACAATACAATAAAAAAATGCAAAGTTATCACACACGAAAAAAGCAATCTGATGTACCATTAGTGTTTAGAGTTATATAAAACATCACTGAGACACTTTAGTCACTGACTAACATGCCACAAAATGTTGCTCAAAGTGTCTACTCAGACAAGGAAAATGTAAAATAGATTTTTTGCACCCACTAGGCCTGAGTCATTAAGGAGAGCAAAGCAAAAAAAAGGAGTAACTTTGCACCTTGACAAAACCATGTTGCCATTGGAGGGGAGGTAAATTTAAAATGTGGGGCCAGGTTTATAGTCGGGGTAGGGCATGTTCTAGATCAACTGTACATTTCAGTGTAAAAATAAAACTATCAAGTATTTGTATAAATAAAAAAAGGATTTGTATTATAAAAAAAAGCCAGTATTTTCCTTATGTGCAAAATGATAAACTAATTTGCACCCCTTGCATTGTAACATGGTTTGTCCAGGATCAAATGTATTCCTGTTTTTGCCTTGCTCTCCTTAATGACTCAGGCCCAGTGTGTATATTTGCTATTTGTTCATATTTGCTTTGGTCATACAGAGTTCACAATCCATGGTTATAGCCACATTTCCACCAGGTACATTTATAGAAGGTGTGTTCATTAGTGCATAAATGTACACAAATATAGTATTTTCCTTGCAAATATCTAAAAAAGCAGCAACATGTTCAGACCTATAATGAACTAGCATTTGCACAAGTCTATCTGGATTGTTCTTTCACAGTCAATTTTCATGAGCCAAACCCATCTTCTTCTATATTATATACAATAAAATAGCAGTAAGAAAAACATTACCAATTCCATTTATTTGAGATGCATTTAACTGTTCTGTAGAACCAAGTGCCAAGTCCTTATTACTTCCATCAGCCAGCATAAAATTGTACATAAGTCTACCACATTTAGATAATTAAAAATGGAAATTGTATTGCCTCAATATAATGTCAAACTCATAATGCTTTTTATGCCTCAATATCTCTCTAACATTCTCTAAAAAATAAAATGTAGTGTCACCTCTAATATACATTGTGCAGCAGTAACATGAATATGACATTTGCATTAGTGACAGAAAAAGGATTGCCTTTAATAATACAATCATGTTGCATTGAATTCTGCCTGTCTGACGCAGCCAGAGATGACATCTCATAAATTGTAAAATATATCATCCGCAGCACCAATTAGTTCATTGTAAAGCACCTACAAATTTTACATTTGTAGGTGTTTTATTATTCAATGATTTAAATATTTTACGCAGATCAAGACACTAGATTTTCTGGCTTAAATGTGTAAGGGAAATAAGATTCAAAATGTGCTAGCATGTATGATAATAAAGTTGTTTGAAATACTCCAGATACCTTAGGCTTCTGCTATGAAAATATGAGAAGATTAAAGCCGAGTATGAAATGCTTTAGATTTTTACATTGGGTTGTATCATTAGCAAATAAATAGACTGTGAGTGACTTTAAAAACCCTAATTTTACAGATGTATCAAGCATTGCAATGACACCCGACGAGTCACATTTTAATTACTGTAATGCTCAGTGGCACTTTGTAGAAACTCATTACATCTCTTTGCCTGGTTTTAATTCATAAATAATCGTTTTACATGTAGTACCATTTTCTACCACCAGAAGTCATAGTGCTTGATTTCCCATTGATATGATATATCCTATGTACCTCATATTGCAGGAAAATCATTAATTTCTAAAAATCCAATTCTCCATTGAAAATTAAAAAATACACGGATACTGTTCCTTTCCCCCAAAGAATAAACAGCACCAGTCATTGTAGCATGGGCTGCTTACCGCTAATGCAGGGAGACAAACATTGAAATCGGTAACCAGAACCAGGCTATGCCAGGCTGCCCTGGTGTCACTGTAACAGGAGACCCACAGCATTAGATAATGTTAGCCAGCTCAAGCCAGAACTTTTTTTTGGGGCTCAATTTCCCTTAAGGGAAACCAGTGTTGCTCTTCCTGACCTCTGTTGGGTGGTGGAGGAGGGATACTAAGGCAAATAAAAAAAACCCATTAGGTTAATGTGTGGAACTACAAGTTCCACCGATCCCAAGTGGCCATTAACTGGTTCGGTATGCTTTGTTATGCTGGCACATCCATGCAAACCCATGGCTGCCAGTGGCTTCTAGAGCATGGGGGTCTTTGAAGAACTAGTAGTATTTATGTGATAGTTAAATGGCATTGAACTTAATAGAGGCATAGAGAAGGCCAGGTAACCAGAACCAGAACCTGATTAAGGGTTCTGGCCGCCCTAGGCTAATACGGCCGCAGCCCCCCCCCCCTCCTCCGAATATATAGGTGTATAGGAACACTCCTGAATATGAATGTTCAGGTGTATTCTCCAGCATTCAAATTTAGACAGATTGTGCCATTGTCTCTTACCTGTTCTGGCTCTTCTCTCTTGCAACTTTGTTATCCTCTTGCTGGCTTCTGGAAAGTTGGCGTCCTGTTTTGAAAATGCAAAAATGTATTAAAATGCAAAATGTTAACAAACCCTGAATGATTAGGCCCTTAAGTTAAAACAAAACACTCCATTATGGCCAGCTAAAAGTACCCCATTGGACAGGCATATATAAACAATATCTGAATATTTGTTGTCAATCAAATACAATCCTCTACCAGCCCCATCTCACTAATATTTAGTATTCTAGTGATTGCTGAGACCACCCATGTGACCACCACACAATCATGAGATTCTGCCCCCCAAAGTTGCTCTATTTTTTAAATACCCCCTTCAGCCATTTTCCTTAACCACAACCCCCCCCCACAGCCATTTTCCTTAACCCCTGCTGCAGCCATTTTCTTTACCTCCCACCCTGCATCCATCCCACTTACAGCTATTTTCCTTACCTCCACTCTGTAGCTATCCCCCCGTCACATCAAAACTCCCCCAGTCACATATATCAGCCCCCCTCCTCTGCCCTCCTTCATACATATCAACCTCTCTCCCTCCCAATAGATGTTCATGGCAGCCCCCCCTCCCACCCTATAGATTTGTATGACAGTCCCCCTCTCCCTCCCTATACATATGCATGACAGTCCCCCCTTTCCCTCCCTATAGATATGCAGGGTAGTTGTTCCCCCCCTCCCTATAGATATGCAGGGCAGTTCCCCCCCTCCCTATAGATATGCAGGGCAGTTCCCCCCTCCCTATAGATATGCAGGGCAGTTCCCCCCCTATAGATATGCAGGGCAGTTTCCCCCCTATAGATATGCAGGGCAGTTCCCCCCCTCCCTATAGATATGCAGGGCAGTTCCCCTCCTCCCTATAGATATGCAGGGCAGTTCCCCCCCTCCCTATAGATATGCAGGACAGTTCCCCCCCCTCCCTATAGATATGCAGGGCAGTTCCCCTCCTCCCTATAGATATGCAGGGCAGTTCCCCCCCCTCCCTATAGATATGCAGGACAGTTCCCCCCCCTCCCTATAGATATGCAGGGCAATTCCCCCCCCCCTATAGATATGCAGGGCAGTTCCCCCCCCCCTCAGATCAGCAGATAGGAAGTGAAGACGTCCTGCTTCCTGTCTGCTGCACAGCAACAGGCAGCCTGGTGATTGGCTGTGTGTTGCAAACCACTGACCACCAATGGTTTTGATCGTCGAGCCCTCCAGCACCCCGCGGCGACCCCCCCCTCCCCCACCCAAAAAAAAAAATGAATGAAGAAAAAAAAAAAAAAAAAGAATGAAAAAAAAAAAAAAAATACCCGCAGCACCGCGCCGCGCCCCCTGGGACCCAGCGCCCCAGGCTGCAGCCTGGTCAGCTCTATTGCTCTATTTTTTAAATACCCCCTTCAGCCATTTTCCTTAACCACAACCCCCCCACAGCCATTTTCCTTAACCCCTGCTGCAGCCATTTTCTTTACCTCCCACCCTGCATCCATCCCCCTTACAGCTATTTTCCTTACCTCCACTCTGTAGCTATGCCCCCGTCACATCAAAACTCCCCCAGTCACATATATCAGCCCCCCTCCTCTGCCCTCCTTCATACATATCAACCTCTCTCCCTCCCTATAGATTTTCATGGCAGCCCCCCTCCCACCCTATAGATTTGTATGACAGTCCCCCTCTCCCTCCCTATACATATGCATGACAGTCCCCCCTCTCGCTCCCTATAGATATGCAGGGTAGTCGTTCTCCCCCCTCCCTATAGATATGCAGGGCAGTCCCCCCCCTCCCTATAGATATGCAGGGCAGTTCCCCCCTCCCTATAGATATGCAGGGCAGTCCCCCCCCTATAGATATGCAGGGCAGTTTCCCCCCTATAGATATGCAGGGCAGTTCCCCCCCTCCCTATAGATATGCAGGGCCGTTTCCCCTCTCCCTATAGATATGCAGGACAGTTCCCCCCCCCTCCCTATAGATATGCAGGGCAATTCCCCCCCCCTATAGATATGTAGGGCAGTTCCCCCCCCTCCCTATAGATATGCAGGACAGTTCCCCCCCTCCCTATAGATATGCAGGGCAATTCCCCCCCCCTATAGATATGCAGGGCAGTTCCCCCCCCTATAGATATGCAGGGCAATTCCCCCCTTCACTTACCTGTAGTTGTGCCAGCGTCGCTCCTCTCCTCAGATCAGCAGATAGGAAGTGAAGACGTCCTGCTTCCTGTCTGCTGCACAGCAACAGGCAGCCTGGTGATTGGCTGTGTGTTGCTAACCACTGACCACCAATGCTTTTGATCGTCGAGCCCTCCAGCACCCCACGGCGACCCCCCCCCCTCCCCCACCCAAAAAAAAAATGAATGAAGAAAAAAAAAAAAAAAAGAATGAAAAAAAAAAAAAAAATACCCGCAGCACTGCGCCGCGCCCCCCGGGACCCAGCGCCCCAGGCTGCAGCCTGGTCAGCGTAGTGGTTGATCAGGCCCTGGAGAAGGCTCATTCATCTAGCAGGTACTAATTATCGAATATGACATATTTTTGTAGCTATAAGCCAGCATGTACAATACAATAAGTATCTGTATCCTTTGTAATGTTACCTAAATAAATGTATACTGTAGTTGTATGATATAAACATATACATGTGAAATAAAAGCAACTGTAAAGATTTTTCTTAATAAATTACAAGTATAAAACATTTTCCAGGGGCAATACCTAAAAACCGGATAATGGTTAGGAAACTATGAATTATTTGAGCAGACATTTGCTCACATAGAAAAGTTTGCATTCCCACATGTTTTACACTTACAGAAATTATCTTAAATTTGTTTTACAAGATTTTCATTACAGATGTGTTCTGGATCTGTTTTCCTTGGCTTTCAGACTTTGTACAGTATTTAATTACCTCTGCCTTCTGAATTATCTCAGAAGATCCTTGCCACATGACAAAGAAATGTCTTTCCACAGAAGGTAGTAACAAAAGCACTATCTCCAACTGTGAAATTGTAAATTTGGGAGCCTTGGTTCATCAACTTGTTATGTGTTTCTGGCACTATTACATGTGTTTGTTATACTATCAGTGTCATTACTGCTACTATCTCTTGCATTTAGGAAGTACTGTATATTCTTATATTCTATTAGATATATATATATATATATATATATATATATATATATATATATATAAATAGGGTTTGATCTGTGCATTTCGTGTTTCTATTTCTATAGCACATCTAACAGCTTTCTGAGATGTCTGATCTAGATTAACTGAAAAAGAAACTAGTTAGTAGAGCCGTGTCAGACCTCCCCTGTTCCAAACATAATACAAGATGATAAAAAGTCATGGTTTTTTCAATCCTGGTCCACTACTTTTTTTAACATACTTTAAAATCCTTTGTTATAATATTCCACCAAACTATCTACCTTACAGTGATGAAGATACATGCAAGGTGTGACACCTTAAATATTTTAGCTTTAGACCTAAACAGCATATTTTGATACTTTATTTTTAGATTCTTACTGGTCTAACCACAGGGACTAGTTTTCTATCTATAACGCTATACAGCTTCATAACAGGGTATTATTTTTATTTATAGTTTATTAAGATGTATTTACATAACATTGGCATACTCTGTTCCTAATTGTAAAGCACTGCAAATACAGTAAACACAATAGCTTACACTCTGTATGAAAATAGCAGTCACAGATTATATATTGGTCCAGCTATATTGCAATGTGAAAATGTGCTTAGTGGTGCTTTATGATCCTGTATCACTTTTGATTTGATGGTCAGTAGATTGTATCAGTATAGACAGAGAATACATGTAAGATTAGTGTGAACTGTGTAAAGTGATAGTAATCAGATGGGATGGCATAGGCAGTTTAAGAAGGTGATTTGGAAATTTGAAAAGCTTTACAAAAAGAGGTGAGTTTTCAGGAAGTGCTGAAGGTTTGGAGGTTAAGGGAAAGTTCTGTTGTATAGGTAGTATAGTCCATTTTTGAAGATCAAATAAGGAAGTGAATAATATTAAAAGTGGCAGGAAAAATATCAACTGTATGGTACCATGTGTTTGGAGTCTTCTAATGAAGTAGATGAATTAAAATTAATGTTGTTTGGAGTCCTGCCCTGTAGGAGGATATCTATGAAACTTGTAATGACGTAGAGTACTTATGTACAGTGGAAAAACTGCCACCACTGCAGGGAGTGCATTCACTATGGGACCCGAAGATGAGGGGACTCCGACAAATTCGGGGCATCAGAGCCAAGGCCACCAACTACTCTTAACACAGACAGGGCATTGGGCATGTGCAAGATCTGCACATGCTAAGAAGAGGCTCCTCACTATGGAAGGAAATACCAGTAGGTTGACTATATTCCACCTATCATAAACAACTGTACTGAAATGCAAATATTATTATATGTTAAAAACGCTGGTCGAATTTGGAGTGTATTCGGTGGTATGCCATACCGCCACTTACTACTGCCTTCATTGTAAAACTATCAAATTCCATTAATTTACTTCCCCATTACATTTTTCATACCGCCACTTCTAAATGTTCAACTTGACCATTTGATAAATGGCCAGCAAAGAAAACTATGGGGGGTTTTAACTATCCAAACATACATTGGAATAATGAATCTAGTGATTTTCAAAATATATCTAACTTTTGCAAGCGGAAAAAGAACCAAATAGAGGGGGAAGCATTACTAGACCTGGGACGATCTAATATAACGGATATAGAGCCTGAATTATAAAGGCACGCATACTGAGTGCAGCATGCATTTGTTTTAACCTGCATGTATCTCGGTTCTGCACACTCCAAAGCGAACAAGACTTGAATCTCAAGATACGCGTCGAGGTGACTACGGGTATAGGTTTACTCTGCTCTACTAGACATCTGAGATATTGTGGACAATCAGTAACAGCTGTTTTCTCTTACCATTAACTGTATCAGCAGCTGGTGTTAAGATTCTTGCTGGACCCCGAGGTGCCCTTATCGCTAACCCATTGGATATTGCTAACCAGTTCACCTCTTACTACGCATAGGTTTATATCCTTCGCCTAGATCAGTCCCAACCCCATCCCTCTTCCACCATTATAGCTGATTTCCTGGATTCCCTTTAGCTCCCCTTCTTTGCTCCTGATATTGTGGCTGGTTTGTCTTCTGTCAGGAGGGAAGAGGAGGTCCGAGGGGAGATTAAACGTCTTAAGCGTGACAAGGTGCCAGGTCGAGATGGCCTTATAAATGACTTTTACCTTGCCTTCTAGACGGTACTCAAAACCCTTTTAACAAGGCCACAGAGGAATCCTATTTACCCAAAGTGATGCTGGATGCTAGAATCGTCATCATCCCCAAGCCTGGCAAGCTTCGGGCCCATTGTCAAAACTACAGACCAATTGCGCTTTTGAATACTGACCTAAAACTATATGCTAAGCTCATTGCCAATAGGTTAAACCCTATCCTGCCGAGTCTGGTCAATCAAGACAAGGTTGGTTTCGTGTTGGGCAGACAGGACCCAGATAAAACATGCCGGTTCCTTAATCGACTCACACGAGTCGGACTCAGCCTCTCCTGTTGCTCTCTTTGGATGCTGAAAAGGCATCTGACAGGATACATTGGAATTACCTGATGTCTGTCCTTGCCAGGTTTGGGTTTCATGGTTTCTTTTTTCAGGCGATTTAAACACTCTACCGCTGTCCATCAGCTAGCGTTCTCAGTAATGGGTTCCTGTGAGCTTCTTTTGAAATTACTAATGGAACCAGGCATGGAAGCTCTCTCTCTGCTCATCTTCACATTAGTAATGGAGCCCTTAGCGGAACAGATCAGAACGACGTCCACTATCACTGGCACCCAAATTGGGAATACGCATCACAAGATTTGCTTATTCGCGGATGATGTCCTTCTGTTCCAGACCAAGCCTGGGACCTCTTTACCCGCCTTGCAGGAAATCCTCCAAGCATACTGAGGTTTCCTAGTACAAAATTAATCCTACTAAATCAGAAGCCATGGGGGTGGGTCTCCTGTAGACCATGCTTCTCTCCCTCCAGTCAAATTACAACGCTTAAATACCTGGGAATCCATAATCCATCCCACCTTAGGGATCTTATAGAATGTAACTATACTCCGATCCTACATCATTTCACAGCTTTAACTAACTTGTGGGCCAAATTCGAGGTCTCGTGACTCCATAGAATAGCCGCGCTCAACATGATATCCTTTTTCACATCCATTCCAGCTCTGGTTCCTTACTACTTAACAAGTTTTACACGAGTGCCTTGTGGTTTGTGTGGAGAGGCAAGCACCCTAGAATGGCTCGGTCATGTTTGTTTCGCCCTAAATTGAGAGGTGGCCTCGCAGCCCCTGATCTGGAACTATATCAAGAAGCCACAAGGATTGATGATCTTTAGGACTGGACAGCTCCCCTCCCTCGCAAACCAGGGGTCTCAATTTGATGCCCATGTGGTTTCTCCAATCCCGATAGAAAACTAGCTCTGGCTGGAGGGGAAGACCAGACATGCCACAGTGGCCATGTTGCCTAGTGTTATGGACTCTTTGGCGATTTGGGATAAGCTGGTAAAGCTGACTCCATCTTCCACATTCTTTGGACTTGCCCCAAAATGAAACTTTTATGGGCTGAAATGTTTGGATTAATCCGACAAATAACCTCCACGGCCATCTTACCACAACCATCCCTCGCTCTTCTTCAACTATATGCAATTGATTTCCCAGCTTACCACAGGTATGTTGTTGGACATATCTTAATTGTGGCTAGAGCGGCTATCGTTCAAGGTTGGAAGAACTCAGCCCCACTCTCTCTCTCTTTAAAAATAAAGCACAGACTCAGTTTAGTTATGTGAGGGAAACTATTGGTTTTAAGCATTCTACTGTGGTATCCTCCCCTCTGATAAAGTGGTTTTCCAGGTCTGATCCTTATGCTACCCATGTGGTTATGACCTTGTCACCAAGGTCCGGCTAGGCTTTCCTTCTCTGTCTTTGGGCCGGTTATGTGAGTGGTCCCTTTGCTTTCTTATTATCCCACTCCTTGAGTTGATCCTGGTGATATCTCCTCCCTCACCCTTCTCCCTCCCCGCTGTGGAATTCCTTACAGCATGAAGCGGTAATTCAGTAACAAAATATTAAAAATGGATTGGATGCTGTTCTTACAAGAAATGGTATCTAACTATAATTAGTAAATTACATTATGGGGTTCTCTGTTTCAGGGAACTTATCTGATTGTCATTTTTGCTGTCATCGAGTAATTTTTGTTCACCAAGTAAGACAATATTGGCAAAAGTCAAACTGGCTGTTTAATTTTGCCTTCCTCTGGATCAATTGTGTCCTCTGGACACAATTACAATTTTTGAAAGGTTGAACTCAGTAGATCTGTGTCTTAATTCAACTATTAATTATGTAATGTAAGTCTGTGCACCAGATAAGGCTCTCTATATTATATAAGGTGTGACTTAACAAATTGGACTTTTCAGAAGATATGACTCAACTTTGTATACTTGTATTCAGCAACAGGCATAGCTCAGCACATTATATGTGGCATCAAATACAGCTTAAGTTTGTATGGTTGGCAGCTAGTACAGCCTATTGTAAGCTTCTCCAAGAATTTGAACATATTTTTTGAGTCCTACTTATACTGTAAGCTCTTCCAGAGCTTGCTGTGCTAGATGTTTACTGAACCAGGATGCTGTCGAGCAGGCATATTAAGTCAGCTCCTGTTCAATGAATATATAGCAAGGTAGACTCCCTAAAACAGTGAAGGAAAGGAATGAGCTTCAGACATAGCTACTGATTTCTTTTTTAATGCATCATCACTCACTCAACTGAAGTAAAAAAAGAGCGTATGTGCAATTGTAGATGTGTGAAGCGTAGTCTGTTTAATTTAGATGACTATGAGAAATTGCACTTAGCTGTTGGTCCAGCAAGCATCAAATTGTAGCATTTGGTATCCAGGCACATCCAGAGGGAAAAAGATAGTCACTTCCACAATACTGTGCTGAAGCATCCTCTCTTCCTTCCAGTACATGCCTCCAAATTTCTAACACAATAAGCTGGTAAAATGTCATCTTTGTGATTTACTTTACAAGAGGTTTTTAACTGCTCAAATAAATTATTCCATAGGGAACAGTTTTGACTTGGGCAGAAAGAAAGCATTGCATGTCAGAAAATGAATCAACTGCAACATTTTTGTGATGCCCTCAGGACAAAGAAGACTCCTGATGAGATGTTGCAGCTGATAAGGTTTCAGGGAAACACTAGTCAGGGATTGTATCAGCAAAAATACTGAACTTTTTTCACAAGTAATAACAATTCTAGTCTTTAGAGAGGTTGATTCCTCATCAGCCCTGATGGAAACTTTTATTTTCTCAGGTAGACTTCATCCTACTCTATTGGCTTATGTCCACAAGAAGGAGAAGATCCCCAAAAATCATGATATGCCATAGATCCTACTGGTATTTTGACTGCTACCTCAATCTATACTGTGAAAATCCCTCCTGGAAACATGTTGCTACTGATTTCCATCCCAATTTCAATACCAAGATTTAATGTTGACAATATTGGAATTAATTACAAGTACCTATTGGTGGCCTAATTTAATGTAAGATATGAACAATTTTGTTTCTGTTTGTCTTATTTTGGTCAAAAATAAAAAAAAATCTTAACTTGTCTGGTACAGTTAATTATCATATAGGGGACAAGGGACATTTGGGTGTAAATTTGCCTCAAAGTATTTGAGATATCTTTTGGAATAAGCATTTCACTCCATTTCCACATCCATGGGCCATAAAATCTTTAGTATTTTCAGTCAGAAGATGAAACCTCAACAAGCTCTATGGGCATTTTATTTTTGTTTTCTTCTGGTTCCACTTATCACACTGGTTTCAAAAATGTAAAGAAGAATGCCTTCTCTGAATGTTTGGTCCTTTGGACCATGAACACCGTCAAAAACTATTACATTAATTCAATAGTAGCAGGTGTAGCTATGGATACCTATAAATTATTTTGTCAATAGTAATCTTCATGCTAGGCTTCTCACAACTCCAAGTTTTCTAATAACCCTAGTAGAGAACACTGTAAATAATTGCCAAAATGTATTGATGACACTGGTACCAAATGTGCCTAAAATAAAAAATAAAAATGTTTAACAAGATCCAATGGGTCCTCTGTTCTTCCTGCCTTTTCCAATTAAGCCATAGACCATTATTTCTATGAACTTTATGACAAATCTTCCTCCCTCCAGAGTCGGTAGATCATTTTTCTAAAAGTTCTCATTTGTCCCTATAAATTGTCTACTAGTTGCACCCCTTTTTGAAACATTCTTTGCGTGGCTTGCCATTTTATTTTGTTTTTGACATGAGTTACATTTTTCTCTAAGTTTTCTGGGTGTTCTGCAAGCAATTAATTATTAAATTAGACTTATTGTCTCTGTACCAGGCCCAAATCTATTGGACAGAGTGTTAATCAAAACCTTGGAAAATATTTAAAGTCTTATATATATCTACATATTAAAGTTTGTACATAATAACCATGTTCATCAATCAATAAAACATTTTTTTCATTATCTCTGGTGCCCATTCTAAACATATATTGCTGGGTCCCCCTCCATCTGGAGCTTCTACTGTGGAAACTATCATCTCTGATCTCTAAGACTTCTGTAATGAGACATTAGTTTCCCTCCTTTAGGACTCTATTCATAAATCTACATATGCTGATAGATAACATCAATCAGTACCTCTTTTACATTCAAGATACAAAGTGTGGTTCTCAAACCTGCTCTTCACTTAATTAGATGATACGAGGTTTTGGAACACATTTATGCGATTTTTTTTTTTCAGTGCAAACTAGTCCTTAATACATTCGCATCTTTTATGTCTCACTACTCAAACCTGTGGTGATAAATTGGTTTTCCTACAGGTAATCCCATACTCAACCAATTAGGACTAACTGTCCACAAGAGATTGAAGCAAAAGAAAAAAAATTGGACTACAAGATTGTATGGGTTTTATTTGGTGTGATGGAAGGGCTATAGTCCAGAAATAAATAAATAAATATATATATATATATATATATATATATATATAGGATTAGCTCCACTACCATACATGCTTACTCACTTCAAGATGCTCCACCGATGCTAGTCTATGAAGCTGGATAGGCTATGCTTAGAGGTCACTAGTGTGTATCATCATCATCATTACCATTTATTTATATAGCACCACTAATTCCTCAGCGCTGTACAGAGAACTCACTCACATCAGTCCCTGCCCCATTGGAGCTTACAGTCTAAATTCCCTAACATACACACAGACAGAGAGAGAGAGACTAGGGTCACTTTGATAGCAGATAATTAATCTACGAGTATGTTTTTGGAGTGTGAAAAGAAAACATATTATTTATACCAGAAACACAGAAAGAAGAAATATGTTTTATCACGCATTTCAGCGCTGGGGATTTGGAAAGAATTATCAAAAAGCATTGGATAACCCTTTTGAAGGACCATGAATAAAGAACTCTCACCAAATACATCAAGATCCACATTTATAGAAGATTCACATTTAGAAAAGGCCAAATCTAAAAGACAAATTAACCTTGATCTTTAGTCCCTTAACGGAAACACTGAAAACTTTAGACTGGTACACTGCCATGCCCTAACTCAGCTCACTCAATGGGTATCAAAAAAGTCTGGAAACCATGTAGAAGATATAAATATGTGACTTGTATGTCACAGAAAGAAACTAAGATCTACCAGCTCAGCACCTTCACCCCACGGGTATTAAATGTGGCCTTTTGGAGCTGGGGAGCTTTCTTTAAGACTAACATGAAAACAAATAGAGTTGGAATTGAAGCCACAGAATACCAACTCCCTCTGCAGTAGTTTTACCCTTTAATACAACAGAACCAGCAAGGATAAAGAAAAATGTATCAAACGCTCTTGTCAAAAGAAGCCTCCCAACTAAGGATAGAAATAAATTGTTATTACCACAAGAGAGAGAGACGATTAACAACACATCTGACGGAGATAACTTAAGAGATGAAAATCAATAGGATTAAAAGTCCTAGTTCTCCAGAAACACAAATTCTAAAGGTGGAGAAGTATAATCCTAAAATGAGACCTGTGCTTGAGGACCCTAAACATTTTTACTACTATTACTTCTTGGCAGAAAAATTTAGCTTTTATATAACTCGACATTGATGCTCAGAAGTGTACAGTATACTGTTGATACCAGGTACCAGTGGAATCGTTTTTAGTAGACTATAATAATTAACCATGAATTTGTCTAAGAGATCTAGATTCTTTTCTCCTATTAGTATTTATAATCTGACTTATTTCTTTATAACTATATTATAACTATATATGGGTTATATTCAAATTTAAACAGCCTTTAAGAGAAGCACACTTGCAACTTGCTATGCTATTTGAACATCCACAAAGTTCCAGAGGATTATTTTGTACTTGTAATTATAACATTTAACAGCATATCTAAATGATACTATACAAATTGCTAACAACATGTTCTAGTTGTTATTATTATAAACTAACTATGCAGGCTTACAGCTTACAAGTTTATGCATTATAATAGTACCTTATTATGGGTCTTCAGGAATGCAACTTGAACACAAGCTCATTTCCCAATATCCAACTATTGATGAATATGTGGCCTGAATGTTGCTGCATTTGAATGGAACTGTAACACCTAACACAGTTACCTTTCACTTCAATATCTAAATACACACGAGAATGTATAGTATCAAATGGAAGATTATTTGCATGCTCCACCTTCTCCCAGCTCCTATAAATGTTGGTACTTTCTGGATATCCAGAAATGGACAGGAGGGAGCCAACAAACTGCATGCTTCTTGGAACAGTATGCTTTTAACTACAAAGGACAATGGGACAATGTAAGTTGTGACAGGTGGACCGCCTATGCCACCCTGTCTGTTGTTGCTGGGAACCGGCTGGGCTTGCTTTGCCACCGTTCCCTTTCATTATCCCAAATGCGTCCTCTTGCCACAGGAGGGGCTTATAATGCTGCCACCACTGAGCTCCTTTATGGCGCTCAGAACCACGTTCCTTCTGGGTAACTGTCACTGCTAGTGTACTCCTGTGCTGGTAACTCCGGACCTCTTAATATGGATCCGGATTGCTGTGGATGGATCCTCCCTGGCCTATCACACTGACCAGAGCTGCAGGTAGCAGGCAGAGCGGTGGTACTGGAAAAGCTTGGGTCCAAACCTCAGACAGCCAGAGAACAGATTAGATTTAGGGTCTAATCTGCAGGTCACAGGATTACAGCAATATTGAAGAAGTTGTCAAGCAGGTCTTTGAAGCAGAGTGATGTTTATTGCTCAAGTGTCCTGACAAGGACAGTTCCACTGATTTAAGGTATCAGTGGTCAGGTCAGATGGAACATCAGAATGATTCATTACATGCTCACACAGCTCATCTTTTATATAGTTCCAAAATTGTCTATTTTTAGAATCAGGATGTACTCTATTTACACAAACATGGATTTACCTGCATTGCAAAGCCACTTATATTTAAACTTAGCTATGAAATTCTTAAAAACCTTGCTGTGATTTCCTGGATTTTATTTCAGAGGCAGGAGACTCACTAGCAATTCAAAGGTCTGACTGGCATGAATACTTCACACAGTCGCCGAATACACACTTCCACAGAACAAAACAAAAAAATCCAAAACAAGCCACTTCCCCACATCACAATACACCAAAGCCTTGGTAAACACAGGCTCATTGTATCAGATATATACATATACAGAAATAGGCATATCCTATGGCAAGGTTAAACAGAAAAACCAACTTTTCTACCCTGGTCTCAGAGATAACGATTTTCTATTTCACAATATACACAATATCAAAAATAAGTGCATGCGCAATTACATAAATAAGTGCCCTGCACTATTTGCTTTAAATAAATTTTTACCAAAAGTTATTTAATAGTGATCCAGTCACATAAGTGAACTAATTCTCATACTGAGACTCTTAGACACTATCAACACACAGCACTGTTGGTTATATTGTACCTATTTATTCTTGCATGTGAAATTAACCTGAAATTTCACATTGATTCTATTTAACAAATGTTTAACATTTGCAGACTTAAAAACAAGATTTCAAAGAGACCGATCCCCACTTTCTTTTCATCACGGTTGCTACTTTTTTATGGGCAATACTCTCATTTTATTGTTATACCAATTGGCACAGAACACTTGCCACTTATTTTGCTAAAAGGCAGAAGAATTGTGTATAGATTTAAGTATATATGAGGTTTATTTTTCAGATTACGTTGGTACACTCTGTATGAGATTTAATTATTGATACTGGTGCTTTTCTCGTTTTCAATTGATATTTAAATGTTGTGTCTCAATGTACTGATAACAATCTGGTACAAATTAAGTTTTATTTTGTCAACCTTGTTGTTATATTTATTAAAACATTATAATCGTATCCTATTTACACTTCAGATAGAGCTGCCTGAGCCTATGTCACTTCAACCACTAACCTTTAATTGTGGAGGAGGGAATCCCTCACACACACTTTCTGGCAGTACAGTAACACAAGGATAAGCACCGTTCTGAATTAACTTACCAAAAATGAAATACAGCCACTTAGAATGATTTACACAGTCACCCTCATTCTAAGATATTCAGAGAAATTCTATATTACATAAACAATTAAAAAGATGTTGTATTTTACATTTGTGAGTTCTTTTCATGTCTCCAAGTCCCCCAAAAAGTAGTTTACATTCTTAATGTCTTTTGGAAAATATTCACATAATTGCCTAAACTTGTCACAGTTTGCAGTTATCTTATTTGTTTTAAAAATACATTACTTATGTTTTTATTATTGAATGTAAATGGTTTAAGATATAGGTCTCGGTGCAAAAAATTGTTGCAATGAATACATATAATAATAGTTATTGTAAACTTAATAAAAATACCTGGTCGAAGTAAAATTAAACTCTCAGTGGTAAGTTTTGATAAAAGGCAATAATTCTTAAAATAATGTAAGAATGCTATATAAACAAAACACATTTGATGATTATTTTTAAAAAGCAGCAAATCAATAAGGCTATAAAACACAACAAAACAGGATATTATTTGCAATGCAAATTTGTAAAGCAGAAATAGAGCTATCACACATAAAAAAGCCACATCGGGGTGTGGTCTGGACGCCATCTCGGGAGGTCAAAATTCCCCAGAGCTCTGCTCCAGCTCCTTAAACATAACGGGAAAAAGGGGACTATAACCCGCAAAAATCACCAATAAACCACATAGTCCGGTGGCCGAGTCGTCCGGGCACAGCTTGGAGGCTTCTGAGCCGAGTGACGTAGGCTCCGAGTTGAGCTGTTCAGCTGCTGTGCACCGGTCGGGCTGTTTCCCGGAGCTGCATCGCCGCGGGAACTTTCCGACTGCAAAGGGTGGATAGCAGACGGGGAACTTCACATAACCTGTGCCTCTGAGGTTTCTGGACCCTCCGGCGGGAGGTCCATGAGTTGCGGCCTAGCCGCACCCAGCATCCACGGCTGTGGGTTCACTGGGAGGACCGAGTGGTGCGACTTCCGGTTATCGGAAGCCAACTTCCGGCTGTCGGCGGGAGAACAACGGAGGGGCATAGCGGCAGCCTTACTCCACAATATAACAGACACAGAGCCCCAAGAAAGAGAGACTCACCGCTCCATAAAGTCTGTCAGTGCCCTGCAGTGAACACCCTCGCTGAAAGGGGTAGGACACAGCCTGCCCTCTCAATCAAGAAGGTCTCTATTATAATATATTATATATGTGATATACAATAGACATAAAACAGGTCACTCCTGTGAGCTCCCGCCTGGTGCCGCATAATCTTGGTGATAGCAGATCCCATTGCTCCGACCTGCTATTCCCGGGGGCATAAAGCAACACGCACAGAAGTGCAAGAGAACATTACCACATATCAAGACCCTGGCTGCAGATATCGGGGATTTCCTGTATAATGTAGCCCTCAGGTTGCCCCTGAAGTCCTGCGGATGTGCGGATGCTAAAGGCTCCCTGGCAACCCTTGTTATGCCAACACAGGCGCAACTTCAACGCCTCTGTACCTGACATGGCTGTCTAGACCTCAAATGGGGGGACGGGTCTAGTGACAACTTATCTACATGCTATAGCACTGCTGAAGAATACTAGCTTGTGTAACCTGCCAAGGGCATTGGTGAAGGCCCAGATGGGCAAGAATAAGAGAGGGTCTACCAAGAAAGCTTCTAAACAACCTGCGGCTACACCCCAGCGCTCTAATCTACGCGCCTTTCTGAAATCTTCATCTGGATTAGAAGCAAGTGACATGGCGTCATCCACAAGCCATTCTCGGGCATATACGCCTGATTCCCCAGTAGCCATATCTCGGGCTGCTGGGGCTTCTCCCGCCAAAGATCAACCAGATCTATCCCAGATTATGGGCATGCTCCGGTCCTTGCCAACCAAACAAGAGGTCCCCTCCAAAAAGGATTTTGAGACGTTGGAGACCAGACTGAAGGAGGTGGTCCGTCTTCAAGCAGACCTGGCACACCTGGGCCACAGGCTGGTGGCTTTAGAGGAGAGTAAAGAGGCAGAGGAAAGCCGGTTTGCCACTCTTGAATCCACGGTGTTGGCCCAGGGAAAGGCTTTACAGTGGATGCACTACAAGATGGACGACATGGACAATCGCGGCCGCAGAAATAACCTGAGGATAAGGGGCCTACCTGAGGTCCTATACAAGGTCTGGTGGACGCCCTTACGAAAATATTCAACGAAGTACTAGAGATGCCACCAGAGAATGTCATTACCTTTGACAGAGCACACAGGGCATTGCGCCCATAAGGGGCCCCTTTAGCAAGACCTAGGGATGTCATCTGCCGCCTACATTACTTCACACAAAAAGATGAGATTTTGCGGAAGCTGCGTGGTTTGGATGGTCTCCAATTTAATGGCCAGGAGATCCAGGTCTTCCAGGACTTATCTTGGCACACGCTTCAGCAGAGGCGGTTGTTAAAGTCCCTTACGGAAGAACTACGGAAGAATAACATGAAGTATCGCTGGGGCTTCCCCTTCCAGCTGCAGGTGGTTCATGAAGGTAAATCGGCTGTTCTGGTGGAACCAGCAGGCCTTTCGGACTTTTGCTCATCATTAAGTATCTCAAAGGTCACACTCCCTCAAGGGGTGGAAAGGTTTTGACAAGTGGGCAGGATGAAGAAGACCCCTCAAAAGCGCCAAAATCAGCCAAACCAAGAGAGCACATGATCAACTGACAATGGTCTCAAGAGACTTGATAATGCAGGGAGGCGATTCAAGAAGGCATATGTCGATGCCTGTTTTCCGTTATTACACATGGGACACAATAGAGTGGCCTTGAAGATAAGCTATTTCCCCTTTGTGTTCTTTTGTCTCTCCCTCCTATTGTACTACTCCCCTCTTTCTACCCCCCTGCTGGTATTTGTCTCCAAAGGTGTACAGTGTTCGATTGTCAAGAGAACGGTCGTAAAGCCACTGAAAAGAAAAGAAAGATCAGTTTCCTGTGGTCTCTGTAACATGGGCCTTCCTGTGTCTTTTCATTGTTTTACCTCTGAGGGGTCGGGGAGTGGGGAGCGGGTCGCTCCCTGAGGCCAGTCGTTAGTCAAAAAATTTTGTTTATTTGTATCAGTTTTGGATATGTTAGGTTACATAGTATTCCTGTAATAAGTTGAAATAGCAGTACAGAAGAAGTTTATTACAAAGGTGTCACTGACATTGTATCCCCCCAGTACCCCCTGAACCGCAAGAGTTTTTCCGAGCCATGAGGGATATTTGGTCCCTCTTGTTTCCCCGGAGCGGTCTGTTACTTTTGTTTAAAGTACCAAAAGGTTATTTTCAAATGTTACTACTAATTGCATTTTCTCTCCCCATGTCCCTCTTTCCCAACCCCCTCTTTCACTCTTTCCACCCTACCACACTTCCATTGTTTTGGGCTACATGGAAATCCATCCCACAGAACAGTAGCTCCACCAGCACATATTCCTCTCACAAAATAGATGACAAGGGATAGACTTAAATGTATGACCCTTAATGTTAAGGGTCTCAATATATCAGAGAAGAGATCTAGGTTAATAAGGGATCTCATAGCAGCAAAAATAGATGTGGCTTTTTTACAAGAGACACATTTTAAGCTGGGTGCGGAACCGCGCCTCCGTAGTCAACAGTACCCACACAGTTTCACCTGCAACAATCCTGATGGCAAGACACTAGTGGTAGCTATTCCTCTCTTTAGACGACTGTAGATTAAAGATATAGTAACCCACAAGTTGCAAGCGGGTAGGGGTTTAGCATTGACCTGTAAAATGTTCGACCAGCCCTTTACCTTGGTGACCTTATATGTGCCTAATCATAATCAACCTGTATTCCTAGAAGCTATTCTGGACAAAGTGGATCCGTTGAGCGAAGGTATTCTCGTTCTAGGGGGAGACTTCAACTGGGTGGTTCATCCTGCCGTCTATGCCTCTTCCGGGCTGACCAGGTATTCTGGTAAACTTTACCGCAAGGTGAGATGTACCATGCATGGACACCAGCTGGTCGACACATGGAGATTTAAACACCCTACAGAAAGAGATTATACTTTCTTCTCCCACCCCTACAATATATACTCACGATTAAACTTCTTTTTCTTATCACACAATCACCTAGACCTGGTAAGGGAAGCAACAATAGGCCAAGTCACATGGTCGGACCATGCCCCAGTATACTTATCTCTTTCACTACCCCAACCTTGCCATAAAACATTTACTTGGAGGCTAAATGAGCTCCTGATTCAGGAAAACTACAGTAAAACACAAATCGCGACAGCACTAGATGACTATATACTACTTAGCGACACCCCCGACATATCAAAAATCTCACTATGGGAGGCCCACAAATGTGTTATTAGGGGAAAGATGATTCAATTAGGTACATTCATGAAAAAAGAAAAGATAGCTTACCGAGATCTTCTCTTGGAAAAAATCAAATCCCTTGAAATGAGGCATAAAGTCTCTAGAGAATCAGAAACCCTGGCTGAATTGGCGGAGGTGAGGAGGACCTTAAACCAGCTGATGTTGGGTAAGATACAGCTGGGCTATCGCAAGTGCCGAAATAAATTCTTCCAGTGCGGTGATAAACCCGGAAAGCTTTTGGCCAGAGCCCTTCGAGCTCAGAGAGCCCAGCTGTATATATCACACATCAAATCAGATACCGGGAAGCTCTGCATCACCTCCTCAGACATAGCTAGGACGTTCCACACATATTACTCAAATCTTTATAACCTTAATAAGAAGAGGTCGCTGGCGGAACGCTCTGCTAAACTGGAGCTCATAGCGAACTACCTTGAGAGGGTTCAATTTCCCAAACTAGACACAGACGCCATACAATTGCAGGAGGCCCCTTTCACACCTGAGGAACTAGAGGAAGCAATAAAAACAACACCCTCAGGGAAAAGTCCTGGTCCAGACGGTTTCACAATATCCTATTATAAAACCTTTAAAGCCAAATTGATACCGCTCATGCTCCAGGCCTTCAATGCGATCTCGGCCCAAACTCACTTTTCACACCAATACTTGTCAGCACATATCACAGTTTTGCCTAAAGAAGGGAAGGACCCAGCGCTTTGCCCAAGCTATAGGCCAATATCTCTGCTTAACGTGGACATCAAATTATACGTCAAGCTCATAGCAAACAGAGTGAAACCACTCCTGTCTAAAATTATCCACTCAGACCAGGTAGGATTTGTCCCAGGACGCGAAGCTAGTGACAATACTACTAAAATAATTGATTTGATCCAGCATGCCACTATTACCAAATCTTCCACCGTTTTATTATTTACAGATGCGGGGAAAGCCTTCGATAGAGTGGATTGGGACTTCATACAGGCAACACTTAGTCATTTGGGTCTGGGGCCGGTGGGGTTGGCGAGAATTCAAACATTGCACACTCATCCAACAGCAAGAGTTAGAATTAACGGGGACCTATCAGAACCCTTTAATATAGCTAATGGTACGAGGCAGGGCTGTCCCCTTTCTCCCATGATTTTCATCCTATGTATGGAGGCACTCACGCGATCTATTAGAGCAAACCCAGACATTTCAGGGGTCCAGGTGGGAGAGAGGGAATTCAAATTAGCCCTCTTTGCGGATGACCTTCTAGCCATCCTCACAAATCCAATCATCTCAATTCCGAACCTGGTGTCAGAATTCCGTGTTTTTGGAGAATTATCTCATTTTAAAATTAATTATTCAAAGTCAGTGGCCCTTAGTATTTCCTCCCCACCCAACATAAATGAAGGTCTGAAGTCGGCTTTTCCCTTTGCCTGGCACCCCACGCACCTCAAGTATTTGGGGGTGGTCATAAACAAAAACAATTCAAAAATATACGCAGATAACTTCCTACCTATTACTGCGACCATACGCTCTAATCTGAGGGATTTGCTTCAGAAGGACTTTTCCCTGATAGGTAGAGTTAATGTAGTCAAAATGAATTTACTCCCGAGAGTGTTATACATACTACACACCTACCAATTCAGGTGCCCACCTCATGGTTCAATGAGCTACATAAGGCCATTAGACATTTTGTCTGGAGGAGTAGGAGACCTCGCTTCAGACACGACATATTATATAAACGCAAATGTGATGGTGGTCTGCAGCTCCCACATTTTTCAACATATTACGACGCTATTATGCTGAACAGGGTTCTAGACTGGTCATGAGGAGGAGAGGACAGACAGTGGGTCTGGATTGAAGACTATACTTTAAAGACAGCGATTGATCTTGTCCCATGGCAGTCTTCTCTCCCCATTGTTAAACACCCGACTATATCTCCCACCCTGGCCAGATGGTCAAAGCTGTGCCATATCCCAAACATCTCCACAAAGCACTCACCCCTGATGGCACTTTTTGATAATCCGGACTTTCCCCCCGGTTTATCGAGACAGTCATTTAAACATTGGATCCAGGCAGGGATAACCCGTGTCGGCCAGCTGGTGGGCAGGTCTGGGGTCATACCCTTTGCTGAGATACAGGCAAAGTGGGGTCTACCTAATGTGGAAATTTGGAGCCATATCCGATTGAGACACTTTGCCTGCTCCAGGGGAATCCGTGAGGACGCTGGCAGGACTCGCACATAGTTTGAGGCCCTTTGCACTGCAGCACCCCGCCCTAGGCATACCCTATCATCTATTTATAAGATATTGATCAAATAATCATCCAAAGCGCTACCTAAATTCACAAGGGACTGGGAGCGGGAGTTAGACATAGCCATAACGGAATCAGAATGGGGGAACATATTTCAGCGTACCCATGTTAGTTCAGTCAGTGTGAGAGTGGTTGAAACTCATTTCAAGGTACTTACTAGGTGGTACCGTTGTCCCAGCCTCCTAGCAAAAATGGTTCCTGGGGTCTCAGATCTGTGCTGGAGATGTCAGGGAGCTTTGGGCACTCCATTGCATATCTGGTGGAATTGCCCGGCGATCAGACCCTTTTGGGTTACGGTTATTGTCATCTCCAAAGCGATTGTGGGAACTGATCTACCAAACTGCCCAAGATTCTGGCTACTTAACGACACTAATATGCCAGTCTACAAATATAAAAAGTCCTTGGTAAAGTATCTTAATGGCGCTGCAAAGGCGGTGATACCGGTACACTGGAGGTCACCGTTGGTCCCTACCATAAAAGAATGGTTCACACGGATAGATTTCTATATGGTAATGGATGAAATAATTTACTCGGCAGAGGATAAAAATAGAGCATTTTACATACTGTGGTCGGAATGGATTGAGTTCAAAAATAAAGTGTTGTACGCTCAGTGGAATGTATGAAGCCTATCACATACCCCCTCTCTCTCCCATACTCACCCTCCCCTCTCTTTCCTTCTACCCCCCTTTATTTTACACAATTATTTCACCTTATTTTATTGTACTTTCTCCTTTGAGAAAGATTAAGCAGATGTATATCACCATGGGTGAACACGTAACTGCTGAAGTGCAATGTAAAGTTTGACGTATTGGATTTTTGGGCAAATGTTATTGCATATACTTGTATATGATGTTAAACTTCAATAAAAACAGATTATATGAAAAAAAAAAAAAGCCACATCAACTAACCATAGACTTGCAAGTCTACATCAAGTATTGATTACAGGCATTTATGAGCATATTTTTTTATTATCCCATTCAAGGCAACAGAGATGTTTTAGGAGCATAAGTGCAATAGTACTTCATATATGATCAAAAAAGTCTGTGTTCACACACTTTAAATAGAGCATGTTGACCCTTACTCTTCCTGGCTTGTACGACAAGGTAAACATCTTTCAATGCTTTATGGGGGGTATTCAATTGTTAGCAAGATCCCCGGAAAAACGAGCGCTCGAAAAATATTAGCGTTAATACGTTAATATGCGCGTAAATACCGTTAATACGGTAGTTTACTCGCTGAATTTCATCTCGCTGCTCAGGCAGCTGCGAGATGAAATTCAGCGAGTAATTACCGTATTAACGCTAATATTTTTAGAGCGCTCGTTTTTCGGGGATCTCGCTAGCAATTGAATACCCCCCTATGAGTCACTTAGTATTCTTGACACTTATATACTACTATGCACAATCCACTATCACACTGCTCAATCCAGGACAGTGATTTGCCTGTTTTCACAGCATGTTCACAACTTTTGAAATCAAGTACATTACAAGGTCTTTAAAGGAAAGGTTGTCCACTTTTGTAAATTCCCTCCTTTATTAAACTTTCCCCCAAGCAAATAAGATACATTATCTCTATTACTTAAAGATGATATCTGGTTATCACTGAATTGCACAGCAGGGAAATCTAATGTTTTGCACACAATACATTGTGTGCAAAGTATTGTGCGTCCATCCAGAACTCTACACTAGAGTTCTGGATGGATTTTACATGCCAATGTCAAGAGCAGTGGTTGAATCAAGATTTTGTATTCAGGTAACAGATGGTTGCCAGGGGACATCTTATTGTAATGCTATATGTAGGGGAAGGTTTCATTTAAAAGGAATTATCCAAAAATATTCAAACAGATTTTAATTTTTTTTTTACAGTTTAGTAAATTCGGTAATAGGTGTTATGGCCACCAGTGTGTCATAAACTTGTAGAACTAGTGGAAGAGGTCTTCACCTATAGCAGCTGCCTTTCCCGTAGAGACTGGTTACCCTCACAGGTACTCGGATGCCCCAGGTCTTACACTCAGTGTAGTACAAGACTATGGTCGCACAGCTCAACATCAGAAGATAGAATGGGCCACCAAAACCAGCGGGTTAGTGCTTCGATGGTCCTATGGATTCCTGGATGTCCCACCGATCGATTGTCATGGCATTCAATGAGGACTGACTTTCTAAGATGAACCGGAACAAACAATTTATTTGCAGGAGTCTGAGCTGGAGCAATCTTTTGGAACTGGCGGAGCGTAGCCCCAAGCTCTTGGGTTAAACCAACATGAATGGAGGAAGAGGGAATAATTGGTTGGGGGTCAGGAGGCTGAGGATGGCATGTCATGAAACTTGGGAACAAAGAATGAGCTTTGGTGTTTTTGGAGCCTGGACGAAAAGTAATGATGAAATTAAACCAGGGAACGTATAAAGCCCAGCGGGCCTGCCTGGGATTCAAGGTTTTTGCAGTCTGGATATACTGAAGGTTTTGTGGTCAGTGAAGATTGTGATTACATGGATTGTTCCCTTTAACCAATGTTAAAGGGAACAATCCAAGGGCCCACTTGATGGCTAACAGTTCTCGGTTCCCGACATCATATTTGATTTCCGGGGGTGAGAATTTTCTGGAAATGTATGCACATGGATGCAATTTTTTGCTTTGATGATCTTTTTGAGAAAGGATAGCACCCATATCCGAAGCAACAAAAGAAGGGAGTTCCGGGTTTGGGTGCATAAGAACGGGTGCAGTAGAGAAGGTGGCTTTAAGGGCTGAAAAACCTTACAATGCTTCTGGAGAAAAAAAGATAGAGCAATGTGTGTTAAAATTAGGAATAGTGGAGCCAGGTAATATGAAATTATATGTCTTTAGGTGTCCATATTTGATAGTAGGACAGAGTGGAAACATATATAATAACCTGATATAAGCGCCCCAGATGACCGTGGCAAACACCTAAAATTGCCTAATTAAAGTATGTATAAAGCGCTCTTGCCAGGGATATCTTACATTGACAACCCCATGCTAAATAATAATTAGTAGTGATTGGCAAAATCACAAGTGAAATATATATCACAGATCAGTATATGCCATAGAGTAATATCAGAGGTCCCTTATTAGCAACATTGATATAATACCATCAATGTGAATGTATTGACTAGTATTACGTATGCCATGGATTCCCTAGTCAAATGTATTATCAGGCGCCTAATAGATACAAAGCAACAAGCACACAGTCAAAAAAGTCTCAGAGCGCTAGCGGCACCACCGCGGTGGTGCCGCTAGCGCTCTGAGACTTTTTTGACTGTGTGCTTGTTGCTTTGTATCTATTAGGCGCCTGATAATACATTTGACTAGGGAATCCATGGCATACGTAATACTAGTCAATACATTCACATTGATGGTATTATATCAATGTTGCTAATAAGGGACCTCTGATATTACTCTATGGCATATACTGATCTGTGATATATATTTCACTTGTGATTTTGCCAATCACTACTAATTATTATTTAGCATGGGGTTGTCAATGTAAGATATCCCTGGCAAGAGCGCTTTATACATACTTTAATTAGGCAATTTTAGGTGTTTGCCACGGTCATCTGGGGCGCTTATATCAGGTTATTATATATGTTTCCACTCTGTCCTACTATCAAATATGGACACCTAAAGACATATAATTTCATATTACCTGGCTCCACTATTCCTAATTTTAACACACATTGCTCTATCTTTTTTTCACCATATTCTATCTGTTTTTAATATTTCACTTTTTTACCAATGAGGTTGTATACCATCATCTAGATGGATATGTTTTTCATATATTAATAAAGGCTTCTTGCCCTGAACTATTTAGTGGTGATTATTGAATTTCCTTTCCATGTGGATAGGAGTGCTTCCAAATACCTTCTTTCTCTCAATCCTTGTTATATTCTATTATGGTAGGGAGCACCCCCTCGTATATGTAGACCGTGATTTCTGTATATTCTGAGGTATATCCCAGCTCTGTGCAGGACATTATATAATTCTTTAATGCTTCTGGAGACCAATTAGCCGTGTCAGCACCGTTTCGGGTGAGGGCAGTGATAGGAGCCACTAAGGAAGAGAATGAGCATATAAACTTTCGATAATAATTGGCAAAGCCAAAGAATCTCTGGATTGCTTTCAAGTTAGTTGGAAGGACCCAGCCCTGAATTGCCTGAACTTTACTGGGATCCATAGAGAAATCAAAGGAAGAGATAATGTACCCCAGGAAGGCCACACTAGAGATGATGTTGACATCGTTTTTGAAGAACCTCACTAACATGTTGACGGTGCTGAAACAAGGATTGTGAATAAATTAAAATGTCATCCAGATAAACCACAACTGTCTTTCCTAGGAATTCCCTTAGAACGTCACTGATGAGATCTTGGAAAACTGTCGGAGCATTACACAAACCGAACGGCTTAACTAGATACTCATAATGTCCCAAGTGAGTGTTGAAGGCCGTCTTCCACTTATCTCCTTTCCTTATACGTATAAAGTTGTAGGCACCCTGGAGGTCTATCTTCAAGAAAATGGTGGCTGACTTAGGCTGGTCAAATAAGACGGAAATTAAAGGCAAAGGATAAGTGTTCTTGACTGTGATTTTATTCAGGCTGCTATAATCTAGGAAGGGCCTCAGGCTGCCATCTTTTTTGGCCACGAAAAAACAACCAGCCCCTACTGGGGATTTGGAGGGGAAGATGAATCCTTTTTAAAGGTTTTCCTCTACACATTGGTCCATAGCTTGGGTTTCTGGGATAGATAAAGCATACAAACGCCCTTTGGGCAACTTAGAACCAGGTACAAGATCAATTGCACAGTCATAATCCCGATGAGGCGGAAGAGTGTCAGCTTTCTTCTTGCAAAACACATCGCTAAAGTCCTGGTAAGGCACAGGTAACAATTCCGGACTAGGCTGAAGAACTCTGAGAGGTAGGGTCAAGCAACGGAAGATCTCCCCCTTTTTCCAATCAATGAGGGGATTATGGCCCTGGAGCCAAGGATACAGAAGAATTAATGGAGCAGAGGGACAGGCGATCAGGAAGAATGAGAGCTCCTCCATATGGAGGACAAGGAAACCAATGGAGTCTTAGCGAGTATTATACCCCCAACCAAGGGGTTACCATCCAAGCCGCAGACGGTAACACTTGAACCCAATTTGATATTAGGAATATGGCGTCTGAGCCAAGTGGATATCCAGAAAGTTACCTGCTGCATTACTATCGAGGAAGGCTGGCAAATTAGCAGAATGATCTCCGAAGACTAAGCATGCAGGGACTAACAAAGAATTTTCTGAAGAGATTTTTTGGAGACCTAAGTGCAACTCTTCATCAGCGCTTAGGTTTGGGCGTTTCCCGACTTGATAGGTCAGGTCCGAACCAGGTGGCCCAATTGAGCACAATACATGCAGAGACACAGGAAGCGCCATCTGGAACGTTCCTCAGGAGGTAGACGGTATGCGCCCAACTGCATGGGCTCAGGGGTGTCCAGAAAGGTAGAACATGACTTTGGTGGTGAGCAAGAAGGTAGTGATGACTTTCTCTCGCCTTCCCTCTCCTTGATTCTGCGATCAATTCTGATAACGAGTTGCATCAGACATTCAAGTGAGGATGGCGTAGGGTACTGTACTAAGGAGTCCTTGATTTGTTCCATAAGGCCTAAGCGGAACTGACTCAGAAGCTCCGGATCATTCCACTGACTATCGTTAGACCACCATCTGAATTCTGCACAGTACTCCTCAGCAGTGCTCCGTCCTTGTCTCAAAGCCCGGAGATGAGACTCAGCTGAGGCCACTCTGTCTAGGTTGTCATAACACATGCCTAAGGCCTGGAAGAAAGCATCCACGGTTTTTAAGGAGGGGCTTGCTGGTGGGAGACTGAAGGCCCAGGACTGGGGATTGCCCTGGAATAAGTAGATTACAATACCAACACTTTGCTGCTCAGAGCCAGAGGAGCGTGGCGTTAGGTGAAAATATAGTTTGCAACTTTCCTTGAAGTTGCGGAAGGAGGATCTACTTCCAGAAAAACGATCGGGCAAGTTCAATTTTGGCTCTGTAGTAACGCAAGAGGAGGTCTGTTGAACCTACGAATTTCTGAAGGACTCTTATTGTATAGACAAGCGATGAGACAAACTATGTACTACCTGTGACAAGATCTAGATTTGAATCGCCAGAACCTCGGCTGGGAAAGGATTTGTCCGCTGTCCTCCATGACAGAATTTAGCTCCAAATCCTAACTGACCAGTTATAATGTTATGGACACCAGTGCGTCATAAACTTGTAGAACTAACAATAGTTGAATCAATATTTTGTATTCAGGTAACAGATGGTTGCCAGGGGACATCTTATTGTAATGCTATATTTAGGGGAAGGTTTAATTTAAAAGGAATTATCCAAAAATATTCAAACAGATTTTCCAAAAAATGTTACAGTTTGGTAAATTCTGTAATAGGTGTTATGGCCACCAGTGTGTCATAAACTTGTAGAACTACTGGAGGAGGTCTTCACCTATAGCAGCTGCCTTTCCCGTAGAGACTGGTTACACTCACAGGTACTCGGATGCCCCCAGGTCTTACACTCAGTGTAGTACAAGTCTATGGTCGCACAGCAGCACACAGGAGTGGGAGGTAATAACACGGAGTTAGGTCCGGAACTGAGTTAATAATGTCTGACTGACCTGATCTGAGAACAGGCAGGGAAAGTCAGATACAAGTAGGGTCAGGGCCACAAGCGATGATTCAAGACCAGGTAACAGGCAGAAGGTCAAGGCAACAAGTGATGATTCAGGTCCAGATAACAGGCAGAGGGTCAGGACAACAAGCAGGTATTAAGATCCAGGAGACAGGCAGAGGTCATACACAGTCAATCCAAAAGGCTTTCACCAATAGAGCACAGGAGCAGGTCAGCTAACTGGAAACAGGACGCTATAACCGGCAGGGAGACTAAGCCCTTCCTTAAATACAGAGAAATCCAGCTTGGGGCAATCAGCCTCAGGGGCTGACTAATTAATAATTAAACCCCTAACTAGTTGCGCACGCGCCCGGCTGCCTCAATGCGAGGATGCGGCGCCACAGGCCAGAGCCTCCCGATCGTTGCCTAGATAACGGTCGGACGAGGACGTGTCCTGTGGGCATGGAGAGTCGCAGCGGCTTGTGACAATAGGTAGTTCTAATTTATTTAAAATTATCATTATACTAGGTGTAACATCAACTAATATCAGACAACATATTGGACATACTTCTCAAACTGATACACAGTAGTTTCATAACCCATACATTGTGAATCTTATATTCACAGACATGCCCTTAGATTGTTTTAGGAGTTGCAGTGCCTCTAGAAACCTTAAATATATATGGTGGACTCTTGGGAACAATTTTTTATGGACGGTAGTTCCCTATATGGTAGACATTAATCTGAAGGACATCACTTGCTTTTAGGACAACATCCTTGTGGCAGAGGAAAAGATGAAATATGCTAAAATATGGACACCATATGACTCTAAATTTGAGATGTCCTCACTTATTCATCATCTAAGTTTTACAAAAAATTAATTGTGTCTATCATATAGGATATTGTGTGGCAACTTCTCTTGACCACTCCTTGTGTGTAGCTTTCCTTTAGACAGTGCAGCCATTGGAAGTTTGCTCTCTATTATTCTGAGAAACGCAGGTGAGGTTTAACTTTTTATTAAAAGCTTAGCATTACATACAGTCATGGACAAAAATTTTGACAGCCTATTACTTTTTTCCAATTTTTTCAATGTCAGTTTTATAGAACTTCTGTTTTTGTTTCTTAATTTAGTGTTATATGTTCTTTTAATTCATAAAATAATAAGAAATGGCATTGACAAAATTATTGATACTCTAGACTTGATCAAAGTAACTTCAATCAACCGTTTCCTTTAGCCATGGAAGAGCTTCCTGCAATACTGGCAGTTTGGACCACTCTTCTTGGGCAAATTGGTCCAGTTCTCCCAGATTAGAATAGTACCTTCTCTCAACACTTTTGATCTCTCCACAGGTGAGATGTAGATCTGGACTCATTGCTTGCCCCTTCAGTATAATCTAACATCTTGTCTTGAACCATTCCTGGGTTCTTTTTTTTAAGTTTGTTCGGGATTATTGTGCTGCTAGGAGAGCATTACCTTCAACAGAGACCCAGCTTTCTGATGGCCTGATAATCTCCTTGCAGACATTCAAGGCAGCCAATCTGGATTTGCTATGTAGCTCTCTCTTTCAGCAGTGGGGACTCTAAACCCTCTTTTATTGAGTTGCAATGGATAGTGCAAGTTGAAATTGTCGTATCTTTTATCTGTTTGTCAGTTGCTCAAGATACTTTCTCCACCATTCAAACAATCCTGCACTGCAATCTTCAGTCAAGTTTCCAAAGTGAAGGAGAATCACCTGCTTGAAATTTAATTATTTCTAATGACTTTTAAAAGGTACCAATATTGTTTCCAGACCATTTAATGATTTATATGTGGAATATGTTATGACTTATAATAAAATACAAAAAAAAAATTTCCCCAACACCTTTTTGGAAGAAATGGTGCATTAGTGAAAAAAAACTAGCAGCTAAACTTGTATTACAAAATGTGGAACCATTGGATTTAGAGTGAACAGATAAATAGCTTGCTATAAGAGTCTGCTCATGATTACTTTATTGTATGTATCTTTCAATATAAAATATTGTATTGGGAAAACGAAAAGACGCTTTTAGTTGTAAATAAAGGATATACAAAGGATAAAACCCAGGAAAGAAATCATATATCACTCAACATTGAACATATATTGACTAAAAAAGATATAACAAATGTCCAAAGCAGTCCACATATATCACTCTGTCATTGTAGAGAAAGCAGGGCCGGATTAACCATAGGGCTAACTGGGCTACAGTCCAGGGGCCTATGGCATCCAGGGGGCCCTTGAAAGTGCTCAGCAGCAGTATTGATCGTCGGGGGCTGGGGCGCCCCGGCGCGATCAGTGCTGCTGAGCACTTTCACTGCGGTCCTTCCCCGGCGCGCTATAGTATCCTTACTGAGGAGATCTCGTGAGTCTCACTCTCACGAGATCTCCTCAGTAAAGAGCGTACAGCTCGCCGGAGAAGGAGGTAAGTGCCGGGGGGGGCCCTCACGGGGGAATGGAGGCCCACTTAGCCCAGGGGCCTCCATTCCCTTAATCCGGCCCTGAGAGAAAGGGTGGCATCCATTCAGAAAACCCAGTGTTCTCCAAGTAAAACTCAATGTGATAAAAAGACAAACGCACCCTTTGATGAGTAGAAACAAAAGACAGCCAAACCACGTACCAAATAGATGCGCACATAAAATATTTAAAATGCATTTCACTTTGAGCTATTTTTTTTTAGGAAGGTCAACATCTCTTTCTCCTAATTGGATTCATTCAATGGCCTAACAATTTTGAAAGTCTGGATCTGTTTGGTGACATGGTTTAAGACAGAGTGTTTTGCAACTTAATGGCTAATGTTTCTTGCAAGCATATCTTTAGTTATCTTTCTGTTTGCCAGATATGTTTAAGGTTACATGGGCATTGTAATAAATATGTAAACAAAGAACAGTTACAAATCAAAGAACATTTTTTATTAAATGTAAGCTTGTTGGCATAATCCAGTTTAAGAATGAATACCAATATGTCTGCACACAGTACAATAAGCGTACAGAGTACATAGTACAGCCTTTAGGTTTATTAGATCCCAGACAGATTGCAGTATTAGCTTTTTTTTTTTTAAACAGCTAGGAGGTACAAAATTCTAATGTAAAAGATGTCTGTAAATATAATGTAATAATCTAACTTACTAATAATGAAGATATGGTAACAAAAACAAAGCTAATAATATCCTTTGCTCCAATTCACCAGAGATACTAGCATGGCTCTGGGAGTAAAATAAGATAAATAGACATGGACATTTTGTTTTGCCTAATAAGTTGATGAAATGCTGTCTTTATATTTATTTTTTTTGCTCACAAATCAAAATTCTTGTGATTCACTTATCTCTAATTACAATCCGAATGGTCAATTCCCTGGCTATTTTTCTTAGTACCAAAAATGTTGAAAGCATGTCACAACTACATAGTTTGTCTCAGGCTTCTGATTTTAATGCAATAGTTGGGTTGTGGGTATGTGAGCAGCTTTGTATATCTTTGATTTCGATAATTGGGCAGAATGGGACTTTGATACATGATGTTAAGTGCCACTTACTGCATATTGCTTGAGCCAGATTGCAATAGGGAAAATGTGTTTAATATGGCTATATAATCCAGTAACACTGCAATGTTGCAATGTTAGTTTTAGGGTCAAAGGGTCACCTTTGAGTATGTGTAGAAGTAGAATCAATATACTTTTTATTGAACTGTATAGAGGGCTGGTGATCAGGTAGAATAGCATAAACAGGTTAAATATTGTTCAGAAATTTGATATGCTTGCCTAAAGTGCTGTGTTTTCAGTGAACTATTGAATGCTGGAAGGTTTGTAGGGTAGGGGAAAGTCTTGTGGAAGAGACAGAATTCCACAGGGTACTTGCTTTTCTAGAGAAGCCCTGTAACCTGGAATGGCACAGCGGCGCACTGAGGATTGTCGGGGGGGGGGGTTTCGCCGACGGCGGTGCTGTATACAATACAGCACCGCCGCGGACGCTTCTTTGACAGCGCCACGGCTGCTGTATAGGACAGTGGCCACTTAGTTAGCGCAGGGGGGGGGTTTATAGAGACAATGAATGTGGGTGAGAGTTGCAGATCTTGGGTAGAGCAGAGGGGTCTTTCGTATTACAACATGATCTATAGTGCCAGGAAATAGTCTGAACCCAAGAGTGATTACCTCTAATCCTGGCACCAAGTAGCGCAATACCAAAATATATAAAATGATAAAAGATTAGTCTTATATATATATATATATATATTTATATATATATATATATATATATATATATATATATATATATATATATATGCAGCAGATGATTCAGAGGACATCAGTATTTACATTCTGTGCAACTAGCAGCACATAAACAAAAAAAGGTTCATGCTGGTCAACAAATAAATTCATGTCAGTATTGAATTAAACAGACCCCGAATAACAAACTGGAGTATTGATTTTGAAATAAATTAAAACGATATTGTCCCACGTCTGTCTACTGTATGCCTTCCTCGTTCGTTCTGTCACGTCGTTTGCTGTACTCTGTTTGAGTCCCCATAGCATTACTCACACTCATCTTTGCTACTTAAGTTACCTCATCTATTTGTTACTTGCTTCTGTATCCGGCGCTCTGGAATCTGTGGCAATTGTCTTTTTTGTTTTGTATACATATATGGGCATTTATATTGCCATGCAGCTGGTACCACATACAATATGGGACATACCAAGCGCTGGCTTATTGCCAAGCAGGTGGTACCATATATAATGTGGGATATACTGAGCACGGGCTTGTTTTTCTCTGGTTTTGTTTCAAAATATTGCCTTTTTGTCATAGCAGCTGTCCATCAAGCCTATTTAAGGCACATTTGGGTGTGGCTCACAAGCCAGCCTTTGCTAGATGTAAACCCCTATACCTGGGAGGAGAGTGCATCTGATTTTAACTGCATTTTAATAGTGTTTAAAGCATATAGGTCAGTGTAGGACCTGCATATAATGAGGTACCCTTGACGTTGGGATGCAGTCTTAAATCTTTTGATCAAAATATGAACTAATATCTCGTTTTCATTTTGCTAGACACACACAGATATGCAGTGAAAAGGATAAGCACTGACAATTGTCTTTTTGTTTTGTATAAGGAATCTGTGGCGCCTTATAAATAAATGAATTAATAAATAATAATAATAATAATAATAATAATAATAATAATAATTATAATAATAATATTTCCATCAATTTAATGGTTGTTTTTGCACAGGTCATTCAGAAGGATTTGTGCATTGCATTGTCTTTGAGATTCTTGGCTGCAGATTAAAAGTATCCAGTTTTCCAAATGTAATGAAATTATTATGCTGTCCAGATGCAGGTGTACAGACTACTATGAATTGATCGTAATAAAAAAGAACTAGGCATATTTATATTTACACAGGTTTTAAATTAGCTTGTGACTCTGGTTTTCTACAGATTTAGGATGTCTGGATTGCCACATAAAGCTAAGAAGCTGGGGACACTGGTACTCCAAGCACAAGATGTCTGGATTGCCAGTTTAAGCTGGGAAGCTAGTGTCTCTGGTTTTCAGAGTTTGACAGATGACTGCAGGTATAAAATGTCTGGATTGCCAGGTTAAAATAGGAAGCTGGTGACTATGGTTTTCCAAGTTCGACAGATGACTGCAGGTATAAAATGTCTGGATTTTTTAGGTCGAGCTGGGAAACTTGTGACTCTGGTTTTCCAAGTTGATAGGTGACTGCAGATTTTAGGATGCCTGGATTGCCAGATAATATTGAGAAGCTGGGGACGCTGGTTTTCCAGGTTGACAGGGAACTGCAGGGTGTCAAGTAATCCTCAACTGAGCAGGCTGATGGGGGCCCGAGAGAGGTGCTGTCACAGGGGCCCTACCTTGTTTCGGTGACATTCTCCAACGGTTCTACTCACCACCACCATCCTCACTGCTCAGTCTTGGGTTTCTTCTTGTCCTTGGATCTTCAGGGCAATCAGTTCTCTTTTTGGCTTGATCCCAGCAGCTGCTGCTGTGAGCAGTGTAGCTCTCAGCCCCAACAAGAGCTCTCTGCCAGCGACATCTTCCACAATGCCTTCTATCTTCTCTTTCTGTTGCATGGTGTCTTCTTGCTTCTCTCTCTGCTCTGCAGTGTCTTCTTGGATCTTTCCCAGCTTCTTCTTCTGGCACCAGACAACCCACGATGTCCTTTCTCCTCCTGCCTCGCTGATGAACTGAAAAGATGGCGCTGGGCGGCAACTTCAATAGTATAAAATAAGTAAACCTGAAATAGCTGGAAGAACAGGTTAATTAAGATTATCCCCTCACCCAGTGCCATTTGCCTCTTTAGTGCAGATAACACTGGAGCATTGTGGTACATGGGAACTGACATACTAGAGTATAATAATTAAGGACATCAAACTGGGGTGGCTTTCACACTGTAGTATTTAGTTCACCTAGCATTTTGTCATAATTCAGAATTGAATGTGTACAACAAACCAATCAAATTGTGGGAGAATCCCATAATGTTTATGAAACTTGTATAAAATGTATTTTATTTAGTTTTAAAAAAATGTAATGCTTGGGACAGAATTTTCAAAGAAGTTTTTTTTGGAGAGTAATTTTGACCACTAAATCTAAATTTACTAAATTGTATTTAACAATGTCCATTGACTATCCCCACACAGACCCTTGCATTCGCTCCCTCATTGTTTAGCATTGCACTTCATAGTGTCTGTGGGACGTGGCACTTGGTGGTGATCATGTCTGGGTATTAGTAAATCAACTGAATAGCAGCTATTATTTCTATTTTTGTCTGTTTCTGAATTAAAAATCCTATTTCTGTACAAAGCTGAATTGTTTATATTATGCTTTTTCTTTCAAGTTTCTCCATTGGATACAATGCAGTTTCTTTGGGATTAAGCCTTGAAGTAAAATTAGCTTGTGCTATAGATCCAGAATCATGATCTAAATTAGGATCATTTAGTAAATCTCTCTCATATCCAATGTCACATACATCAATAAGATAAAAGAACATAGATGTATTGGTAATCATGCACTGTATGTTTAAATGGCTAACAGATCCATCAGAACAAAGCTATTTTACTTCTCTTTACTGGCAGTGAGATAGTTAAAGTCAAGTAGCAGTGGCTATTTTTGAAACATAAAAATCCACACAGTAAAACAATGGACTGAAGTGTAAGGCAAGCCTTTTTCTAAAGTGTTGTACCCTGACCTAAATCACTCTTTCCCTTTGAATCAGTTTATGTTATCAGTTATTTAGCAGATTGATTGCTGCTATGGCAACTGCACAGCCTGCTGTATAGACAGTAGCATTATTCCTCAATTCTTCCCACTGCTTATGTTGTCTCTCAGACCACATTCAGTGTAAGCTGAAAATAAGGGAACATTGAGGGAATTAATTTGCTTTGACATTGTTGATGCCATCCCTGCATATGTATATTCTTGCAGAGATGAAACAAGACAGTAGGTGCTAAAACATTCCTGTTTGTTTATTCATCCCCAAGTGATCTACAATTTTCTAACCTCAACTATTTCTCTTAGAAGATGGCTAAAGCATTAATGCCTATTATCATGTGCAGATCAAGGATTATTAGGTTGTTGGAACTCATTTCAGGCTCTGTTCATCTGATAAGAGACTGTAACATCATTTTGTCTGCTCTCTTGAAGGCAGACGGAAATCTTCCCGATAGCTAGGCATCTGCTGCCCAATCCTGCTGATATTTGAAGACGAGACACATGATTCTTTCCCTTAGGGCTCCTTCTAGTCTCTCAGAAATTCAGAGCCATTTATGAAGGTCAAATGACGAGACATCCGGTTAGCTTGCCCCTTCAGAAGTACAGTGGCATGCACATCATATCACTTGTAAATCATTTTTTCTCACTGCATTATAGTCAGATTGAACCCTGTGCAAGTGATGTCACAGGGAGACATTTAACGAGTGGATGAAGTTCATTTTATAAACCTGTAACATTCTATAAACTTAATTTTGCATTTTCACGAAAAAAAGGACATCACTTTCTGGTGATGGGTAATAGCTGATATTTAAAGATCTTCTTTATACCCCTAATAATCTAAATGCAGTCCAAGTTAAGATTTGTATTATGGATGACAAATGATAACTTGATGATTTAAAACAACAAAGTGTTAAAGGGTAGTCTTAAAAATATGCTCCAAAACTGTAAATAATAAAGTGGTAATACATTAGTGGAGTGAATGCTGATAAATACATCTTATCTTTCCCTACTTCTGACATCACTAGTCATCTAAAATATAATAATATATTCCTCATCAGAGGCCCTACACAAGATAATGGTTTGGGAGCCCACCTCCACCAATTGCTCCATACCACTCTTCTCTTTTACCCTATACGCACTGATCACTATTCAGAGGTCACTCTGACATCTCACATGTGACAGACACTAAGCACTATTCATGGGTTACATTGATATCACACATCTGGTATGAGTACTAAGGGCCTGATTCATTAAGGATCTTAAATTAAGAAGTATCTTATTTCAGTCTCCTGGACAAAACCATATTACATTGCAAGGGGTGAAAACTAGTTTTCTGTTTTGCACATAAATTAAATACTGACTGTTTTTTCATGTAGCACTGACATACCACCCGCTGCCCACCAAAATTTATTTGACAATCCCCCCTGCCCTTCAGCTTTTCTTTCACATGCTCCTTTGTCCACAAGCTTTCCCCTCTAATGCCTCTCTGCCACCAGCATTTGCTCTGCTGGGAAGTCCATGTCTCGCATTTTCCTCATGCCTCTTTGGAGGACCCTTGGTTGGGACAAGTGGGACAGCTCCTTCCCTTACAACTGGATTACACCTTGGTTTTACCTGGATGTTGGACCATTTGTGAGGGAGCTCCATCTGGAGGGACTTAAACCACGCCAATAACTGTCCACAAGCTCATCAGAGCTAAACACATTATTGAGTCTGCTCTAGAGCTCCCTGCTGCAACAACAAAACACGTATGGGAGAATGTGGCCTCTAAGAGGCTGACTAATAGACACAAAGACATTGCATGGATGGCTATCCTGGGCAGTCTGCATCTCAGGACATTAATGCACTCCTGGAATCTGTGCCGATATGTTCACTGCCCCTTCTGCATCACCAGGAGGGAAACAGCCAGCATATTTTTTGAGACTGCCCCACTGCACAGGCACTGTTGGATGCCTTGGGACATGAACTTAAGGACAGTGTACCCAGAACTTGCCTTTCATACCATTCGGCATTTTATGGATTATTTCCGGGAACCCACACCATTGGGGCAATCCTGGTGCCTTATGAACTGCTTTAAGGACGCTATTTAGCTTGCCAGGAATCACCTCATCTTGAAAAGGGAGAAGATGACCATCCAGGACTGTCACAGGCTGATCCACAGCCTGCTAAGAGACTATAACACCATTGACAGTCCTAAGGTCCCTTCTGCCCCTATGTGTCTGCTTATTCAATAAAACCTTGGGCTTGTGTCTCCCCCTTCCTTACCCCCTCCAACCCATTCTCCCATCACTGTTTGAAGTTTTGTTGAATGTCTTGCCTTAATTTCTGCACCCTTCCCTATATTTGTGTCTGTCTCAATAAAGCTTCGGTCTTCTGTGTACTGCTGTGAATCTATTTTGATAACACAGTACAATGTGACTGCAGATTTAGACCATTTAGACCAAGAGTGCCAGCCCTTTTATTCCTATTTCAGCAATAAAAATTAGCAATGGACCTCTCCTGTTTGTGTGTTAGCTATATAACAAAGTGACTGCAGATTTAGAAGACTAAGCCTGCCAGACCTATTATTTGTATTTCAGCAATGACAATTAGCAATGGAGCTTTCCTCTTTGTGTGCTACTTATATAACATCGTACAATTTGACTGCAGATTTAGATCAAGAGTGTCAGCCCTATTATTTGTATTTCAGCAATGACAATTAACAATGGAGCAATGGAGCTGTCCTCTTTGTGTTTTACCTATATAACACAGTACAATGTGACTGCAGATTTAGAAGACCAAGCCTGCCAGCCCTATTATTTCTATTTCAGCAATGACAATCACCTATGGAGCTCTCCTCTTTGTGTGTTACCTATATAACACAGTATAATGTGACTGCAGATTTAGAAGACCAAGCTTGCCAGACCTATTATTTCTATTTCAGCAATGACAATTAGCATTGGAGCAATGGAGCTCTCCTGAATGTCACTGGAGACTTTGAAGAACACTGCTACCCCTCCTCTTCCTTTTCTACCTATGACGCTGCCTAACTGCACTAGAGACTGCCAAGAACTGTGCTACCCCTTCTGTGTCCCTCTGTGAAATGGCGCTGGATCGCCATGGAGGGCAGTACTTATAGAATCCAAAAATCGCAAGATCCGATGACGTAACAATGACATTTTACCTCTTTTTCAATTTTGAGGGCGTGCGAAAGTACCGTGCCGACTCAGCTCAGTACTCGGATCTGCTAAGTTCGGGTGTGTTCGGTTCTCAGGGGAACAGAGCCTGAGCATCTCTACTAATAACGTTAGCAAATCTAAATATATTCCACTTATAGCTGCCCCTTGTCTTTCATTATTCAACTCGTTCTCTACTCATGTGTGTACTTATTCCCCTAGACCAAATATCATATGTACCAGATTATTCCAAATTGCAGTTCCAGGATTCAGTGTGAAACTTACCTTGAGGATCGCCAAGAGGAATTTGAGGCCTCAGATTGCAACTCCTTGGGGCTTCTCCATAAATACTTATGACTGAATTTGCATTTGCCTCTAAAGGGAGGCCACACTGTGTTGATGACATGTCCATTTTTGGGCATGCCTACACCTCTTTGGGAGCATACCTAGCATGTGAGTAGTGCTAGGACACCTCATTTTACCCTACAAATAAAACCCTACATTGCCACATGCACCATTGGTAGTTAATATAAACAGTCAAGAAATCAGTGAGCACAATACATAACACATGCAGTATATAATACATACATTATAAGATAATATACATTTATTACACACAGTAGGCCTGATTCATTAAGGTGTGTATCTGGCGATTTTGTGCATATAATATGATCAATTACTCTGTGCATGATCAGAACCAGCCCACACACTACAGAATGCAGCAATGTCTAATTCACCTTTGAGCGCAGAGGACACTAACAACAGCCAAAGTTTACAGGGTCAAAATGGGGTGGTGAAGGGGCAGATGCTTATAGGCTATGTACAGTAAATGCGTTCCCTTGCAGATACGTCTGATTCAAACTCCAGCACACACAGAAGTACACTGCTTTTCAGACATAAAACCAGGGCCAGCTCGGGTCTAGTCTAACTCATAGTCATGACAAAACACAACATTCAAAGCCTTGCTATCTAATGGGAGAATGAACTATTCACTTGCACGTGCCTGCACAAACTCAGCTAGTTATACAACCAAACTACCAGAGGGAGATCACTATGGTGTCATTTAGTTAAAAGGATTGTTTTTACCAATATTTGCTGAGGATTATAGGATTATTATATACTAAAGAGGTAGGTGCATTATTTTATAAGGAAGAAATCATGATTACCCTCATAATTAAAACTTGTATTGTGCCTCTTGTTAAGAATGGTCATATAGCAAGATAGCAAGCTTTTTTTTTTTTTTGAATCACGGGCGAGTTTTTGTTTCTGTTGAATCTACGGTGAGTTTCTGTTGAATCTCTGAAAACTTTCACCACCTGCGTGATAGGTTCTTTAAAATTGACACAAATCGCCGGAGATTGGATTTTAGGATCTCAAAATCGCAAGTTAAAATACAGTATATGGCGATTTTGGACATAAAATCTGTGACGATCTTAAGAGATTTCCAGTTATTTGAAATCTTTGCTACATTCACCCTCCTAGTCATCTTTTTTAAATCTCAAAGTAATTTTGTCTGAACTAGTAAGCTTGAAGACCATGGTCAGATTCTATAATAAGCTGGCTAGGTTGCAGTATAAGTGCCAAAGATTTCAGTTTTATTTGTATTACAATTGACAAGTCCTTTTTTTCTTTAAAAAAAGAAAAGAAAATTAAAGCCAGCCACTGTTGTTGGGTGAATTTAGATTTCTGTAAACAAAATTTTTTTTAATTGGTCATTTTTTCCTCTATTGTGATCTAAAATTTACCTCTGGGGATGTGATGTTGTTAGGGGTGGACTAGCTCTGGTGTCAATCCCCCTCCCCCCTTCTCAACCACTGATGCCGGCCAATGCCATGGTCTCCAGGGAGCTGGGGAACCATCACCAGTCCCCTTAGCATGCCGGTGGTGGTCTCTGAGTTTCTCTTCCAGTCAACACTTAAAGTCTTGCCACCTGTGTGAAATTTTCAAAGTTAACAATTGTTGTAATGTATACAGTCAAGAATAGTTTTTAGTCGTGCAGACATACATATAGATAGAAATGTATTGGCCCTAGAGGTAAAAGTTGCACAAATTTACAAAGACATGTACTAGGTATGCAGAGCACAATATATTAATTTTGGTGCCACAAAAGAAATCATTACTGTTTTTTGACCTGACTCACCGTTTGTCCAATCTTCTCTCACCGCTTCACATCTGCTGCACCACTTTGCAAATCGCTACATTGGCTCCCTGTGCCCTTCAGAATCAAATCCAAATTACTCACCCTTACCTACAGAACCCTGAAGAACACTACTTCTGCATACATCTCAAAACTTATATCAAAATACTCTCCCACCTGCCCTCTTAGATCTACCTCTGACCTGCGCCCTGTCTCATCTCTGGTAATCACCTCTCACTCCGGCCTTCAAGACTTCTCCTGTGCTGCTGCCCACTTATGGAATTCCCTACCATATCAATCAGGCTTTCTCACAGCCTTCAAATCTTTAGACGCTGTTTGAAAACACGTCTCTTTTTTAGAGGTGACCTTATCCCCAATAACACTATTTACACTAATGCACCCTCACAACTGTCCAAATATCGACCCTGAGCCACATTTGCTCTTTTTGTTTCAGCTGTGCCTTTTCCACTTAGAAATTGTCTTTCTAATGAGAAGAGACCTTCATACCATTTTGTTTTCTTTATTTTGTCTACCTTGTATGTATATATATTTCCTGTTTTCCCTACTGTACGGAGCTGCGGAACCTTAAAAATCTATGATATTATTATTAAGGAGACCACTGCATTGACCTGCACAGTGATCTCCTCCCAGATTCTGGATTTCACTGGGGCAGAGAGCTTCCAGTTGGTAGAGTGCAGCCTCTCCACCACCATCTGGACCAGCACTTCCACCTCTTGTGGGGTGAAATGTGGCTGCTTCCTGTTAGGAACTCCCAAGTCAGTACAGTGAAACTCGGGAACTACTCTGAAGGCCAGGTGTTCGCTGGAGCCCCTAGTGGTGGGGACAGACTGGGCTGCGGGCCGACCGAGGGTCGAGTGACGTATACTGACTCAAAGGAGTTCCCAGAAGTGGAGTGATTGGTGGACTGTAGTTAAGTAGAATCCTAGGTCAAAGGGTCACAGGCACAGATGCAATATCCAAAGACAAGCGAAGGGTCAAACACACAGGCAGAGAAGCAAAATCCAAAGTCCAGGCAAAAGGTCGAGATCAGAAGAGAAGGGTCACAGGTCCAATAACAAGCAGGGGTCAAAACACGGGTAGTCAAATCCAAGGTAGCAGGAACCAAAACAGATAGCACAAGCAGGCAGCAGGACTGAGGACAGAACGCTATAACCGGCAGTGAGGCTGCAGACCTCACTGCCTTAAATACACAGAGGGACCAATCAGGGTTTGCCCCTGAAGTATACCCACTTGCAGGCTAATGCCTGCTAATTCAGCCCACAGGCTGAATTCAATCATAATTTACAAAATGTGCGTGCGCGCCCGGCTCTCTATACCGCCGGGACGCCGCGCTGAAGGAGCGTCTGGCCGTTGCCTTAGCAACGGTCGGGTGCTGGGCGGAAGTGACGTCCCGGTCGTCAAGGTGACGGCCGGGATGCTAGAGGAACTAGGAAGCAAGCCGCGGCGGCTCGTAACACTTCCGCTTCGAGGCTGAAGCAGAGGAGCCAGAGGCTTGGCGTGGGCCTGGTTGCTGTCACTCGGTCATTAAACTAAACAGAAGTGAACAGACAGTCATTAGGAATAAGACTTAAATGTCATGTAAACCATCTCCCATATGGCCTTGTACTCACCAATAATAAACAAGTGCAAATCCAAGATATGTTTGGAAAAAAAAGCTAAATAATTTCTAAACTTTATTGTAACAACCCCTTAATTCAACTAAGGGGTGTGTTTGAAAACGTTTTGTGTGTGTGTATCACTTGCTTCTCATTTGCATAGTGCCTCCACCAAGTCTTCTTCAATGGGGCTGTAGGGACATGGATAAATAACCCTCAGGGGCAACTTGGTTACCCCCTATAACCACACAAACCTCACACAACACTAACACAAGGTTTTTATAGAAAAATATTTACTTTGAAAATATATTTGAAATATTGTGCAAGTAATGAAAAAATAACAGTTCATTACACAAAAACATGTGTAATGTTCAATTTTAAACTCAATATATCTGTAAGTATATAACTGAAGTTCAAGGATCTAGAAATGAGGCATATTACAAATTAATTACATTTTGGAATGAGTTATAGTGAATATTAAGGTTAAACTAACTCGGTATTACATGCAATAAACACTTATTATTATAAAGTAAGCCTAAATTAACCAATAAAAGCTTTCAGTATTTTAAACCGCTCTATATTCATTTTTCACTAAAATACCCTATAATAGAAAATAGTAGAAATATAATCATGCTAATTCTATCCCCACTTAACTAGCCACAGTTCACCAGTAATGATTAGTTGGTAGCTACTTATCACTGTAGATCTAATTTACTAGGAATGAATAGGTCTCTGTTATAACCTCAAGTGACAGTTGCTGTGACTATTATATGTCCTTCAGATCCGGTAAAAGCTAAGTATGACTGGTAGTATTTCAGTCAATTATGTATATATTTTTTAAATAACAATGTAGATGGTATATTAAAATGATATGTAAACTGAGGGTCTGAAATTTCTGATACAAATGTTAATCTTCTATTTTCCTCACTACTTAAAATCCTGATTAAGTATAGATACCATAGTTTCTCAGAAGAGATGTTTTCACAGTGCATATGAGAGATATTACCACAGGGTCGCAATTTGATCAGATGTTTTACACAGATGGTAAAATATCACTCAGATCATCTCACTTGCCTGGTATCCAGCTCACAAGCTTCCCAGCTTAACCTGGACATTCGTACACTTTGTGCCTGCAATTCATCTCACTTGCCTGGTATCTGGCTCACAAGCTTCTCAGTTTTATCTGACAATCCAGACATCTAATATCTGCTGACCCCTGTCTAACTTGGAAAACCAGAGTTGTCAGCTTCTCAGCCAATCCTGCTTACTCAGACCCATCTGTATCTGCAGTTAACCTGTTGTGCCAGGAATCCAGTACTCTTGTCCCTTAGCTCCTTGTGTATCCTGGCATCCTGTTTCATGGTTTCTATGGACGTGTGTCATCTACCTTATCATTTAATACATCTCAGTTTTACCTGTATGATGTCTCTTTAAAATAAACCGCTTTCTTTCATTCACATTACTCTCTGTGGTTTTGATACTAGGAATCATGACAATATCCTCTTCAGGTCTTGGTACTAAAAGTCCCCAATTTTTACTCAAATATAACCCATATTGTCTTTTACAAAAGCTGCTCCTATTACAGGTTTCTCACAGATGCAGTTTTTTCTCACAGTTTTTCCACAGATCAGTTTCCATCACCGGCTTCTTCCTCAAACCTCACACTCCCCCCTTGAAGGAATTCTCTAGAAAGTTCCTTAAGCCTTATTATTGGTCACCGGGGACACTGGGAAATGTAGCCCCATAGGCATCACTGGGTTTATTTAATTTCCATTCAGCGATGGAGACTACATTACTATGAGATCAGAAATCACAAAATGACAAGGTTTAATGAATGTCTCCCAACGGTTATATGGGTATACAGGTGCATTCTTCTGCGATTGTGTATGAATGACTAGGCGTTGTCACGCCCCAAATTGCTTGGATAATGATGATTATTGAGATTAATTGCCAGCTGAAAGTTAGCCATTTTAAATATGGTATTGAAAGCAAGTGCATGCCTATGTCCATAAATGCACTGAGAACCAATCAATGAAGAGTTGCAAACATGAGAGCTACAGTTTTCCAAAAAATCACCAAAAAATGTTTTAGTTTTGTTTACATTTATAACTACATTTATAATAAATGTACAACTTTAATATAAAAAACATGTTTGTTTACCAAACTTTGTGTGCTTTTTTTTTTGCTAAGGAAAATGTGTAGTTATGTGCATTTGTACCATAATGAAGGCTATTTTGGAACATAACTGAATATCTAAAGGACATTTGTCCCCCTTTTGACTGGGTATTGACTACATTGCTGTTAATGGTTTCCTTTGCTCACACAGTACATAGTAGCACAGACATTCTCCTACTATCATCATATCACGCAATATCATACAAAGAGCATACATACATCATCATAGACAAGGTTGTTTGATAACAATTCAGATAATACAACCAGAGTGTAAGGATTAATATTTTACTTAAAATTTAATGTAATTGTACGCCTGTGCGTTCCACTGCCGATTGGTAATACATAAGCACATCGTACTCAGACATACGTGCGCCTGTGAATTAAGGGCAAAGAAAACCGAGTGCTACTTGAACCAGTTTTTATGTCAACCAAAGTGACTTTAGTACACAAGTCATCAAGCAAAGTTTATTTTGATCTATTCCTTGTTCGAGCATGTATATATCCGATTTAAGTGTGGCTTAAAAAAAAAATGCACATTGCATTCGGTATGAATCCCTTAATAAATCAAGCCCAGTCTATTTAAGCTGACAGGGAATATCTGTGGTTGGCAAGCTGGGAAGGGCTGCAAACTTTTGGCCTGAGCAGAAAACAAAATAAAGAGACTAAGGGCTAGATTTACAAAGCTGCGGGTTTAAAAAAGTGGGGATGTTGCCTATAGCAACCAATCAGATTCTAGCTATCACTTTGTAGAAGGTACTAAATAAATGAAAACTAGAATCTGATTGGTTGCTATAGGCAACATCCCCACTTTTTCAAACCCGCAGCTTACTAAATCTAGCCCTAAGATTCTTCAACCATTGTGCCAGCAACAGATGAAAACCATGAGAATGTGGAATGTCGAATTTGAGTGTGATTATTTACAGAGATCATACATTCAAAGCATGGCCACCCCCTGCCATACCATGCCACTCCTAGCCACATCTTGGCCGCCACCCAGCTACATCATGGCACCCCCAGCCATGTTGTGCCAAAAACCTACTGCACTCAACTGTGCAGATGTACAGTGTTGCTGACAGTTATCACCATCAAGGTTGAATCATGGATATTTCCTGCAGAGTGAGCAGGAAAGCTCTTAGTTTTGTGAGATAAGCATTGTCTCCCCTGATAAGACTAAGAGCTTCATGATCCCCGCTCTGCAAAGAGAGAGAGTAACCCACCATTACATATTAATCTTATAACACAAATCTGTCCTCAACTTAAGTATAATGAATTAGAAGTATAGACAAAGTATTCAGTCATACTTTCTCTCAGTTATCATAAACATACAAACATGAGACATAGTGGTCTAACAATTACTGAACATTGTTTGAAATATCTACACCTAGAATACCAGAATTTTTTTTCAGTTTACACATTGATCTATTCAAAGTTGCATGTGAGTGCATTCTATTTTAAGGAAGAAGGTAACTCTATATGCACTCCCCAGATAAACAGTAACTGCGAGTCAGGAAATCCCATGGCTGAATCAACAGGAAATAACAGAAGTAGACAGGAATGGTAGGTTGGAAAGCTAGCAAGAGGCAATCAGATGAACCAGTAATATCAGTCAGGAGAGATGGTTACAAGTGATAAACAAATGTATATTAGGACATGCAAGATCAGGAAACTGGAGAGGCTATTCATATAAAAAAGGGCCAAAACCAAGAAAGAGTAGTAAACCAGGCCACAAGTTGGAACAATCACTCAGGAATGATAGCAAGTCACAGACACGAAATGGGTAAACATGCTTGACAGATACATGAACAAACACAGGGTTAGGTAGGGGAAATTTCCTAACATCCAAACCACTACCAGAGAAGCATTTTCCAACTCTCAGTATGTGCCTATAGCAGTCATCTTTACCCTTAGAATAGATTTTGGGTACTAAGATGTCCCTATGACTTGGACAGCAAAATGGATCCCAGTCAACAATTGAGTGAACAAGACTTTAACTTAGCAAGGGGTAAAAATATATACTCAAGGAACTAAAAGGCAGATAAGAGATTAACAGAATAACAGGTAACAGGAAAAACACACAAAAAGAATACACATTGAACAAACAAACCAGAATTATGCAAGGGAAACTAGGATTGAATTCACAACACAAACACTGACTACCAGTCACAGTGCTCCAGTACTTAAGCTGTCTCAAGATGTACCTTAAACAGGCTAGAGGCTGTCGGGAGCCATTAAAGAATTACCTTAAGCTGTAATAGCTAATAAGATGAAAATGCATGTAATAGACTGCACAGAAGAAGTCAGAGAGAGTAGAGACCCACAAATCCAGGCAGAACATCACATAACATGCAATGCAAAGATCCAGAGTCCAATTCCAAGTAGAGCTTTACAAATATTTCCCACAATGCAGGAGTAATGACCCCTGAAAATAAAAGAATTACTTATAATAGATTCCAAATAAAGCAAATGTGGGAAAAACAGTAAACCACTTTTTAAATTTATTTATTTAGGGGTTAATCTATTGTTATTGTTTATTAACTGTACCTGTGCATAATTATTTCATTAAATGGGAAATTCAGTTCAGCTCTTCCTTGGTTATCACTTGCTTGCATATTTTGTATTATTTTACTGTGCTACAGTGTGAATTCAAAACACAGTTCATGGCTGTCCTTAGCAACTTCCACATTTGTCTCTCGCCCACATTCCTCCCACCCACATATACACATTATTAATATGGTAATTATATACCTAAACACAAAACACTAGATACTGATTTCTAAAGAACATATTTACTACCAAACACTCAATGAAAACACATAATTATGGGATGTGAATTTTCTGTATTGACAAATATTTGCAGAATATCATTAAATTAAGCCTATGGATGCCATTTGCAATCCAAAGAAGGATGAGACAAGAACTATAAAACTCTGCTTTTCAGTGTGTTTACAAAATGTTTTCTAGTTTTCTGCACAGGGGAATACTTCCTTTTATACTACTGATTTTGAATTTGCACGAAACACAACATTTCACACTAATGCAGTAAATATGAATGCATAAACTTTGATCTTTGATCTCTTTAATGTATCCCATGTTCAATAAGGATTTCACCAATTGGTTGGGAGAAAACACTGGCATGGTGCGAACAGATAACAAATGTGAACATTGAGCACAGAGACTGAAATCCCCCCATTAGATCAGTTTATTTGCTCTTTTTAATTTTATGTTCCTGACAAATAAGGCCCTTTTACATTCAATGGCAACTTTATTAGGTACACCCTTCTAAAATTGGATAGAAACCTCATTTGCTCTCAGAACAGGCTGAATTCTTTGTGGCTCAACAAGGTGCTGGAAGCATTCCTTAGAGTTCCTGGTTCCTGTCAACATGATAACATAATGTAGTTGCTGCAGATTCTCCCATCCCACCACATCCCAAATTTGATCTATGGTTTTGAGATCTGGTGACTGTGGAGGCCATTCAGTGGCAGACTCTATTGTCTGCCTCTCTGGTTTCCTGGACACATGAGATGAAGCGCATGTCATGTGGTACACCCAATGTGTAATATTATGTCAGCTGAGGAATAAAGAAGAGTGGAGAAAAGTGGAGAGGAATGGATCTGTGAGATCTGTAGCACCATGCACTAAAGTGCTTGGTCTCAGGGAGGGACAAGCTTGTCAATAAGTGTCGGAGCAGAAGGGGTTGGCCTACCTTTCTGGGAGTCCAGGAAGTCTCCCATTACGCCTGACGTGTAGGCAACTATGGTGTAGCATGATAATGTGAGTTGCATCATGATGCTTGGTTTCACCCACTACTCCTCATTCTGTCCAAGCATCAGGGAGATTAGCAGACTCTCTCTGGAGTCTAGAACATTATCCACTGTATTGGGAGTCTCCTGTTCATTCTGGGAGATGTGACAAGAAGAAGAATCATTAATTACTCTTCTCCCCAGTGTTTCCTCAAAATAGCAGGCTACTCCTACACATGAAATATAGCAGGAAGATTATATTCTCTGTGCAGGACAATTTCACTGGCCATCTATCCTGAGGAAACACTGAGGAGAAGAATAAGTAATGGCTACATCTCTGTGCTGCCAATCAGTAATCATTTTCTTATAGCACTTCTCCTCCTTTAATATGAAGTTTAATTACCACGAGGAAGTGTGCTACAAGAAAATGGCCACCAATCTCTAGCACACAGATGTCCTTCCTCCATGGTGGGAGGAGAGAGATGATTAGCGTCATCATGCTGTGTTCCTCCCACTGCTTCAATGTCCAACCTGGCTTCAGGGAGACTGCTAGACCCACTGGGAGTCTCCCAGATATTCATGTGTCAAATAGAGGATATATGCGCATATGTGTCCTGCACAAAAACTTGCTTGTACAAAGTAGTTTCTACCATAAATACCCACATTCTTCTCTAGGAGGTTTATAGTGACATAATGCCCCTGTTAAACTACAGCCCATCAAATACATATCAATAGCAATATATATAGATATGGCTTACATGGTTGAAAAACACAACATGCTAGTTACTACATTTAAACAAACTTGACTGCCATGTATACAGTATGAATCTTGTATGGCAATTTTTTTTTAATTAGAGGACTGAAAACCAAAGTCTCAAATTCGGTTTCCATACTACTCAATATTTTCATTTTTATTCTTCAGCTTCCATCTGTCAAAATGATTGGTATAATTAGTATGCTGTGCATATTTAGTGTAGTACAAACATTCATTATTTTCAGGCTTTAGGTTTAAATCTTTCTAGCACAGTAGACAAGTTTTGTATTGATATATATATATATATATATATATATATATATATATATATATATTAGACATATGTGAAAAATTCTTTGTTGAAATATTCAAATGCAAGACAAAAAACTGTCAGAGCAATGATATTGTAAGATGTGTAAGAGAATACATTATAGCTAAATGTCTTCCAAAGTAAACAGTATTTTATTGAATCTCGTAGCACAGATTTCTTTAGCAAACAAAGTAAATCTTTATTGAAGATGACACATATGGCAATAGATACACTACATAAGAATAGCATGCACTTTTTAGAAAAAGGACAACAAAATACAAGTGTTCGTGTTTGTCAGCTGGAGAATGCTAAGCTTCCAAAACAGATTTAAAACCAGGAGGAACATGACTGTATATTTTATAGTATCAAAATGGAGGGATAGGTGCTAGGATAAAACATAAATAGAAATCTGCAATAAATCAAGTGCAAAGAGGTTTTGGATTTATAAAGTCAAAAAGACTTTGGGCACAATGGCAATACTTCAACTAATTATTTAACTTGTCCCCTGTCCTGGATGCAGAATATAATTGTAAACAATCAAGCAGAATCTGGGCACTTTGACTGTCCCTGTCCTGGATTCAAGATGGAGTTTTTGCAGATATAGAACAATTTGGGCTTATAGTTGCCCTGAACTATGTAGAAAACTGGTAACCTGCATCCAAGTATGTGCCCTACAAAGTGCAAGACAGCGTGGGTAACTAGTATGTGAAAGAAGTGCCACTTAGAAGCGCAGCTAAATGTAACACACAGAAAATGAACCCCATTTTTCCATCTTTATTTACTTTCCTCCTGTCAATCTGTACAGCCCAGCAGCTCAAATCTAGTAATGGAATGGAATGGGTCCCAGTGGAGAGAACCCACTAAGGTTCTACAGTATTTAGCATGTATTATTATTATTATAATTTATTTGTATAGTGCCACCATATTTTGTAAAGTAGCACTTTCTGTAGAATATTGTGCTAATATCACTACAAATATTTAAATATGTGTTGCCATCTTAAGACCTACTAGCTAAATTCACAACATATTAGCTTGAGTATATACTGTATAGTTAACCTAACACCATACACATAAAGAAATACAGGTTAACAGCAGAAATTACAAGGTGTGTGACTTAATTTGACAGTCTTTATTTTAGCACACAATTTATCATTAACAAACAGTATATGCAGAGTGACAAGTAGCCACTTAATACTTCTCCCTATGCCAAAGCCTCATTGACGAAACGTATATTGGGTAAGACGTCAGTTGTGAGATCACAAACCCGGGAGTGGGAGCCAGCAGCGGCTGTGCGCCGCATACCCCCCATGTAGATCTAAATCATACTCCAATTAAGACACCACATTAATTGTAGGGGAATATTATACTGGGGAATAGTAATAGTCAGTGAGAAGCATTAAGTGGCTACTTGTCACTTGCCGAGTATAGACACTGCTCTGGGCTTTAGAATGGTAGCAAGAGTGGAGGTATAATGCAATAATAAGCGCTGACTGCAAAAATCTCCTAGGGCTAGATTTACTAAACTGCGGGTTGCCTATAGCAACCAATCAGATTGTTGCTGTCATTTATTTAGTACATTCTACAAAATGACAGCTAGAATCTGATTGGTTTGCTATAGGCAACATCTCCACTTTCTCAAACCCGCAGTTTAGTAAATATACCGCCTAGTGTGGATTCATGAATATGGATGTCAGCAGGGCAGTTTCACTACAGCTGTATAATTGCAAGTCATTATACAAGCTAGATAGGTCAATTTCATTAGTCCAATACTGGCTGTAGAACAACTCTCAGCGTGAATGCTATCCATGCTGTCTTACTACAAATGACATTTCTTGCAAATTATTGCAAGTTACATTTTACTTATTTAAGTTATGTTTATTTAATTTGCTAGACGTTTTACTTCCTTCACTATAAAATTGTAGGTAAAGAGTCTAACAGCCTTACCATTTAGCATTAGACAAATATAATCCCCACTAGAATAAGAACATTTTTTCTCTGTATAACTGCATATTATCCAGAAATCGTACATTCTCCTGATTACATATTTTTTTAGGTAAATATATGGGTGGATGTAATTGATACGTATAAGTGATAAGTATAGACCTTCTGGTATAGTAATGTGGTAAACTATAACAGAGACAGACAATAAGAATTTTATAATAGGCATGAAGAATACATGCTAAAAAGGACATGGGAGACTGTTTGGTCAAAATATTGTAAAAGATACTGTACATGTCTATGATATAAAACATTGCTAGGTACTATTTGGTCATGAAAATACCAAGATATACCAAATAAAATATATAACTATCCCTTTTATTCTTTGGAAATGACGAAAGGTGGAAATTAATAATGGTCATATAATAACCCCCTTTAAATTGAATGTGAAACAAAGAAATAAGATTACACAATACTTTGATATCATTAGGATCAATGCTAATAGACTGTGTTTCTACAAGGTTGAAAGGCCACCCCCTCTGTTAGAATATGAGACAACGATGAGTTGCCATATGAAACACTGAGTTGAGTCCTTAACTAGTGCAGATTTTTTTCCCTTCTTGCTGTTCCAAATGCAGAGTATCAGATGTACACTACCAGGTACAGAATCAAGTGCAGATTTTTCCACTTGAGAATCATATGCAGATTTATCAGGTTCAGAATCATATGCAAATGGCTCTGCTATCAACAGGCAGAAATGCAGGATACAGAAGTCCCAATATAAAAGCAGGAGATTTACCCAAATCAGCAGACGTGGTACAGCAAAATGTCACACTGTACATATTAACTCTGAGTATTAGGCAGCCAGGCAGGTAACAGGAGCACAAATGGTCAGACAGACGCAGGAATCAGAACCAGAATCATAATCAGACATAGCCAGGGATCAGAACCAGAATCATAGTCAGATGTAGTCAGGGAACAGAACCAGAAACATGATTATATAGCACAGGAACCAGGACACTACCATTAGAAGCAAAGTGTTATCACTGGCAAAGATGGAGTATCAGGATAGGCCTTAAATAGTTCAGGCAACCTATCAGGATAATGTAGGTAACACACCTGCAATGCAGCACAGCTTAATAGAAAGCAGAGAGCTCTCATATAGTAGAACCTGACATCTAACAAATGAATCGAACACATGCACGTAGCTTCATTGCAGCTCAAACTAATTGAAGACAAACAGCTTTCACACACAGGGAAACAGCAACAGAAACAGATAACAGAAGCAAAATCATAACAGATAGTGTACCATTGCTTTTGAGGTGCATATTAAATGTCAAAGCAAATTTTTATTGTAAATATTAAGTGTCCACTCTAATATTTTTGTCGTCAGTTACAATAAAATAAACATGAGCTCTGCTAATTGGTACTTTGTATTTGTGTAACCAGGATATATTTGGGATGTAATCTCAGTGTAACTAGTATACTGATTATATAATTAAGCCAATTCTAGGTATGCATTGTGTATATTTTAATGTTTTTTTGAAGTACATTTGACTGATTAGGCATGTATTGAGTTTCCCTTTGACTTAACAGTGCATATTATATTTTTGCTACGATTCAGTGATCAATGGTAAATCACTGTCAGATCCAGGGTTACATTGTTACCAACTGCTAGTCCACATCAAATCTAGCAAAGCACTGTATATGATACTCCTTAACAACATTTGAGAATAATTTTAGAAAATAAGCAAGAACCATTATTGAATGCAATTACTACTTCTCAGTCCTAATAGTGTAATTAAAGTAGTCTCAATGATATCCACAGTCAATTGCTGCTGCTGACACTAGGAAACAAGATGTGATCATTATCTGCAGTATCCACAAATATGGAATGATAAACATACAAAGGCCAAAAGTAATTACGAGAATAAGGATAGTTACCATTCTTTCTATCAACAACTTACATCACCAAGACAGGAAAATTAGTCTGAAATATGCGTTGGCTAACATAGCAATGTGTCTATCTTATCACTAAAAGATCATGTACTGGCAGACAAAACAAACAAAACCCATCTGGAAAAATAGCTAATGAGAACTCAACATAGCAATATAAAAATAATGGATTATGGTTTATCCATGGAGATCATATAGCAGCTCCCAAAAAGCAATAACTACTCAAGAAAAAATATATAGTAATTTATCTAAAGCGAGAAAATCATATGACGAGTGTTTTTGCAGAACACCATTTTTGTACTAATAATTTGAAATTGTAGTAGTCTACTCACCTTTTGCACATTGCTATTCTAAATACCTTTTCACAAGTTTATATTGATTTTGCATTTCAAGAATTGTTGTCACACTAGTGTCTGTTTATAAGAATCATAGCTCATAGCCACATAGTTTATTAACAATTACTTTGTTTTCTTTTATAGATATCAATAAATTTTATTCCTCAGTGGCATTGAGGTGCTACTATGCTACTAAACAAAAATATTACGAAAAAAGAAGAAGAAAAGACACTGGCTTAATAAATGGTGCACAAAAGGCCTTTGTCAAATTTTAGTTAATGAATGTCATATTTGTACCTTAATTGTATAAATAAAACTTAACTTTTATTTGACTTATAATAAAATTGTTAGATTTTATTAAGACTAAAGAAATGTGTGAATAGGTGAATATGTAAATTAAAATAGCTCTGTGTGTTCTCTGATTTTCATATGATAACAATATCTCTTCACTTTGGTTTCAGTAATATTATTTATATTATTAGATCCATTATTTAGCCCTTGATAAATGTTTTATACAGTTCTAATATTGCACTTATAATAGGTATAGTATATTGATAAATATCATGTATATATGTTAAGGATATGTTATATTTATCCCAATTCCAATAGGTACTTTTTGAGCAATATCAACCTAATAGTCGACAGGGATTATAACCGGATAGTCTTAACGGTTTCCTGTATGTACTAAATGACGGGGGTGAATTGCTGACTGCCTATTGTATTCTAGTGCTTGGGATTGGGCAAAGTGATAAGGTCTGATTATAAAAATGGACCAGATAAAATCTAATAGGTAAACCAAAATGTCAGAATAAAGGCATATCTTTTTTTGAAGAGAAGCACACAACAAGACGTCAAAGCGTGTATCTCTGTGAATTGCTTTGTCCAGGCCTTTATTTATACAATTGTGGTACATATATGCCATTCATTAACTTAAATTTGACAAAGGTCTTTTGTGCACCATATAATAAGCCAATCTTTTTTTCTTCTTCTTTTTCTTTAGTGAAGTTTATATTTATTTATGAAATCCTTTCATAGACAATTAATAGGAATAGCCCAAAACTGTGTATAAGTTTAGAGAGAGAGACTATTCTTTTCTAGTAAACAGGAAAATTAACCATGTGGGCAGCAATGAATATGCGCTGTTGAACAAATATACCATTAAGAAATTAAATACAAGCAATTCTAAACAATGATAATACATTACATTGCCAAAATTGTATTGGCAACCAAACAATACGTACAAATGTGCTTTTTGAACATCTCATTCCAAAACCATGGGCATTAATATGGAGTTCATGCCCCCTTTGCTTTTATAACAGCCTCTTCTCTTCTGGGAAGGCTTTCAACTAGATTTTGGAACATAGCTGTGGGAATTTACATCCATTCAGCCACAACAGCATTATGGAGATTGGGCATTGATGTTGGGCAATTAGTTCTGGCTTGCAATCTGCTTTCACAAAGTGTTCACCAAGCCAGTAAAGTTCTTCCACACCAAACCATTTTTTAATGGACCTCACTTTGAGCACAGAGTCATGCTGAACCAGGAAAGGGTAAAATTGTAGATACAAAATTTTAAGCACATAATTCTCTTAAATGACATTGTATGCAGTAGCATTACGATATCCCTTCACTACAACTAAGTGGCACAGGACAAACTATGATATACAGCCCAAGACCATTATCCCTTCTTAACCAATACTTTACAGTTGGCAGTATGCATTCCGGTAGAAAGTATTCTCCTGGCATCCACCAAACACAGATTCATCCATCAGAGTGCCAGATGGTGAAATTTGATTTGTGACACTGGAGAATGCATTTCTCCTGCTTCAGAATCCAACAACCAAATGCTTACACTGCTGCAGTTGACAGGCATTGTAAGTGATGATCTGAAGCTTGTGTGCAGCTGCTCATCCATGGAACCTGAATCCATGAAGTCCGTTATGAACAGTTTTTGTGTGGACGTTGCTTCCAGAGGTAATTTGGAACTCGATAATGAGTATTGCAACCAAGGACAAAGATTTTTTTACATACTAGCTTTTGTGACCTGCTTTGTGGTTGAGTTGCTGTTGCTCCTAAACATTTCCACTTCACAATAACAACCTTTACAGTTGACTGAGGCAGCTCTAGCAAGGCAGAAAGGTGATTAACTGACTTTTTGGAAAGAAGGCATACTATGATATTGCCACATGGAAAGTCACTGAACTCTTCAGTATGACCCATTTTCTGTTTATGTTTGACTGTGGAGATTGCATGACTTTATGCTTAAATTTATGTACCTGTTAGCTATTGGTGTGGCTTGAATGGCTAAACATACTAATTGGAAGGTCGGTGGCTTAGTGGTTAGCACTTCTGCCACACAGCATTGGGGTCATGAATTCGATTCCCGACCATGGCCTTATCTGTGTGTGATTTGTATGTTGTATGTTCTCCCCATATTTGCGTGGGTTTCCTCCCACACTCCAAACACATACTCGTAGGTTCATTGGCTGCTATGAAATTGACCCTAGTCTCTCTCTCTGTTTGTCTGTGTGTGTGTGTATGTTAGGAAATTTAAACTGTAAGCTCCAATGGGGGCATGGACTGATGTGAATGAGTTCTCTGTACAGCGCTGCGGAATTAGTAGCGCTATATAAATAAATGGTGATAATGATGATGATGATTTGGAAAAGTGAACCAGTTATCAAAAGACACAAATTTAATTCAACAGATATAAAACACACAATCACCAATCCAATCCCGCCCCAGGTAGAAATAAATATCTGCTGCTGGGGAGACAAAGGAGAGTTGCACTGCTGGCATAGTGTCTGTTCTACAGTATATTTATATTTAGTACACGCCTGAAACAGGGGATGTGCAAATTATGCTACCTGTACCTGCACCTCCCCAAGGGTCATGTAGTCAGAAACCTCTCTTTATCCAACCCGATGAGAAAGAGCAGGAAAAACCAGCAGATACAGTGTACACAATATGAAAAAGTGAAATAGGTATCAATAGACAATAAACCTAAGCATAATTTGTCCAGAAATATACAACACAATCCCAATGCAATCCCACTCTAGCTAGCAGTAATTACCTGCTGCTGTAGAGACAGAGGAGAGTATAGCTAATGGTAACAGTGTCTGATCTTCAGTATACACCTGAAATCAATCAGAGGGGGCAGTGTAAATTATACTGCTTGTACCTGCACCTCCCCCAGGACTCAGTAGTCATAGACCTTTCTTTATCCAACCTGAAAGAAAAAGACCTGGAGACAAGCCGATACAAAGTACACAATATTGAAAAGTGATCAAGGTATCAATATACAATAAAACTCAACAGAATCTGAGAAGAAATATATTACATATTTCCAATGCAATCCCACTTTACTTGCTGCTGTAGAGAGAGAAGAGAGTAAATCAGTCAGGAGTGCATAGCTCATGGCAGTGTCTGATCTTCAGTACACACCTGAAATCAGTCAGGGAGGGATGCTTGGGCCTGCACCTCCCCCCTTCCCCAGGACTCAGTCATATACCTCTCTTTATTCCCATCATAAGGAAAAGAGCAGGTATAGAGGCCGAAGGGTTGCTGGCAAAGTGACTGGTTTAGACTGATCTTCAGAACACAGCTGAAATCAGTCAGGGAGTAGGTAAATGATGTGGTGCAGGGGTCTTTTTTACACCTCTCCCCAGTGCCGAGCACATCAGCAGCCAGCATCCTAGAAGACAGCCCCCTGTGCTGCAACTGTGTCTAGTGCAGGCCTACCTTGTGATGAAGTGGCCCCACCTGATACTGCTTCCCAAGTGGAGCCCTGGTTCTGCAGTGGCCTTGCTTAGCAGATTTCAGACCCCACCACACAGAAGCTGACCATCTTTTTAACATCCCCTTCCTGGTGCAGGGAAGGAGGACTTACTTTGCTGCTCTCACGGTTCGATCTGGTGCTGCTCTAGCTATCCGATGGTGCGGTGACAGCACCGGGCCCCCAGCTACAACCTGCGGCGGAAGAGGTGCAAGGCCCTGGAAGACATCCTCCCATTCAGTCTCTCTCTCCCTCTGTGTGTGTGTATTTTAGGGAATTTAGACTGTAAGCTACAATGGGCAGGGACCAATGTGAATGAGTTCTCTGTACAGTGCTGCAGAATTAGTGGCGCTATATAAATAACTGGTGATGATGATATATTATATCAGTACTGTATCAGTGTAATTGTTCACTATGGTAGAACAATATAACTCAGATTCTCACATCCAAAATATTTTTTTGCTGCAAACGTCCTTTACATTTTCAGATCTTAAGTAATCATTTTCACCATAAACAGTTTCCAAAAGGAACTTGCAAATTTTCATTTCTTGCAACACTTTATACAGTACACAGTCATTGCCAAAAGTTTTGAGAATGATACAATATTATTTTTCACAAAGTCTGCTGCTTTTTTAATGATGGCAATTTGCATATACTCCAGAATGTCATGAAGAGTGATCAGATGAATTGCAGTTAATTTCAGTCCCTCTTTGCCATGGCAATGTACTTTATCCCAAAAACAATATTTCCCCTGCATTTCAGCACTGCCACAAAAGGACCAGCTGACATCAGATCAGTGATTCTCTCGTTAACACAGGTGAGTGTGTTGATGAGGACAGGGCTGGAGATTACTCTGTCATGCTGATTGAGTTAGAATAACAGACTGCAAGTTTTAAAAGGAGGGTGGTGCTTGAAATCATTGTTCTTCCTCTGTTAACCATGGTTATTTGCAAGGAAACACGTGCATTCATCGTTGTTTTGCGCAAAAAGGACTTCACAGGATTTTGCTGCTAGTAAGATTTTCACCTAAACCAACCATTTATCAGATCATCAAGAACTTCAAGGAGAAAGGTTCAATAGCTGTGAAGAAGGCTTCAGGACACCCAAGAACGTACATCAAGTGCCAGGACCTTCCCCTAAAGTTGATTCAGCTACAGGATCGGGGCACCACCAGTGCAGAGCTTGCTTAGAAATGGGAGCAGGCAAGTGTGAGTGCATCTGCACGCAGAGTGAGGCCAAGACTTTTGGAGGATGGCCTGGTGTCAAGAAGGCCAGCAAAGAAGTCACTTCTCTCCAGGAAAAACATCAGGGACAGACTGATATTCTGCAAAAGGTACAGGAATTGGACTGCTGAGGACTGGGGTAAGGTCATTTTCTCTGATGAATCCCCTTTCAGATTTTTTGAGGCATTTGGAAAACTGCTGGTCCGGAGAAGGAAAGGTGAGCGTTACCATCAGTCCTGTGTCATGCCAACAATAAAGAATCCTGAGATCATTCATGTGTGGGGTTGCTTCTCAGCCAAGGAATTGGAATCACTGACAATTTTACCTAAGAACACAGCCATGAATAAAGAATGGTGTCACGAAAGCCAGATAATGGAAATGGTTTTTACGTCTACTCAAGTGACAGTTTACCCTCAGAAAGGTGCAGAGTATAACGGAGAAGAGGTATTTATCAGGGAATCCCACAAGGTTGTATTCCTCTAGGGGGTGCAGAACAGATAACGCACGGAACCACCAAGAAACTGTAAGGCTGAATGGAAGTAGTAGTGAAGAGATGAACTGCAGAGAGTTGGAGCACTGAGATCCACACAGGTGTATAACTCTGGAGCTGGACCAATGATGGGCGATGCTCTGCAGTGAAGCCACAGGTCTTGACTGTGAGATAAGCTGAACCAATAAGGCGATGAAGCGACAAGCTGCAGAGAGCAATAGCACTGAGATCCACACTGGTGTATAACTCTGGAACTGGACCAATGATGAGCGATGCTCTGCAGTGATAATGCCGAGAAGCGATGAGCTCCACAGGTAATGCTGAGAGGCGATGAGCTGCACAGGTGTTTGCTGAGAAGCGATGAGCTCCACAGGTAATGCCGAGAAGCGAAGAGCTGCACAGGTGTTTGCTGAGAAGCGGTGAGCTGAAAAGGTGTTTGTTGAGAAGCGGTGAGCTGCACAGGTATTGCTGGGATGCGATGAGCTGCACAGGTAACACTGAGAAGCAGTTAGCTGAACAGGTGTTTGTTGAGACGCGGTGAGCTGCACAGGTGTTGCTGGGAAGCGATGAGCTGCACAGGTAATGTTGAGAAGTGATGAGTTGCACAGGTTTTTGCTGAGAAGTGGTGAGCTGCACTATCAACACTGTCAGGAACAATGGGAGTACCTGAACAGGAGTCAGAGGAGATGCAGGAAGGGAGACCTGATGATCTGGCACCCATTAAACGAAGGAGGGCCCTTATAAAGGAACCTGGCTGCAGATGATCCAATCACTGCTGAGCAGATGTTTGAGGTTCCTGGGGTAGCGCATGCGCAGACCACTAGGCAATATGGCGTCCGATGAGAGAGGAAGGCCAAGCTGAACAGTAGATAGCGGTAACCAAGGGAAACCAATGAACACAATGAATCACATGGAACTAAACTGGTATTATGCGTGATAAATGGTACCAAAACATCCTCCAAGAGCAACTTCTCCCACCCATCCAAGAACAGTTTGGTGACGATCAATGCCTTTTCCAGCATGATGGAGCACCTTGTCATAAGGCAAAAGTGTTAACTAAGCAGCTCAGGGATCAAAACATCGAAATTTTCAGTCAGATGGGCGAGTCTGGGTTTTTAGGTTGCTGGGAGAACGTTACCTGCCTGACAGCATTATGCCAGCTGTGAAGGTTTGGGCTAGGCCCCTTATCTCTAGTGAAGGCAATCTTAATGCTTCAGCATAGAAAGTCATTTTGGACAATGCTATGCTTCCAACTTTGTGGCAACAGTTTGGGGAAGGCCCTTTTCTATTCTAACATGAGTGTGACCCAGTGCACAGAGCAAGGACTACAAAGACATGGCTTGATGGCTTGATGAGATCAGTGTGGGAGAACTTGACTGGCCCGCACAGAGCTCTGACCTCAACCCCATCGAACATCTTTGGGATGAACTGGAACGGAGATTGCGAGCCAGGCCTTCTCGTCCAACATCAGTGCCTGACCTCATAAATGCTCTACAGAATGAATGGGCACAAATTACCTCAGAAACACGCCAACATCTTGTGGAAAGCCTTCCAAGAAGAGTGGAAGTTGTTATCGCTGCAAAAGGGGGACCAACTCCATATTAAAATATATGTATATGAATACAATGTCATTACAGTCCCTGTTGGTGTGATGGTCAACTGTTCAAATACTTTTGTCCATATAGTATATATCTATATTTGTTTGTTTTAAATCATTTGTTTTCCTTTAAGAAATTAAATGCCTATCTGTAAAACAGAGTGTCTCATAGCTTAAGAATTTTAGATATCACCAGGAGACGGATGGCTTGGCTCTGATGGTCAGGCTCTGACAGCAAAAGTAATGGTAATCAATGGATTTCACCATTTGGAAATTCCTGATTATTGTGAGATTCCCAATCCATGTAACCTAACTATCTGTATATAAAGAAATGGATTCAAACTATTTCTTTCTAAACTTCAACTTGTACATGTGGCACATAATTATGTTTGCACTTTACAGCATATTTCAGTTTTAAAATATAGACAAAAAATTTCTGACAAATATATTTTTGCTTGCTTACCAATGAAGATACTCCCGTTTACACTTTGTGCCACCCTGGTCTGGCACATAGCAGTCCAAAGTCTGAACACAAAAATGTATTTTTTTTGTTGACTTGCCAGAGGAGATACAAAATCATGCATACAGTATAACCCTTGACTTTTATCAGTGTTTAGCATACATTACTTTAAACTAGGTTGTTGTTAAAAGTGTACAATTGCATGGTCAGCCAAGTAGGTTTTATTTTTCAGGGTGTATGTTACAAGGTTACATGTGGTTAATGGCACACATGATACAAAGGGACCATATAGAATACAACCTGACATTTCCTTTCCTTTGTGTCCCTCCACCTCTCCCTCACGTCTCCATTTTCCCTCATATCTCCATGATATTATAATAAAATGTTCCAAAATATCTCCCTTATATCCTACATTTTACCCTTTATCCTTCCCTAATTGTTTCCTATGTGTCCCTTTCTTCATTATAGGTATGCCCCTATCTCCCTCCCTACCTACTATTCCTTGTGCCTCACATCCTGCTTCTCTCACTCATCCCTTACTCTTTGCTCCCATTTATCTATCCTTGTTCCTGTTCCTATTTTTCCCTCTCACTATTGAATTCACACTTTTGCCCCTCCATCATCATAATACAGTATCCTTCATCAAATTGTGCATCCTTCATCACCCTGCAGCCTCCTTCATCACACTGTGCCCCCTCCTTCATCACACTTTTGCTTTTTCATCACAGCTTTTCATCCTTAATCACACTGGGCCCTCTCCTTCATCACACTGTGCCAACCCCTTCATCACACTGTGCACCATCCTTCACCACACTTTTGCTCCTTCATAACATTGTGCCTCCTTCATCACACTGTATACCCCTTTCAATCACCTTCTTTTCTTCTCTTCCTCTTCTGTATACCGGCACATACCGCCTTACTTCTAGTACTGGGGTGATGTAATAATCATTGGAGACTTAAATGTACATTTTTTTGTGGACTGGAGTTGGTCTTCTGGAAGTTCTACCAGAAATTCTGACATTGTAAGTTACTTAGAAGGAACATCTCTCCAGCAATTGATGAGGGTACCCACTTGGAAATAAACAATATTAGACTTAATACTTAAAAATGGTGAAATAATATTGGATTTAAGTGTGGGGAAACAGTTTAGATCAAGTAATCAGCAAGCAGTGTGGTTTAATATAAAGAAAGAGACAGACTCATATCATACGGAAATAAAGGTGTTAGATTGAGGGCTGACTTTAAAGAGATTGGACAATACTTAAGTGATTTTTTTTGCAGGGTAAATGCACTTAGTGAAGTGCAGGAACAGTAGAAAATTGTAAAGTACAATACTAAAAGCAATAGGCTTTTGTATCAAACATGTTAGGAAAAGCACAATGAAAAGGAAACCAATTTGGTGTTCAAAAGAAGTAGCAAGTATTGTAAAATCAAAAGATATGGATTTTAGGAATGAAGAAAATGATGTACATTTTGCTTGACAAAAGAAGGCCGAGAAAGCAATAAGATGTGCAGAGGCCCAAGCTTAGGAGAATATGGCAGTCAGTAGGAAATGGAAACAAAAGCTTCTTTAGTTATATAAGTTTTAAAAAAAAGAAATCCAAAAGGAGGAATAGTTTGATTAAAGAGAGAGGGAGATGATCTTGTCTACAAAGACATAATTTTATTTATCATTTTATTTATCATTTTAATATATATTTTTGCTCAATATTCTTAGCAGAAGAAGAAAGGAAGGGACCACAGCTAAGTAGTAATAACACTGGGCATAAGTCCACTTATAGAAGAGAAGATCCTAGCAAAACTCTCAAAACTAAAAGTGGAAAAGTCAATTGGGCCAGACTGGATACATCCAAGGATACCAAAAGTGCTTAATGGGTTTCTGGTAATAACACCATTAACAGAATTATTAATCAGTTCACTATTAACAGGAATAATTTCTGAGGACTGGAAAAGAACATATCTAGTTCACAAAAGTTATCTAGTTGCCCGAAAGTGGAAGTAAATAAGAGACTGACATTGGTAGTGGGAATTAATGGAAAATCTGCTGAATGAAAATATTGTGAAGTATTTCAAATCCAGAACCTTGTAAGATCTCAAGAAGCATGGATTTATATGGGGAAGATTATGTCAAATAAATCTGATTGACTGCAAGGTTATGGTAAGAGATCAATGGGGAGATGTAAATGTAGCATGTCTAGATTTTAGTAAGGCATACAATCATCATTACAAAAAGGACATACATCTTAAAGATATGACACATATGAATATGTGTCAAGCTGCTCCCTCAGGACTGTCCCACAGACCGCTCTAAAGTTGCTTATATTGTATCTTTATTGTCAGGACAAGCTCTTGCTTGGACTTCACCCCTTTGGAAAAGGATTGATTCTCTTCTGCAAGATATTGCTGCCTTCACGGCTGCATTCAGGAAAATTTTTGATGAACTAGGTCGTGTCTCTTCGCCCGCCTCTAGTCTTCTCAGACTGCGTCAGGGTTCCAAAACCCTCAACCAATATGTGATCCAATTCAGAACATTGTCATCAGAACGCCAATGGAACAATGAGGCCTTAGTAGCCACCTTCTGCCAAGGTCTCGCAGAATGAATCAAGGATGTATTGGCACCCCAGGAGTTACCCTCTACACTTGATGCTCCTAACTCATTATGCCACAAGGTGGATATCCGTTGTCCGGAAAGGGCATCTGAAAGGGAAACTCCAGGACGGATGTCAACAAGCCTTCTTCTCATCCTTTGTCTCCAAGTTCCTCTGATGAGCCGATGCAATTGGGTAGCACCAAACTGTCTCCTAAGGAGAGACAGAGAATAGACTAAAAAAAATTATGTATTTACTGTGGTGAACCTGGGCATCTTCTTGCTTCCTGTTTCAAACAGCAGGGAAATGCCAAACCCTAACTTGTGATCGGGGCGTCAGGTTAGGGACATTTAAATCCTCTCCGAATATTAGTCCATCCTCTATTTTTGACATGCAAGTAATTCTTCATAGACCATCTGGTTCCAAACTGTTATCAGCATTACTGGACTCTAAGGCAGCTGGGAACTTTATATCCTCCTTGATGATCAAATCCTTGTCTCTGCCCACCTCTCCACTAGCTACACCTTGGCTCATTACTGCTATTGATGGAAGTCCCATTACTAAAGGGGAAATTATATGCCGCACAGAACCTTTGTCCCTTCAGATTGGAGCGTTACATTTCGAGAAAATTAATTTTTATGTATTGACGTGCACCATCAATCCCATCATTTTTAGTCTTCCATGGTTACAATTGCATTCCCCTCAAATCGATTGGACCTCTTCTCAGATATTGTCCTGTTTTCCTTCATGCCATTCCAACTGCCTGCTTCAAGTGAAACCTCTACTCAGTATGACGTCTCTCTTCGCGACTGACAAAACGTTGCTTCCATCCCAGTATCAATCGTTTGCAGATGTATTCGATAAATGAAAATCCAAATTACTACCTTCTCACCGCATTTGGACTGTGCTATTGAGATTCCTCCTGGCAAAATGCCACCCAGAGGTCGGGTCTATCCTCTATCCATTCCTGAAATGCAAGCCATGTCACATTATGTGAACGAAAACCTTTCTCAAGGCTTTATTCGACCTTCTTCCTCTCCAACGGGTGCAGGAGTTTTTTTTATTAAGAAAAAAGACAGGACATTATGTCCTTGTATTGACTACAGAGGTCTCAATGCCATCACCTTAAAAAATCGCTGTCCCATTCCACTGGTCACCAAATTATTTGACCGAATAAAGGGGGCACAGATATTCACTAAAATGGACCTGAGGGGTGCCTATAATTTTATCAGAACACGTGACGGAGATGAGTGGAAAACAGTATTTAATACTAGAGACGGTCACTACGAATACCTGGTTATGCCGTTTGGTCTCAGCAATACCCCAGCAGTGTTCCAAAGTTTTGTGAACAAAATTTTCAGAGACCTTCTGTATTCTTCCGTAGTCGTTTACTTGGATGATATTTTGATTTTCTCGCAGGATTTAAAGTCTCATCGGGCTCATGTGGCGGATGTGCTATCCAGGCTCAGAGCTAATCAGCTCTTTTGCAAACTAGAGAAATGTGTTTTCGAAACATCAGAAACTACCTTTTTGGGCTATATTGTGTCGGGATAAGGATTATGCATGGACCCCGAGAAAGTCAAAGCTCTTATCAATTGGCCTATTCCGGCCTGAAAGCCATCCAACGTTCTTGGAATTTCCCAACTATTACAGGCAGTTCATCCAGAATTATTCCTCCATTGTGGCACCGATTGTTGCCCTCACTAAGAAAGGGGCAGACACCAAGACATGGCCAACTTCAGCATTATCTGCCTTCAATGCTCTCAAAGAGTCCTTTTCCACAGCTCCGATATTAAGACAACCTAATACTTTGTTACCATTCTTTTTTCAATTGGATGCTTCAGCGGTTGGAGTCGGCACAGTATTATCTCATAGGTTCCCTCCAGAAAAACAACTTCACCCATGTGCATTCTTTTCTCTCAAATTTCTACCGGCCGAGAAGAATTATTCGATTGGGGATAAGGAACGTTTAGCAATGAAGTTGTCTTTGGCAGAATGGCGATATCTGTTGAAAGGAGCATTGTTCCCTGTGACGGTTTTCACCGACCACAAAAATATACTTTACCTTCAGACAGCTTAATACATGAATCCCAGAAAAGCTAGTTGGACTCTCTTCTTTTCATGTTTCAACTTGCATGTTACATTTCGGCAAGGATCAAAAAATAAGAAGGCTGATGCATTGTCTAGAGCAGGGGTCCTCAAATTTTTTAAACAGGGGGCCAGTTCAAAGTCCCTCAGACCGTTGGAGGGCCGGACTATAGTAAAAACAAAAACTATGAACAAATTCCTATGCACACTGCATATATCTTATTTTGAAGTGAAGAAACAAAACGGGAACAAATACAATATTTAAAATGAAGTAAAGTTAAATCAACAAATTTACCAGTATTTCAATGGGAACTATGGGCCTGCTTTTGGCTAATGAGATGGTCAATGTCTGGTTCCAGTGTATGTGTGCCCAGGGTGTCTGTACCAGTGTATGTGTGCCTAGTGTGTGTACCAGTGTATCTGTGCCCAGTGTCAGCGTGCCAAGTGTCTGTCCCTTTGTATGTGTGCCTAGTGTGTGTACCAGTGTATGTGTCCCTAGTGTGTGTACCAGTGTATCTGTGCCCAGTGTCAGCGTGCCAAGTGTCCATACCTGTGTATCTGTGCCCAGTGTCAGTGTGCCAAGTGTCTGTACCTGTGTATGTGTGCCCAGTGTGTGTACCAGTGTAAGTGTGCCCAGTGTGTCTGTACAAGTGTATGCGTGCCCAGTGTGTCTATACAAGTGTATGCATGCCCAGGATGCCTGTCCCAGTGTATGTACCAGTATATGTGTACCAGTATATGTGTGCCCAGTGTAAATGTGCCCAGTGTGTGTGCGCCCAATGTATAAATCAGTGTATGTGTGTCCCTGTATTTCTTGAAAATTACTCACCTTAAGATTCCTAGCTGTTGTACAGGACAGCAGGGCGCAGCCACAGGTCAGAAGAAGTGGGCCCCACCGTGGAGTTTGAACAGGAGTGGCCATCAGACGTGAGGTAGGGGCTGTGCACTGTATCAATAGACTGCACAGTCCCCACTTTGAAAAGGAAGCAAGGAGAGACTAGGGCGCGCTGCACATTCATTCATTCATTACTTAGGCAGACTCCGCGCCCATCCTCCCGCGTAGTACACCCGCACCAAGCGCTGACGTGCGCACTGCGTGTACTTGGGGAAAAAAAATGCCTGAGACTGCCTCTTGGCGGCGCTGCAGGGTACCCCTCCCTCCCCCTTGCGCCGACTGCCGGCACACACGCCGAGTGTATTTGAAAAAAAAATCCGGCGCTGCTGACAGGTGAGATGATGCGGGCGGCGGGGGGCCCTTGGAGAGAGGGGGGCCCAGGGCACGTGCCCCCTGTGCCCCCCCTTAATCTGGCCATGCCGGCGGGCCATATAATTGTCCTCAGCGGGCCGCATGTGGCACGCGGGCCGTAGTTTGAGGACCCCTGGTCTAGAGCTTTTTCATGTAAGCCAGGACTGTCTGATATCACTAATCGTTCCATCTTGGAACCCAAATTTTTACAAGCTTCATCAGTATCTCCTCCCCTGACGCCTCCTCTGGGGAAAAGCTATTTACCTCCTAACCTGCGCAAAAAGATTCTACGCTGGTATCATTATTCCCAGATTATGGGTCACGCAAGCACGGAAAAAGTTTTTTAAATAGTTTCCCGAAACTATTGGTGACCTACTCTTAGAGCAAATGTTAAACAATTCGTGGCAGCCTGTCAAATCTCTGCTCAACATAAAACTCCTTGTCAGTCTCCAGTTGGTCCCCTGATGCCGCTTCCAATTCCTTCCAAACCTTGGACGCACATCTCCATGGATTTTGTGACAGATCTTCCACCATGCAAGAAATTTAATACTGTATGGGTGGTTGTTGACCGCTTTTCGAAAGTGGCACATTTTATTCCGCTGACTGGTCTGCCTTCAGCTCCGCTGCTTGCTCAATTCTTTATCAAAGAGATATTCCACTTGCATGGATGCCATCTCGAAAAGGTCTCTGATCGGGGAGTTCAATTCAGTGTGAAATTCTGGAGATAATTGTGTAAACTGCTGGATATTCAGTTAAACTTTTCCTCATCCTATCATCCTCAGTCCAACGGTCAAACCGAGAGGGTAAATCAGGATCTAGAGACTTTTATTCGGTTATAGTCATCTGCTTCACAAGACAATTGGGTGGACCTTCTACTTATTCTACTATAGGCAGAGTTTGCCCATAACAATCTTTATCATGAATCCACGTTATCTACCCCATTTTCTATTGTGTACGGCTTACATCCGTAGATTTACCCAACTGTGTCAGTCAAGCTGAAATGACCAGATTCACTGCGGATTGCTAATTCGTTCCATGTTTCTCTCATTATACCTCTTATTATTAATCAGTTTTCCTCTACTCCAGCAACTTTGGCTCCTCAAGTTGTACAGCATTCAGATGAATTCGAGATTTTCCCGGATAAGATCTCACGAGGCAAAATAAAATATCTAGTTCTATTGGAAGGGATACAGTCCAGAGGAGCATTCTTGCATTATCTGCTCTGTGCCCCCTAGAGGACCGCGACCTGCGGTTGAGCGTAGATAAGACCATATTCCCTTGCGGAAATCCCTGGTGAATACCTCTCCTCCGTTAGACTCCACACCTCTCTGGGAGTAAGCTGTCACTTGAGCAGATATCAGACCATTCCCAATATCTGGCTTTCATGACAGATGGAAGTCAAACCGCTGACGATCTGTGATGGTTTTGAAACCTTTTTACATACTTGCAGATTAGGTCAAACTGCCTGGTAAACATCTTGTTTTACCCATTACATTGTGTAAGTCTATTGCCTACTGGCGCTTGAGCATTACAAACACCAGCACCAGCAATTTTTTTTTCCCTATTATTGTTTTAAATCTTAATTCCACCATAATATTTTTTTTGGTAGTGTAGTGTTCCCTAACAAATACCTACAATCTTCTTTTCCTAATCCAATGTAATCCAAACAGAAATAAAAAAAACACAACACATATTTGAGACAGAGTGCTACCAAGGAGCTCTCGATACCAAATTAATTAAACTCTGGTTAGCCTACCTACGTAATAGTCAGGAAACCAATCAATGAGAGACAGCTCCTGATTGGCTAAATCATCTACAATGTTTTTTAATTATTTTACAAAGGTGGCACAATATGTTTATTATTATACTTAGGGGGTAACACTTGTATTGCACATCTGTCGCACTATACACGACAGTATGTACTTCCACCCATGTTCCTGCTGGTACCTTGCACCTGTAGCTTCCATAAGCGACAGCATGTAATAAAAGTAATGGTCTGTCAGTGCATGTTGACACTTGTAGTGTCATAAAAGTAGGCACTTTTTTTGAACATTTTAACAGGAGGGAACCAATGCTACATATCAAAGGGAGCAAGGGTGTTTTACATTTATTTATTTATTTTACTGTATTGACAGGTAAGAAGCTCAAACAGCATGCAGTTTGATCTCTCTCACATGTCTGTATCAACTCTAAAAAACCGGCCTCTTCCTGGAGGTTTTATGTGTGGTTTTGATAACCACACACTCTTGAATTGCACCGTTTGTTTACATGCCATTTAAAAAAAAAAAAAAGAATTTACGCTTTACACACAAAATTGACAAAAAAACATGCGGTTTGGCAAAACCGTACTTTAGTTAACTTTCCCTTAGACAATGTCTATCTGGCACATAGACGTATCAGAGGCGCCAAGTTTGTTCTTGAGTTGAAGACTTCCTAAAATACACTTTGTGATGAAGTTCATTAAATGCAACTTGTTTGGGGTAACATACCACTGGTGTATTATTTTGAATGCTTGCCTTTTTTGCTTTATGTTATAAGATACTCAGCATCTCACAATATGAATCCTCAGTTCTTGTTGATCAACATTTGGCTGTCATAAATTACATTTCACTTAGCAAGTTTATCTACATTAATAGTAAGTTGTGCACTTCTACTCAGTTAAGGGTGCTTAACGTCAATGTAATACCCTGCAAATCACAGGTATATTACTCTATGCACTCATTCAGAAAACTACAGTTCTCCAGTGTGCCTCTGGAAAGTTAAATGCAAATTGTGTCTGCCTTTTTGGGATGGGCAAACTGCAGTGAATGAACTAGAAGGTTCTAGGATATTCTGGGGGAAAGGGGAGGAGCCAAAAATGAACTAGCTAGTGTGACAAGTGATGTGTGTGACTGCTGCCTGAGCTAATGACAGATCTTCACACAATCAGCCACTGAATGCTATTGTTGAATTGTTGTCCTGAGGGATGTTTGCAGTTAGCCCAGAAAGAAGCACCTTTGTAGTATAGGAAAAGACCTAACGTGCTACTGCCCATGAGATGTCAGCAGGACTCATATGAAGACAGATAACTTCCTTTTGCTTTGCTATATTCAAGTTATTTAAGTGAGACATCAAACTGTATTATTAAAACCTCTAACCGGGACTGTAATATTGCTATTGAGAGGTGTTCTAGCACTGTCTAAAGGAAGAGTTTGTTTCAGCCAAATCTGCTGCATTTAAAGTTACCTGCAAGCTGGCTGGGACATAGAGAGCAATTATTTACCATCAGAAGCTTGATGCTATTGTGAAACTGCCTAAATGGTTGCTGATTAGAGAAATTGCAAGTCGTTTAACCCTACAGTTGCTGGGATAGTGCTGCTTATTGCATCATTCCATCAATCATTTATTGTGCAGAATTGCTGTTGTTTATGGAGCTCAGGAGTCTCGCATGCCTAAAATTGATTACTGATTTCACCTTTTACAAGTACATAAGCTTCATGTGTCAGCTGAAACTTCGCTGTGGAGTATAATTTACCCCCTTGGGTTCTGTATACCATAAATTGAACTAGAAAGCATCTAACCTGAATGAGCTGGATTATTTCTTTTTGCATCTCTACTCATCTCTACTCATTTTTTTCTGATAAATATAATCAGTATAATTGCACTAAAAGTATTGTGATTGATTGGTCTATATTATCTGCTGCTGCAGCATTTAGTATAATGGTCTAATTAACTCATAGCAACCAGTTATCACCTAAAGTATCTGTCCAGTGAAATCCATTTCACTGAAGCACAGTGCCTAAATTTAAAGTCAGATCTATTTGTTTAGTGACCTATGTGTTGTGTTGATTTATGTTTGCATATTGTTGAATAACATTGCATGTTGATGGTATTGTGGTATTACTTCCATATACTACTGATACTTATCTACTGCTGTGGTAAAGCCTTATGCCACAAGCAAGGAGAATAAACCCACAAGTTTATGCAGTTTTAACCCTGTGTTCCATGTTTTATTCCAACACTACTGGGGGGGGGGCTGTAGAATTCTTCCTTACACTACTTGTGGGGTTTTCTGAGAAAAAGAAGAGAGAAAGAAATACTAACTGGGGAAGGCACACCTCAAATGTGTAGTCAGATAGTAATTTTAATGTGGGTTAGTGTATTCCCAAATTCTTATCCAATAGCTTATATTGCTCATGGACATGAGAGACATAGGATGAGCACAGGGCATGTTTGTGTAATTTGCAAACAGATTAAGACCAAGCCACAGAAGCATATATATATATATATATATATATATATATATATATATATATTGTGACAAGCACAGTAACAAATGATGCTCACACAGGTTTTGCTGAACCACTTTGCTGCACTTTATTCATGGATGTCAGGATGGCACAGACAGCTACTGACTAAACATCCAGTTTCCTTACTAGACAGCGGCCACTGTCTGGAATCAGTCACGCCGCCCACAACACAAACCCAGCAATTTATGCTTCCTCCCCAGCACTAACTACCTAAACTAGAGATCAATCGCACCCATGTGCTCCACCTGTGAACCTGTGCAATGTGTGTCGAGCAGTGTGAAGAATTAATCATGTCTGAAGCATGAGCCTGCTGACTCCCATAGAAAGTATTAGTCTCTCCCTTAACAGTCTGTGTCATACTGCTCTTTTTGCCACATACCCCTCCCCTTAGCTTCGTCAATCTCAGTGAAGCTGATACTGTGGAGAGTGCATATTTATGTGAGAGAGCACCTGCACTGTAGGTACTCTCAGGCAGTTTCTGCTGACTGAGACCAGTTTAACTTGTCTGGAAAGTCTTTCTTGAAAACCTCAGTGAGTGGAGTAGCCCAAGTGGCAAAGTTCTACATGAACTGGCGGTAGTATCCTACCAAGCCAATAAATGTCCTCAGTTGGGTCTTCCTCTGTACCAGTTCTTTCTGGCTTCCACTTTATCAATCTGGGGTTTGGCCATCTCCCACCCAACTACATATCCTAGGTATTTTGCGTCTGGTATGGCCAATGCACATTTCTTAGGATTAGCAGTAAAGCCATGTGTTATCAAAGATTCCAAAACAGCCTCCACTTTAGGGAGATGTGACTCCCAGTTCCATGTATTGATGACTATGTCATCCGGTTGTACAGTAGCATATGCCCTATGTGGCTTTAAGAGCTTATCCATAGCCATTTGGAATGTGACAGGTGCTCCATGTAGCCCAAAAGGCAATACATTATATTCTTAAAAGAAAGAGTTGTACAATATCTCAAATCCATTAAGTTACAGGATCCAGACAGCATGGATTTACTGGGGGGAGATCATGTCAAACTAATTTTATTGACTTTTTTGACTGGGTGACTAAAGTAATAGATCAAGGGGGACCATAGATGTTGCTTATCTAGATTTTAGTTAGGCTGTTGACACTGTCCCACATTGCAGACTGCTAAATAAACTCAAAATCTTGGGATTAGATTCTAAGATGATTGAATAGATAAGAGCTTGGTTGCAGGATAGAAAACAGGGACTTATAGTAAATGAAGTGCATTTAGAGGAGGGAAACCAGTGGAGTACCTCAAGGATCTGTATTTGGACCAGTGCTTTTTAATATATTTATTGGTGACATTGCAAATGGTATTGAAGGGAAAGTATGCCTTTTCACAGATGACACAACAGGGTAGACACACCAGGAGGGTAAAACAAATGATCGATGATCTAGGTAGACTAGAGGAATGGTCAAAAGAGTGTCAGCTATAGTTGAATGCCAAAAATGCAAAATCATGCACTTGGGTCTCAAAAACCCAAAGGCTAAATATAGAATTAATGGCACTGTAATAGAAACTACTAAGGAGAAAATGGATCTAGGAGTCCCTATTTCAGGTGACTTAAAGGCAGGAAAGCAATGTAAGTTTCACGGATAGCAGAAAACTGAGGCCTACTTATTGATATTTACACTGCTAAACTCGGAGGGGCTGAGTCTAAACGTGCCTCTGGTTTTCATCAGGGACCCCCGCAAAGGAGTTTGGAGTGATCTGCAGAAGACAAGCAGGTCGTGGCTCTTTTAGTTATTCACCAGTGAAGTAATTGGTGAATAAGCGCATTCAAGAAATCCGAGGTCAGGCCGTGCGAGCAGAAAGGTACAACAGGGTCAGACAGGAGCGTAGTCAGGAAGCCGGAGGTCAAACCAGGAAATCTATTAATGCCAGAAGGAGATTCAAAAGGGAGGTCAAAGAAAGCCAAGTTCTTGAGCCGAGCAGTCAGTCAGGATGCTTGAGAGCAAACAGGAATCCTGGAACATAATGGGACCTTGATAATCTGGCACCAGAATGGTGTCAAAGCCTCCTTTAAATAGACAATACTGCTCTCTCATTAGTGGCAGTGAATAGGGCTGCATAACAGCTGACCGCCGATCTGCCAGCTTCCTGTTGCCTAGCAACGAGGACATGCACCTACTGTGCATGCGCCCGCTGGCCATGACCAGGAAGAAGAGATACGTCCAGTTGCCTAGAAATGGGACGCGACGGGACAGCAACATAGGAAGGCGTCAGTCCCTGGCACCGGGTAAATGTGCGGGGATTGCACTTGACAGTAACAAAGCTATGAGAAAGGCAAGTCAGATTTTTGGCTGCATAGGGAGAGAAATCAGTAGCAGAAAGAAAGAAGTAATAATGTCACTGTATAAGTCATTGGTACGGACTCCTCTAGAATACTGTGTTCAATTCTGGAGGTCATATCTTCAGAAAGATTTAAATACATTAGAGACTGTACAAAGAAGGGCAACTTAAATGGTGCATGGCCACAAAACTTACCCAGAAAGACTTAAAGATCTTAATATGTATAGTTTGGAGCAGAAAAGGTAATGAGGGCACATGATCAAAACTTTCAAATATATCAAAATTTTAAAAGGTACAGGAGGGAAACATTCTTCAAAGAAAAGAGAAATATTAGAACATAAGAACATGCACTGAAACTGGACGGAAGTAGGCTTAGAGGAAATTTGAGGAAAAACTACTTCACAAAAAGTGTAGTGGATAATTCGAATAGGTCCCCATTAGAGATGGTTGAGGCTGATACAGTAGATCAATTTAAACATGCTTGGGATAGACACAAGGATATCCTTGCAAAAAAATAAATGATCAAATAGGGTTTGAGGTTATCATAGGTTAAAAATTGAGCAGACTAGATGGGCCAAGTGGTTCATATCTGCTGTAAAATTCTATGTTTTATGTTTTTAGTCCTCAGAAGTAGAGAACACAGTTTTGGGCTTGGCAGATGCTGTCAGTGGTACCTGCCAATACCCTTTAGTGAAGTCTAAACTAGTCAGGTATTCACTTCCAGCTATGTTCTCCACCAGTTTGTCTGTTTGTGGCAAATTAGAAGATATTATTTAAACATCTAAAGTCATTGCAAAGCATATTGTCCTATTGGGTTTCAGGACCAATACAATAGGACTATTCCACTCGCTGGTGGATTCCTCCACAGCGCCTAGCTGAATCATGTTTTCACTACTATCTGGCATCAGTCACCCTGAACAATAAACAGCTCAGGATTAAATATTAAACTCCTCCCACAGCCCTAGCTCGATGGACAGGTGTCACTCCCAGTTTTATAATAGAGTTCTCATCTGGTGCTCTGCTTGATTAGCCTTACTGCAGACACACTCACGCATATGTCTTCCACCTGCTCATCTTTAATCTAGCAGCACAGTGTACTAGCAGAAACAAGAACTACAAAATAACATTGTCACCTTTAGGGTGAACTTAACAGCTTAATATACTTCACAGAGTGAGCTATTCCCTGGTATTGGAGTGTTTTTGGCACCTAAAGAGGCATCATGGAACCATCCTAGCAAGGGTTCTTACACATAGAGACATGGGCTCTGTGACCACATGATGGCTTGCTACATTTTAAATAGGGAAATATAATTCTATTTCCAAAATACCAATTACAATCAATATAATGAGTGATAAACCACAAATTCATAAATAGTATGATGAAGGGCAGCCAATACTGTCTGAGAGAAAATGTATATCACCTATCTATGTTTGGTACCTGTAGATTGATTTGTATTGGATCTGTGTGACACTCCCCAGAAAAGATATGTTACATTTTAGAATTGTGGTCTAACCAGGGAAGATTTAAATTGTGGTTGCAAATCTTTGTCACAGGCCTTCCCTGGAGACTACCCCAGTAGGAAGGGACAGGTGAAAAGTGTCTTTAAAAGAGGAGACAACTTACAAGATATATTTCAGACATTTGGGAAAGCAATCCACATTGATAAGCTGTCCATTTTACAAGCCAATTTCCCTTGGTGTAGATTATAGAACAAACTCGTTTGTAAGCTTAAATTCTGAAACTTTCTCCTTTTTATTTAATATGATTTGATGTGTGCTATGTCATCTTGTATTAATTGTTTTTATAATCTGTAAGCATTGTACTAATTTTGTTTATTACATCTAAAATTGAATAAGTGCTGTACTTATTGCTCTAAACTAATTCACTGCCTGTTCAGAAAATGTTGATTGCTTGGCTGTGTTATCCCTTTAAATACCAGCGTAGGACATGTTAACTCTTTTAGCTATACACAATTGGGTAATTAAGTCATAGTCTTTCTACGGGCCATATACGTAGCTGGTGGCAGTAGAGAGGTGTGGAAGTGGGTGCTGTCGAAGTCAGTAAATTGGATAAAGTCATTTCAATTAAAATAGACCAAACTTGGTTGTCTTTGTCTGAAAAGATGCGTATGGCACGCTACGGCGTGGAAGGGCATACGCAGCCGCAACACGTGGCAACAACAGTATTTACGCTTTTACATACATTCGCACCAACACACACATTTGTAAAATAGTACACATTAAGGGTAGTTGCAACATATAGTTATTTATGTTGAAATATAGTAGTGTTTATGTGTAATATTATAAGTTATATGCATATTAGTGATACATATGGTTCAGGTTAAAAAAATGTGACATGTCTAATATCATATTAATCCCCTTTACATCAGTAGCTGTTCGGTGCATTCGGCGAAGAGATCGCACATTGCATACTCTAATTATTGATGTTAGGGAATAAACCTTTAATATGATATTACCTGTCAAATGCAAATAGACTGATTGCAATTGGAGTGTGGCGGGAAGAACAGAGCAGTTTGGCGGGAAGAACAGAGCTCATTCCCTGGAGAGACCCCCACCTTTGGATTCCTTAGATTGAATCAGCCTATGATGTGTAACCCCCTGGACCCTCCTGATGCCTGGACCAATAGAAGCAAGCTATACCACCTGCATTGTTTCACTGTATCTCTGTTTGCATATAAGCAGTAGCTCTCATGTCAGTCACCTTGACCACAGACTTCAGACCTGAATGACTGTTCACTGGATCCAGAGCGCCTGCGATAAGTCACGGCTGTACTTATTATTATTTCGCTTGAATATATTCTGCTACTCTTTTAGAATAAATCTTTGTGCGTTGGAAACACAAATCGAGATTCGACAATCGTTATTGGATAGCGACAAAACGCTCATAACAGTGCCTGTTTTGGGGAAGGGACCAGTTAGATCTGGAACCTTAGGGACAATTTAGTGCAAGATTGAGTGCTGCAATCCCGTGTGTGCCCTTACAGTAAACTTCCAAGTCATGAGTGTGTAGAGTGCGGTTAGTGACAGTTAAAAGTAGTCAGGAACGGTTTCCTGACAAATTGAGGTGTGTATATTGTTTGACTGCTTATTCGATAAGTTATCAGATCAAGAGCCTGCAGAGTTGGTATCCATGACAGAGAGATTTTGAAGTTTTATTGATGCCTAATAGAGAATATGTTTTTTGCAAACAAAACAAATAGTTATAAACATGGGTGTAAGTGTATGTGATGTATGCCTGGCGTAAACCAGGTGTATATGCTACTTGTGCAGACCTGCATGTATCTTGGAGATTTGCATATGCTCCCAAATGTGTCTATTTAGTGATTGCAATTTTCATCTGTGATTTGTAATTTTGTGGCCAATTCTGCATCAGCCCCTAAATGTTTTTTACATATATATTACATTATAGCAGACAAGATTTGACCATGAAAGTAAAGGATGTTCCATGCACACAGTTGTTGAAAAGGCCATTCTTGCATATACTGATTACACTTCCTTTGCATACAGAAACACTTATTAGCATGATTATAATTAACAGTACATTAATGGGACTAATGGAAAGTTAGAAAAATGAACAAGTAATGACTTCTTGCTGCATCGCACGTTTGGGCAGCCAAGTCTTGTTACTTGATAAGGCGTGGGTGGATATATTTAGAAGCATCCGTTAATTAAAATCATTTCCCACTCACCTTATGCAAACCCATTTGAATGATAATGATCCTTGACATGAAAATCCATTATCTCTATAACATCAAGGCAGTATCTCCCCTGCAACTTGTCTTTTAGAAAATTAATCTTTTGGTATAAATGTAGATGCTGGAAAAAAGAATACATTAATGTAAAAATCAATAAAGTCTGGTTAATAGCAGGTGAGCACCACTAAAAGCAGATGATAAATAAAAATATGCAAAAAAAAAAGTTAAACAAAAAAATAAATAAACTGAGAAAACAATGAACACCAAATGTTATGTGCTTGATTCATTAAGGCACGCAAACAAGAACATATTGGGCCTGATTCATCAAGGAACATATCTGCCGATTTTGTGAGTATCGTACGCATGCCCAGAACCGAGAGTTTAGTATGCAAAACAGTGCGATGCGAACGATTAAGTAGTCAAAGTACCAGCATGTACGAGCACAAACACCACTTACAACACCCTAGGACCTGCAAAGTAAAAAGGGGCGTGCAATGGGTAAACACCCCTGTGAACTACTCAAAGTAGGCATTTCCATTTACCTCAGGATATGTATGATTCATACTCTGGTTTATGCAGTGATTTAAGTAAAATCATGCGCAACACTTGCACCAGCTCAGAGTCATTTTTAAGTCCAAAGCTATAGCCATAGCACGGAATAAATACAGTTCTCTCGTCCCATGATCCCACAGCTGACCATACATCTGCATACACTTCTCACATAACAAACTAATATAAAAGATTTACTGATGAACAGTTACAATTGTTGGGAGTTTAAAGTGGTTATTGCTGGGAAAGATTATATATACTATTATATAATAGTTATTATATAATATTATATACAGGTCCCAGGATGGGCAGGTTGCCAGTAAGTAGTACTAATACTACAACAATAATATTGATAATAGTTGGCAAATTTATTTATTTACCTTGTTTCTTGAGAGGTTTTCTCTGTCTTATGCAGATTTTTATTTCAATGTCTAAACTGTATGTAGTCTTTTTTGAGACACATTAATATCTATCTATGTACAGATATATCTATCCATCTCTATCTACAGATATCTCTCTCTCTCTCTCTCTCTCTCTCTCTCTCTCTATATATATATATATATATATATATATATATATATATATGGATATAGAGATTGCAGGTGAGGCGGCACTCATGGATTTAAGACAAATTTTAGTTAGTATCAAAAAGGTGTATTTAATCCATTCCAACTGTTTCAGTATAATACTTTCCTCAGGGACATCATGTGGCCGAGGAAGGTCACGGGGTGATATACATATGTTATTAATGAGTGTCAAGCACCTGGATACTATAATATATATATATATATATATATATATATATATATATATATATATATGAAGTTTGTTTGCTTGCTTGTAGACGAATATCTTCGACACCTTTGTACCAATTGGGATGAAACCAATGCAAGGTGGTCCAGTTGGATCCCAGCCAGATTTTTAAGGGATTTAAGGACCCAGTTAAACCTCCCGTTGTTGTGCACTAGCCAAAACTTTGACCTGGGGAGCCTGTTCTGGGCCCTCCACTGGATGGACTTGGTTTGTTTGCATTCGTACACCCCTGCACTGATTGTTATGAAACCAATGTAAGGTGATCCAGTTGGATCCTGGCCAGGTTTAAGGGGGTTAAGGTCCACGTCAGAACTCCCGTTGGTGTGCACTGGGCAGAACTTTGAGCCGGGGAGCCTGTTCTGAGCCATTCACTGGAAGGATTTGGACCATAACTTCCCAGACTGGTAACACTGGTTCCCAGAAGACACACTAGAGGTTTAAGGTCCCGGTCAGACCTCCCGTTGGTGTACGCTAGCCAGAGATTTGACCTGGGGAGTCTGTTCTGGGCCTTCTACTGGATTCTCTTACCTCTCTGTCTGTATGTATTACCCAGTATTGTTTTATTAATGTTTGTTCCCAATTGTAAAGCGCTACGGAATTTGCTGGCGCTATATAAATAAATGTTGATAATGATGATGATTTAGATTGTGGTTATGCATTCAGACATCCCTGTATGGCTTGGGATGAAACCAATGCGAGGTGGTCCAGTTATATCTTGGCCAGGTTTTAGGAGGTTTCGGCTTTCGAGTCCTGGTCGGACCTCCTGTTGGTGTACGCTGGGCAGAACTTTGACCCAGAGAGCCTGTTCTGAGCTTTCCACTGAATGGATTTGGATGAAAACTTTACAGACTGATAACATTGGATCCCAAAAGATATTGTAGGGGGTTGAGGTCCCGGTCAGACCTCCCGTTGGTGTACGCTGACCAGAACTTTGATGCAGGCAGCCTGTTCTGGGACTTCCACTGGATGCATTTGGATAACATTTAATATAAAAACAAAAATGACACTGGGTAGCCACTTAATGAGTTTTAAAATGTGGACAGTTACATCCAACACATTGTTAACTTAATAACTTGAAGATTTCAACACGGGCAATGCCGGGTACTTCAGCTAATGCTTCTCTATTTTAAAATGTTGTTGTGCGCCTGTTGATTATTTTTTCACATGCTTGATTGCATTTCATTTTTTGGGTGGCTTTTCCGTGTATCTCTTATCTGTCTATGTTTTAAAATTGTTTGATGAACTTTTTTTTGTTAAGCTGCTTGTGTCTGTTGCAACCCGCTACATTTTTTGGGGGGAATATTCATTCAACCTCCCTTAAAACATTTTTGTGCAAGGTATGTTTGCTCTGTGTATCTATTTTTAAGGTGGGATAATATTAATAATAATTAGAGATGCTCAGGTTCGGTTCCTCAAGAACTGAACTCATCCGAACTTAGGGGATCCGAGTACCGAGCTGAGCCGACTTGGTACTTTTGCGCTTTTTCGGAATCGAAAACGAGGCAAAACGTCATCGTTATGTCGTCGTATCCCGCGAGTTTTGGAATCTATATATACCGCCCTTCACAGCAATCTAGTACAATTTGGAAGAAAGACACAGAAGGGTAGCACACTGTGTAGAGCAGTTGGTTAGTCAAGTAGATAGAATTGAAAGAGGAGGGGGTAGCAGTGTTCAAGAAAGTCTACAGTGACATTCAGGAGAGCTCCATTGCTAATTCTCATTGCAGACAAATACTAGTACTGGCAGGCTTTTCTTCTGACTTTGCAGTCAAATTGTACGGTGTTATATAGGTTACACACAAAGAGAAGAACTCCATTGCTAATTGTCATTACTTGTCTTCTGACTTTTCTTTTCTGCCACTGCTGTGTGTCAATGTGTCCTAGATGTGGTAGGAACTGTGTGTTTGAGTCATAATGTAGGATCAAAAAAAGAGCAAAATTTTGTGATTTTAGCAATTTTCTAAAATGGTTTTGCCAAAACTAAAACACGAAGGTAATCCAGATCCAAAACCAAAATCACTTCACAAGGGTCAGTGAGCATCTCTAATAATAATACATAAAAGTCATTAGTCCCTGGTGCACAACAGGTTCCAGGATGACCAGGCTTCCATTAACTAATTATGTATCAATATTACTACAAGCACAAGCATACTCCATGGCTGCAAAGACATGCTGGGACCAGTAATGTCCCTAAGACTATTTAAATACAACACAGACACAAGTTTAAACATAATTTTTATATTATAAATCCTAATAATGTGGAATGTACCCAACAACGGTTCTGCACAATAAACTCGAGGATATATATATATAGATATAGATATAGATATATAGATACAGAATGTAAACACTGGCGCTCAAAACAGTATTGTATATATAGAGTAGTATAGTTCAAACCCACATAAACACCTCTTCCACGTGAGGAGGCAGCCTTCCTACAAAACTCTGGCTGGTAAGGCCGGAAATAAAAATAGATAGGTGCAACTGAAGGATGGCGCACTGGTGATGTTTAGCAAACTTAAGCTAAACAAGGTGGGAACAATTAGATGAGCATGAGGATCAAATACAGGTCTCTGGGTTGGTATCCAACAATCTGTGTAATAAATCCAGTTCTTAAATCCAAATGCTAGACAGGATGGATAACCATATCAGACTCTAGTGTATAGAGAATTAACTCCAATGACACAATATGCATATACAGTTACTGCGCAAACGGAGCTGGCTGGACCAGTACAACACAGCCCACAAGTTCTCCAATTATATAGCAGCTAAGGGATGGAGATAGGTATGCAGAGTAATGCAGTTCACCAAAAATCAGTATAATAGGTGGAAGCGTACCAAAAGGTAATATAAAACCAGCTTATCTGTATTGGGGTCTCCAAGAGGGAATCTCAGCTCCGTCTCATGTGCCAGGAACCGGTAAACCAGCGAGTGCAGTATGCAGTACTTCTTGGTCTCGGGCAGCCGTCCCCATACAAACACCGCAATCAAACTCCAATCAACCGAGATAGTTAAGATAAAGGAGCCATATAGTGTAGTAAATTATGTACAAAGGATTTATTCAGCAATGGTATACAAATGCAAACTCACATTGTGCAAGGTAATAATAAGCTTATCTGTATAGGGCAGTAGGTCAACTTGTACCAGTATGGATCCCTGGAGGGTTCTGTAGGTATTGCCGGTGATCTCCGCACAGAAGTATCAAGGTATATACACTAAGTGTCCAGGATGGTAGAGTGGCCTATGTCAATGTATACAGAAGATAATGGGGCCTCAACGCGTTTCATCTCAAATAGACTTCTTCAGGAGGATATATGGCGTGCCCATGTACAGGGCTTGTTTTTATACTGTGTGCGGTATTTGTTACTAAAGTAGCTGTTCTTACCACCCTGACAAACCTGAATAAAACAGCAAAGTGGTTCAGCAAACCTGTGTCAGCAACTTTTCACAAAAATAAAAAACAACTACAATACTCTGATTGCATAAGTGTTTTTGGCAGCTGCTCAACTATTCAGAGAGAGTGTGGCACCAAACCAGTAGGACCCAATAAGCAGGACACAGCGTAAGTGATGATGTTTATTTTATGAGACAAGGGAAAGGTCTAGGAAAGGTTGGTGGTGAACACGCTATTATGGCTTTGTTAAATAAAGAATAAACATTAAATATATCTGTAATTTATTTGCAACTTTATATAACTTTTTTTACTGTAGTTCTAAACGTACTTACTAGACTAATTTCAACACACAATATATTAGCAGTAGCTAGAAAAGTTTATTGCGATACTCTGAATAATGTTTCACTTACTTTTAACCATACTTGACTACTTTTGGCTGGCTCCCTCCGGGAGATTACTGAAGAGGGGTGTAGGGGGAGGGCGGAAGGTCTACACTAGTAAAAAGACCCAAAGCAGGCATTATGTCACTGGGGGCAGGGCCAAAATGCTGCATTTCGCGAAGCCCCGGCCGCTCCACCCATACGCAATTCCATGCCGGCTCTGATGCGGGAGAAATGCCAGCTCCAGGAGACTCCAGGAGACCTACCAGGAATTCGGGAGTCTCCTGATTCCGGGAGAGTTGGCATGCATGCTTTTAACTTACAATGACATTATTTCATATTTCATATTTCATATTTATAATTACCCTACACATAAAATGCATTCAATCTAAGTGCCCTTGAATCACTCAAATTATAAATCCCTTTATTTGCTGTATTTCCTTCTCTTAATCAATTCAGCCAATCTAGTATTTTACTCATTCATTATGTATAATTGGTCCTTAATGTTGTATGGTCTCTCATTCGTTATCTGTACAATTTAAATAGTCATGATGCTCAGGACTTTGTCCAGGACTTGGATTTGTACGCTATCTGTTTGCATGTATCTAAAGGTTTTGCTATTTTTAGTAATACCACTTATCTAAATTATTAGAGATTATTAAACCATTGTAACACAATACTAATAGTCTGGGTAACTTTTACTCACTGTGCATGTCATGGTACGCTTTCATTGCACCAGGTTATCTAGTCTGTTGTCTCATACTCCATCCTAGAATAAGTCGTCTGTTCGCTGGCAATAACCTTCTTGTGCTAGATCCTATTCTCATCTACCCATTACATACAGAACTGATATTTTCATTTTTAATCCCTAGGTCTAATTCTGTTTTTCCTTTCTCTATACCACTCCATCTATTTTCACTAAATTTGAATTTTACTGACTAAAATTTCACTGTGAAATTTATCACAATTACTGTTTTAACCCTACTGTTTGAGCCTTGTATTCATTTTGTGGATATTTTAGGCATAACTTCCATTATCTGTCTAATCCTGTAGCAGTCTCTCTGTTAAATAAACATTTCTGTGATCAATTTAATTTCTTTTATTTATTTTTACCACAGTTATAGCAAACACTTCACTGCAGGGATGAAACAGTACATTGCCATCTAGGGAGCTGGTGATGCTGCTCTAGACTCTGGGGACCCTACTATGCTCTCAAAAGAACCGAGAGGGAATCTCTTCTGAACATACACTCTATTGAGAGCAGAGTGGGAGGAGGGGATAACCCGGAATGGTCCCCCTAACCTTCTGGCACTATAGCGGCTCCACCCCCTGTAGCTCCATCACTGCTTCATTGTCTACAAATTTCTCTCTTCTAGAACTGTCCTGTTAAATACTTTTTTTCTCATATACCATCTATTCCTGTGTTATCTTATCTGGGTAGACTTTGCTGTGTAAGCAGATAATACTGTAATTTGCATTTTGAAGCAATTTTCTTATTAAATGCTTGATCTATGGAAAACTTCTTCTCCTTATACTGTTTTGCAATTTTGAAAAGAGCTAAGATTTTTATTCATGCTTTGGGAATTTTTTCTTTTGCTTCCTTGCAGGTCTCTACTATCTCAGAAATAGTCTTAGGTCTATTTGCATACACTGCATGTTTGAGATCTCCGCACAGATTTTCACTAATATTGTCTTTGAAATGTGAAGACTATTGCAAAATGGTAATATATAAATAGTATGTCATGATTGATTTTGAGGTATATTATTATAGCATAGTCTTGCTGAAACCAATTTTCAGCTTCACTTATTTACTGACTTTACAACAATAACTTTTAGGATTTTTTGATAGTTAAATCAATAGAGATATTCTTTTCTTCAATTAATTGTATACTTCAGATGTAGACTTTTATGACAACATTGTAGCAGATGTTTCCTTCTGGCAACTCTTCCATGCAGTTAACTTTTGTGTAAATGGATCTCCAAACTACTACTCGTTTTACAGCTAAGCCAGGTCCATCTCAACCAGGCCAATTGCAGTAATATTTGGGTTCAGTGATATTGTTTCAGCTGTACATACTCGCTATTATTTGGATGGAAACATAATACTTAATAGGTTCTATCAACAAAGATTATCTTCTTCAATGTTCTTGCTTATTTGTGTAATTGATTTTGTTAATTATTACCTCTATTGTAACATATACATAGCAACAAGAAAGCAATTTGCACAAAAATTGAATTTTGAATATAAGTTCTGTTTCTTGCCAGTATTTTAACAGCATATCAAGTAGTGTGAATATATTTATATTTCTTTATATTCTCTCTTAAATGTTAGGATCAGTTTGGCATTGCAATCATATGTGGTAAACTGTTTCAAAAGCTCTTAGGTATAAGATAAGCAATATGTAGCATTTTAAGTTGTTCAATATTTTGTAGCATATTTCTATTTTTATTTATTTTATTTCATTTTTTATGCATCTTTTTCATCATCCCCATCTCTTCCCATTTTTCTTAAAATGTGATACATCATACCACTCATTTGATTCAATATATAATACTATATAAAACGTTTTTATCTCAAATGAGTAAATAAACCTCCCCATGCTAAAATCCAAACCTCTATAGTTTTCATCATCGCATAAATACAAAAGAGTTGTACCAGGAGTAGATACACATTTAAGAAATCAATCTTTAAGAAAAAGTCATCCTTACTTTATTGACGCTATTCCTTGTCTGCCACTAGAATTTTTATTTACAAGGTTATTGACAAAAATGTAATTCGTACAAACAAGGGCAATAATAGTTTTGCAAAACATAGATTTTAGATGTACAACTAGTAGGTACACTAAAAACATGTCAATATCCATTTATTCTTGAAACCTAAAATAGTATATGTAAAAGAAAAACATACAATATATTAAGCACTCCTAATTCAAACCAAAGAAAATTATAATTGATCATACACATTCAATATACTTGCATAAATATTCACCTGAAATCTATCATATACAAATTCAATATATTTATATAAAAATTGCATAAAAATCTTATCATCATGTGCAAAGTCTTAATATCAGAAGTTTTGCAGATGTAAATGTGTTCTCCAAATCATGCCGCCTGCTGCTTGAAATTTTCTCCCAAACCAGCATAGAACAATCATCAAAACATAATCTGCAAGCAACATTCGTTTACAACATTGTACTATGATACAATATTATCATGATAAATATTAAACATTGCAAGTACAATATTAGTCAATGCCAACCTGTTAGGATGGGGGTGACTTGATACCAAAATGTAACTGTTCTTGTCTACTAATTGTGGACAGCTCTGGTGAACTCAGTTTGCTTATTTTTGTAGTTAGATGTGAAGACCAATTGGTTTTAGTTGTTGTTAATGTAAGTAAGGAATCTTAGCAATGAATTCTCTGATCCTTGCAAGATGAATACATCCGTCTGTAAGTATTGTAACAAACAGTGCTTCATTGATTTTTGCTTTTAGGTGTGATCCTTGACTCAGAACTATATTTTGCTCCCCACATTGACTCTTTAAATGCGCTGCATACTTTTAAAAAACAGTTCCAGAATACTTACATATAATACCCAAGACATTGCAAAAACTTTAATTCATGTACTCACATGCATTGACTTTTGCAAGTCCCTCCTTACTGGTCTTCTCCAAAACAGACTCTCACCCCTATGATCTATTCTGCATGCAGCGGCTAGATTGATTTTCCTTGCAAATCATTTTTTCTCTGCTGTTCACTCTGTCAGTCTTTACATTGGTTAATTGTTTTGTACCGAACATAATATGAAATACTTCTACTAGCCTACAAGGCCAGCAACAAAACTGCACCAACATACATCTTCTCACTTGTCTCAAAATATCTCCCAACTCGACACCTACGTTGTGGACAAGAGCTGCGTCTCTTATCCCCTCTCATTACATGCTCCCATTCCCGGTTACAAGACTTTTTTCAAGTTGCACCTCGAAAAAACGTCAATGTTTTCCCCCCATTATATTAAGGAGACAACATTATTTAATTATTATATTATTTTGGCACTACGTAATGACATATTCTGTGACATAAGTAATTATATCCACCATTAACAATCAGTAAATATTATTATATATTCACATTTCCCCCATAATATGATGCTAAAATGATGTCCCCTTAAAAAAAACTAAAAAAAAAAAAAAACTAAAGTTAATATTAAATAAATTTTGCCCCTTAATCAATACATAATGATTGCTCAGATAATTTAAATATCAGTGTTGCTTTCTCTTATGTTCTGAATGGCAAAATAGGTCAAACAGCATGCAGTTTGAGCGATCTCACCACTTACAACTACCTCTTTTATTTTGGCCATTTGGATGGCGGTTTTGTGGCGGTTTTACAAATCCCAGCTTAGTAAATTTGGTGGTTTGTATGTCATTATTGTTAAAATCTGGATGGTGTTTTGTAAAGTGGTGGTTTTGAAAAATGTAAATTCTGGACGTGTTAATGGCGGTCTGGGCTTTAGTAAAAACAGCGGTGTCATCAAACCGCTCTTTAGTAAATCTTGCCCTTAGTCTTGTAGTCTTAGTAACAGTAAACAACTACTTGGAGAAGAGTTTTGTAAAGTTTTGCTGTGCAGCTCATGCAAGACTCCTTGAAGATCTGGGCATCCTATTTCATCCTTGTGTCAATCACCTGCAGTGCATAAAGCTCTAGTATTGCAGCCAAGCGGCTCTGTTACTTGAACCATAGTTTTACTTTCAGTAGAGGTCCACAAAGTATTCTTAACACATAATAACAGAGTTACTGTATGATAAACGGTGCAAGGCCACAAAGCCATGTCCCCTCCTAGCGCACCTCGAGATGGGATACTCAGCAGTTGCAATCACCAGGACTTAATGACTTATTCCATGTGGGCACAGACACACCAGCACATCCTGGTATGACACTGAGCTCTTATGAATGAGGCTGAGTAGTGGGTTTCAGATACCAAGCAGGCAGATAAAAACACAGAATCACTTTGCAATATCTTTGCCAAACCCTCTCTGTATGTGTAATATACAGTCATGGCCAAAAGTTTTGAGAAAGACACAAGTAATGGTTTTCACAAAGTTTGCTGCTTTGGTATTTTTAGATCTTTTTGTCAGATGTTGCTATGGTATGCTGAGGTAAAATTACAAGCATTTCATAAGTGTCAAAGGATTTTATTGACAATTACATTAAGTTTATGCAAAGAGTCAATATTTGCAGTGTTGACCCTTCTTTTTGAAGACCTCTGCAATTCGTCCTGGCAAGCTGTCAATCAACTTCTGGGCCACATACTGACTGATGGCCGCCAATTGTTGCCTAATCAATGCTTGGAGTTTGTCAGAATTTGTGGGGTTTTGTTTGTCCACCCGCCTCTTGAGGATGGACCACAAGTTATCACTGGGTTTAAGGTCTGGAGAGTTTCCTGGCCATGGACCTAAAATTTCAATGTTTTGATCCCCTAGCCACTTAGTTATCACATTTGCCTTATGGCAAGGTGCTCCATCATGCTGGAAAAGGCATTGTTCATCACCAAATTGTTCTTGGATGTTTGGGAGAAGTTGCTCTTGGAGGATGTTTTGGTATCATTCTTTATTCATGGCTGTGTTCTTAGGCAAAATTGTGCACACAGCCAACTTGTGCCGGATGGGGTTAATACTATGATTGCATGGAGTGTAATACACATGCATGAATGGGCTAAGGGCGAGTGCCCAGCTGGATCCATGCTCTGCCTTCTAAATGCCTCTTCCACAACCTTTATTTCTCTAGGTGTTTGTGCATCTTTCTACTGCTGGCCAGAGGTGTGTGTTTGAGCCCCGGGAATGGTGCAGAATAAGAATATCCTGTGTATGTGAGGTGCTACTGCCGGATCCAGACCATGCTCCCTTCTTGCTCCCTGCTTATCTGAGACTGTCTACCTTGCGGTTAGGGGCGGGTTCAGTAGTGCCATGGGGACTCCTTTCACACAAGGGGTGAAGCACAAACACTTGCCAGCCCTGGCTGTTTCTAGCTTGTGGGCTTTGAGAAGGGCAGCCTGGCACAGTTCTCCAGCATTGAGAGCAGGCAGGACTGGTGATGGTTACACAGCAGCAGTGTATCACCAAACAGAGACTAACGCTTATTACATATCCCTGTTTCACTTCAAATGGGGAAGGGTAGCAACTTGGAAATTAATGCTGCGATCTACCAGCTAACTGGCAGCAATTTACTGGTAGATCATGATAGACTGTTTGGCCCCCTCTGTCAAAGGGAATATTCATCCATGATGTAATCTAACAGGTAAATAAAATAAAAAACATAGGAGATGAATGCAATTGCTCCTTATGGAACCCTGCCACTAAATGTCATAAAGCTACATGGATCTACAAAAGTGTAGTGTTATGTTTTGCAGCTTTAACAATACAGTGTAGTACAATATTAAAGTATTTTTTTTACCTGAGTGCACTGTTATGATACGATTTCTATACCTACTCGATCTGACAGTTTGCAGTGTTATCAGTTAAATAAATCATAATACTATATAATATAAATAGTTTATTGTGAAATAAGAAGCAACTTAATGATTATCAATGTAATGAGTTTACTTTAGTTTATATATTACATATTTGAGAAAAAAGCATAGGATGTGATGTACACTTACACAGCCTTAAATACCATAGCTTACAATTACTGATGGAACCTTTCCCCCAAGTCTTCTATTTTCATGTAAATTAATTAAATGAGACAACTGAAAAACAAAAAACAGTGACTTGTGTGTACCCAAGTTGAATGATATGGGGTAAGGTTGCAGCGTTTGTCACAGTTGACACTGTACGGTACCAACAATATTTTGTGTTGTATATTAGATACTTCCTATCCTTATATTATGCCTATATACTTTATTACTGTTATTTTGGCAGCTCATTATTAAAGATGAACGTAAGCAATATAAAATGACAATCAGATTTTGATTAAAACTAGAACGTTTATGAAATAAATGATTATAATTATGTAAAGAGATAAAGTGGAATATTAAACATACTCAACAGGCCTAGCTCATCGGTTATCATGCATTCCCAATATGTCAGTAGATATTCTTTTGAAAGCTCTCTCAGAGTCATGCAGTCTTGTACCTGCAAGTATGTTCATAGAAGTATTCCTTAATGCATTCCATGAAATTTATCTATAATTTCACAGAAGGTATCTGCTAGGAACATCTACGACTCATAGGTGTCCCAAATGTCATAGTGTGGAAGCTGGTCTATTTCACTGTCTATGTGATTGTCTTAAAGTAAGGAGTTTTTGGCTCGTGGTTAGAAGATGTGTCATGTCAGACTTAGTAAAACCATTTTACACAACATGTGTTTAGCATAGATTGGTTTGAGTCTGTATTGGCTTAGGAAGAATGTGTCCAAACTTTTTTTTTTAGATCGATATACTTCCTGGGTATAGTAAATCTCTGACTTACAAATGCTTCCATGTTATTATGTGGTACGAGAGGAACAACTCCTTGCTCAGGATCCTACAAGTATTGTGCAGGGAAGGGGATGCCCTAGGCAGCACTGACTCAGATTGTTATAAATGTAACATTTAATTTGTTATCAGAGGGTGTAAAATTGTAATCTTTCTGTAACTTTCCTTTCTAAAAACATTCATGTTATCAAATGAATTCTGCATCACTCTCCATTAGAAACTAAAAAGCATGTTTAAAACTGCTAATATCTCTGCTGTGTGTCTGAGTATTTTGGATAGCTTTAGTTATATTGATTCAAAAGATCAATAACCTAATAAAATATGAAATACAAGTCAATAAATACAGACCTTTGAAAACCTACTATTATAGCTACATTTTGTGTACATCTTTGGTATTAGAGATTTTTTTTCAATTGTACATAATAAAAAAGAATGTAGCAAATTAAAAATATCCTTCCTTAGTGTCCCTTTGCATGCACAATTTTTCTTCTCTCCCGCAGATCAACACACTTAAGTAGTTAGACAAATATACAGATTTCCAATCAATCTAATCAGATTATAAACAACTAAGCGTCTGTGCCAGGAGGAACACTACAAAAACTTCAACCCATAGTTTTTGTAAATAACAGACTTTCTTCCCACTGTTTTGACTGCACCACTGCTAACACATGAAGTGAAAGAAGATTAGCACACAGTGTGAACAAATAGAAAGTCTTCAAAGAGCAGCACTTCTGTAGCAGAATTTTTAATCCTCTACAATGTGTTCATTGAACAGCCAATTGTGTTAAGCCATTTACGTTGTGAATAACAATTTATGAAGTTGAATGTCTAGTTCTACACATTAATTTGGATTATGGTTGAGTTATTGATAATACAATTTAAAATAGGACAGGTACTCTTTCCCCCGCTATGACATGTTCAACTGGTATGGTGGTATGGGTTTTCTAGCTATATCAATGAGAAAACATTCCCAGATCCCACTGCTATCAGTGACAACCATTTGCAACAACGCAATTCTGTGCACTGCTCTTTGTCAGGTCTGCACTACCCATTCTCCTCTCCCATGCTATTCTCCAACAACTGCCTGAGAATGGTTATACGGCTTCAGTCCTCATTTCTATTCTGCAGCTCCCTTCCCTGGAAGATTCTGCACAGCACTTCCAAAAGAACATAAGCACTCAGGGACATATGATCTTCCTGTCTGGTACCAACCAGCAATATGATGTAAATACTATGTAACCAGCTGTCCGTGGAAAGACTACAAATGGCGCTATTTCTGTTGGGGGGAATATTGGAGTTTTCCAGCACCTCAGTTGAAGATTAGTCTCCTGATCACCGCACTTACTTGTTTACTTCCTGCTTGGTGCTGCAATCATGTGACTCTGGGTGGGGAGTTTGAAACTCCCTGCACTATATAAGATCCACTCTGACACACTGTCTGTGTCAGAGCAACAGGTTGCTAACCCCTGCTTCTGGCTACCGCTGTGCTTTTTGTTTCTTGGCTCCTAGTAAATTTCTCCTGACTTGTCTGAATACGTCTTCTGGATTAACCCTTATGCTGCTTTCTTCAGTGTGTATCCCACCTGACTTGTTTTCTGACCTTGCTTTCTGGATAGTTTTTGGCACCGTCTACCTCAGTGTGAATCTGGCCCAGCTTGTTTACTGACCTTGCTTTCTGGATTGTCCTCGGCACCGCGTACCTCAGAGTGTATCTGATCCAGCATGGTATATTGACCACAACCTCTGTACCTGCCTGTGTATCTGGCTGAATCTGTTCATCTACCCTCTATCACATCAGGGGGCTACCGGCAACAAAAACTATCCTGCCTTGCAGCAGTTCTTGGTGAAGACCGAGTAGTCTGTTAGACTCCGTGCCTCAGGAAGGCCTGAGCGAATCCTGATTGATAGTTGTTCTTAATGAAAGATGCATTTTGCATCTTACAATTGCAATTTCTTACAATTGCATTTCTGCAGGAAAAGCACATTTCTAGGTGTACTTAAATCTATTTTTTTTACATATAATTATACTCAAACACATGTAAATATAATTCAGACATCTCTGATATCTCCTCACTCTTATTATTAATTTAATACATGATTTGGGTATATCAAACAGCGATGAAGTTAATGAAGGGGGTGCTCCAAAAGTGAAATGCTTGCAAATGCTCCAGGTGGACAAGTAGGTGCTTATGCACACTTAAAGAAGCCTTGCAGTTCCACTCTCTTTGCTGTTTGTAATGACTGTTGTTGTCATTGAAGAATAATAGAATTGAAGAACATTCCATTAATTAAGATATACATATTGACAATAACAGGGTTGCAAAACATGTTTTTGTAAATAATTTAAGTGATAAAGCAAATGATAGCAGGAGCACAGTACCTACAATTGAAAATTGGCAACAACATAATTGTAATAACAATAATAAAAAGTAATGCAAGCTTCATTATACAACTTGAATAACAATGCAAACAGGTGTCTCAGATTGCACAGTACAGAGTTAGAAATTAACTACCAGAATATTTACTAACTAAATTTCCTTACATTTGGTAATAGTACACTTACTTGTGAACATCAACTGATCAGTATATAAGACAGAGGTACAACAAGAAATTGGGCCTGAGCTCCTAAATGGGAAGAAAAATTATCTTTTTGCCCAGCTCCAAGTTTAGAGTAAAGCTGGGTACACATTACAGGTTTTTCAATCAATTAACATTAGTGCGTACGCTCCCTCAATCATGTTTTACCATTCCAACGCACATTGTATCATTTTGATTTGATTTATAAACTGACTAAAAATCACTGTCAACGATGGAACAATGTCGGGCAAAATCTGAAGTGTGTATTCACTCACGACCAGCAGTGTAGGCAGAGCTCTATAGAGTTTACAGAGTAATGATTTTTTTCAGCAGATGGTTATGACATATGAGGAGCACAGATCTGAATGTAAATCATCTAGGTGTGTACACGTGAATCGGCATGTTCATCAGGACCTTCAGTCACTGATAAAATCACTATAGATATCTAATTGTAAGAAATTTTCTGCAATGTATACCCAGCTTAAGTGTTCTTAAAGTGAACTGCATTATCAAGTCTGCATCTCAACAATATAGGATATTTTAAATCTGTCACTGTTTGTGAAACTGCTTGATGGATTGTTATAATTTTGACACCTTTTTTGCCATTAAACTTCATTATTTGCAGAACTAAGTAAGTAATTAGATGCACTTAACACAGTGAGAAACACCAGCTTGAACTGATATGAAAGCCAGTTAAGAATAAAAAGCAAACAAAAACAAAACACTACAGCTAAGTCAGTGCTAAATACATAAAATACTACAGGCATATATTACAAATGAAATGCTGCAATCATTGGACACTTAAATTATCATCAACATTTATTTATATAGCACCAGTAAATTCCATAGTGCTTTACAATTGGAGACGGACAGAGTAATATACAATACAATATGTAAAATAATAAAATGGGAACAATAATAAATCATTAGCAAATGCAGCCAATCTAATTTCCTGGCTACCTACCCTTATGCCAGATAATTTAGAATGGGTTTGTATAATATGAAGTAGAGCATCAAGTACCAAGTTAAACAAAAGTGGCGAAAGAGGGAAAACCTGTCTGGTACCCCATGTAACATAGTTGATGAGGTTGAAAAAAGACACCAGTCCATCAAGTTCAACCTATTTTGGATCTCCTGCGATCCTGCACTTATATTTTAAATTAATCCAGAGTAAGCAACCGCCAATCTGTTTCAATTTTGAAAATCCCCCAGACTCAATATTGCAAACCAATTTTACCCTATATCCACTACTATCCTTTATTTTAAATTAACGGTCATATCCCCGGATACACCTTTCCGCTAAAAATTTGTCTAACCCTTTCTTAAACATATCTATTGAATCTGCCATCACCACCTTCCCTGGCAATGAATTCCATATCTTGACTGCCCTTACTGTAAAGAACCCCTTCCTTTGCTGGTTGTGAAATTTCCTCTCCTCTAACCTTAGGGGATGACCACGTGTCCTGTGTATGGTCCTTGGGGTAAAAAGTTCCCATGAAAGCTCTCCATATTGACCCCTAATGTATTTGTACACAGTAATCATATCTCCCCTTAGACGCCTCTTTTCTAAAGTAAACATGCCTAAACTGGCTAACCTTTCCTCATAATTTAATGACTCCATACCCTTTATCAATTTTGTCGCCCTTCTCTGAACGCTTTCTAGTTCCAAATTATCTTTTTTATAGAGTGGTGCCCAGAACTGTACTGCATATTCAAGATGAGGTCTTACCAACGATTAATACAGTGGCAAAATTACACTGTCTTCCCTTGCATCTATGCCCCTTTTTATGCATGCCAATACTTTGTTTGCCCTTGCAGCTGCTGCTTGACATTGAGCACTATTGCTAAGTCTACTGTCTACGAGCACTCCCAAATCCTTTTCCATTATAGATTCTCCTAAATTAATTCCATTTAATTTATAGATTGCGTTCTTGTTTTCGATCCCTGAATGCATAACCTTACATTTATCTGTGTTAAACCTCATATTCCATTTAGCCACCCAATCCTCCAGTTTATTTAAGTCCCTCTGTAGAGAAGCTACATCTTGCTCTGATTTTATTTTATTGTCACTGCTATGGGTGTGCTAAATTGTCCATTAATAAAGAGGAAAGTTTTTGGATTAGTGTAAAGAAACCTAATAATCTGTAAAATTTCTTGCCCAAAGGCCATTCATTTCTAGTACTGAATAAAGATGGTGCCAAGACACCATGTCAAAGGCCTTTTTGGCATCAAGGTTTAATATAATATCAGGATTTTAAAACCCTTTGATGCGAAGTAAGCAAATCCGGCACAATAGATTATAAAGTATTTGCTAAAACCTTAGCCAAGGATTTAAAATCTAAGTTTAACAAGGTAATGGGCCTATACAAAGAGACCAAGTCTGGGCCCTTGCCTGGCTTAGGAATAAAAATGGTGTGAGCTTCATTAAACCATGGATGAGGTAGATGATTTTTAAATATTTTACAGGGAATTCAAGACAGGAACCAAACTTTGGCGTAACAGCTTTTAGTAGTCCGCCTGTAACCGTCCAGTCCAGGGGATTTGTTAGAGGCCATATTTTTGATTACCATTTCCACCTCCTGTTCTGTGATGTCCGAGTTAAACTTTTCCAGCTGATCACTATTAAGTTTAGGTAGATTAGCCTGTCCAATAAATTAATTATATAATTTTGGGTCCACAGGGTGAGCTTTATAGAGCTCATTATATGCTTGAAACTTAGATAATATATCCAATGTAGTAAAGAAACAGGAGCCAGTAGTGGGGTCTTTAATAACAAGAACCCAACTATGTCCCTTTTGTGACAGTCATGTTAGTCAACAATTTGCTGGCTTTATTCCCCCACCTATAGAATTTATTTTTAGTGTAATCAATACTAGTTTGAGCATTAGATATCAAAAAACTTTCTAACAGTTGTTTATCTGAATTATATATGTCTAAGTTAACTGTAGAGGGACAGGTATCAAATGCCTGTTTCATAGCCTGATATAAAAAATTGTATTTAATTTTGGTTACTTTCTTTTTATTAGCCAAATAATTAATAATATGTCCTCGCATGACTACCTTCGAGGTCTCCCAAAAGAGTATTGACTCTTCCCAATGATTCAAATTGTCATTTGTAAATTCTGCCCATTTACAATGTAAATATTAAGTAAATTGTTCCAATTGACTGAGATAGGAGGGAAACCTCCATAATCTATGCGATACATTAGGGGCACCAAAATTAACTTCAATACTTTGGAGCTGTGGCTTAACCACACATTAAAAAATATGGCTGGCAACTAGAATATAATCGATCCTTGACATAGTATTATGGACCAGAAAATGAAAAGTATAGGATTTATCCAACGGGTTATGTAATCTTCAAGGATCTGATAAAGCATGATGTGTTTTTATTAAATGTATAATATCCCAAATGGAGCCAAAGATGGTAGATGGAGGGTCTGACTTATCTAGTTTTGGGCTATCAATTGTATTAAAATCCCCCCAATTATCAAATTAGAAATATTGCTCTGTGTCAATAGTTGAGAAATATGAGGAAAAAAAATGATGATTAGAAGCAGCTGGAGTACATATATTTAATAAAGTGAACTAACCCTCAATAACAATCTGTAATAGTAGATATCTGCCCTCTGTATCTTGAACAGAGCTTTCAATCGTGTAATTTAACCTTTTATGGAACACTATTGCCACTCCCCTCTTCTTTGATGTAAAAGAAGCTGAAAAACAATCCCGTATCCACGTAGCCATTAGCGACATGCCCTGCGTATGATTCCAGTGGGTTTCCTGAAGAAAAGCAATATCAGGAGACAAAGATTTAAATGTGTTTTGATCTTTTCGCGTTTCAATGGTGAATTCAAACCAGCCACATTCCATGAAACCACCTGGAATGCTCTTGTTGTCTGTATGTCAGAAATAGGTTTAGCTTGGGCACTAGCCATAATCTAAACAAAGAATGAAATATAAAACCAAAAATAACCACTCCTGTTAGCGCTCTATGAACCAATAAGCAGCTAAATTGTTTAAACAAGTAGGGTGTATAACCTACAGAAATACATCAAAATCAAAGTAGTAGTCAACCTTAAGCGCTAGTTGGAACTCAAAGGTCACGGGGATATGATACAGACTACCTTATTACGTGAAAAAAAAACCACAAATATGTAAGGCAAATATGAAAATAGAGAATGTCCATAGGTGTCACGGTTTGGTATTCTGGACTCTGGATCTGTTCAGTGATGCTGTGTGAACGGATCCTCAGGGAGAGTCTAACTATACACTGTTGAGTGGTAATGGTACCCCGAGGTTCAAACAGATGACAGATGCAGGATAAAAGTACAAACAGCGGTTTAATGATGACTGAATGAATATACAGGAAAGTCTTGGTAGATGTATATACACTAGAAACGTGGTACAAGGTGAGCGGAGCCACCGGCAATGACATAAGCAATATGAATAATCAATAAGTAAGTAGATATGGCTTTGAATGAACATGCCAGCAATAGTGTGGAAAGAATGAGGCACAAGAGTATGGTATCACAATAGCACAGCACACATCAATGGAGAGTTTAACAGTTCAGGTAGCCGTAGATACACAGTAGATGCGGCAGAGGCCCAATACCAATAGTGCCTTAATACTTTCAATGATACTTGAACAGTTCAGCCAAGAAAGAGGACAACAAGCAGCTTGATTATACGACCTGTAATGCCACTGAGCCAGAGTGACCAATGCGTAACAGATGAAACTGGATAGATTGGCTCCAAGAGATGACTTAAAGGAGCCAACTGACAGAGTCAGGTGTGGTTTAAACAGTCCTGTTCCAGGGTCAACGATACAGCGAAGGCAGATGCGGCGGGAGCAGTATAGCCCGAGGCGTGACACACAGTAGAGATGGTTTGCAGCTTGAGTGGTATAGCCCGTGAAGTTGCACACAGCGGAGGTGGTTGTAGCTTGAGCGGTATAGCCCGTGATGTAGCACACAGCGACTGTGGTTGCAGCTTGAGCAGTATAACTCACAGAGTAGCACACAGCGGAGGTAGTTGCAGCTTGAGCGGTATAGCCCGTAGAGTAGCAACACAGTAGAAACAGGTGCCGCTGGAGCAGTATAGGCCCGAGATATAGCAACACACCAGAGGTAGATGTGGCTTGAGTGGTACAACCTGTAGCGTAGTAACACAGCAGAGACGGGTGCAGCTGAAGCAAACTAGTCCATGGTGTAGCACACAGCAAAGGTGGTTGCAGCTTGAGCGGTATATCCCGTGGAATGGCAACACAGTAGAGACAGGTGAAGCTGAGTGGTATCACCCGTGGAGTAGCAACACAGTGGAAACAGATGCAGCTTGAACGGTACACACCGCGTAGTAACGATACAGCAGAGGCACTGATGATCCAGATGAGAGCTCATAGAATAGGCAGAGACCTAACCAGACAGGTAACTTGATCAACAGGCCCAGAGTAAAGGGAGGAAGTGCCTTTTCAAGTCTGGAGCCAACACAGCAACCAATAGGAATCTGATTAGAAATGGACAGGTAATCAGTCTGCACTTGCGCAGATCAGTACTAGAGGTTTGAAGTTTGTTAATGAGACACCTGTGAGTGTCTCAGTCTTGGTCTATGGAAGCCGAATGAGCAGCGTGTGACAATAGGTCTATAGTTGAAAAGCTGAAGATCCCATAAATGATGCTCAGGTCAGCATGTTCATTAGACAGAAATGTAATTCAAAGTGATGCGCACCTCACCGACACCTCCGTGATATTAATAAAAGGTTGAACTCCTACCAGATGGTGTAGTAAATGAGGGCGTTCAGAATTCTCCTTGATCTTTCCTCCCACGTCCCGCGAATAGATTCAGATGTTCATCTATCAAGAAAATACATAAAAGAGACAAATCTAGCATGATATTGTCTCATAATATTTTTAATAAAACTTTCAATAAAAACATGTCAATCTTATATGCACTTGATAATCGAAAAGCAAACAATGTATGTGAATGCTCCAACCAGGTATCGATCTTATCACTCAGACGCGTTTCAACCACAAATGGGTCTTTGTCAAGGAGAATATCCTTGACAAAGACCCATTTGTGGTTGAAACGCGTCAGGGTTACCTTTCTTGACTGACGGCCATGCAGTAACATTGTCAACGCGGGATATTTTTCATCTGATTGATATGCTACATGTGCTGTTTCTCTAGATCTCTGGTAGGAGAGGTGCATTTAGGTTGAACCTGGGTTCCCAATCAAAAGATAACCCACAGCAGATAGTCATTTATATTTGCCCAAACTGGAAATACCAAACAACAAATTAGATTTTTCAAGAAAAAAAACAAAAAAATACTTGACCCCTTTATATTTTCCCAAAACACTTCAAAAACCCCCAACATATGATGGGTAATTGAACCTGACCAAGAGTAAAACCTGTAAAAAGTTAAGCACAGTATAAACATTTTTGCCTTCCTTCATCTCTATTTTCTCATTTCCCGCCTGATTATGTAACAAATCCCAACTTTGCCAAAAAGGGGGTTTGCAAAAAATTTAAATACACAAAATATTCCACAAGCATTATCATGGACCTATACATTTTAAGCCAAGGAAATTGATCTCTTTTATCTATTATTAAGCAGTTTTGCACTATGCAAAAACTCATTAGCCCTGCCAGGATCAGTAAAGATGTAAATCTGACCTTTATTCACAATACGTAGTCTAGCTGGGTACATAAGCGAGAATCTAATACGGTTATCAAAAAGTATTTTACATAAAGGTGCACACTTTCATCACTTCTGTGAAACTATAGGGGAGAAATCCTGAAAAATCCATATTTTAATGCCCAGAATGATAAGAGAGTCATTTCGCCGGTAAGATGACAAAATTGCTTGAAGTTAAGAAATCTGGCAACTACTGCTCTAGGGCAGTTATCCATATTGTTAATACTTTGCTCTGGAGCCAATCTATGAGCCCTTTCAATAGTTACTAATGTAATAGCTTAGGCACGCCCTTCAGACAATCCCAAGGCCTGAACTAATTCTGTTTGTAAGAGATATAAAAGATAGATTGTTTCGCCTATTACGTTTTTCAAGATCATCTAATTTATCTGTCAATGCTGAAATGGTTTTGGAGCAGTCATGGTGGTTTGTAGAGCAGCTAAATTATCTTCTACTTCACTCACCCAAGATTCCAAAGAAATAATTTGTTTTACATCGTGCTCAAGTTGGGTGACTGCCGCCGCTACAGCGGTTTGTACACTATCCAATCTTTTAAACTATAACAGGCATAATGACTGCAAGCATTTCTTGTGCGGTATCAGAACCAGACGAGGCATTATCAGGACCAACCTTAGACATAACTTCAGAGCTAGCCATTGATGAGGATAGGGGCTCAGAAAGGGGAATGATGCTTAAAGCTTAAAGCCCCTTGAGATCTAGTAGATGTATTTTTTTATTTACCTGATTCTCCACCAGAAGATTTATCTATGTATCTATGCATAATATAAATTTGATCTAAATTTACATTCTACTTGTTGAAGTCACCTTGGCCCAAAAAATAAAAAAGAAGAGAAACACAAAAGCAAAAAGCAAAAGCAAAAGCAAAAACCGGTGTGCGGTCCCCAAACCCAAACCCAGCCTACATAATATTACATAATATTGCAAGACCAACATTAAACACAGTTGAGCAACCTATTTCTATCAAAAGTTAAGTTACAATAAAACTCCGGCGTGAGATCCCCAAATCCAGCCTACATAATATTGCAGTTCAATCGCTAGACGAAACTGAACAACATATTACTGGAGGGAAAAAAAAGTCTCTAGACTCTTTATAGCCCACATAATCCTTTTAAGAGCATGAATTTAAAGCAAATAACCAAAGTCATGTATCCAATTAGGAGCGTTCAATATCTCCAGCTCAATCTTCCAATTTATTCATTAAAAAATTGTCTCAACAAAACAGCAGCTAAACAGCCACAGATCCACAATGATAACAAATATACAAATGTGTATGATGTGCGAATATGATTCTGATGGTCTGATGTTCCTTTAATGATTTACTAGGGGTTCCAAACGGTGTCAAATCAGTTCTTGCAGTAGCTGATGGTAATTATTAACTGTTAATTATTACATTATTATGAAATTTGAATAATTATCCAATGTCATTCCAAAGTGCAAGACAAAGCCAGATACAACAATCTGCCAATCTCACCCAGCTTCACCGAAATGGATTAATTCATGGGTAATTTGCTCAGATTAAACTCTATGGGGCATATTCAATTCCGATCCGATCCGATCCGCGGTAACGCGCGTTACCGCGGAAAATGCGCACTACTGCCGGTAATACGGTATCGCAATAATGCGGATTTTCGGACGCAGCCGTATGGGCTGCGAACGAAAATCCACGTTATTGCGGTACCGCGGATTACATTTGCGGCCATTCCGGCGCGATCCCGCGAATCGGGATCGGAATTGAATATGCCCCTATAAGTATATGATTCTGTAGCTCTTTAAATCCGCATGAAAAAAATAGTCCCATGAACCATTAATCCTTTAAACGCATGAGTTTTTAATCAATCAAAATGGCTTTCTAGCAAGCACGCTCAGCACTAGGGCACTAAAAAGATCATTAACCGATTAACAGCAAATCCATGACCATAACACATATGTGAATGAGAAATATGAAAATTATTAAGGGCTGATATCCCTCTGATATCCCTCTTTTGATGAAAAAATGGGAGTAACACCTTAATGGGAGTAATGAACTCAAGCAACAGTTCAGGTAACCAAGCAATGGTTTTTAATATTTAAGTTTGTTAAGTTTGGTTAAAGGTTACTCCGAAGTACTATATAATGCTTGTAATGTAATGTAACACTTTAAAACTTGAATAGTTGTACAACCTATTTTCAACAACCGTATCAATGATTTTAACCAGATTAGCTGAATAGTGCTCCTTGATCTTCTTGATCATGCATTCTCAAAGCGACAATGCTGGATAACGATGGCACTACACGGAGCTAACAGTGATGTCTGCAAGCTACCCACTGTAGATTGTCACAAGCTAGATTATCTCTGGCATCTCTAACAGGCAGCGTCTAACAAGTACCGTTGTAAGGGACCTCTCGTGGATACCACTCGCCTGTGGCCAAACTCCGGAAGAAGTGATACAAATGTGCTCCGAGCACACTAGCTAGCTTTGACACCAGATGTCAATGATAGATGATGAAACCTAATAAAGGTGACCATCAGCTGATCTTATGGTGTATGGACAGAGGGCTGGTATTGGTGCAGTGTGCAGGCAGAGGGATTGTATTGGGCAGTGTTAGGACAGAGGGGTGATATAGAGGGCTCTATTGGTGCATTATGTTGGCACAGGGGTGGCATTGCTGCAATGTGGGACCATAGGGATGGTATTGGTGCACTGGGTAGCAAGATGGCTTAATGGTTAGCACTTATGCCTTACAGCGCTGGGTTCAGGCGTTCAATTCTTGAACAAGGCTTTATCTGTGTGGAGTTTGTATGTTCTCTACGTGTTTGTGTGGGTTTCCTCCTTGTGCTCCGGTTTTCTCTCACACTCCAAAAACATAATAGTAGGTTAATTGGCTGCTATTAAATTAACCCTAGTCTCTCTTCTCTCTTTGTGTATGTATGTTAGGGAATTAAGACTGTAAGCAACAATGGGGCAGGCACTGAGTGAGTTCTATGTACAGTGCTGCGAAATTAGTGGCACTATATAAAGAGCTGCTGATGATGTTGATGATAGGCATGGAAAGTAGTGGTATTCAGGCAGTATGCAGGGAGAGGGGTGGTATACGAGCATTGTGGGGTTTGTATAGTGAATTAATGTGGACACTTGGCAGGGTACTGCTATAATCTGGGAAGGCATTGCTGATTGCTGTAATGTGCAGGGCATATTGATTGATGCAAAGGGTGCTAATATGTACTAATTAGGAGAAATAGATCTATTTCCTAAATGTGAATGCTATTAAATTAATGTTGGAACTTTTTTAGGGGGGCCTAGAGGGTTTATTAGTTGCTCGACTTTCCAGATACTGAATAGTTACTATGGCTTTTTTTAAACCCTAACATTCTTAGATCTGGTGAAGCAGCTGCTGAGCTTAAGAGACTAGCAGGTAGTGAAACCTACAAGAACAGGTAAGAAAGAGTCCCAAATGTAGTGGGACTGTCTTGTGCACTCAGGATTTTGTTATGAAAATAGAGAGGAGAGAGTAATATTCCACTTTGCACTGCTCTGCATGAAGGGTGAGCCACATGCACCCAGCAGTTCTGTTAAGATGTGAATTTAGTAGCTATCTACACAAATTTAATTTTAGGTTTACCTGTGCTATAATGTTATCAAATCTATCGCTAATTTGGTAACAAATGTCTAGTAACAGGAGAAAAATAGAACAGTAAGATTACTAGGTAAAATGCAAAATTGTACTCACAGTTGGCCAAGACTTTCATGTTACTATTTCCCCTCATAACTAAAGATTAATTGTAAAACACCAAATACGAATGTAAACAAAATCCTAACTAAGTAAAACAACCACCTCAAACATAAAATTCCGGAAATTATTTTGCCGTGTAATTCAGCTAATCGCTTACAAAGCTTGAAATACATTTTGTTGATTTTAAGTCAATTATCAGGCATGGCTGAACTTGAAAAAAGGTGAATTAGCATGTCAAGTCACTAATACATGGCTTAGTATTACGATTAATTCTAAATTAATATGGAATATCAATATTCATAGCGGACACATTGTAGATAAATTGTATGCATAGCCATGGTTACACAGCAGAGTAATTTGTAATTTGCTATGGACAAACGCCTACATGATTACTCAACAAAACAGAAAATATGCATGAGCAAGTCATCTTTTCACTAGTTGGAAGAAATTAATCTCAAATGTTAATGATTCCCTTTTTAATCCCTATTTCCCATAAAGTTATAAGAAAATGCATGGTTTAACTGAGTCACTGTGTTCCTCTCTGGCATTTTCTAACGGAACTGAAAGGTATTGATAAGATCCAAGGCAGCATGACACATCTTTGTAAAAAGAAAATTTTATAATGAAGCACAATATAGTAAAAAAACATTAATAAATACTTCTTTCTGTCAAACTCTCAAGTTTTGTTTGTAAGATTATCATTTCACTGAATTACTCATTGTTATGTGCAGTGTTTTGCAGAGTAACATGCATTAAATACTACATTTTTTTAAGAAAAAAAGCTTCTGAAAGGTAACTTATCACATGGCTACTTACCAATTACAAAATGCATTGTGGTTATGCAACCGATTACATGTGCAGTGGGTAGCTTAAGTTAAACAGGTCCGGTAGCGAACATAATAAATTGTCTCTTGCTTCACAGGCATGACACATGTCCTGAGTGTTTAATATGTGATGAGGTCATTCGCAAAGTGCAAAACAGCTCATGTGCAGTGCAATATCAGTTTTGGTCCCACCATATACCTTGATTTATAAAAGAGCTCCTAATTTCACACCATCCAACCTAGGTCTACAGACTAAGATGGAAGCCATAGATTAGGAGGAGTAGAAATTTGCATGCACCAATGGGAGGAGTTGATAGAAGTGAGAGTGTTCCTTGCATGTAAAAGAATGCCTACTTCTGCAAAGCTGTGCAAATTAGTTTATTTTGCTGAGCAAGACAACTGAAATGAGAAAAAGGGGTGGGGAAGGATTATGAGCTGGTGTTCTTTGGGTTTCATCTTATACTTTTAATAGAACCCATTTTGGAGGAAAACTGAATAATAAAAGGGTAGTATTAGGTTGGACTTTGATATGACCTTTACACTTCTGTTCAGTGCACATCTCTGCACAACTATGCATATTTCTAGTTTGCGGAGGTGTCTGCTGATAGCATGGAATAGGTATGTTTTTCCATGTGCACTAAACGGAACATCACGTGCACTGGTGAAATTCCAAGGCATTTTGCGTTGTGCATCCAGTGCGTATTGTAAATGGTGCCACAAAATGTTTGTATAATATATATATATATATATATATATATAAAATTTTTGGGTTTTGTAAAGTACCTTTACTATACTGTATTATGGTTTACACATACAATGCTCTACTGTGATACACTTTACAGGACTAAGCTTTAATATATCCAATAGAGGGTGGTGCTGCTTCAACACAATGTATTGGACAGAATAGTGTTCTCAAATTTGGGTGTTTTGCCTTCAGTGAGCATTATGCAGTTCATCCTGTATCTTACGGTTAACATTTAATATTTTTTAGCACTGATTAGTCAGACGTTGCTAAAATGTTATCCAGTGTATGGTAAAATAGTTCTGTGAAAGTCCATATTATGCCCCCACTGGCATCAATATTAAAGTATTAAACTGTTTTAATAATGGAAACCTATGTCACAGCGGACTTTGATCTCAGCATATATAGCACAGTGTTTCCCACTCACATCATTATTACAACCACCAGTTACTCAAACTTGTAGCTGAATAACTTTAGATTAGTGTAAAATGATGATAAATCACTTCTATATCTATGCATATATTCCTCCAAAAAGAATTTTTAAAAAAGTGTTTTGATCTTTTAGATTTAGAGCAAGTGGACACACGCAATCACAGACGAACAAGCAGAAGTTAATTCCTGACTTTGACTAAAAAACACCAAAGACAAGCAGAGTCAACAAAAAGAGACTTAAAATATGGTACCCTACTCTGACACCAGTCAAGGTTAAACTTGTGACTTTTTTGTGTCATTATGACAATAAGACTCCCTGACTGACTTATGAATTTTCCACATATCATCCTTATCAACAAGAAGACATGATTCTTTGATTGTTTACACTATCCAGACAAACCTGCCATGTTAACAGCCACGGCAAGGAAGATCTCACAGCCTGCAGGCAAATATATTAAACATATTCATTGTGTGGTTGATATACTCCATCAGAATACTATGCCTGAGTTTGGATATATGTACAGTTCGAAACCTAGATAAAATATGTCTAAATGTTTGTGCAGTAGTGAAAACCGTCTTCAGTTTGTACTGTCTGCCTTAGGCAGAGCATATTTAATAGAGACAGAAATATATTTTCAGCAATGAGTAGTGAAAGAACTGAAATCTTCTTACAAGAGGTTCTTACCAATGTATTGACTGAGATTTTGCTAAAACAATAGAAAACAAAATATGTAAAATAACGCAATCTTGAAAAGAAATTACTGGGGGTACTTGTAAATCCTGTTCTTTTCACTTGAAAGTCCTTAAAAAATTGTCACATAGAATGCAATGAAAACAAATGTTTTCACTCTTATTTTAAGATTGATCTTTCAAAAATGAGAATTTATACTTACGGTACATTAAATCCTTTTCTCTTAGTCCATGGGATATTGGACCATGCAGTATAGAGCCTCCTTCAGGCATTTTAAATAATTCTAACAATTAAATGCTCCTCCCTCTTATACCTTCCCATCCTGCCGGGAAGTCAGTTATATCACTAACCAAGTCCCACAGGGCAGAAACAAAAACAAACAATAAGAGAGAGAAACAATTTCTTCCCTGAAAAAGAAACATTTAATTTTGGTAAACTTCTTCCCAGGATAACTAGAGAGTAATTGGGTGGGCTCTTAATGTCCCCCATGGACTAAGAGAAAAACAAGTATAAAATCTCATTTTCTCTATCATCCACTGGGGGATACTGGATCATGGGGACATACCAAAGCTACTCCCTTCGGGTGGGTACGCTTGCAAAGTTGTAGAGCGCAGCACCCTATACCCACACCTAACGTTCTTAGACTTGTAAAGGTATGTACGGAGCCCCACGTGGCTACCCAAACAAACTGCTCAGCTGAAGCCCCATGCTGTCCCAGCCACAAGACAGTCATGGATGACACCATTGAAGCCAGATGTGCTAATCTCTGCCATGACCGGCTTCTCCAGTCTGGTACCACAACTGCACCTGGACTCCTTCCTGTTTTAACCTTTTAGGATGCACTAAGCAACACCATTAGAGGGAGCCAGTAATAATTCTAGAAGCCTATTGCAATAGAGTTATTTGTATATCTCTGATGATGATGATGTATGCCACTCTGATCAGGGCCGGTGCAAGGTTTCTCGGCACCCTAGGCAAAGCTTAAGCTTGCCGCCCGCACTACCTCCCCCACCCCCCCCCCCCCGCCCCCTCCCCGCCGCCCCAAAACATTTTTTTTTATTTCCCAGCCTCCAACACACTTGACATTTCTAAAATACAAAATAATAACTCTCACCTCCTCCGTTCTCTCCCGTCTGTCTGTAGCCTCCGCTCTCTCCCCTCTGTCTGTAGCCTCCGCTCTCTCCCCTCTGTCTGTAGCCTCTGCTCTCTCCCCTCTGTCTGTAGCCTCCGCTCTCTCCCCTCTGTCTGCAGCACCCGTTCTCTCACCTCTGTCTGCAGCCTCCGTTCTCTCCCCTCTGTCGGTCTGTACTTACCTTAGCTTCCTCACTTTTCTTCCTTTCTCTTCTTGCTCGCCTTTCGTTTCTTCTGTCTTCTGTCTCCTATCGGCTCCTCTACACTGGCAGCGTCGTGACGCCACGACGCTGCCAGAAACCAGGCGCCGGGTGTATTTTAAAATGCGGTGCTGCGCTGTAGCACCACCGCATAATTGAGAGCGGCATTTATTTCTAAATTATTACTGGGTCACCCGCTTCAGTGCCGCCCTCCAGAGCCCTCCTGAGCCCTCCTGACTCCAATGGCATTGTCTAATTGAATCTGTATGGAATTTCCCTGTGACATGAGGTAACCCTGAGCTAGAGCATTTAGCATCGCTCTTAACTATAGTACACTTATTGGAAGCTTTGCAAAAACAGACAGTGAAAGGAGACAGCCTCACAGCACTAGGGGCAAGCATATGTTGTCCCAACTGTCCAATCATATATAGCCAGTGGACAGGCCTTGTTAATGCTGCTATTTCACCCTCCCGTGGAGCAGCGTCCATCTGAGAACCAACAGAAACCCTATTAATCTGAGTATTTCCACCTGAACATGAGTGCTGAGTGTCCCAAAGATCATCCTGTCGAATGAATCTGTCTGATGCCTTAACACAAACAGCTTTTGGAAAGATAACCCCTCCCACTGTGTTACATTAACACTGGAAGAAAATCACACCCACTGTAAGTAATGTGGGATTGGCTAACCACATGGCAATTAAAGCTGGTCCGCAGGGAGACAGGTAGTAAGAAGGTAGGAAATCAATTTTTCTCCTCACACAGTAATGTGAAGTAGACTGAACCACTGACAGGTAAACACAACTGCTTCTGCGGGTGGGCAGAATGTCCATCATGCAGCCTGTTATTTTGAGAACCTGGCTGATGGCATCTTAGTGGAACATGCCTGTTGTTCTCCATGAGGAGCCGGAAACTGCCAAATTGATTTCTGACCCCTGTGCCTTTACCACTATGTGAAAAAGTCTGAAACCAAGAGTCCTGAGCTCTTGGCAGATATACTAGTAGGAATGCTTTTCCCTGTCGCCTGGCTAATAATATTATACAAGTTAACCCCGAATAGACATCACCGCAAAAGACAAGGACACCAAAGTCTTTTCTGACTCTGCGTCTGCCTCCCAAGCATTGAGCCAATTGGCTCGACAAGCTGAGACCATCAAGATAAAATTCTGGCCCCTGGTTTGACCGGATTCCAGGGCTGTGTGCCCAAACATACATATTCGTTCCGGATGTGTATCGACAAGGTCGCCATTACGGACTTATGCCACCCAGACTGCAAGCCTGCAAAGAGTTGCTTTGGCCACTTTTCTGTGATTTAGATGACCCAATCTGAAACTAAAAATGGGTCTCAGTAAGCACCAGTAACTGTTTTAGAAATGGTCTCTACTTTCTTTCTGTACCATTCTTAAGTGCTGTGGTATTCGTGGATAAGAATAGACATGGCATTAGACAATCGCGCTATAGAGGCAACCCCCTAGCTGGAATTTCCTTGTAACCTACTCTGGTAAGTGATAAAGGGTCTGATATCTGCATATAAACTAAACCTATGTACAGGTTGGGTCCCTGACTTGCACAGCAATTTTTTGCAGAGAATAAGGAAGGAAAGAAACTGCTTTTTCTTTCTTTTAAAACAGCATCCTGCAAACTCTGCTGACTACCCGGTGTCCTAGATGTATAGTACATGGGAGCTGTGAACACAAAATCATCCACACTATGCTGTCTTGTAGAGTCCTTGACAATAACAAGGAATTCTCTTTGTTGGATTGCTCTGCTACCTCACCCTCTTTGTGGATTGAGCACTCAGAAACCAACACTCTCCAGGACCTGATTAGGACAGGACTGGTTTTTCCAAGACTTAGTCAGTGACGTGTTCTCTAGAATACTTTCTAAGGAGAAGGAAACACTTACAAGAGCCTGAACAGTTTTAACTAGGCATATCACCCAAACAGGCTCATCTTGTGGTAATGCTAAGAGAAGCATGGGGAAATCGGCTGAAGTTTCAGTGAAATCGATGGAAGGGCAGGTCCCTTCTCTTACTACCAGTGGACGTGAAGCAAGCTGTTGGGTAAACTCAGAACTAGACTGCGCTAGTGCCTTAGCACAGGCTAGTTTCACCCAATGCGTACGGCAGCTGGCCTACCACCAAAGGCATGTCTGTCTGACTGTCCACTTGGGCATCTCTGTCTGACTGTCTACTTGGTAACAGCCTGATATTTTACATAAGTATGACAAGTCACAGATGAAGCCCCGCTATCCTAGACCTCCCTTTATTTGGCAGGACAAGAAGGAAGATAAACCAAGGCAGATACAGAGTACACAATATAGAATAGAAGAACCAGATATCAACAGACAGCAATAAACTCATCAGTAAATTGTGCAGAAACATGCCACACAATCCCCAATGCAATCCCACTTCAGATAGAAGTAATTACCCGCTGCTGGGGAAACAGAGGAGAGTTGAACTACAGTGTCTGATTTAGATTAATATTCACTATACACCTGAAACCAGTCAGGGGGAGAGCACATTATGCTACCTCTACCTTCCCCCAACACTTAGTATGCATCCTAAAAAGAAAAAAGAGAAGGAAAAAAAGATAGATACAATAAGTAAACAATATGGAAAAGGGAACCAGTTATCAAAAGACACAAATTTAATTCAACAGATATAAAACAAACAATCACCAATGCAATACAGCCCCAGGTAGAAATAAATACCTGCTGCTGGGGAGACAAAGGAGAGTTTCACTGCTGGCATAGTGTCTGTTCTACAGTATATTTAAATTTAGTACACACCTGAAACAGGGGGTGTACAAATTATGCTACCTGTACCTGCACCTCCCCAAGGGTCATGTAGTCAGAAACCTCTCTTTATCCAACCTGATGAGAAAGAGTAGGAAAAACCAGCAGATACAGTGTACACAATATGAAAAAGTGAAACAGGTATTAATAGACAATAAACCTAAGCAGAATTTGCGCAGAAATATACAACACAATCCCAATGCAATCCCGCTCTAGCTAGCAGTAATTGCCTGCTGCTGTAGAGACAGGGGAGAGTATACTGCTTTTACCTGCACCTTCCCCAGGACTCAGTAGTCATATATCTATCTTTATCCCCATCATAAGGAAAAGAGTAGGTATAGAGGCAGAAGGGTTGCTGGCAAAGTGACTGCTTTTGACTGATCTTCAGAACACAGCTGAAATCAGTCAGGTAGTAGGTGAATGATATGGTGCAGGGGTCTTTTTTTTACACTTCTCCCCAGTGCCCAGCACATCAGCATCCTAAAGGACAACCCCCTGTGCTGCGACTGTGTCTAGTGCAGACCTACCTTGTGATGAAGTGTCCCCACCTGATCCTGCTTCTCTGGTTCTGCAGCTGCATTGCTTAACAGATTTCAGTCCCCACCAGACAGAAGCTGACCATCTACTTAACATCCCCTTCCCGGTGTTGGGAGGAGGACTTACCTTGTCGCTCTCCCGATTCAGTCGTGTGCTGCTCTAGATATCTGATGGTGCGGTGCCAGCACTGGGCCGCCACCTTGAACCTGCGGTAGAAGAGGTGCAAGGCCCCGGGAGACATCCTCCCATTTGCAGACAGCCCAGCAAAACTGCCTGTCCTTAAAAATTCAAATAAAAATAAATAAAAGAAACAGGCTGCAGAAGCAGCCCGGCAAAAAGAAACACCTTGTCCTGAGGGCACTCTAAAAAACTGACTTCCCTGCAGGATGCGGAGGTATAAGAGGTAGATGCGTTTAATTGTTAGAATTATTTAAAGTGCCTATATCCTGAAGGAGGCTCTATACTCCATGGTCCAGTGTCCCCCAGTGGATGATAGAGAAAGCAAGATTAATTATTTATACTTTTCTTTTTAAGCCACCCTATACAGATTTGGCATATAAATGTAGTTAAGTGTGACAACTTTAACTTTGTATTTAATAGATCCCATTGTTGTCCACTCTCAATTTGATACATAAATTATTGACAGATTTTATTCTCCTACCTTGAAACAGATAAAGATTTTGAACTTTTATTTAACTTTACACAAATAATGCCATCCCAAGTGATATAACAATTTGAGACTTCATACAATACCCTCCAACGCCCACATAAGCATGAACATTTCCTGCTGCTCCCTTCTTCCCAACATGACATCATTATACTCAGAGGGAACTACCTTTCCACCCACCCTAGTTTGCTTCAGCAGTTGTGGAACTACAAACCCCAAGCATACCAGGCATGCTGGGCCTTGTATTTGCCCAATCTTTGTAGTTTGCATAACACTGGTTTACTTAATATAATAATGTATGTGTAACGCCCCCTAGTGGCGTTTTAGTTAAACCTTTACCTCAGAGAATAGAGGAGGGGTCACCTAGAGGGTAAGCTAGAAGTTTCTGAAAAGTTACATAAACTGGTTACCATGGTGATAACCCAGCCCAGCCTGTGAGACCAAGTGAGAGGAAGGAGGGGTTGTCAGTAAGGGAGGATAGAGAGAGAGAGAGACACAGGAGTAGAGAGAGAGAGGAGACACAGGAGAGGAGAGATGTAGCTGGGGACTAGGTGTGGGAGCTTCCTCCCAGGCTCCCCCAGCATTCCTTGGAAGTCTGAGCATGGTGACTGCACCAGGGCAAGGAATGTGTGCCCTGGATGAGGGGGAGAACTCCATGTCACTATAGAGAACCCAAGATAGAGGGGGACACTTCGCATGGAAGAGACCCTGGAGGAGGGTAGCTAAAAGAGGCATGGTAGCTGTATTGTCAGATCCTGAGGCTGAGAGTACACAGAGTGAAGTGTCAGAGCACAGGAGACATTATCCACGCAGAGGAGGGATGAGCTGCAGTTGAGAGGTACACAGCGTGTGTCAGAGCTGCATGGAGAAGAAGCTGCCTGCCTGTTAGCATCCATGTGAGTGCCCCTGCAGAGGAGGGTGATCTGCAGTGAGTATGGAGTGTAAGAGACCTATGATTTATGTTATTTAACATCTGGATAACATTAAGAACTGTGCAGGAGGAGTAATAAGATATTTGCAACCATATTCGTATTGCTCATTGAGAACTGTGCTGGAGAGAGTAAGGAGATGTATATTTTTTTCTTTATTGCTGCAACCATTATGATTATCGTGCTGGAGGAAGAGGAGTGTATATAAAAGTTCAGTTTATCATAGAGATGGTCTGGCGCCCAAATTATTGTGACTTCTATTACACTGCACCAAAGTGACATCCCCTGTGTCCCACTAACTACAAAGAAACACCTACATGTGCAGGGACCCCCTGATCATTTACACCCATGCCCATCAGCTAGCCAGGGCTTGAGAAGGAGGTGCACTGTGTACCCTTTGCACACCACACTACACACAGTGACAGGGGATTACATAATGGCGCCCAACGTCGGGCTCGAGCACAACAGATGGAGAAAGTGCTTGCAGGACACAGGGATTGAGTGCAGTGTGCCCAGCCGGAGTAACACCCTTGGGACACCATGTCTGACCGTCTCTAGGTGCCCAGGAGACCAAGGGTAATGAGGAGAAGGTGAAGCAAGTTGTTTGCTGAGTAATTCTGTCCGGGACAGTATATGGAGCAGCAGTGTGCTTGTTGTTGAGACTTGTAGTGCCACTTAACCCAGCTGAGTGGGAAGCAAAAGAAGAAAAGGTTCAACGTGTGAGGTGTAATTATAATGCAGTCTGTATATTGCCTTTCCTGAGGATTTGGGGGAGCAAAGAGAGGCAGACTGTGCAATGTGACATCTGTATATTGCCCTTCCGGAGGATTAGGGGGAGCAAAGAAGGCAGATCGTCCACGTTGGAGAGAAAGGGGGGAAGACAACCCCGCTGGTCAAATGCCACCCCTGCATATATTGCTGAGATGTATTTGTTGGGAGGGGCCCACGAGAGCCACCTGTCTCTTTTTGACCCAGGAGGGGGGAGACATGGGCAGGTGCTACATTGCTTTGGCATAAAGCCACATTTGAATGTACATTGAAAGAAAACAGGACACCTGTGACTCACATGTTTATATCCATTGGGGGTGTTGTGGGGTATGCAATGTGAAATGTGTTTTATATTCATACTACCATTGTATTGCTATGCTGTATTTACTTTACTTTGTGATTTTTCATGCAAAAGTGATGTAGACATTTTTTGCAAGTGTGTGTTTATATGTGAATTAGGTGTGAGTGAGATTAGCTAGGCAGCCCCACTAGGTGTAGTTTAGGGTACCCAGCTAATCGGGGGAGAATGTAACGCCCCCTAGTGGCGTTTTAGTTAAACCTTTACCTCAGTGAATAGAGGAGGGGTCACCTAGAGGGTAAGCTAGAAGTTTCTGAAAAGTTACATAAACTGGTTACCATGGTGATAACCCAGCCCAGCCTGTGAGACCAAGTGAGAGGAAGGAGGGGCTGTCAGTAAGGGGGGATAGAGAGAGAGACACACAGGAGTAGAGAGAGAGAGGAGACACAGGAGAGGAGAGATGTAGCTGGGGACTGGGTGTGGGAGCTTCCTCCGAGGCTCCCCCAGCATTCCCTGGATGTCTGAGCATGGTGACTGCACCAAGGCAAGGAATGTGTCCCCTGGATGAGGGGGAGAACTCCATGTCACTATAGAGAACCCAAGATAGAGGGGGACACTTCGCATGGAAGAGACCTTGGAGGAGGGTAGCTAAAAGAGGCATGGTAGCTGTATTTGCAACCATATTCGTATTGCTCATTAAGAACTGTGCTGGAGAGAGTAAGGAGGTGTATATATTTTTCTTTATTGCTGCAACCATTATGATTATCGTGCTGGAGGAAGAGGAGTGTAAATAAAAGTTCAGTTTATCATAGAGATGGTCTGGCGCCCAAATTATTGTGACTTCTATTACACTGCACCAAAGTGACATCCCCTGTGTCCCACTAACTACAAAGAAACACCTGCATGTGCAGGGACCCCCTGATCATTTACCCATCAGCTAGCCAGGGCTTGAGTAGGAGGTGCACTGTGTACCCTTTGCACACCACACTACACACAGTGACAGGGGGTTACATATGCTTATAAGATCTATCTTTGTGAGGGTTTATGCAGAGATGCCTAATGTCACAGACTATGGTTTATTGTACCACCCCAAGATTCATTTGACAGGAAAGACCAGTTGAGACTACTCCAATGGCATTATATATTTATATAGGAAAACACATACATTAAAAATATACATTTCATGATCTCTATTTGAGAGGATTGCTGTATATATTTGTAATCAGTGAAACTTGATACCTAAAATGTGTCATTCATAGATAGCAGCCACATAAAGTAGATATAGAGTTAATCTATCTCTCCAAAGAATTAATGTAACATGTATGTTTCCATGCATAAGTGTTGATAATTGTAACTTGATTAATGGATGTTAAATTATATATATGTAATGCTCCACAATGGAGAGATCCTATTTATAGAATTTTTGACCAGAATTGTGTTTAAACATAAAACATATTAGCATACCCACACACTTCTTCAGTGACCTCACAGATGAAAGGGGCTGTTTAAAGAGAAAAATATTTTAGAGATTGTCAGTTTTTTGGTGTGTATAAAGAAATGGGCATGGTGTATGGAACCAGAGTTACAACTCCTTATTCTAATCTATACCCGGACTGCACTTTTTAGCCCTGTGGTTCTCAGGAAGTATCAGTGATAGAAATGTAACATCTCTTGGAAAAGCACTTCAGGGGTTAAATTTCAACTCCACAGGGAACACTCAGGAGTTGAGTGAATTAAGTTACCATTGTTATTTCTGTTTGTTCCCTATTGTCCACTAGTGAGCTCTACAGAGAACCAGGAGCTGGACCCAATGGGGTCTCCTGATGGAAGACATTTGGGGGAGGTAGGGGAGGGGCTGAATAGTGTGAGAAGCCCACCAATCGAGACCTTTTGCATCTCCCCTGGGCAGGAAGTTCCCAAGGTGGCATTAGTAAGTAATTTAAAAAAAAAAGGCTATCCTGAGAGCTGGACATGAGAGTGACTTACTTAGGCCAAGAGGTGATGCTCTGCCAGAGATTTTCTGTGGAACATATGTCACTGGTTTTATTTGAACTGATTTCCTCACTTATTGAACCTGCTATTGTTAAGGGGGCCATGCTGTATTTAATCATGGTCTGCAGAATAAATCATACTTCTATTTTTCCTCTAATACCTCTTAGACCTCCATGACCTCTTCTTATCTAACTCTCTTAACCTTCTTGCCATTACCGAAACCTGGCTCACCGATTCCGACACTGCCTCCCCTGCCGCTCTCTCCTATGGCGGCCTCTCCTTCACCCACTCCGCCAGACCTGGAGACCGCCCAGGCGGAGGAGTGGGCATTCTCCTATCCTCCACCTGTACTTTCAGACTCATTCCTCCTGAATCCTCCCTCTCCTTCTCCTCTTTTGAAGTCCACTCTATCCGTCTCTTCTACCCCATCCATCTCCGCGTCTCTGTCATATATACCGCCCCCCTGGGCCCTCCTCCCTTTTCCTTGACAACTTTGCTGCCTGGCTCCCACACCACCTCTCCTCTGACATCCCCTCCATTATCCTTGGCGACTTCAATATCCCTATTGACAACCCCACCGACCCTGCTTCCGTCAAACTCCTTGCCCTTTCTTCCTCCCTTGGCCTCTCCCAATGGACCTCCTCTTCTACCCACTGCCTTGGTCACTCCCTTGACCTTGTCTTCTCCCACTGCTGCAGTCTGCCCGACTGCTCTATCTCCCCCTTTCCACTCTCGGACCACCATCTCCTCTCATTCTCTCTCTCCTCTACTCCTGCACCCCTCCCCCCACCAAAATCTACCCGGTCCAGGCGCGATCTCGACACCCTTGATCCTGCTATTCTATTCTCTTCTCTCGAAACTCTCCTCTCTCCCCTTTCCACCCTGTCCTGCCCTAATCAGGCGGCCTCCCTCTATAACCAAACCCTCTCCTCCGCCCTTGATGCGGTTGCCCCTGCCCAGCCCATCCACCTTCGCTGCTCCAATCCCCAACCCTGGCACTCCAAACTTACCCGTGTCCTCCAAAAATGCTCTCGTACTGCCGAACGCCACTGGAGAAAATCTCGCTCCCTGGCTGATTTCCTCCACTTCAAGTTTATCCTCTCCTCCTACAGCTCTGCCCTCTCGCTTGCTAAGCAATCCTTCTTTAAATCCCTCATATCCTCCCAGTCCTCCAACCCCCGCCGCCTCTTTGCTACCTTTAACACTCTCCTGTCTCCCCCACCTCCCCCCCTCCCTTCCTCCTTATCTGCCACTGACTTCACCTCCTTTTTCTCCTCTAAAATCGCGGCCATCAGACTTGAAATCTCCTCCTCCACCCACTCTTCCACCACCCCCCCTCTCGCCCTTCCTCCCCCCTCCACTCTCCCCCCCTCTCCCCCCAGCCACCAACTCCTTCTCTCCTTCCGCCCCACCTCGGGTGAGGAAGTCCACTCTCTCATTTCTTCTTCCCCCCCTTCTACCTGCCCCCAGGACCCCATCCCTTCTCACCTTCTTCGCTCCCTTTCCACCTCCACCTGCTCCCACCTCACTCACCTCTTTAATCTGTCCCTCTCCACCGGCATCTTCCCCTCCGCCTTTAAACACGCTCTCGTCTCACCCATTCTCAAGAAACCCAATCTTGACCCCACCTCACTCTCTAATTACCGCCCCATTTCCCTTCTCCCATTTGCCTCCAAAATACTCGAGAGACTTGTCTGCAACCGTCTCTCCACCTATCTCTCTGAACACTCCTTCCTTGACCCTCTCCAATCAGGCTTCCGCCCCCTCCATTCCACTGAAACTGCCCTGGCTCAAGTTACGAACGATCTCCTCTCAGCTAAAGCCATGGGCCACTACTCCCTCCTGATTCTCCTCGACCTCTCAGCGGCCTTTGACACCTTTGACCACTCCCTCCTGCTTCACACCCTTCAGTCCATTGGCCTCTCCGGTACCGTCCTCTCCTGGTTCACCTCTTACCTTGCCGACCGTTCCTTCTCTGTTTCCACCTCTGATTCTCTCTCCCCTTCTTCCTCCCTTCCAGTCGGGGTCCCTCAGGGCTCTGTCCTTGGACCCTTACTATACACCTCTTCTCTGGGTGCACTCATCAGCTCCTTCGGCCTCAAGTACCACCTTTATTCTGATGACACTCAACTCTACCTTTCCTCTCCTGATCTCTCTCCCTCCCTCCTTTCCTGGGTATCCGCATGCCTCTCTGCCATCTTCTCCTGGATGTCCTCTAGATTTCTTAAACTCAATCTTGCTAAAACTGAACTCATTGTCTTTCCTCCCTCTCGTACCTTCTTCCCCTCTGACCTCTCCATCACTGTTGACAACTCATCTATCTCCCCTGTTCCCCAACTCCGCTGCCTATGTGTCATCCTCGACTCCTCTCTCTCCTTTGCCCCTCACATTCACTCTCTCGCCAAATCCTGCCGTTTCCAGCTTCGCAACATTGCCCGCATTCGGCCCTTCCTCTCCCAGGATGCCACCAAATCTCTCGTCCACTCTCTGATTATCTCCCGCTTGGACTACTGCAACCTTCTCCTTATCGGCCTCCCCCTCTCTCATCTCGCTCCCCTTAGATCTGTACTTAACGCCGCTGCTAGGCTTATTTTCCTCTCTCGCCGTTCCACCTCTGTATCCCCACTCTACCAAGCCCTTCACTGGCTCCCCTTCCCCTACAGAATCCTTTTCAAGCTCCTCAATCTGACTTACAAGGCCCTCGCCAACTCCACTGCTCCCTACATCTCTAACCTTATCTCTATTCACACTCCCTCCCGCTCACTGCGATCGTCCAACGATCGTCGCCACTCTTCCCCTCTGATTACCTCCTCTCACGCACGTATCCAAGACTTCTCCCACGCCGCTCCCCTCCATTGGAACAAGCTCCCCCGCTCCATCAGAACTTCCCCTAATCTGTCCTCTTTCAAACGAACATTAAAAACCCACCTTTTCCTTAAAGCCTTCCAGTCTCATGCCTAAACTCCCACCGGTCGGCTACCTCTCTTTCTCATCCCTTCTTCCCTTCTCCCCCTTCCTCCCGTCTCTCCGTCTCATCCATGTGTCTGTCTGTCTTCCCCTCCCTTTAGATTGTTCGCTCCTTTGAGCAGGGCTCTCCTACCTTCTGTTTCCATCACTTTTAACTGCGCTCTCCAGCTACTCAGCTCACCTCCTCTCAGTCCCTCTGCCCTCTGTCTCCTCTCGCTTCTCTCCGCTCCCCTCAGTGACTCTCAACCTGTCATCTGTGCCCACCCTCTTGGGCCATAGTTACCTGCCTGTACTCACTTTTCCCCTCCCTCCCTCTCTTTCATGCTGTGCCTGAGCCCCCAGAGTTATAGTGCTTACTGTTACTTGTACTGTGCTGTTTCACCTTGTACTGTGCCATTGTTTGTCCTTGTACGGCGCTACGGATACTTTGTGGCGCCCTATAAATAAAAATTAATAATAATAATAATAATAATAATACCATATCTAAGTGATTTTAAGACCACGTATCTTCACATATGGTGGCAAGCAGTGGAATTACTCAGTGACAAACACAGAATTGGAAAAGCACAGCAGAATGGAGGCAGCAGCACAAATATACAGAAACACCAAGAAAGGAATCCTGCAGGAACTTTGTCAGGCAACAAATATTTAGATAAACTCAACGGATACCAAGGGGTCCCTAATTGAAAAATTGGCTCAATGGGACATAGAAAACCCTGGTGAGGAGGAGGAAGAGGAGGATGCGTTTCAGAGCCCGTCGGGGGAATACAGTAATGGAACCAGGGGGATGACAACCCAGGAAGCTGCAATAACCATTAGCAACACGGAACAGCTGCAGATTTGGTTGGATGTACTTGGACCAGGAGCTGTCGCACATGAGGACAGCAGTATTGGGAGCAGCGCTGGGTAGACCGGTTGTGGTACCTGCAATGGCATCAGTGTCAGTATTGGAAGGAAGACAGATGCTGCGATTTGGATATCATGATGTACCATGCTTTGTGGAATTGGCTACGGACATTGACATTCACCTTCAGTTATGTGAGTTCATGATGGCAATACATGATATTGGTGGTAGTCAGTTTAACAGTACTGACTACCTCGACATAGAAGAAGACGACAGGTAGGTCACTTTGGTATGCATTCGGAGTCCTCAAATCGTCTTTTTCTCTGTCTGGGTAGTTAGTACCGTTAAAAGGTACTACACCCCATGATATACCTGTGGAGGAGTGGTCGAAATATTTGATAACTAGTTTGATGGGCCGAGCAGAGGAGACATTCCATGCTTAGGAAGACAAGGAAGAGACTACCAGGAGATTCAGAAAGTATTGTTGGCTCGATATGTGGTCACCCCCAAATCCTACTACACTAAGTTCAAAACCATGGCAAGAAGCAGTGACTTTTCTTATATGGAATTTAGCAGTTTATTGCGCACAAACTGTAATTGGTGGCTAGAAGGGAAGCACGCCACAACCGTAACAGACATTAAAAACATATATTTATTAGAGCAGCTAATGAATAAAAGGGCTCCAGAAATCAGAGAGCGGGTGGTGGATAGAAATTCCACCACCCCAGAGAAAGCAGCTGTATTAGCAGATGAATTCCTGGCGAACCTAGCGGAGGAGAATGGATGACTATTCAATGGGACCCCACCCGATCGAGATACACCACCGGCTACATCAAGCTCCATGTCGTCACATACCCCAGCTGTGCACTCTAGTGCGCCCAGACCTCATGGTCCAGCAGTATCTGAACCTAGGAGGTGCTATACTTGCCAACAAACCGGACACATAAAAGAAATTGCCCACAGGGAGGAAGACTGTGGTGAATGGGGGAATATTGGAAGTATTATCTACCCACGTTATTCTGGGGAATGATCTGGGTGGTGGATTGGCCATTTATTGTGTGGGAGCTATCACCCGGAGTTGAGCATGGGATTTGGAGACAGCTCCCAAGGAGCCATTCATATCAGCACCAGAAGTCTCTGTTGGGTCAGCTGCCACACTACCTGAACTGCTGTTGGTGAGTAACGCTGTATAGGTCCTCATGCAATGCATGCCAACGCCTCGGGGGACCCCAACGTCAGGTCCCCCTACTGTCCATGCTCATTGTAGGTGATCCATTTAGGAGGGTAGCTATGGACACTGTGGGACCTTTAAAGAAACCAGGTCGAACAGGGAAGAAGTACATCCTGACCATAGTTGACTACGTGACTAGATATCCTGAAGCAGTAGCACTAGCATCCATAGATGCTGAACATATTGCCCAGGCTTTCTTGGATATCTTTAGCCATGTAGGATTCCCTAAAGAAGTTGTCACCAACCAGGGGACACAATTTCAAGGGGACTTTCTGCAGACAGTATGGGTGTCACTGGTTCAGTGTCAGGATGGGCCTCAAAGTCTGCTCAGGTGGATACTACCCCCGAGAGGCATGAAGGAGAGAGAGGATTTCCCCAGGGTTCCCTGCAAGGGGATATGGACTTAGCGGTTCTCTAACTGCAGGTCACGGTCCTCTAGGGGGACGATGAGCAAGACTAGATGAATGGTAAGGAGATAAAGGTGGCAATGCGAATATGTCAGAGCACTAAGGCGGGACCAACAGGTAAATGGTAGGTCTAGATAACAAGAGAGATCAACAGTCTATGCGGTGCTGCTGCACCGAGGTTCTGGTGAACAGGATGCTGAGTCAGTTATACACAAAAGAACAAGGCTGCAGGATGATGAAGCGTTGAAGTCCCGATGAACTGGAAGCCCTGGAGAAGGATCAGAGAAGATGAACAATGATCTGCATAGTGGCGGCAGCATCTTCGTTGCTGAGCAAATACAAGTATATACAGGAGAGTAACAGGCTGCAGTATGATAAAGTTCTGAGGTCCTGTTGAGCTGAAAACCCTGGAGCAGGATCAGAGGTGATGCACTACGATCTGCTGAGTGGCAGCAGCGTCTTTACTGCGGAGGTGATACAGAAGTACACAGGAGAGCAACAGGCTGCAGGATGGTGAAGTGCTGAGATCCTGGTGAGCTGGAAGCCCTGGAGAAGGATCAGAGTAGAGGCGCAACAATCTGCAGAGTGGTGGCAGCTGCTTCGCTGCGGAGCAGATACAGGTATACACAAGAAAGTAACAGTCTCCAGTATGATAAAGGACTGAGGTCCTGATGAGCTGGAAGCCCTGAAGCAAGATCAGAGGTGATGCGCAACGATCGGCAGCGTGGAAGCAGCGTCTTGACTGCGGAGGTGACACAGAAGTACACAGGAAAGCAACATGCTGCAGGATGGTGAAGCGCTGAGGTCCTGATGAGTTGGAAGCCCTGAAGCAGGATCAGAGGTGATGTGCAAATATCTGCAGCGCGGTTGCTGAATCCAATGAAAAACGAGGTGGAAGCAATAAACAGGAGCCAGAGGAGGCGACTTCCCAACAGACCTGAAGATCTGGCACCTTAGTAGGGAGGCAGGTGCTTTAAATAGACATGGCTGACATTCAATTAGCCAATCAAATGAATGCAGGAAGTTTTGAAAAGACCAGGTATGTGCATGCTCAGTTCAGACCAGCAAGTGAATGCAGGGAGTGAAAACCAAGGGAAGCAGGTATGAATTAAATTGCAATATTTCATATAACATATAAAACCATTAACTCTTGTTTTGCATTACATTTTTAGCCAAGGGTAGTTCATAAAAGAATTGATCATATTACAACAAAATCTACAAAAAAAAAAAATATTCTGTAAAGTTGATTTTTATATCCTAGTTTCTGTCCTACATATGCAGTTCTTTTTATATTCAAGGTGTGTAAAACTATAAGCTAGAAGTAATGGTTGCAACATCACAAGCTTGATCCTTTATTTGAATGAAATATAGAAAAGAGTAATAAAAAAATCTCGTGAATAATGCAGGCTGCCTTCATGTACTGAATTTAAATGGTAAAGCCACAGTGCCTTACCAAAATCATTCTTTGAATATCAATAAATAAGTAGTCATGATAGCATAAGTTTGCTTTCATTAATTGAAAAACAAACAAATAAAACAGTCAACTATATGTGTCCAAATGTTCATTAAGTAGCTTTAATATTATACAAAAATATCCAAAGAAATATGTAAGGGAAAACAAATAACTGCTGATTCCTCCTTTGGTCAAAGTTGGTTACAATGATGAATAGCATAAACCATCAATTAAATAGCACCTTTGAAACATCAAATAATAAACTAAAACAATAATATTATACATGATTCTCATAAGACCCCCTTAAAAACCTATACTGATAAACTAATACAATAGTCTGTCCATCTCGTGATACTAATATTAACTCTCTCAAAAACCATTTAATTTTAATACAACAAAAACTATTAAAATATGGGCACAATTACATATTAATACAATAATTGCTGTGTAATGGTCTATTATTATTATTATTATTATTTATTTATAAACTCTGACATATTACACAACCTTGTTCATTGAGGCCATCATGACACAAATACATTCTGTACAATGACATGAAACGGATGAGATGGAACACTTTATATATAGAGTAAGGTAGTGGACTAATAATTATAGCTGTTGTGTGGAGAGACAATGGTTATTGCAAAGCAGAAGCATTGTCAGTCACCAATATTAAAACAGCAACTGTCATTTCTGTGCAGATACTGGTAGTGTGGTATGGTTGGAATCAGGGCCGGTGCAAGGTTTCTTTTCGCCGTAGGCAAAATTTTAAACTACCATCTGTCCCCCCCCCCCCCCCAACACACACCAAATGCCCACTTCCCAGACCCTCACACGCTTCATTTTTGTTTAAAAAAGAAGAAAGAAAATATAAGCCTTACCTCATCCAGCAGTCTGGATGTCATGATGTTTCATATAGAACGTTGTCCAGACTCCACCGCTGTCCAGGGGCAAATACTGGATTTCTAGAGGGGAAGGCACATCGCCCCCCACCCCTTCTCCGCTTAACAATGTCCCCCCGCAGCACACCCGGCCCCCTGCTTGACAATGCCCCTCCTGCAGCGCACTGCCCCCTCTGCTTGACAATGCCCCCCCTGCTTTACAATGCCCCCCCTGCAGCACACTGCCCCTCTCTGCTTGACCATGTCCTCCCAGCAGCACACTTCCCCTCTCTGCTTGACCATGTCCCCCACGCAGCACACTGCTCCCCCTGCTTGACCATGTCCCCCCCTGCAGCACACTGCCCCCCCGTTTGACCATGTCCCCCCATGAAGCACACTGCTCCCTCCTGCTTGACCATGTCCCCCCCTGCAGCACACTGCCCCTACCCTGTTTGTCCATGTCGACCCCACAGCACACCACCTCCCCCCCATGGTTGAACACATCCTCCCTCCCTCACACAAACACACACAAAAAGCTGTACTCACTGACTGTCGGGATGTGATGATGACGTCACTTCCGACAGTCAGTGAGGGTAGAGAGGGCCGGGGGGTAGTGCGTCCCATCATTGCGGGGGGTGGCGGTAATCAATCAAACATCTCTAAAGCTGTGCAGCGGTCGCTGAGTTTAACTTTCATAGTCGCGGCACAGCTTTATAAATGTGCACAATTTCAGTGGCGCCCCCAGAGCCTGGCACCCTAGGCAACTGCGTTACGCTGTCTATTGGTAGCGCCAGACATGGTTGGAATAAGAAGAGACAGTGGACAGTGCAGACATGTGTCTAAAGGATTCTAATTAACAAATGATGCCTTATTAAATATAGGAAAGAAGGATCATCAAACTCTGAAAATACACTGATATTAGATGGTAATAGCAGTTCCTGCTTACCTATTATTGTAAACTGTTTTTTTAATAGCTTTATTTTTTGGTCTTGCGCGTCCTTTCTGTCATGTGACTTACATATAAATACATTTGTGTTTCTCTACCTTCTGGTTACTCAGCTTATTTTACTTGTGTGTGTTTATGTTTGTCTAGGTCAGCACCCACCTTTATTAATTGTATATTTAGGCATATTAATTCAGTGAGATTCATGCTATAATTATAATTTTTAATTATAATACTGTTCAAAATAAGGAAAAAAATAATGTATGACACTAACAAATACATGCATCATCATGTATATGCAAAGTGACACATACATAATGAGGCCTGAGGTCACAATAACAATTAAGCCTAATAAAGATGTCACAAAGGCATTTTGTAAGATCATAATATTTCGCCATGGTAACCAAGGCATTCTTAATGAATGAAATGCTTCATCTATAGGACATTAAAATAAATAGGGAACACTATTTGTTACACCAGAAAGATTTAGTTGTCTAAAAGTTGCATGCAGCAATTGGACAGACTATCCTCTTCTAGCTACTATGCAATATATATGCAGTTTATATAAGATAGGAGAATAACTACTGCAATAAGGGCACTGGGGAATTTGCCTTCCATTTCTGTGTTCATCAATGCATCTTATGTTGCCAAATAATTGGACAGTTAAAAAAACAAACAAACAAAAAAAGTGGCTAACTGTGTATTCATTTCATACTAGCTCAAGTTGGCTCTAAATTTGTCAGTCTGGCAAGCCTGTGATTTTCTAGTGAGTTTTCAGCTTGCTTCTAACTGATTAGGCCCTCTGCCTTCAGAAATCTGGTCAGAGGCAAGAGGGTTACATATAGTGGAGGTAGCAGGAAACCTACTACAACTCTGCAGTGACACACATTCCTCCTTTCAGTCCTGATTTTCACTGGATAGTCTTGGCTTATGGTGTCTAGCTCGGAATTAGCATGATGTCACATGAAAAAGGCGTGGTTTGAAAAGATCGTCATGGGGCCTATTTTGTCAAAGTTTCCCAATGGGTAATGTTGGTAGGTATGCACTCAAATTTGAGGTTTTAAAAGTGCATTCGTGTGAAAAATATGGTCCATTTATTTAAAAAATATACAAAATAAGCTAAATAACTAGCCATCCTTCTTGAATTAATTAAGTACACATTTGTATTCTATGAATAATATAATTCCTATAGTAGATTATAAGGATATTTCAGCTCACCTCCAATTTATGTCCTCGGAAAAAAGCACTGAATAGGAAAAACAAACTCCAGCAAGATATTCAAAGAAAAGAGTAAAGCTCATTGGAGGCTCTGTTATTTTTCATGTTTCACAGCAGTGGTATCTTGCTCACTCCTGCAGTGACATGTACCCTGTAGGGTTAAGTCAATAGCATTAAAATAAGACATGTATTCACCACACAGTAGCATTCTAGTTACAGGTTGTATTGAAGTGTTATGATGAATGTCACTCTGTGGTTAAGTATAGGACAGTCATTCTACTGCACAGTTCAACAATCATTGGCTATCCAGTCACTTGGCTTGCATTTGTGCAGTCAATTGATTAACCTATCAAGAGTAAAACAAGATAAAATTGAAGTACTACAGAAAAAATCACATGGACACTAGTATCTGTTGTATCTGTTAACAGAGGGTTCTTCCCCCCCCCTCCCTTATACAGTGATGATGTCATAAAGTCACTCCAATGTTGATTGATCTTAAAATGAAAATGGAGACAGTAAATTTCCCCTTTAAACTAAATCTAACAAATTATTTTTTACAAAGCACCTGAGAGTGAATTGTGATATATTTATACGCTGACATATTTTTACTGCCCCATGTATTAAAGTAAAGTGTTAGATTCATAGAACTGGCCAATTCTAATACAGCTAACTACCTCTTCAATTCTGTAAAGCAACAAAACAAATAGGATGATCCCACAAAAGCAGCAAATCCTTACTTGGCCTGTCATATTAATAGTTATGGGCGTGATGCACTTGCTTTTTCGCACGGGCATTAGAAACAAAACAACTTCATTTAATAGGTTCTGACCAAAGCCAGATGCAGACCCTGATTAAGGGTTCCAGCAGCCCTAGGCTAATACATTGGTATTCACCCCCCACCACCAATGTTTATGCTCATATTCAGCTACAAATCTCTAAATATGTGTCTAAATTTACTACAGATTCAATTATTGATTGCTGATACAAATTTTTATTCAATTGCTTGATTTTCTGGGATGGGTGTCAGTGACTCACTTGGTGCACTGAAGCTGGAACCATAATAACTAGCTGAAGGTATTGACTGTGCAACAGCATCACCACCACCAATATTAAATCTTCAGCTACCTTTCCTACAGAACGGCAGAAAAAAAAGAGAGTCAGGTTTTGGAATCTTTTTCAAACAAGAACCCTCTCATTCATCTCTCTCCTTTGCACACACAAAATGATAAAATATTTATTAATACATAACTTCATTCTGCAAACATATTTTAATCTCATACTGCTCATGTTGGCAGAACTCATTGGTAAAATTCTGCATCCAAATTTAAGCAGATTGTGCTGTTCTCTTTTACCTGATCTTGCAGCGTTAACTACTTGATATTCTCTCTTGCTTGTTCTTAGAGTGTTGTTATCAGTTGGCTGGCTTCTGGAAACTCAGAGTCCTGCATTGAAAATGTGCAAAAAATTTGTATTATAGTGCAAAATGTTAACAAACCCTGAATGATTAGGCTGTTCAAACACAACACTCCCTTATGACCAAATAAAACAACTATCTAGTACAGACATCTATAGATAATAAAATATATAAAAATTATTTCTAATCATATACTAACATCTACCTGCCCCATCTGACTAGTATATAGCACTCTAGTGACCGCTGAGACCACAGAGAGCATCTATGTCATGGCCACAGAATACAGATATCAGGCCCCCCACAAGCTATTTCATCATTCCACCCAGCCAATTCATCACCTCCTCAGCTATCAACAACCAGTGGCCAATTCATCACCCTCCCAGCAATCAACCCTACTCCACAGATAATGTTCTATAACTTCCTTATCCCCTTTAATATTTAAGAAGCAGCATTTATTTTCCTCTCTTCTTGACCTGGTCCTCTTTATATACAGCCTCCAGGGTCCAGTACTTCCTTCTCCTTGACAGGCAGCCGGCAGCATATGTGATGCTGTAATCTGTTCTGTCACTGTGGGTACGATCTGTGTCACGTCACGTGGTAATCTCACGAGACTAAACTAAGTGTACCACAGCTGCACTGACAGTCCAACTTACAGCATTGGATTTGCTGTTAGCTGCCTGTCTCAGCCTCGCTGCTTAATGACAGTCGGGTCTGCCCTGGTATAAAAAAAAAAAAAAACAAAGCATAACACATATATATGTATATATATATGTATATATATATATATATATATATATATATATATATATATATATATATAAAACGCTTGATAATGTTGTCAATTGTGCTTGTGCTGTGCCCCCTGAATGCAGCGCTCCAAGCTTACATTTTGTTAACCTGCCAGTTTCCCACTTTGATTACTCTGCCAGTTTTCCACTACCATAGTTACTGTAACTTTACCTGACAAAATGTCAAAATTTTACTGGCGCACATTACAAAACTACACGTAATATGATACCCTGCTGACCACACCATTGATCTTACGAAAAATTGTGCCTATCGTATCCCATATTTTACTTTACTTAATACCTTTTCCTGCCTGTTTTTCTTATATTTTTAAAGTCCCTTTACAAATTTATTAATTTTTTGTTTAAAATATTTGTGAGAGTAACACCCACATGGTGTTAAATTCTTAATGGTGTGTAGAATGAATCTCCCCTGCAGGAAATGTTGACATGTGTCTAATTCACCAATTTCCTCTTGTGAGTTGATATATCAGAGTATAATCCAATGGGTCAAAGAAGTATGTTAATAATCTTCAAGCAATTCATATATGTTTTATTGCCATATACAATGTGTTTTGTGACCCAAGCTCACTTCATCAGGTAATGTGTAGAGATAATCTTTATTAGTATTGCAAACCAAAATATGATAAAGGATTTTCAGTAATGGGGTGTATCCACCTTTCTTTGTTTTTCAATTAAATGGTACTTTGGGCAATAGAGTGTGGCAGTCTCACTACTACTGTTTCCTTGTGGATGGTGGTATTCCATTTTGATGGTGAAACTTTTTACTTCAATACTACCTGGTGATAGCAATTGAATTTTCCTTAGACACTTCTTCACAGTTCGCCAATTTATGGACAACATAATCAAGTTAGTCCAATTTTATATTTTGACTCTTGTTTTACTATTCCCAAAACACTACACTCTTGTCCTGCACCTCCATGTCATTTTTCATGGTGCCTTTTGGGAAACTGTTATTTTGCTCACACTTGATTCAAACATGTTAGCTCGATGTATGATACAGAGACCTTTTCCTACCAACTCTACAAAAGTAAATACCATTCATCAAAAATAGACAACAGTAGCAGAGAATGTCTATTATATTACAGAATATTCTACTTTAAGCAAAATAATGGTAGCTCTCATTTAAGCTGGACCCATCACACAGAGTGGAATCATCCAGTTTGCAGCTATCCTTTCCTGACTAATTTTCATAAGGTATTAATGCTAAGCAGAGGCTGGCTCAGCTGACGGGCATCTGCCTTCCGGGCCAGTCCCATTGTGGGCTCCCTGCATTTTTTTTAATGCATTTGGCAAAGTTAAAATGTTCCTAATAAGCTGCTGAGCCGAGTCTCGCACACCAGACTAAAGTTTGCCAGTCAACCCCTGATTCTTAGCGAATTTATAATCTGCATTCTTATGAATATTAATTCAACCCACAAAATGACTGCCTCTGAGTATAGGTGACAGGCCCACTTTAACAAATGCCATAGTTTGTAGAAGAAATATAACTAGTCTTAATCGGCATATACAGATATCAAATTTATAAAAAGACAACAGTTACATGGAGATTTACAATACGTCACTCCATTTTTCTAGTGTTTATTTCCATACTGATAAAATAGATAAGATGATAAGGACGTGGCTGACTCATTACAATTTGCTCCACTACCGATTCAAAAAGGTTGAAAAACAAACCCAAAAAACACTTATATCATATTTTCATTCTTGCTCAAGAAAAAAATTAAAGTGTCAACTTCCAACATAGCATTTTATATTGCTAAACTAGGTTGAAGAATCAATTATAAATCAAGAATCAATTAAAAATCAATAGTACTAATTATATCAAATACAACAGTGGATTCTGTTAATTGTGTGCTTCGTATACTACCAGTATATTTAGACCTTCTCTACTACCCCTCATGAAATATTTATTTTGTTAAATATTTTTGATTGCAGGGAATAATACTTATATGGAGGTTAAAAGTACTCCATCCGTCTTCACATTATGTAAAATATGTTTTTGTTACCAATGTTTTCCATATTACAGCAAGTACTCAATATATTGTTTTATTTATATATATATATATATATATATATATATATATATATATATATATATATATATATATATATATTATTTATTGTTAAGATTATTAGTATTCCTTGTTGCATTTTTGACATATTCTATTTGTTCCACAATCCACCAGTCTTCACCAGTATTATAGATAGAGCTAGCTATCCCAAAATAGATAATCTTATCTCACATCATCTTCATTTAATTATACCTATGTTAAGCTTGGAAAATTATCTTTATAACATTTCAGTACATTTTAAGCTGATCTAAAACATATTTTTTAAAAAAAAATTTATTCAACCATTACATCTGTCCTAGGCTATAGGACCTGCAAATAAACATGTTATAGACCTACAAGATACTGGCCAGCCTTTTTTTATTTTTTATATTTATTTATAAATGTTCATGACAACATAGATAAGAAAATCTCTGCACAATATTAATCAAACGACAAGTGAAAAAACATCAATATCAGCCGAGAATATATTGTCAGTAGAATTGTAAAGCATAAAGCATTTGTCACCAAATGACCAGGTTTCTAACATAGAAGAACAAGAGAAAGAAGAAAGAGAGGAAAAAGGAGGGAGGGAAGGGGGGAGAAGAGGGAGAAAGAAAGTGGGAGACCAAGGGGCGGTGTGGCTAAATCACACTAAAATAAAAAGGAAGAGGAGGGTGAAGGAATATCATAGGAAGGACAGTGTACTAGCTTTAAGTAAAGGGAGAACAAAACTAAAAAAAGGACAGTCAAGGGCCCCAAACTTTGTTGAAAGAATTAGAGGAGTTGCAAATAATACTGGTCATGAACAACATAAATGAACATGCCATGTCCTGCTAATGATGGTCTGGGGGTAAGGGGAGAGCTGTCTCCAGTCAGCCGCGATGCTGATATAATATGTCGGGCCAGTTTGTTCTGGTGATGGGTGGTAGAAGGAAATCCAAGGGGGAGAAGGAAATAGTGTCTAATGGGAAGTAAATTTGAATAATAGTAGAAACAAGATGTTTAATATCCAACCAAAATCAGGCCAATTTTGGGCAGCCCCACCAAATATGAAGGAATGTGCCCTCGCCAGAACATGCACGCCAGCATCTATCAGTGGAGTCAGGTAGCATCTTTTTGAGACAGGTTGGTACATAATACCAGCGGAAATTAATTGTATATACACTTTATAGCCACATTCACTCCTTTTATTTCAGCTGTGTCCTCTTCCTCTTAGAATGTAAGCTCTCTAATGAGCAGGGTACTCTAATTTTTCTTTTCATGTCTGCATTTATTTTGTATGCCTTGCATGTCCTTGTTTTATATATGTCTTTGTTTTATGTATGCCCCGTTTTCCCTACTGTACGGCATTGCGGAGCACTGTGGCGCCTTATAAATCTATGATAATAATAATAATAATACTAATTTTACTTTATTCTGACACAAAGGGAGCTAGAGGCAGCGTTCTTCTCGATCTCAGACCAATCATCATCATCTAGAGAGGTATCCAGGTCTCGTTCCCATGCTAGCTCTTATAGATCACGCGAAGCTTTACAAGGGAGGGTGAGTTCAGCATATATGGGAGGCACATTGTCTTGATAATGGTGAGGGGTCGGGAGATGGTGTTTGACAGTGGAGTAAAAGCTTTGAATCTGTAAATACTGATAAAACTTTGTGGTCATATCAAGTTTAGATTGAATGTCAGAAAATGGAGGAAAAACAGCATCGCGAGAGAGATCATTTAAACAACTGTTACCATGGGAGTGCCAGAAGTAAAATGCCAATGGTACCCAGCTTGGAGGAACTTATGGTGAATTAAAAAGAGGTATAATCGGAGAGAGCTGTAGAGCAGAGCAATACAGTCAGGCGGTGGAGTCCCAAATTGCCAAGGAATGCCCATTCTTTTGGATCCCCTTGGCTCATACTCTGTTTTGAACACCGAGCATGTGGGAGCCAGAGAGGAAGACTGGAGAGAGTAATCTCAGACCTTCAGCTTCAATGCGGACCCAGACTCTGGGGGGCGTAGAGCTACACCCCAGGACACATTGAGCAAGGTGGGCAGAGAGATAGAAGCATTTAAAATGGGGGATGCCAGACCACCACTCCGAGAAGACCTCTGCACAACTCAAAGTCGCACTCGTAGACGCTTACCCATTATTATGAATTTTGAGGTGCTATTCTGAAGAAATTTGAAAACATAAGGAGTTATATGAACGGGAAGGGTCTGGAAGAGTTACAATAAACATGGGAGAATATTCATTTTAATCGCATTGATATGGCCTATCCAGGAGATAAAATTCTGGGACCAAAATGCAAGATCTAACTTAATTTGGGCTAGAGTATGAGGAAAATTAGCCTGGAAAAGCTGATAATATCGTTTAGTTAAGTATATCCCCAGGTATTTAATTTTTTGTAGATGCCATTTAAAGGGGAATTTGAGTTCTAAGAATGATTTTTTCCATTCAGGAAACATAGATATCTAAGTCTTCTGTTTTGTCTGGATTAATTTTAAAGCCAGACATATGACCATATAGGTCGAGTTTGGACAAAAGAGGAGGTAGAGAGGCAACAGGGTGAGTAAAGGTCAACAAAACATCATCCACTTTATGCACCGTGGTGCCAACGCTAATTCCAGAGATCTCCTTATTTAGCAGGTATTCTGGCAGCCATAGGTTCTATTATTAGAGCAAAAATGAGTGAGGAGAGGGTACATCCTTGACCCGTTCTGATAAAATGTGTTGAGGTAAGACCATTTGCAGAATCGGTGGCTGAAGGAGAGTGGTACAAAACCAAGATGTCCCTCAAAAACCTGCTAGAGAAGCTCAAGGGAGCAAGCACCTCATACATGAATGGCCAGGAGAAGCGATCAAATGCTTTTTCGGTGTCTAGCGCCATAATTGAATGAATGGAGTGGATCTGATTTGGCATCACTGTGATGTTAGCCAGGGTGGTAGCTGAATTAAACGATGCCCCTTCCAACACTTTATTGAAGAAAGAAGTCGTGGCATGAGAACCCCAGAAAATTTTTTATAATACTTGGCCTCTGCTGAGGGTAATGTCCACATTTAAGAGGGAAGCTTGAGAAGTGAAATTTTGGGGAGGTGGGTGTTAGTGAGATACGACTCAAGAGTGTCCAAGGTGAGAACTCCTCGGCGTTGGGGCCCAGGAAGATTGTAGAGAAAGGCATAAAATATCCTAAATTCATTAACAATTGCCAGGGACTCATAAGTGATAGCTTTGGATGATATCTTCTGGATTCTGGATGTTGGATGCTTCTGGCTAACATAGAGTCTTCCTTGTCAGCCTTATCATAGAAACACTGCTGTAACTTTTTCATGAGTGTGGCTGCTCAGCAGGATAATACAGTAGTTAGTTGACCCTTCAGGGACTCAATCTGTGTCAGTAGGCTAGGAGCAAGGTTTTGCTTGTATTGGAGTAGCAGATCTGCTAAACACTGTTCAAGGGTGGATACCTCTATGTCAGATTGTTTCTTAATCTGCAAGACAGCGTTAATGAGTTGACACCCAATGGTGGCTTTATGGCCCTCCCGTACGACATCTGGTGCAACCTCCGGCAAAGCATTCTCTTGAAAATAATTAGAGATCACAGTTTTGATATCAGAAAACTTGGACGTGTTCAAAAGTAGTGAGTTATCCAAGAGCCATCTAGATGGACACAGATATTGTTGCAAAAAATCAAAGAGAATATATACACCCGCATGATCAGTCCAGGGAAATGGAGTGATAACAGCCTGTGAGGTCAGATCTGTCAGGGATTGGGAGACATGAAACATGCCAAAGCTGGAGTATATGCAATGTGGGGGTGAAAAATGAGTGTAGTCCCATGCAGTGGAATACTTAAGGCCCTAGGTGTTGTGTTGGGTGTGATGTTTAAGTAAAGTAGAAATGGTCAATGAATCTCTAGAAGAGGACGGACTCAATTTTTTGGGGTGGAAGAGGGAGATTTATCCAAGGTCGGATCTAAAATAATATTAAAGTCATCCATTACTTTAATGTGCTCTTGCGCCAACCGCCCAATGTGCCTAAATAATTTATTGAAAAAAGGCCTTGGAGCATAGACCAACACCAGAGTAATAGGAGCAGAACGGAGGGTGCCAATCACCAGACTGGTCATCCTTTTACAAACAATTTTCATGCTTTTATTCACATATTCTCCAAATGTAATAAGAATATATAAACAGAGCCAGAATAGTTATTGGTGGGCCCTGTTGCAGTAGAGGGGAAAACGATAACATTTAAGCTAGACACAGGTACAAACATATGAAGCTTTAAGGGTAATCGAGGCACCTTCCATCCAAAAGTGCAAGTTAATATTAAAAACAAATACAACTGATGGAGTAAAGAGGCTGGCGGTTATAACAGTCAATGTTTGTCAGCAGGCAGAAATAAAAACATTGCCACTGGTAGTGGTAGAAGGCTCAACCCAAATTTATTGAGTAGAGGGTAGCTAACACCCAGAAACAGAGCCAAATTGAAAGTCTATTTAGCATTATTAAATTAGTGTGGAAAATTCCTACAAAATTTATCAACACTTCTGATGCCAATGTAAATGTAAGGAAGAAGTACATTGGCACTGGAGTCTAGAACAAAATCGTATAAATTTGTTTCCCATACCTTTTAGATTGCAAGCTCATTTGGGTAGGGCAAGCCTTACCCTCTGTTTCATAATATTTATTTGAATTATGACCCTGTGAATGTGCAGCGCAATGTTTTATGCTGGCATTTATAAATAAGAATAATATTAGAAGAAAGCTTTTACTACATAAAAAAATGCTACAATCATAGAACATGCTAGTTTATTATTTAACATATAAAGAGCTGATTTTTTTTTATCATGCCATACGAAGCAGGCGCCATCTTAGCCCACATAATGCCAAATGGTTGGCTCAAACACTACCACCTGCAGAGACAAAATATTGAAAGTTAGACCTAGAGGGGTTTGTTGTAATTTATTGCGTGTGAATATGTTATAAATACATCTACAGGCAAGATTTAATTATCTCCACAGATCACAAACCATTAATATAATTAGTTAATGAGATGAAAGCCACGTGCATTTGCATATGGTACATCCTCTGCCTGCTCTTACCTCGCACACCTTTTCAACCTATCACTCTCCTCTGGTGTAGTACCCCTCTCATTTAAACATGCTCTCATCTCTCCTATCCTCAAGAAACCCAATCTCGACCCCACATCTCTTGCCAACTATCACCCTATCTCTCTTCTCCCCTATGCCTCTAAATAACTTGAGCGAATTGTCTGCAGCCGCCTAACCAGGCACCTCTCTGACAATTCCCTCCTTGACCCTCTCCAATCCGGCTACCGCCTCCTCCACTCTACCGAAACTGCCCTGGCCAAGGTTACTAATGATCTCCTATTGGCCAAATCCAAGGGTCATTTCTCCCTACTCATCCTCCTTGACCTTTCCGCAGCCTTTGATACAGTGGATCACCCCCTCCTGCTGCAAACTCTTCTCTCGGCCTCTCTGGTTCTGTCCACGCCTGGTTCACCTCATACCTCGCTAACCGCTCCTTCTCTGTATCCATGTCTGGTTCTTCCTCCTCCCCCTACCCTCTCGCTGTAGGAGTCCCACAGGGCTCCGTTCTCAGCCCTCTACACTTTTCGCTCTATACTTCCTCCCTTGGTGCTCTCATCTCCTCCTTTGGCCTTCAGTATCACCTTTATGCTGATGACATTCAACTTTACATCTCTTCATCTGATCTTTCCTCCACCCTCCTCGCTCAGGTATCTTACTGCCTCTCCGCCATCTCCTCCTGGATGTCGGAGCGCTTTCTCAAAATCAACATTTCCAAAACTGAACTCATTGTCTTTCCTCCTCCCAGCCTCCCATCCCACCATGACCTCTCCATTGTCGTTAACAACACTACCATCTCCTCTGTCACCCAACTCCGCTGCTTGGGTGTCACCCTTGACTCCTCTCTCTCTTTTGCCCCCCACATTCAATCTCTTGCCAAAGCCTGTCGCTTCCAACTACGCAACATCGCCCGCATCCGTCCCTTTCTCTCTCAGGAGGCCACCAAAACCATCATACACGCACTCATCATCTCCCGCCTGGATCACTGCAACCTCCTCCTCACCGGTCTCCCCCACTCCCGTCTCTCTCCCCTCCGCTCTATACTCAATGCGGCCGCAAGACTCATCTACCTCTCACGCCGCTCCTTCTCTGCCTCCCCTCTCTGCCTTGCCCTACACTGGCTCCCCTTCCCCTACAGAATTCTTTTCAAACTCCTCACCACCACTAACAAGGCTCTCTCCCACTCTACTGCCCCTTATATCTCTAACCTCCTCTCCATTCACACTCCCACCCACTCCCTGCACTCGGCCAACGACCGCCGCCTCTCCTCCACTCTGATCACCTCTTCCCATTCCAGAATCCAGGACTTTTCCCGTGCAGCCCCCCTTCACTGGAATGTCCTCCCTCGCTCCATCCGCCTCTCTCCTACTCTGTGCTCCTTCAAACGTGCACTCAAAACTCACCTCTTTCTCAAAGCCTACCAACCATCCACTTAACCCCATCTCCTCCACTCATTCTCCCCTCTCTCCCATTCCCTCAACTGGCTCCTCTTGTGCCTGGTCTGTTGAACCCTCCCTTAGGATGTAAGCTCGCTTGAGCAGGGCCCTCTTCCCTCCTGTCTCCTTACCCGTTCTTCTGCTCCGTGTCTATTGCATCTGCCTGCCTGGAGTTTCTGAAGTATTGGTACTTTTGTTTATTGTTCTGTACTGTTATACCCTGTATAGTCTACTGTTTGTACTATGTGCGGCGCTGCGGAAACCTTGTGGCGCCTAACAAATAAATGATAATAATAATAATAATCCTCACATCCCCTCACGGCGTCCCCTCACATACATGCTCTAATCCAGAGAACACCATGCAGGTACATGGTGGTTAAAGAATGGCACTCATTAACTATCTGGATACATGCCCAGTGAATAACCTACAGTGGACAATGAAGATCTAGTATTATCAGATGTGCTAGAATAGATGTTATGGGATGGTCAACCTCACTGGATGATGTATTTGACACCTTATTACAAGCAAAGGTGTGAGCTTACTGTACAAGATGTGTGCATACTATGGGGAGCACATGTAGCTATTCCAAAGCAGTATAGAGAACTAATAATGAACTTCACCACACTCATCAGTATCATCATGGAATTAGTAAAATGATAGGGCCAGCTCAGAGTTACATGTAGTGGCCAAAATGAATGCTGACCTTGAGAGCAAAGTACAGTCATGTCACATTTGTCAAGAAAGCAGAAAAGCACCAAATGCAGCTACCCCTGGACGTGATCATTGTGAATCTGTGGTGCCAGATATACAATAACTATTCTTTAGAAAAATGTTTTTGTAATAGTGGATGACAATTTAAAATGTATTGATATATCCCTTTAATACATCTACTTTGCCAAACTGTGGACCAGTTTTAGTATAAATTGTCTACCATAAACTATTTTATTGCATAACAGAACTTCTTTTACTAGTTCATAATTTAAAAGTTTGGTGAAGAAAAACAAATATTAGCCAAGTAACCACTGCTCCATATCACCATTCATGTAATGGTCTTGTTGAAAGAGAAATTCAGTAATTTAAAGACCATATCCAACAAATGCTAGGGAGCGGCACTAGGGCAAAAGGACCTATTCAGTCATAAGATCACACTCAGCCAACAACCGGCCTTTCCCCAGCTGAATTATTAATGGGGAGGAGGTTAAGATTGAGACTATATCTCATTCGTCAATGTCTCTCCGGGAAGATCTGTGAGAAATAGGAACATCAAAAGCAACATAAAAAAAAGAGTCAGACAATGCAGCATGGCAGTTGTAGAACTGTCTGAGTTCAAATCAAGATCAGAGGCTGGAAAGTTGTGAGAACATGTCTTTACTGTGTGGTATATACTAAAAACTGAAGATGACTGCCAGGTATTTCCTGTCAGCCAGCACTTCCTGACTGGCAAGTGGATGGCAGTGATGTCACTTCCACCAAACGCACATAGCATATATCTACATCCTCCGTTTTTTAGAACAAAATAACAAACAGATATGAGAACAGTGTGCAATTGAAAATACACATGAACCGGTAATAACAAAAGTTACATAACAAAGTCTTGAAATTTAGTATTAGGCCTGGAGATTAAAGGCCAGACCTTGTGATGAAGAAAGGAGGTAGTGATGTGTCCTGTGTTGAACAGGGCTCACTATTGGTCAGGGATATAAGACTGTCCTGCACTGCAATATATGCTTCTTCAAAGGAACCCATTGTTACATTGATAGATGTTCTGACACCCTCAGGCGATATTCCGTGCGGTGAGGTGCTGGCTCACGCACCCCTAAGAGGTGACGCCTGTTGCGCTCATACAAAGCATCACGTAACTGTTGGACCTGTTGGAGGATCCATGCACAGTCCTGACTGTCAAACCTGACTGGGGTCTGGATGTGGACGGTCTGCCCTGCGGACAACGGTCTCAGTCATGATTTTCTTTGAGCCGCAACCTGGACTTCTCCAGAGCTCTCTGCACATTGGTCTCAATGGTTGGTGTAAGCTTGGCTTTGGTGGTAGGAATGATAGTGCGAGTTCATCTGTACAGAAGGCATTGAGAAGTAGAAGGGAGCTCATTCCTTGGGGTAATTGTCAAATTAAGGGGTGCCATGAATACATCTGAACCATCTTTGTAGCATTTGTCTAACAGGTGCTTTGCAGAACATACTGCCCTTTCTGCTAGTCCGTTACATTGTGGATAGCGTGGGCTGCTAGTAACATGTGAGATGTCCCATTCATTGGTGAAGAACTGGAACACACAACTCATGAATTGCATGGCATTGTCACTGAGCAGCTTGCATGGTATACCATGTGTAAAGAAGTGTATTTTAATTTTGTTAATGACTGTGGCACTTGTCAGTTTAGGAGGATAGTATATCTCAAACCAACCGGAATAAGAGTCTTTTTTATTTTTAGCTGTGGATCATGTTAGGGGTTTATATATTTTCACACATATCTTTAATATATATATATTGATTCATGTGTGGAAGTACATTTTTTTCTAGCCCTTAGAGGCTGTGTATATATTTCTGTGAAGATCTGTCATCCGGATCTATATATATATTTTTATCTGTATTATCAGTTTATTTTATGTTATTATAAGAATTTATCTTACGTATTGGATAAGCATTCTGTTGAACCAGGCTTTTTTCCGAATAAGGTTCCGGTCTACAGGAGATTGTGACTTTCTGTGATGAATGACAGCGTGTCGGCTGTTTTCGGAGTCTTACAGACGATCACGTGATTCTTAAACACAAAGTCCGGATATCTCCGATATTGATTGTTAGTGAGCCGGAAATCTTCGTAAGGTCAGCTGTTGACCATGTGATTTACTCCATGTGACCGTTCTGCAGTATTTTAAACCAGCGCGGCTGGTTCCAATCATTTAACGTACCTCTGATGAGCGGCAGGACGCCGGGAAACGCGTTAGGAAGGATTGATATATCTCAAAACCCTTATCAGGTGCTGGCCAGCCTACCACTAAAAGTGGATTTGGGATCTATGCTGGGTATCTTCCCGCTGTTTGTCAATCATATTTGCTGGAGCCTTTTGAATACTTTACATCGGGATCCGATATCCATGAATTCACAAAGTGAAGCTAAGTATATATGCATGTACTTTCCTAGTGCCTACGAAATCTAGCTCTATTGGGCACTGTTATAGATCACGAGCAATGTGATTATCAATATTAGATTTGGGAATACTATCACCGGTAAACGTCTAAAATCACAACACTAACTTGATTTTCTGATGTTTGATTGCACCCTATGGGGGATGCTTTAATTGCATATCGTACCAAGCCATCTCTCTGTCCGGCTAACTACCAATAATCAGCTGGACTTATGTGAGGAAAAGATAACATCTAAACGGTGATTCCCAGTTTGGAAAATTGATACAAGTGGCTCTTTTTGTCCTGTGTTTTAGCTCCAAGATCATCAAAATCTTTTTTATCCTGAAAACCCGCGGGTTGGATCCCCTGAACGGCATTGCCAGTTATATCTTATGGTATTAGATATTATTCTATTGTGGCCAAGTATCCTGATTATGCAATAGATCAGATCTGTTTATTATGCAATTGTCCAATACCAATGTTACCAATGTTATAAGCTTTTGAATATTATTGCTTATCCTGTTTTATATGTTGTCATTTAATAAATTGTCAACTTTTAAGTACCTGGTACTTTGCGCTCCTCCTTTTGTGGTTAGATTTATCTTATTGTTAGACAGATCCAGATTCTGTCATAGAGGAGCAGCAGCACAAGGTATTCTATAAGGGTGATTGCAGCGCCCAACATTTGTTTATGTTTTTTGGTTTGATCCATTTGTCTGGTAGTATGGCTGCAGCCCAGGTCTTCTTTAGAAATCTCATGTGATTTTTATGTTATTTCTGTTTATTGTAACCTACATGATCCACAGCTGGAAGGTTAAACCACATTTTTGACTATATTGTTTAGGGATTTTTTTATTGGTTAGTGGAGACAAACATCATGTCCTCACTAAGATGTGTAATGGAGAGGCTTGAAAGAAGGCAAGGTTATACCAACCGGCCCAATGGTTTCACAAACAGTGATAAAGGTGATAACAATCTTGAAATGTATAAACTCTTTAATAAACTAGAAACCTTATGCTTAACTGAGACACGTCATTGGTGGGATCAGATTACATTACAAAAGTACCTTAATGGAGGGATTATTCCAAGGGGCTTACGCTTTTTTAAATCTGCTTCCTTTCAGGACGACTCGAGTTTTACTAAAGAATGGAATACACTTCTAGATAATTGTTCTTTTTCCCTAATGCGACTTTTAATCCGGTATAGAAATGATAAGGTTGATTCACTACAAGAGGAAATCGAAACCCTACAGGGATCCCTTAAACAATATGAAGGTTTGGAGGGCTTCAAAGAAAGGGACCATAAGATTAACCTGAGGGTGGAGGATTTTGAAAAATCTCTTATAACACGGAAAGATAATAAACTTGAGAGGGACCGTGAGGATTACAAATTAGATCAAGTTAGATCTTATAACTTTAAAAAATAAAAGGCTTAATTTAGGGGTAGAGCTACTTCACGTACAAGGTTCCATCATAATTCAATAGATCAAAGAAGATTCCGTTTCAGAGATGAGTCCTCTTCATATAGATCTGAATATCCAAGATCTTCAATGAGGAACCCCTCTAGTTCAGATTATGGAATGAATTCCAGAATACAACCCAATGGGGGTATGAACAACATAAGCAGAGGGACAAATAGATTTGGAGGGAGCAATATGACCAGAGGAAGGAGTAGATTTGAAGAGCACAACATGAATAGAGGGAATAATAGATTTGGAGAGAACAATATGAATAGAGGGAATTCTAGAATTGGCGATAAACCATTGCCTACTCGTAGTGACCAGATGACCACTGATAAGAGTCCTCCAAAGAGTACTAGTTGCTATGTTCAATCTGGTTGTAATGAACAGGGTGCCTCTGCTGCTTCCAATTCTTCTTCTTTTTTAGGAGATGGAATGTTCGCGCCAACTTATGCACAAAAAACGCAAGAAAAAAGTCTTCACTCTTTCAAAAGAACAAGAGAGGAAGATTTAGGGGATCCAGAGGAGGCATTGATAAGTCACGTAAAAAACACACGCCGGTATTAAAAGGCAAGGATGTTTTCAATCTTTCATCGAAGACTTTATCTCAAACCGAATTAAAATTACTTGAAAGGGGACTTAAATTTTGCCCCGGCTAGCAAACCCAACCTTTTTGATTTGTTTATTGATTTAAATAGATATGTAAGAACATTGAGCAGGAAACGCTATTTTGCCTGCAAAGCGTTGAAGAAGGCGAAGAGTGAGACTACACCTATAGTGTTAGATAAGGATGATAGATTGTCACTTTCACATCTAGAATCCCTGAGGGAGGAAAGTTTAGGTCCAGAAGGTCCCTCAGAAATAGAGCTTTTTGATATCAATTCTTCAAACAAACATACCATATTCCGTAAGAAATCGGATTTTTACCCCCTTCAGTTTAAAGGCCCTCTGATCGAGAGTTTTTATCAAAATACCATGGACGAATTCAGAATCTTGTGTGCCAAGGCAGATAAGAAACCTCTAAGGAATAATTTAACTCCCAGGGAAAGGAAAGCCCTAAAGGAACTCATGAGCGATTCTGGAATTATTGTTAAGTCAGCCGACAAGGGGGGGTTTGGTTATTCATAATGTGGTGGATTACCATAATGAGGCTATGAGACAGTTAAATAATAGCCATTTTTATATCAAATTGGATAAGGATCCTACTTTAATGTTCCAGAGAAACCTTAAACATTTGTTGGATGATGCATTGACAAATGGTGTAATTTCTAAGGAATCTTATGCTTTTTTATTCACTCAATACCCAATCATTCCTACGTATTATCATTTACCGAAGATCCACAAGTCACTCATATCACCCCCAGGCCGTCCTATTATTTCAGGTGTTGGGTCTTTATCTAGTAATTTGTCTTTTTTTGTTGATTCCCATTTACAACCATTAGTTATTAAGCTAAAGTCACATATCAAAGATACTATAAGTTTCTTGAATTTAATCAAAAATATTACTTGGAAACCTTCATATCAATTTCTAACATGTGATGTTGAGGCACTGTATTCCAACATCCCGCACTTAAAGGGTATAGCAGCAGTTAAACACTATCTATTACAACAGGCCACAATGGATCAACCTTTATGTGACTTTTTGCTTGATGCTATCCATTTTATTCTACACCAGAATTATTTTCTATTTGATCACCAATTTTACTTGCAAGTCAAAGACACGGCGATGGGGACCAGATTCGCTCCGAGTTTTGCGAACCTTTATATGGGTTTGTTCGAGGAGAAATACATATGGGGTGTGGATCTTGGGGCGAACCTGGTCCTCTTCGGTCGATACATAGATGACCTTTTCTTCATCTGGGATGGGGATTCTTCCCCCATATCTTCTTTTTTATCACATTTAAATACTAATAATTTTGGTTTAAGTTTTACTAGCAATCATCATCCAACGGAAATTATTTGTATATCACTCTACGTATAGAAGATGCCTCCATTATTACGGAGAATTATTCTAAACAAGTTGATTCTCATAGATATGTACATTATAGAAGTAGCCATCTAAATTCTTGGAAGAATGGTATACCCAAAAGTCAATTTCTTCGCATGAGAAGAAATTGCACAGATACTAAGGATTTCAACAAACATTCTGAGAAATTATTTGAAGCCTTCATAGAACAGGGCTATCCAGAAGAATTGGTACGAAAAGCCTATACTAAAGGCTTTAGATGTAGATAGGGATCAGCTTCTTACTACACGTCCCAGTAAAATCGATCAGGACAGATCTGTGGTTTTCATCACTAAATATAATAGCTATGCGAGTGAAATAAGACAGATTATTACTAAGAATTCTGCTTTACTAGAATTGGATGACTGTGTTGGTTAACTCATTAATAAGGGTAGAAACACAATCTTTAGAAATCTAAGAGTCTTAAAAATAAACTATCTCCTAGTTTCTTTAAAAATAATCTAGAAGTTCTACCATCTGTACCCAATTCGTCCCTAGGTTGCTGGTTAGCTTCCAGACCTAATGGTTTTTATAAATGCAGTAAAAATAGATGCATCACTTGTCCATTTGTTGACCATAAATGTACCAATTTCATCTCTTTCTCAACGAGGGAAAGCTTTGCTATTGAGAAAGTTTTAGATTGTTGTTCTACTTATGTGATATATGTCATAAATTGCAAATGTGGGATTCAGTACGTTGGGCGTACTATTCGCACGCTTAACGTGCGTTTTCTTGAACACCGCCGCAATATTATAAAGGGTATAAGATCACATAGTCTATCATCACATATTAATGAATGTCAAAAAGGTAAATTAGAGGGTCTTAAAGTTCGAGCAATCGAACAGATTGATTCAACTGCTAGGGGGGGGATCCTTTTAACATCCTTTGTAAACTAGAAGCTTTTTGGATCTTCAGATTAAAAACATTGTTGCCGTTTGGACTTAATGATAGTATTGAACTTAACAATATAGGTTAACCTTTGTCCTCTTATTTGTTTATTTAATGTACCCTATTCTATATGTACGTGTCTTATTATCCTTTGTGCTTAGGGTCCTATATACTCAATGTCAGTATGGGCAGTCAACGTCCATAGTTGGGTTCCTTTCTATACTTATCTGAGGCAATTTCACTGTGCTGAACATTTAGATTACTTAATAGCCCATATCCTTTGCGCTTAGGGTCCCATGTACTCAAGAGCCATTGGGGACAGCCAACGTCTAGAGTTGGGTTCCTTCCAATGTTAACCTGAGTTAGTTCCATTATGCTGAACATCTAGATTACTTACTTGCCCATATTCTATGTTTAGTCTCTCTTTTTTAGTTTTAGCTGTGGATCATGTTAGGGGTTTATATATTTTCACACATATCTTTAATATATATATTGATTCATGTGTGGAAGTACATTTTTTCTAGCCCTTAGAGGCTGTGTATGTATTTCTGTGAAGATCTGTCATCCGAATCTATATATATATTTTTATCTGTATTATCAGTTTATTTTATGTTATTATAAGCATTTATCTTACGTATTGGATAAGCATTCTGTTGAACCAGGCTTTTTTCCGAATAAGGTTCCGGTCTACAGGAGATCGTGACTTTCCGTGATGAATGACAGCGTGTCGGCTGTTTTCGGAGTCTTACAGACGATCACGTGATTCTTAAACACAAAGTCCGGATATCTCCGATATTGATTGTTAGTGAGCCGGAAATCTTCGTAAGGTCAGCTGTTGACCATGTGATTTACTCCATGTGACCATTCTGCAGTATTTTAAACCAGCGCGGCTGGTTCCAATCATTTAACTTACCTCTGACGAAGCGGCAGGACTCCGGGAAACGCGTTAGGAAGGATTGATATATCTCAAAACCCTTATCAGGTGCTGGCCAGCCTACCACTAAAAGTGGATTTGGGATCTATGCTGGGTATCTTCCCGCTGATTGTCAATCATATTTGCTGGAGCCGTTTGAATACTTTACATCGGGATCCGATATCCATGAATTCACAAAGTGAAGCTAAGTATATATGCATGTACTTTCCTAGTGCCTACGAAATCTAGCTCTATTGGGCACTGTTATAGATCACGAGCAATGTGATTATCGATATTAGATTTGGGAATACTATCACCGGTAAACGTCTAAAATCACAACACTAACTTGATTTTCTGATGTTTGATTGCACCCTATGGGGATGCTTTAATTGCATATCGTACCAAGCCATCTCTCTGTCCGGCTAACTACCAATAATCAGCTGGACTTATGTGAGGAAAAGATAACATCTAAATGGTGATTCCCAATTTGGAAAATTGATACAAGTGGCTCTTTTTGTCCTGTGTTTTAGCTCCAAGATCATCAAAATCTTTTTTATCCTGAAAACCCGCGGGTTGGATCCCCTGAACGGCATTGCCAGTTATATCTTATGGTATTAGATATTATTCTATTGTGGCCAAGTATCCTGATTATGCAATAGATCAGATCTGTTTATTATGCAATTGTCCAATACCAATGTTACCAATGTTATAAGCTTTTGAATATTATTGCTTATCCTGTTTTATATGTTGTCATTTAATAAATTGTTAACTTTTAAGTACCTGGTACTTTGCGCTCCTCCTTTTGTGGTTAGATTTATCTTATTGTTAGACAGATCCAGATTCTGTCATAGAGGAGCAGCAGCACAAGGTATTCTATAAGGGTGATTGCAGCGCCCAACATTTGTTTATGGTAGGTTAATTGGCTGGTAACAAATTGACCCTAGTTTGTCTGTGTTTGTATATGTTAGGGAATTTAGACTGTAAGCTCCAATGGGGCAGGGACTGTTGTGAGTGAGTTCTCTGTACAGCGCTGGGGAATTAGTGGCATTATAAAAATAAATGATGATGATGATGATGGAACTTTTGACAGGCAAAGACAAGGGCAAGCAGTTCCTTTTCAATCTGAGCATATCGTGACTCAGTGTCTGCAAGGGCTCTGGACGCAAAACTGATGGGTTTGTTGTACTACAAACAGACAGCACCAAGACCATACTGGGAAGTAAAAGCAGAAATGACCACAGGAACATGTACATCAAAGAACTAGACCTGGAGCACTGGACAAGAATTGATAATAACCTTGAGGAGAGCAATAGCATCAGCATGACTGTCCAACCAACACCATTCAATGCCATTGTGTAAAAGCTGGTGGAGCGGAGCTGTGACATCACTGTAGTGAGGCAGAAATTTTGAAAGGTAATTTGTCATACCTAGAAATCGCTGCAAACTCAGCTTGTCTGTGGGGTTGGGCATTTGCTGGATGGCCCGTGTTTTGGCTTGACACCCTCTAAGGTTAAAAGGTGGCCAACATATGGGACCTCAGTAACTCGGAAATGACACTTGTTAGGGTCTAACCGCATGTTGATTTCACAAATCCTGTGGAGGACTTTGAGGAGGCGCATGTCATGTTCCTCCATGGTGAAACCCCACATCATTTTTAATCTTTTAATTAGATTACTGAGGAAGTCATCAATGATGATTTCAAAAGGGTATCCCTCAAAGAGATGTTCCATGCTGCGTTGGAACACTTCACTGGAGGTACAGATGCCATAGGGCATTCGGAGGAATGCATGTCTGCCCTGAGGTGTCATAAATGTAGTGAGTAAGGATGACTCCTTGTCCAATGTGATCTGCCAGAACCCGCACTTGGCATCCAGAGTAGTGAAAATATTTGCATTTGGCATATCGGCAATGACTTGCTCCATGGTTCCGAGGGGGTGATGTCGTCTCATTAGAGCTCCATTCAGATGCACTAGGTCAATGCAGATGCGTACTGAACAATCTTTTTTAACTGCAGCAACCATGGCCGACTACCATGGGGTGGCTTCTACCACTGGATCAATAACACCTGATGCTGTCATACAAATTATTTCCGCTATCACCTTACCATTCATGGCTAAAGGCACCCTTCTGGGAGCACACACTGTAGGATGATCATCAATGCGCATGTGATATATGACAGGGAGTTTTCCAATGGTCTCGCAATCGAACAGATCAGCAAAGTCTCTTAATTCTGGATTATCCTGTTGCAGCATGTGCATGCCAGCACGTAACGCTATTAACCCCAGTTTTTTACTGTCCGGCAGACCTAGCAATGGTTTGACATTACTATCCACAATATGAAATTGCAGCAGGACACCTGTGGACTGAAATGTGGCCATACCCACAGTAGTGATTATCTGGCCACCGTAAGCAATTAGATTCACTGTGTGAGAACAGTCAATAGGTGTCTTTGGGTTTGTGCGCTGGAGGAGTTCACATGACATGACTTTGCATTTGGCGCCAGTGTCAATTTTATTTTTTCTGGCATTATTTGTCTACTTATCAACTATGGTAGTAAATATTTCACCCTTTTCAGCCCTGAGGTTAACACTCTCACAGTGAAGATTGGTGTCACAATTGTTTTCTGGCGGTGTATCTACTGTATGGATGATGCGGCGGGCTGTTGGAATATGCACTGTAGTGTTGTCTGTCATCAGCTTTGGGCTTGAACCTGCACCAGCGAGCAAAGTGATTTTGTTTACCACAGGCATTGCAGCGTTCATTAAAAGCAGGGCATTTGTGACGTTCATAGAAATGGCGACCGACGCAATTCACACAACGTGTTTGTTGCTGCTCGTGTTGCTGGAGGTCACATATATCAAACTTCAACTTGATTGCACTTTTGCGGGACTGCTTATGTAACATGCATATGTGTATAGCACTGTCCAGTGTCAGTGTCTTCTCCTGCAGGAGATGTGTACAAGTGACATCATCATAAGTCCCACAGACAATTCTGTCCCTGATAAGCTCACTTGATAGGTACCATATTCACATTTCTTTGCTAATAGTTTCAACCTGGCAGCATATGATTAGATGCTTTCAGAGGGGCTCCGCACAGCAGTGTTAAATGCATACTTTATTTACACTGCTTTCCTATTTAGCTCCCTCTCTGTACATCACGAAGGAGCCTTTTGTTTACCATTGCATGCACAGATTTGAGAAAGTCACAGCTGCGACCTCGGCATATCCTTGATGACCTAGACGGCATTTGAACACCACGCTGCCGGACCCAGTATAGACTTCAGAGAGAACGATCATCCTCCCCTGTTAAGGGTAAATCCTGGGTGTCTGGTCTACAGGATTACCTCTCCGGATTGAGCCCATTAGCTCCACCGGAATCTATGGATGTATTTTTTAAACAGTGACTGCCTCCATGTGGACTTTATAGATTTTATGTTTCTACCAATACCACCGTGACCCTGCTAACATTCTCGATACTCTCAGAGACCTATTTCATATGGACTAGTATCATCTGATTATTATTGGATTATGCTCTGTCATCTGGTGGTTTTATCTGGTGCACTGCATTAAGTTGGACACTGTCACATTACCAGTGTCAGGTCTGTAACAATCTGTACAGACTTTGTTTCTTGATTGCAATCTATTATTTGTAGTATTTAACCTATGAAGGTTCTTTGATGCCAAGGTATAAACCTTTTGAAATATTACCATTGTCTGTGAATAAATACTACTTATTTCAAGTGGTTTCTGTACTCACAGATTCATATGTGCCATTACCTTCCTATCTATATTTGAGAAGGGATTTGTAGCTAGTTGTTATACATCATTTCTTGATTGACTTTGTTTTTATTTATTCATTCACTGATCCCAGTGTGCCCAGGGGTTGATACAATTTATGTTTACTAGTGTTAAATGCATGTCTGTCCATTATGACATTTTTCACTGGTAAGTATATCTCATCAAACTTTTTATTAGTGTGTTTGGATCCACCTGATCCTCCCCCTCTGAATAGACAAACGGGTCAGCTTTATCTACAGCTTCAGCACCAGCTAAATTGAGCAGGGTGTATGCCTGTACCTTTTTTTTATTTGTTTGAGAGTCCAGCACAGCAGTATACATGCCAATCCTTCTTGAATTTGAGCCATGCACCTGCAATGGCGTCATCAAAAGCAAGTGGATCTATACGTCGGAGACCTTGTGCCATCACAGAAACCTTCTGACATCATGTAGAACTGTCTGAGTTCAGATCAAAAGCAGAGGCTGGAGAGCTGTGAGAACATCTCTTTACTGTGTGGTATATACTGAGAACTGAAGATGGCTGCCAGGTATTTCCTGTTGACCAACACTTCCTGAATGGCAAGTGGATGGCAGTGATGTCACTTACACCAAACACACATAGCATACATCTACAGCAGTGGGGGAAACGGTTTATGTAAATAATTAAGAAATGGGTCATAAATTGGTATCAGCCACTGTTTGTACTGTCACAGGACGGGTATTTTACAATTGTATTTTAATTGTTACTAGGCAATGGGAGGGTTGTTCACAGGAATATGGATCACATGAGATGGGGAAGGGAAAGCTTCAGCAACTCAGCAGTTACTAGGGGCCTGTCATATGATGAAGCACATAAAACATATTATCCCATACAAGCATTATACACCTAACAAGAGCCTAGAGGCCATGACATCGGAGAAAGTACATCCCCTTGGTTTATGGTTATTTCAATGGAGATTACAAAAACTGACCTCCTATCAAATGATATTACCTTGAGAGAGAGAGAGAGATGTTCCACATACTAGAAAAACCCTCCAAATTTTTTTTAAGCTTTTCTTATGTAATGGGGTGGGGGAGGAGAACTGGATTTTTTTACGTAATCACATGGCATAGAATTTGTTTTTGAAAAATGGTTATTTAATTTTTAAAACCAGGAAGATGTCATAATGCAGTCATTACCATGCCAGACCACTAGAAGTGAGCAGTTAGATTATTTGTCTGCACTGTAAGTTTTTAGTCTCGCTTGTAGCTGGTGCTGGTATGTGTTATGTGTCTTCCATCATTACTGTTAATTTGCATGTAGCTAAATGTGTTTGTTCTCAAGAACTCTAGTTAATACATTATTACATACACCCAGTCTTAGTTATTTAGTTGATCATCATTTGTGCAACAGGGGTTTAGTAACTACCGCTGTAATTATTAGCTATCACAGGCAGTGGCGGAACTACATTTGGTGCAGCAGGTGCGGTGCATCGGGGGCCCATGGAGATAATGGGGCCCACTGCACGGGGAACTAGCGAACTGTAGGCCCTGGTTCCCTCCTCCACGCTTCCCTGCAGCGGGGCCCACAGCTCACTAGTTCAGCCTCTGATCACAGGTGAGGTGTGATAGCATTTGTGAGTGCTGCTTAGTAAAAGGACACCTACAATACGGGATGCAGTAAAACTAGCAAAAGTATAAATGTCACTGTATTTCTACTGTGAAAAGAAAAATGAAAAATACTATTTCCATAAGAGCTGTATTAAATTAATCAGACACTTCTGCGACCTCGTCATTGGAATTTCACCTGCTTGCATCTGCTCTGTAATTCATATGCAAATCCATCACTGAACTGCTGATGAGCATTACAATTTCATATACTGAAACTAATAAAAAAGCAGACAATCCGATATTCCATTCAGACCTTTGCAGAGAGAAATCCACTGGAAAAAAACCTCTGTACAATGGAATTAAATTAACTGTTTGCAGAGTTACTACTGTATAACAACATGCTTTGAGCAATGGTAAAACAGAAAGCATGTATTTAACATTTCAAACTCTTTCTATTCATAACAGATAAAGCCAAGATGTAATTTTGCTTCTGGCTATATGAACTTCATGACCACAATCCTAATGTTAGGCCTGAAACATTTTTAACAGCTGCTTTTAAAAACCTTGCGCCTGTACACACATCCAACTGTATGTAATGCTTTAAATAGGCTTATTGAAGAAGGATCTTAAACTTACTCTAGTAAAAAAATTTTTTACATAATCCACAGTGGATTATAATAGGATAAAAAAATATCCGAGGGCTGAGTAACAAAGCTAATGGGGACCCTGGTCTTCCACAAACAACCAAGGAAACTGAAATACATTTCACAGGACATATAGAGCAACATAGATGGAAATAAATACTTGGTACATTAAAAGACCATCTTTATTGAAGCCAACATTTTAATCTGGGCACACATCTTTATCGGGCCAGCTATATGAACCATTGGCATCAATAAGGAGTGACTTTTAAATCCAAGTATTTCTCTGTTTTATAGTATTTGGGTATTAGCAGCTATCGATTACTTTAATCACATAGGGCCTGATACATTAAGGTACGCAAAACTAATGCATTGTTTGTTTTGTTTTACAAAAAATGCACTTAATTTGGGCATATGCATGTCCACATTCAACTATAAGCAGATCTGAAGAAATGTTTTTTGTTGAATACAAGTGTAGGTACACTTTTCATATATGGCACTTGGTCATAGACAGACACAACACACTCCTGGATACGTACAATACATATGTGGAATATAAAGTCCCAGCAGAACAAACAGAAAACTAATTGCAATTATTGTCATAGTCAACAATAAAAAAAAAAGGTTCCCATAAAATTCATCTATCATGATGTTATTAATGTCTACAGTATATAAAATGGATTTTAACAGTTGTTCCTGATTGCACACAAGTTCTAGCATGCATATCACTATCATTCGGCACTTACACCTGACCTGTAGCTGGTGCAAGTGATAAGTCTGAAAAGCACATATCTTAGAGATGGCCAAAGCTTGAATCGGATGCTGCTGTGTGCGCTCGAGCTTGACACGCCATTAGCGTATATTGACTATGTGCATATGCTCCTTCCCCTCCCCGTTTACTGGCATATAGTCTATTTCTGGGCATGCGCAGTACAATTTAACGCAAAATAAGGCACTTATTGGCATATAAGTTCCTTATAAATCAGGCCCATATGGTTTAATTGGATTGTGGTGTGCCAAACTTGGTTTATAGGACGTACAGAGCATATTCTAAACTCTCCCAAGTTTGACTTGCTCAGTCCCATTAGCAAGCCACAATGGCTACATCATTTAATGATTTTCTGGAAGAAAAGCGCAAAAAGTGGAATTTTGTCAAGCTGTAAGACTACTCTTGTTCTTCACCCACTGCTTCACCAGTGACTGACAGTGAGGGCTGCGACCTGCCCGTTCTACACAGCTAAGCCCAAACCTTCTTGCAGGGGATCCTGGTGAATACTGTGTGTTAAACTCCACTTCTGTTTCCCATCAAACTCCTAGTGAGTTTGTGACATTATTAAACCGGTTCAAGATATTTGAGAAGCTTTATAACTATATTTTATGCAGCTGTATTTTTGCAAAGAGTAAAAAAAGTAAAAGGTGTACTAGTAGGTATAAACATGTATATGTAAGATTATGTATATAGTGCCACTAATGTTTACTGTAATAGTTTAAAATGAATTACATGAAAGTAAGAGCCAAGATGTGCTATGAATAAAAATGCATATAATCATATTTGAAAATGTCTCCTGGGGGTATATTTACTAAACTGCGGGTTTGAAAAAGTAGAGATATTGCCTATAAAATTACAATCAGATTATAGCTGTCATTTTGTAGAATGTACTAAATAAATGATATCTAGAATCTGATTGGTTGCTATAGGCAACATCTCCACTTTCTCAAACCCGCAGTTTAGTAAATATACCCACTGGACTTTTTAGTATGAGAGTGTTTAAATAAGTCTTGGCCAAACACGGGGCTGTTTGCCACTATTATTGGGGAGTCATCCAGAATATATATTAGCAGGATTTGTATATATGAGGGCAAAATTTGCTTGCTGTTGATGTTACTTGCTTCAACAAACTTCATCATCATCATCATTTGTTTATATAGCGCCAGCAAATTCCGTAGCGCTTTACAATTGGGAACAAACATTATTAAAACAATACTGGGTAATACATACAGACAGAGAGGTAAGAGAACCCTGCACTTAGGGTGCAAAACTGAAAAAAAGATTTTTGTTGAGTTTAGACTTAGAATTAAAAATAAGACCACATGGACCATGTAGATGGGAAGGTTATTGCTACCTCCTTATTCTGCTTGAAATAGATCAAACTGCGAGCACAGCATTGGACTTTTAATCATTGTGGACCCCAGATGAATTGGTGAATGGTGCCTGCAAGATAGGTGTATTTTTCGTTTTTTTATTTTAAGTGTTTCACCATAGCTTTAAAGAAAAATTCTGCCCAAAACTAAAAAAATGAATTCTGGAAGGAGATGTTGTTATTGACTTCTAAGTAAAGGTATATTAAATGGTTTGTGATAAGGTCTTATTTTTCTAAAAACTAGCACAATGTCCATACAGTTTTGTTAAAATGTTATTTTTCTCTGACTTGTATATGATTCAGATTTCTCAATATTTCAAAACATATGTTGAACCGTTATTTTATCCCATGAGGAAGGCAGTGCATATTGGACCTGATTAATCAAGGAACGTAAATACCGATAATTGCCATTTTTTGCGTAATATCGCTCTGTGCGTGCCCAGAACCAGACTATACACCAGAGAACACAGCAACAAACAAATGCATCTTCGAGTACAAAGGACCCTTGCGGCAGCCTACAATTACAGGGATGGAATGGGGAGGTGACTGGGCGTATGCACGTAGTAATTCTACAGTAAGGGTGTGGAAACCTTGAACGCATGCAGCATCATTCGATTCAAGCTTTGAGCATCTCAAAGTTACGTGTTTATCTGTGGTATCACTTGCACCAGCTAAGGTCAGGTGTAAGTGCTGATTACAAGTGATGGCGGCTGTGTATGCATGCTAGTGCATGTGTTTGCAATCAGTAGCGACTGTAAAAATGCATTTTATGTACAGTAGACATTAATAATATCATGCTACATGTTTTGGAGTGAAAAATTTAACAAACTTTTTAAAAAATAATTTAACTTAAGTGTATTTGAATGTTTCTTGTGTTATTGTTTGTTGTTTCTTTTTTGATTGTTTGTTTATGGGCAGTTCTGACAGATTTATTGGATCTACATTATGCACTGTACTCTGTTGTAACTGCCATGTTTGTTACATATTCTTTTACTAAAAACTTAATAAAAACCTTTTAAGTTAAAAAAAAATAAAAAAATAATTAAACAATTTTGTCATTATTGACAATATCATTAACAGGTAACAATCATTGAATGCTTTCAATTTTTTTATGTGCATTCTTTTATGACTATATATTTCACATATGTATTGGATGTATTCTGCAGTGCATTGTCTAAAGAGCAGACCGTACCTAAACCCATATTCAGTAAGAGACGTATCTTCAGGTTCGCTCTTAGTTAAATACAGATGTGCGTATGCCCATTTTACGTGCATTTTTAAACAAATCACAGTTTACGTTTGTTTTGCATGCCCTTATGAATCCAACCCATAATGTATATGTATACAGTTCATAATTCTACAATGCAATCCTAAATCACAGTATCTTACATTAGACTTGATTGTTCCATATCCTGTCCTTGGATAGTTTTGTTACTGTAATTATTTATTTAAAGAAATACAAAGTTGCCAAAATTAGAAGATAATGGAGATAAAAAAAACGGGCTTATCTCTTAACCAAATAGATTAATGGAAAACCTTATCACAGGCCATACTATGGTTGGAGATGCAGATCGGCTATGGGCAAACAAGTAGAGCACAGTAAGAACATACACACTGTTACATATCTTAGAAGGAGTTTCTTTTATGAATGCGTTAAAGACTTATATAGCATCAGTAGATATTTTTAGTATTTAAAAAAAGGATGACTTAAATAAAGATGTTTCCTCCCCCCCAAAAAAATTCTCCAGCACCAGTGCTATAGGGCTGATGAGCAGTGGGGTTCTTCATGGCACTCTGTAGGTGGTAGATGGTTTGTATGCACTTTGTGATGGAGCGAAAACACATATTTAGGAATAAAGCCCTTTCTAACCCAGAATCAGCATGATGATTTCTGGACCAGACAATGAGTAAATCAAACATGTTCATTACTATTTGGCACCAAGTAAATAAAACAAGCTGTAACTTCTTATACTCCAGATGAATAGTTTGATGGATGGGAGGGGTACTAAATATTGCACAGGGATCTTGTTAGTGTTGTTGGTGTTCATGGAAAATAGCAATACTAATCACGTTAGATGTTGAAACAATAGTTTTATTTCAGGCACATAAAACATATCTAGAGTTGAAGTGAGCTACATACATTTTGTATGTCCATAAATGTCTAAAGTAGTGCATGTGTGTGACATTTGTTTTGGGTGAAAGGGAAAAAAAAGTTTTTCTCAAAATGTTTGACCATTTAAAGTACAGTACAAAGAGTAAAACAATGTACATTCATTGCAGTAGCAGAAAAAAATGTAAATATCCCTCAAAAAATAGAAAGAATCAATACGAAGCAAAACTGTCCAAATTCATGTGGACAGAGGAGCAGAATTTAGGTATGGTCCAAGCATCTATCTCTTGGAGATAGAGAGAGCAACAGTTTAAAACTGAGACCACTGATGCCCAGGGCCGCCGTCAGGGGGGTACAGGGGGTACTCCTGTACCGGGACCGGGCTCACCAGGGGGCCCGGCGGCAGGGCCCCCTGTCTGGCCCGGGCCCTCACTGCCCACATTTCTTTTTTTAAAAAAACTTTTTAAACTTTTTTTTTTTTTTTTTGCGGGCTCGCGCGCGCACCCGCCACTGGTGTTCAGGGAGGAGCAGGGTAGTGGGAAAAAAGAAACAAAACACAGATACTCACCTGTGATGACAGCGCCGGCGTCCCTCCTTCTTCCTCTCTGCACTATTTACACTGAGTGTCAGGCGTGACATCATCAAGTCACGCCTGACACTCAGTGAGGAACTGTGCAGAGAGGAACAAGACAGAAGAAAAGAGAAGAGAAGAGAGGGAAAAAAGCTAATACAAAGGTAAGTAAATAAAAGGAGAAAGTCACACCATGAGGAAAAAGTAGGAAAAGAGGCACAGACACCAGGAGGAAAAAGTAGGAAAAGAGGCACAGACACCAGGAGGAAAAAGTAGGAAAAGAGGCACAGACACCAGGAGGAAAAAGTAGGAAAAGAGGCACAGACACCATGAGGAAAAAGTAGGAAAAGAGGCACAGACACCATGAGGAAAAAGTAGGGAAGAGAGGCACAGTATGAAGAAAAAGGAGGGGGAGGAGAAAGTCATGGAGTGATGGAGAGGGGGTGTAGGATGGCACAGTGTGATAATGGGGAGCCAGGTGAAGGAGGAAAAGCAGCATGGAGGGCGCAGTGTGATCATAAGGGGACAAAACATGGTGATGAAGGGGCACAGTAATGTGTGTGTGCAGGGGGCTTGTGGCAATATAGTGTGAGGTAGGTGGTGGCTAATTAATGGGTGCAATTTTGTTTGTGGGGTAATGGTTGGGCAATTTTATAGTGCAGACTATTATTTTAAGATGGGGTGGTTTGGGGGCTACTGAATGTGGGGGAGAATGAGGTCACTCTATTAAATGTGACTATGAATTATTTAATGTCAGTGATAAGTATATTTCTGAAATGTAAATACTATTAATTTATTGCTGGGGCTGTTTGTAGGGAGAGAAATAGGTTTATTTATTAAATGTGAATACTGTTATTTTAATGTTAAGTTTGGAGGAAGGCCTAATTATTAATCGTGGGTGCTATTGATTTAACGCCGGGGCTGGCTGTCATTTTCTAAATGTACCCATTTTTTTTTTCTTCCAAATAGGGCCCCCAACATTCCAGAATCCAGAAAAGCCGCAACTAAAGACACCTGCAGCCACAGGTGGGGAAAGTGAGAAGAACAGGTAGGACAGTCTGTGAAATGTTGTGATTCTAGTAGGTACAATACCAATATTTGGTGAGTGTGTGTGTGTGTGTGTGTGTGTGTGTGTGTGTATATATATATATATATATATATATATATATATATATTAGTGGCCCCCTTAACTTACCTGAACCTAACTCATTAAGTTCAGTGATTTTTTTTTTTTCATTGGCACGGGCCCCCTTTCCCGTGGGCCCCCGGGCACCTGCCCATTGTGCACAGTTGGAAAGATGGCCCTGGGGGGGGAATGATCATCGGGGGGGCCCTGCCTGCTTCATTTGTACTGGGCCCCATGATTTCTGATGGCGGCCCTGCTGATCCCTATGCAGAATGGAGAGTGTATATTTACTAAACTGCGGGTTTGAAAAAGTGGAGATGTTGCCTATAGCAACCAATCAAATTCTAGTTATAATTTATTTAGTACATTCTACAAAATGACAGCTAGAACCTGATTGGTTGCTATAGGTAACATCTTCACTTTTTAAAACATGATGATGATGATGTATGCCCATATTTGGTAGTTGCATGATAACTGTACACACTGTAAACTCTGCTACGACCGTATTATCCTTTGATTCCAACCAACATCTGACTAATCTCAAGCAGATTTTTTCAGCCCATGCACAAAGCAATATTTGTTCTAAAATATCCAAACTGAGGATTGGAATCACTGCATGTACAGTATGGACGGTTACGCTATTTGTAGTACTTTATAATGTTCTCAATGAGTATTTCTATTGTCTGTCTCCAAAATGTTTACAATTGTCTTTCCAATCGACACCATTCTAATCACCACTGAAATAAATATATGCTTTGTTATAGAAATGTAAATGTTACATAATATCATAACACTCTACAAATACTTAAAACCTGCTACTAAACTATGGAACGTCACATAATATATGTCCACAATTTTTTTTCTTAGGATATCATTTTGTCTGCTATACAGCAAATTTCTCTGTTTTAAGTCAAATATTCACAACCTATTTTAAGATATGACATTTATTCAGATCTTGCTGTTAAAATCATTTATCAGTAATAGCCCTTTGTGAATAGTCATGATGTACTACTGAAATAAGTCTAGTTATCCTGGCTTTCTCTACTCAGTCTTTCCACACTGGCTAATTTATGAGTAGATGCTGTGTTATTATATTTTTAGATTTTTTTTCTTTCATCTAATATGACCCCTGGAGTTCTCATTTGAATTATCAAGGAGTGTTGAAGATGGCCTAAAAGTGCAGTGTATTCCTGTGGAATTTAAAATAACAAAAAAGAGTATGTTAACAGTGCAAAATTCATTGATGGCAAAATTACTGAATACCATCCTGGCTGTCGAGATGCAAGGATTCAGATAATGGCATGTAAAGCAAAGCACATTCTGCTGAACGCGGGCGGTTTTGTTTGCAGATTTGAGATGTAATATTTGGAGATGTGTGTCATCTGCCAGCATGAAAACCAATTGTGTTTGTCACATTGCAAAATGATTAAATGCCAGTCTGGAAAGATAATGCTGTGCTTTTGATTTACTAGAAGCTCTATTTGCTTGTGTTTTTCACGCTATCCTGAGCACGGATAGAATAGTTTATGCTGTTCTGTTTTTTGTGTAATTTTTTTCTTCAAAATAACTGCTTTTCATCGATGCTAAATGGTATGGTTATAGCCATTTGCATATATATTACTGTGTACATTTGAATGCATGCAGATCTAATGGGAAAAGTCAGTACATTAAAAGAATGTTATTCTCCAGTAGACAATTATTTGTGTCTGTAACTTAAAAACTATTTTTCACTTTTATCTTCCAATTTTACAAACTTTTTTTCCCTACAATTAATGAGGATTATTTAAGGTTTATTTCTTGCTCTGTAAATAACATTTGGAAATAAGTACTTTTCTCCAGGTACCTTATTTTTTTTAATCACATAGCCCCCCATAAAAAATAGCAAAACAAAAAAATAAAAAACAAAGAAAACAATATACTGTAAATAAATATATTCTACAGTCCAAGTGTTACTAGAAGTTGAAGGTGCACTATGGGTATTAAATCAGTTATTCGCTAGAGTCCGTAGTAGCCTTGCTCATTATGTTTCCACATGATCTATAGATATTGTTTGTGACTCGCATTGCTCACACCTCATATTGGTGCAAAACAAATTGTGCGACTATCATTCGCAAAATATGAAATCTTACAGTTAATTGAATTGACTCCTATATGTCTTCTATGCATATGAATTAGACTCTCAGTCACATTTTATGAATGACTATGTCATTGTTTAGGAGTCATTTTTACCTGTAACTGGCAAAATTACGAGGGTATTTTCGCTCTTTGTGAATGACCACAATTCATGATTCTAGCATAGTGTTTTGGAAGGAGGTCCCTGGAGGGTCATTTAAAACAAGAAGTGAAGGTGTGGTCAAGTAGTCAGACATTCTTTTGCAGTAGGCTACAGAAAAACTGTCATGGCCTGGGGACTTGGCAGATTTTTGGTCTATAACTACTTATCAATTTCTTCTCTTGTGATTTCAGCACTAAGTTATGCTGCTGTTTGGTGAAAGAGGTGCGGAAGGTCTATTTTGCTTGGAAATTCTATGTAGTCTTGAGGCAAGATTTTTTTCAGCTTTGTCACCCTTATCATAAAACGTTTCCTTCAGCCATTTTAGTTTGTGGGCTGTTTGATATGAAATTATTAAATTCAGGTCTTCCTTTATTGTCCTAAGCCTGAGTAGGATGTTCAAGCTTCAAGTTCTGTGAACTGCTTAGATAAATCAGTCATTCTAAGTAATCTACATTTTCTGGCCCTGGAGGCTATTTCTTTTATATGGCCCCTAATCACTGCCTTGTGGGCTTCCCAGAGTGTCCCAGGTACAACATAAGAAATATAATTATGAATGCTTGATTGATTCTCCATAATGAGGAAGAGGGATTTGAGGCTAGGCCTGAAAGGACAGCCATAATAGGGATGTGGTCCAACCAAATGAGTGTACTTTAGGGGTGTGGAGCTTGAGGGTCAGGGCTCTCTAGGAATCATATAAATGGTGTTGTTTTAAGAAGTAAGCAAGGGTCTTAGAATTTTAAATATTGGTTTTGGCTGGAGAGCCAAAGAGGAAAAATCTATCTAGGCCTGGGTTCAGGACCAAATTAATGTGTCCTGCTAAAATAAGTTCTCTTTTTCTGATTGATGAGAATTTAATGCTCAGATTGGAAAATAATCTGTGTTTATCTTGGTTAGGGGCGTAGACTTTCACTAAAGTACAGAGAAGGATGTTGATTTTGCCCACTAAGATTAGATATCACCTTTCTTATGTCATTGTGAATCTCCAAAAGTCCAAAAGTGATGTGGTTAGCAAATAGTATAGCTTAACCCATTTTGTCTTGTCTGGCATCACATGCATGGCATGTCGTAGGTTAGGATTTAGATTGAAGTATGGGGTAGAGACTTTACCTCTTTTCTAAAATGAACTTGTCAAGGTCTTGGGAGATTTGAAGCTGGGCATTTTCAAAGGCAATTTTTCGCAGTTTATAGACTTCTCTTATCATCATTTCTTTTGATGTAAAACAGTGGAATTGGTGAATGAATTTACACAGTTGGGAGGTAGTTTGAGAATGAGTGTGTAATGCTCTATAGACTCTGTCCAGCAATTGGTGATCCTCAGGGATAGCTGGGTGACTAAAAAAGTATTTTCAGGTAATCGTCCAGGGATGAGGGATAAATTTATTCTGGCATTCCTTTAATCTTATTGAATTTCTTGCATTTGGAGAAAATTGCTTAAGTTGAATTTTGTCAGCTTTCATTTCTGTTTGGTAGGATATAACTTCTTCCATTTTTGTTTCTAATTGATACGTTCTTTCACTGATGGATGCTATTTTGTTGTTTTTTTTGGAGACTGGATTGCCTTTGTACTTCTGTGTGGACTGAGGTTCTGGTTTCCTTTAGTTGGAAGGTTGTGGGGTGAGAAAATGGCACCTAGAATGGAGAGCACTTTTGAGGGTCAGCTTAGACCTTGGTGAATCTTTCTGGGTGGTTTGGTCTTGATTTCTTTCAGTCTTAGTGTAGTGGCCAGGAGGTAGAGCCCAACAAATTTAGTCCCAGATTTCTAGTATGTGTAGACCGTAGGCTGAGTCCGGTGATTAATTGTCCAATAATGGTTGGTTCAAACTGTGTCTCCTTTGTTTTTAGGCACTGCTATATCACAATTAATCCTCTTTGTGTCAGGGGAATCCCTAATGACTTGTAGCATAGTGTCTCTGCTCTGGGAGCTACACAGAGATGCATCTGTAGAGAATGGCTGCCACGTCACTTCTCAGTCACATAAGTTTAAACAAATCACTAATGCACCAATTTGTACTATTGGGCCATCAGACATTTGGTAACATTGTAACAACAGTTGTTAAAATAGATAAAAAGCAATCAAGCTGTGTTTTGTTTGATGAAGAAAATGAAGAGAGTTTTTAAGGGATTTTCAACTGTTCATTAGTGTTTTTGTTAGAAAAGGGAATAGGTTGCGCTTCCTCCAAATATGTATAGCAGCCAAATGGGAACCTGAAAATGATTGTAGGGAGATCCCCAAACTCCCAACCAAGATATATATATATATATATATATATATATATATATATATATATATATACACACACACACACACACACACAGGTTCTGGGCGCTTGTTATGAGGTATGAAAATATTTTAATGGCCGAAACAAAACAGCATACACTGATAATGTAAATGCACAAATTGCATAGGGTACAAATAGATACACATAAATGCAAATGCAACAATAAATGGGTTCTTTCTACTTTCAGGAGACAGTGTCTGCCCTTTCTGACCATGCCCCCTCACTTCTATTTTACTGTCAAAGTTGAGAGGAAACAGGAATGAAGTTAACAAACCAATCAGAGATCATATGACATGGTATATATGAATATAGAATCTGAAAATGGGTAGTTTACTAATCTTCTGTTCTTCCTGAGCACATTTCATCACATATAGTTACATATCAGTTTCTACTCAGAACCCTTTAAGATAATGAATGGCTATCCACTTGCTGTGAAAATTCACTGGATACAATAGAATACTATTATAGTTAGATTATCGTTAGAGGAGTGGAGACACCTTCTGGAGGGGACTTCTTTCCCTGTAATTATCTATACAGACCATAATAATTTATTATATTTACAAAAGTGGAAGCTGCTCAAATCAATTTATAGGCCATAACAGGTGCTGAAAGGGTGGGGTTATCCTGCAAGGAACATACACACAACATTTTTTCCCCCAGCACACTGCTATAGCCAGCAACAGATCTGCCATTTCTACTGTAGATAAAAATGCAAAAGTCTTTGTTGCACACATTTGCAAATGTATGTTTAAGCCATCCTGCCACGCCAAGGTGCTTTTGCATATAGGATGGTCCTACTCTAACCAATGAGAGTCCCTATATTTGGGCCATACATATGTGTTTTTAAATTGAGAGCTAACTTACCAAAGAGGTACCCCAGAAGCCTCCAAATAGCAATCCAATGTCAGCACTCCCCCTCAGCTACTGACACCAACATGCCTCTCAGACAAATACAAAAGTGGAAGCTGCTCAAATCAATTTATAGGCCATAACAGGTGCTGAAAGGGTGGGGTTATCCTGCAAGGAACATACATACAACATTTTTTCCCCCAGCACACTGCTATAGCCAGCAACAGATCTGCCATTTCTACTGTAGATAAAAATGCAAAAGTCTTTGTTGCACACATTTGCAAATGTATGTTTAAGCCATCCTGCCACGCCAAGGCGCTTTTGCATATAGGATGGTCCTACTCTAAACAATGAGAGTCCCTATATTTGGGCCATACATATGTGTTTTTAAATTGAGAGCTAACTTACCAAAGAGGTACCCCAGAAGCCTCCAAATAGCAATCCAATGTCAGCACTCCCCCTCAGCTACTGACACCAACATGCCTCTCAGACAAATACAAAAGTGGAAGCTGCTCAAATCAATTTATAGGCCATAACAGGTGCTGAAAGGGTGGGGTTATCCTGCAAGGAACATACACACAACATTTTTTCCCCCAGCACACTGCTATAGCCAGCAACAGATCTGCCATTTCTACTGTAGATAAAAATGCAAAAGTCTTTGTTGCACACATTTGCAAATGTATGTTTAAGCCATCCTGCCACGCCAAGGCGCTATTGCATATAGGATGGTCCTACTCTAAACAATGAGAGTCCCTATATTTGGGCCTCTCATTGTTTAGAGTAGGACCATCCTATATGCAAAAGCGCCTTGGCGTGGCAGGATGGCTTAAACATACATTTGCAAATGTGTGCAACAAAGACTTTTGCATTTTTATCTACAATAGAAATGGCAGATCTGTTGCTGGCTATAGCAGTGTGCTGGGGGAAAAATGTTATTATATTTACAGTCTGCTACTTGTTTGAACTTTTGTCAAGCCAGATGGTCCTTATTCTTTTCACGATTTAACATCTGTATAACCTTCAGACCCGGTTCTAAGAACAAGAAGGCTGATGCTCTTTCACGTTCTTTTGACTATGCTGATCTAGGGGAACTAGACAAGTTAAAACCTATCCTGGATCCAAATGTATTTTGGCCACTTCTCCCACAAACTTAGTGATTCCTAGAGGGAAGACACTCATACCAACTCATCTTCGTGGAAAACTTCTCAAATGAGCTCACGTTTCTCGTTTCTCTGGTCATGCTGGAGCCAAAAAGATCAAAGAATTAATCGCATGAAGATACTGGTGGCCATCTCTATCCTCTTATGTTCTTCAATTTGTCTCTACCTGCAATATCTGTGTGCAAAATAAAATTCCCAGACAACATCCTTACGGGTATCTACATCCTTTACCGGTTCCGAAACGTCCCCGGAGTCATCTTTCTATGGACTTCATCATGGATCTCCCATTATCCAGAGGATATTCTGTAGCCTGGGTGGTTACTGACCGCCTCTCTCTCAAGCAGCCCATTTTGTTCCTTTGAAAGGCTTACCCACCGCTTCAGTTCTGGCTCAACTCTTCATAAGGGAGATATTCCGTTTACATGGATGTCCAGATGAGATTATTTCTGATCGAGGTACTCCGTTTCTGGCTAAATTCTAGAGGGCCTTTTGTCATCTTTGCGGAATCAAATTAAAGTTCTCCGCTTATCATCCTCAAACCAACGGTCTCATGGAGAGGACCAATCAAGAACTAGAGAAATTTCTAAGATGTTACATTTCTCCTACTCATGACAACTGGATTGACTTATTGCCCTGGAGCGAATTCGCTCATAATTTATCCCACGAGTCCACCACTGCATCTCCTTTTTACATTCTGCAAGGATTTCATCCAAAACTTCCTCCATTTTCTGACTTCTCTTCCTCTGGGATTCCGGCAGTTGATTCCCTATTACAGGATTTTTCCTCCTGCTGGTCTCTCACTAAACTAACCCAAGCCTCTCTTTCCAGTAAAAAAAAAAATTTGACAAGAAAAGATGCCCTACTCTCTCTCTCAGTCCTTGAGATAGGGTCTGGCTGTCTACTCGAAACCTGCGGCTCCAAGTTTCTTCCAGGAAGTTTTCTCCACGGTTTATTGGACCATTCAGAATTCTGGAAATCATAAATCCTGTAGCCTTCAGACTGGAACTTCCTCCCACTTTGAAGATTCCTAACGTTTTTCATGTCTCTCTGCTCAAGCCGGTAGTCATTAATACATTTTTCATCTACAACAAAAATCCTCCTGCCACTTCTGTGCCAGATCAGAGATTTGAGGTTAGAGAGATTATCAATTCCCGTATTTAAAGAGGAACTTTTCAGTTTTTGGTTGATTGGAAGGGCTACAGCCTGGAGGAACGATCTTGGGTTCCAGCTCGAGATCTCCATGCTCCTGAGCTCCTCACACGTTTTCACAGAAAATTTCCTTCCAAACCTTTTAGGGTGTCTAGGGTCTACTCTTCTGGGGGAGGGTACTGTAAAGATTCTTACCTGTCCGCGATCCAGCGCTATCAGCCGCACCTCCGGGATCACGGCGAGGAATATCATGTGACTCCTCATCAGGAATCATCACATGATCTCACGGAGAGGTTGAATAAAAAGGAGGATCTGATGTTTACTTGTGTCAGATCAACAGGTTAGGCTACTTCTGACTCCGTGGTTAGTTTGTTCCTGTGAACCTGCTGCTTGCTGCTTCTCCTGTGTACCAGACCCGACTTACTCGCTTGTTGTTTCCTTGGATTCTCCTGTGTGCTGTTTGCCATCTGACCTGTGTACCAAACTCGGCTTGTGTCCTGACTACTCCATTGCTCATTCCTGAGTGCTGTCTGCCATCTGGCCTGTGTATCCAGATTCCCCTTGAGGGACCTATCCTCTGTGGGGTGCCAGCCAGTATCACTCCACAGCACCCTCCAAAGTACCATCTGATTTATATATTGTGTTGCCTTTTCACCTATCACTCTCACGTCTAGGGGCCAACTCAAGGGCCGCAACCTGCAGTCCCTTTGCAGCCAAACCCATCCCACCTTGCGGTGGTTCTTGGTAAAGACCAGGGGGCTATTAAACTCTGCGCCTTGCTAGGCCTGTGCAAATCTAGACTGAGTGTACCCCTGAGTGTAACACCCATATTCTGGGGCTTGGGGAGACCAAGCTTAGGTAGTACTCTAAAATCATTTAAAGATATAAGTATATCTATTCCACTGTTGTTACACCATGTAGAATCCAAGCAGTCCTTCCCAATAATGAAACCAGTTTTTTCATTACCTATGACTGTTACAAGGGAGTGGTCAATGTGCTTACCGCCAAGAATTATATGTACGAGGTTCCATATTGTAACAGCCTGCAATGGGGTATGTCCATGGCCCTCCTGTTCACTTATAAGGGAGCAAAACTCCCACTTATGTACAGCCATAATCCACTGTCTCAAGTGTGCTAGCTGAGCATGATAATCGTACAAGTTGAATTTAAGAAGTGCCATTCCCCTGGAGTTCTTAGTTTTAAATAACATAATGAATTTAATTCTAGGGCATTTGCTTGCCCAGACCAGACAAAACACATAATGATCAATTTATCTAAATATCTGCAATAAAACATACACAGAGAGAACTGATGCAACACATATAGAAGTTTAGATTGGATTATCATTTTCATCAAGACTATTCTACTCTATACAGTCAGAGGCAGTCTTCCTCATACCTGCAATACCTAAATAGTTTATTTTGTGGTCCTTTGGAAGGGAGCTGTCTGGAAGGAAGACAATTCCAGGAATCTTTCAAAGGTAGAATATTAGATGTTCCCATTTAATTTTAAGACCTTTAAAGGATCCAAACCTGCATTCTATATGTAACAGAACATCAATAGGGCCTTCTGCATCAGATTGAAACTACAGAATGTCATATAGCATAGAGAGCAATGGTGTCCATCCATTTTTAAACATGCTAATAATTTACATATAGTATGGCAGCTTTTTACAGCCAAGATAGATACCGTATATACTCGAGTATAAGTCGACCCGAATATAAGCCGAGGCACCTAATTTTACCACATAAAACTGGTATTGACTCGAGTATAAGCCTAGGGTGGAAAAGAGCGCTAATTTAAAAACCTAAATAAAAATGATAGGTTCAATCTATGAAATCATTTTTAGCTAAACCATAAATAACAGTACATGACAAGGAACATTCATAAATGATTATAAAATCATTGAGTACAACCTAACCTAAATAAAGGGGTATATAAGGGGTAGGGATATAAATGTATGAACATTTTCTCTAAAGTGCTACATAACATGGTGGCTGTATTGTTTGTTCATTATGTAATATAAGCTAATTTGATTTACCTTGAAGCAAAGTAGATAGTTTTGAAGTGTAACCTTATTTTGAAAATTTACAGTGCACTGAAAAAAAAAAAAAAGAGAGAGAGAGAGAGAGAGAGAGAGAGAACGCATATGCATGTATAAAACCCAGCTTAGTGCTGGGTCCCTATTGATTCCTCTCTGTCGCCAAATCGAAGTCAGACTATATTGCTGTGTTCATCAGAGGTGGAACCTCCAGGGTCAGGGTCCTCCAAATGAAATATTCTGTTAGAGGACAGTTGTCGTGAACATAGAGAACTTAATTATTTATAAGGGTTAACCCATCACATAATTGTGGAGAATAAGGCCTAAATCATAACTGCAGTGTAAATATGGTATATCAAATGAATCCATTTATAAATTCTGCTACTAAAGTGTAAAATGTGAAGCCAGAGAGTCTGCTGTGTGTGTATTTGCACATCCCAGTGTTAGAAGATAGCAGTGCCACCTGTAGCAGCTTCAAGGGCCCCTTCGGTGAGATATATCCTGGCCTGGGATGGAGTTTTGACACCTGAATAGACATTTAGGATCCGCTCAGCATGGGGTCTGGCTCAAAGAGACCATGTGCTGACTTGGCTATACTTTATATAGACAAGAGTAATTCAGTTTTAAAATATGCCACTTAAAATCAATAAAAGTAGTGATCAACCACATATTCCTCAATAGCATGATGAAGGGCAGCTCATATGTCAAATTAAGAATCCTGCCACACAGAGAAGTTGAGGAACTGAGTATAAGCTCAAACTGACACTGTGTACCTAGGCTTGTTTGGTATCAATAGATGGGTAAATTCATAGGGGTTCTATTAATAAAATTGGGTCTGTGTGACATTCCACAGAAACGTTAGGTCACACATTAGAATTGGGTAGTAAATCAAGCAAGATACAAATAGTGATTGAAAAAAGTGTCACAGAGCACAGCCCCCCAGGAGCTGGGCAAAGGTGTAAAGGTGGTGTCACGGGCACTAGGAGTCTTTACCCAGGGATCACCAGGTGATAGGCTTACCAGAGCAGTATAGGTGGTAATATGGTACTCTGGTAGCAGGGTGATCACGGAACAGGAAATAGCAGATGATGAGATGCTCAGGAAAGTCTATGACTAGCAGCACTGGCAATATGGAGGTAGTAATACACGAGGAACTGTATGGACAAAGGACACGTGAAGGTAGTCAGTGGTCTGCGGTAGCAAGTTGTACCACTGCTATAGTGAGGAGGAATGTCCAACAGAAACGAGGAGGTGATGAGAGTCAGCGGTCTGCGGATAGCAAGTTGTACCGCTGTCTGAGTGAAGGAATGGAATCCAAGTGGAGGTATCCGGGGAGTCAGTGGTCTGCGTTAGCAAGTTGTACCACTGCTATGTGAGAGGATACTGGAGCAGGTGAAACTGGAAACAGGGGTCAGTGGTCTGCCACTAGCAAGTTGTACCACTGAATATATATGTGAGGAGGTGCACGGGGAGAGACTGCAACACAATATATACACGGGCACCTTGACTTTGATCCACAGTAATATGCACAATATAAATGTATAAATGACTGATCAACACTGCCAATATAGAAAGTCTCTTGAAGTAATCCAGCATGAGATAACACAGTCAATGATGGCAATAGACTCAGCGGATAGTACACTCCAGAGGAGAACCAACACAGTCCAGCAAGGTATGCAATACACAGCACAATCAATGGGAAGTATGCATACCGTGGTTCAGGAGAAGGCAGTCAGACAGAAGTGCAGAGATACCTGAACGGCAGGAGGCCGGCAGGATGCAAAGTCCCTGGATGGGTGAAGCGGTGGTCTAGCAGGTGCAGCGCACAGGTAGGTAGACCAGCAGGGAACCCAGGAAGGCGTGGAGAGCGGATCAGCAGTAGATGGATGCGTAGCGCTGAGAAGTAACAGCAGCGGGTCTCTGCGGGAACACGGAGGTAGCCAATAGCAACCAGCAGGTGCAGTAACGATGGGACACCAGAGCAGAGTTGAACTGGAACAGTTGATCACGGAGAGTAGCGGGTAGCAATAGTGGCAGCAGACTCAAGGAAACACGGGAGAGTTGACAAGGGCTGAAGACTGCAGCGCACAGAGGCGGCGGATAGGAATCAGCTAAACAGTCACGATGAAACACAGACGGGTTGCAGGTTGAAGACTGTAGTGCACGGAGGCAGCGGATAGGAATCAGCTAGCAGTCACGATGATGAAACACAGACGAGTTGCAGGTTGAAGACTGTAGTGCACGGAGGCAGCGGATAGAAATCAGCCAAACAGTCACGATGATGAAACACAGACGAGTTGCAGGTTGAAGCCTGTAGTGCACGGAGGCAGCGGATAGGAATCAGCTGGCAGTCACAATCATGAACAGGTGAGTGGATGTGAATGAAAGACTGTAGTGCACGGAGGCAGCGGATAGGCATCAGCTAACAGTCCCAATGATACAAGGTAGAGTTGAAGTGGTTAGAAGACTGTAGTGCACGGAGGCAGCGGATAGGAATCAGCTCACAGTCACGATGATACAGTAGATGGTAGAAGTGGTATGGGAACCACAGTAGTAGAAGTGGTTTGGAAACCACAGAGGTAGAAGTGGTTTGGAAACCACAGGAATCAGCTGGGCTGAATAAACGAGGAAACACAGGAACACCTTCAGAGACTCATGGGGAATGAGACTCCAAGATCAGGCAATGTGGTGATGACCACAGGTGCTTAATATAGGGAGGTTGCCTGATCTGCCAATTAAGTTAAAGGAACATACACTGGAGGTATAGAAAGGGCTGCGCATGCGCAGTCCCTCAGGATGGAGGACGGCCACGGTTCCTAAATGTCCGGGAAGAAGCACTCACAGTCCGGTGAGTGACAGGTGGCTTTAAAAAGCTGAGACCAGTTACAACAAATTGTAAATCTCTTGGGAAAATCAATCCATATTGATAAGCCTTTTATTTTAAACTGTTTTGCTTTTGTATGTTATGTCAATTGTTTATATATATATATATATATATATATATATATATATATATATATCTGTATGGTGGCAAACCTGAAATTTGTGGATGTGTGAGAGCGCTGTGTGGGGGCGATTCAGTAGGTGGGATAGGTAGAGAGAGACTGCGGGCTGGAATAGTGTGTAACCTCATACAGCAAACACTCCAAGTCACGGAAGCTGGGAGCGTGTAACAGTATACCTATGCAATCATTAAAAAAACACAAACATTGGTCCAATATTATAATGTTGGAGAGAGCTTTGTACCTGCAGGAATCTCTCTTCTTCACTTTCTCCTCTCTCCCCCCATAATATATAACTCATATTTCCCTCCAGGTCCTCACCATCACCCAATGGAAGCTTATCTAAAGCAGGAGTGAGACATGTGGGTAATCTGGTTTGTAAAGAGGGCATAAGCTCAATTTCTGAAATTCAGGAGGAGTTTACCATCACTTTTTCAGATCACTGGATTTATCATCAAATACAACATTTCATGCCACTTAACACAGTGTTGGCTAACCCATGACACTGCAGGTGTTGTGAAACTACAAGTCCCAGCATACCCTTCCAGCAATAAGCTGCTATATATTGGCAAAGCATGCTGGGACTTGTAATTTCACAACACCTGGAGTGTCACAGGTTAGCCAGCACTGGCTTAGCACAATGCAAGAGTATGAGCACTCCGGTCCTGAGGCATTCCATCACTATTCTTTATAAATGACTTCTAGATGACATATCTTGCTCAATGCTCTGATTTGTCTATACTTTGACTAGAGTTTGCCTAGACCAGGCTTGGTGTCACACTTCTGGTATCACAAATGGAACACAATAGCCAGGCGGTTTTGAAATAAGCAGGATTTATTTTGATATATAAGTAATACTCAAGAGTCCAACAAAAATGTCCAAAGTATCAATAAGATAAAGGTCTTGTAGAGGTATCAATGAATTGTATTCCAAATCACAAGGGAGCAAGGTTCTGTGGAAGCATCTGGTTCAGACACAAACACAATACTCGAGCAAAGGCTTCATAACAGGAAGTGCCTTTTCTAGGCCGAAACAGGAAATGAGATCCAAGATGGAAACTTCACGAGGCAATCACGGCCATCTTGAATGAGGGAAAATCTAAGGGCAAGTACATAACACTTGGCTAAACCTGTGGTACTCCAGGTGTTGTGAAACTACAAGCCCCAGCATGTGTTGCCAATATATAGCAGCTTATTGCTGGAAGGGTATGCTGGGACTTGTAGTTTCACAGCACCTGGAGTGCCACAGGTTAGCCAAACCTGGCCTAGACCATTGGAGGACAGTGAGTGAATGAAAATATTCCAGCCTACACATGCGTGTTCACTAAGTATCTCAGTTGTGGAGACAAAGTTCAAAATTCTGTCAAGATGGTATAAGACTCTAGTAAGCTATATATATTTTTTTCCTATATCTGCTTCCTGCTGAAAATGCAACTTGTCTACCAGGATGTTCCTTCATATATGGGGAGAGTGCCCCAAACTTACAACATATTGGCAAACAGTGTTTAATCTCTCAAAGGAGATAATGGGGTCAGAGATTAAAGAAGACCCACAGTTTTGGCTCCTTTATCTTCCCAGTTCCTCTCTCTCAAATTACAAGTAGGTTCTTTTGAAACAAATAATGCTGCTAAGGCGCTTATCCCAGTGCACTGGAAATCCCAATCACCTCCTTCCATTAAGGAGTAGTTTAGCCGTATAGATATGTTCATGGACTAAATTACCTTGGCAGCGACAGATACATTTCCTGAGCTCTCTGCCATCTGGCTTCACTGGCTAGAATTTAAAGAAACACGCACATAGAAACATTACTTTACTTTTTGCTGAAAAATATTTAAACTTCAGGAGATATCGCTTTCAAAACTTCGATTACCGGCTGAGATCAACCACATGATGTATAACTATTTGTAAAGGGTATTTTTTGGCATTTGCAGCTTTGATGTTTGTTAGCTACAGGCAGACTGGAATCCATTTTCAGGCTTTTTCTTATAGTGTTGGGGGAGCCTCAGGATTATTTGATGGTGACTCTCTTCAATCTGCTGTGTAACAGGAGCTGACAAGAAAGAACACAACTTTGTATCCGTTAATGAGCTGCACTCCAATAGTTTAAATTTAGAGGTTTGTAATTTAATTTCCAAAATAGCATAAAAACATATAGTGATATTTCATACTTTTGTTTTAGTAAATAGATGTGTAAAGATACAAAAGATTTGTGGTAAAGGAAAAATACTGTTTTGTCACATTTATCCCAGCTTGCAGTTTATATAATATAAATATATATATATATAATTGTCTATATACACTATTTTTAAAGTAAGGAAATTATCACTATATCACAGTCTTCAACAGTGTTATGGAGTATGCAGAATGTAGAAGACTGGCATTAAAGAGTGCCTCATTACCAAGATTAGACATAAGGATAAATATGAGTGCACAAGATAATAACCCACGACTGGGTGTTCAACAATCCTAAGCAAATCAATATGCTTAGATGTTTAAAATAGTTTTAAAATCCCACAGAACACTCTGCTGGAGAGAATTTGAACAAGGGAAATGTTGAGCAATTATTATAAAAAGAATACAGTGCTCTTATCATTCCCTGAATCCCTCCCACATACAAGTATGACGCTTTGAGCCTTAACAGATTACAGAGTACACAGTAAGTGTGACTGCTACATCTGTTCATAGCACATTTGGAAAGCACACCCTTGTCAATGCTCTGAAGTGCTGGCAAAGAGAGGCACATCCTCTGGGCAGATGAGAGAGAGAGGTGCAAATTAGAGTCACACCTTCTCATCTCATTTTGCTATCACTTCAAGCGTTGATAAACAACACTTAAGCAATCACTTTTCTCTTTAAGGGCAAAAATAAGTCTTCCAGGACTGAAACACAGTAGTTTGAATTAATCTAAAACAGCACAGAATGCTAAGCCATGCATGATAGCACTACAATCACATGGAAGTTAATGGAGAGGAATGTTCTCAGAATCAAATGTTTCTTCTTCAAAACCGAAAGTACAGTAATTTTTTTCATTTATGAATGTTATGTCCAATAAAATGCTTAGAAGAAAGTATCAAAAAATGCACACATAATTAAGGGTGTGCACCGGCCACTTTTGGTGTTTTGGGTTCTGATTAGCTTGAGGTTTTGGGTTCTGATTTGTTTTGCCAAAACACCCCACGAAAGGTTTTGGTTCTGATTTTGGGTTTTGGGTTCTGATTTTTTTTAAAAAAAGCATAAAAAGTGCTAAAATCCATATTTCGTTTTTTTTTTCACTCCTACACTATTATTAACTTCAATAACATTCATTTCCACTAATTTCCAGTCTATTCTGAACATCTCCCAATATTGTTTTTAGTTCAAAAGGTTGCACCGAGGTAGCTGGATGTCTAAGCTAAGCGACACAAGTGGGCGGCACAAACACGTGGCCCATCGTAGGTGGCTGTGTAGGCTTGAATGGCCTTTTGCTGCTCCTCCATCCTCTGCAGCATATAGAGGGTGGAGTTCAAGCGCGTCACTACCTCTTGTTTTAGTTGATGGCAGGGCAGGTTCATGCTTTTTTGATGTAGCAGGAACAGTGAACGTAGTTTAATATCTGATACTAATATTTCTGCACTGCAGGAACAGTGAACGTAGTTTAATATCTGATACTAATATTTCTGCACTGCAGGAACAGTGAACGTAGTTTAATATCTGATACTAATAATTCTGCACTGCAGGAACAGTGAACGTACTTTAATATCAGATACTAATATTTCTGCACAGCAGGAACAGTGAACGTAGTTTAATATCTGATACTAATATTTCTGCACTGCAGGAACAGTGAACGTAGTTTAATATCTGATACTAATATTTCTGGACTGCCTATTGAAGTGGAATCTTGATGGGATTTGGTACCGGGGACACAATACCTCCATCAACCGTCTAAATTCCACTTCACAGATGGCGGACACCGGATGCACGTCTAACACCAACATAGCTAATACGGCCGCAGTTATCCGCTTTGCCATAGGATGACTATATAGGAGTGGCACTGCAGTGGCAGACAGGATGGCAGTTTGAAAAACTAGGCCCAAAAGAGCACATAATGCCAAAAAAAGAGGTGCAAGATGGAATTGTCCTTGGGCCCTCCCACCCACCCTTATGTTGTTGAAATAGGACATGCACACTTTACCAAACCAATCATTTCAGTGACAGGGCCTACCAAATAACTGTGGCTGAAATGATTGGTTTGTTTGGGCCCCCACACCAAAATAACAATTCATCTCTCCCTGTACAAACTAAACAGGCTCTACTGAGGCAAGATGTCGTCCTCATCCTCATCGTCTGATTCTTAGCCCCTTTCAGTGTGTACTTCCTCATCCTCACACATTATCAATTCATCCCCGCTGGACTCCACAACCACAGGTCCCTCTGTAGTCTCTGGAGGCCAGTGCTGTTCTTGATTGAGGAATTGCAAACGTTTTGCGGAAGCAACCTCCTTCACCGCTCACTGACCAGGTTCCCCGCTGCACTAAAAACTCTTTCTGAGTACACACTGGTGGGGGGATAACTCAGGTAAAATATAGCCAGTTTGTACAGGGGCTTCCAAACTGCCTTTTTTCCTGCCAGTAAAAATAAGTACTGTCTGACATGTCTACTTGGATGGTGTCAGCAAAGTAATCCTCCACCATTTTTTCAATTGTGACAGCATCCAATGCAGCGACAGTAGACATGTCTGCAATGGTTGGCAGGTCCTTCAGTCCGGATCAGATGTTCTCAGCATCCCCGCCAGCGGGTCTTTTAGGAAAACTGAGCTTTTTCCTCCCAGCCACAGGTGTTGAAGAAAATGAAGGAGGAGCTGTTGGCATGTCACGGTCCTCTTCAGAGGACAATCTCCTGACCAGCAGTTCTTTGCACCGCTGTAGATTTGTGTCCGCCGGAAACAGAGACACAACATACGCTTTAAACCGAGGATTCAGCCTGGTGGCCAGAATGTATTCCTCTGACTTGAAAAGAGTGACCACCCTCAGATCCTGGCAAAGCGTACGAAGGGCTTCATCCACAAGAGCTAACAGCTTCTCCCTCACTTTCTCCAGCTGCTTCTGCAACAGCCTGATCAGGGGAATCACCTGACTCAAGCTGGTAGTGTCGGAACTGACTTCTCGTGTGGCAAGTTCAACCGGCTGGAGAACCTTGCACAACACGGAAATCAGTCTCCACTGCGCTTGACTCAGGCGCATCCCTACTCCTTTTCCTATGTCGTAGGTGGCTGTGTAGGTTTGAATGGCCTTTTGCTGCTCCTCTATCCTCTGCAGCATATAGAGGGTGGAGTTCCAACGCGTCACAACCTCTTGTTTGAGGTGATGGCAGGGCAGGTTCAGCCTTTTTTGATGTTGCTCGAGTCTGCGGTAGGCACTGGCAGAATGCCGAAAGTGTCCAGCAATTTTGCGGGCCACCGCAAGCATCTCCTGCACACCCCTGTCACTCCTCAGGTAATGCTGCACCACCAAATTAACGGTGTGGGCAAAACATGGGACATGCTGGAAATTGCCCATATGTAATTCCCGCACAATGTTACTGGCGTTGTCTGACACCACAAATCCCCAGGACAGTCTAAGTGGGGTAAGCCACTGCGAGATTATTTCCCTCAGTTTCTCTAAGAGGTTGTCAGCGTTGTGCCTCTTATTAAAACCGGTGATACCCAATGTTGCCTGCCTTGGAACGAGCAGCCGCTGTGGAGATGCTGCTACTGATGCAGCTGCTGCTGTTGCTGCGGAAGGCGATGCATCTACCCAGTGGGCTGTCTCAGTCATATAGTCCTTCGTTTGCCCTGAACCACTTGTCCACATGTCCGTGGTTAAGTGGACAATGAGTACAACCGCATTTTTCAGAGCACTGAGGACACTTGTTCGTACTTCTCTGTACATCCCAGGTATCGCCTGCCTAGTAAAGTGGAATCTAGACGGGATTTGGTACTGTGGATACAACACCTCCATCAACCGTCTAAATCCCACTCCACTGATGGCGGACACCGGACGCACGTCTAGCACCAACATAGCTGTTACAGCCACAGTTATTCGCTTTGCAATAGGGTGACTACTGTCGTACTTTGTGCTCATGGCAAATGACTGTTGGACGGTCAACTGTTTGGTGAAAGACGTAGCGTTCTTACGACTTCCCCTCTGGGAAGATGACCGACTACCAGCAGCAACAGCGGCAGTAGTAGGCGTACCGCTGCAGGATTCCTCGGATGAATCCCGGATTTAAGAAGACTCAGTCTGGCTGGTGACATGACCTGCAGGACTATATCTGATGAAGATCGTGGAGGAAGTTGACGAGGAAGGTGTTGGTGGTGTGTATCCAACAGGACCAAGGGATTTAGGTGTCCCTGGACTGCTGACGGTCCTAGCCACAGGTCCTGAACTAAACACTGAATTATGAAGGTTCTTCAGGTGACGTAAAAGGGCGGATGTCCCTAGGTGGGCAAGATCCTTACCCCTGCTTATTTGAGCTTTACATAAGCTACATATGGCCATACATTTGTTGTCCGGATTGGGATAAAAATAACTCCAGACTGCAGAGGTGGATTTTTTGGTCTTCTGACCAGGCATGACGATGGGCTTTTTCATCCCATGGATAACAACTGTTTCCCCCCCTGGTGCCTCATTTAAGATAACCACATCAGCATCCTCCTCGTCAAGTTCCTCCTCAGCGCCAGCTACATCAATATCCTCCTCCCGGTGTACAACATTGACACCTTCATTAGCCAAATCTGTAAATGGACTGTGGGTGATCCTTCCAGCATATGCAGAGGGCGTGCTGCAAATGGTGGAAGGAGCCACCTCTTCCCGTACAGTGATGGGAAGGTCAGGCTTCGCAACCACCAACAACCTTGGTCTCGCCTTGGGAATTTGTGATGCTATCTCTTTAGAAGGCAGAGTTGTTTGCTGTGTTGTTGATGACAGCTTAAGTCTCTTAAATTTTTTAGAGGGGTGGGGAGGAGGAGGGCTTAAAGCCTTGGGTGAAGCTGAATCACTAGTCATGAACACGGGCCAGGGCCTAAGCCGTTCCTTGCCACTCCGTGTCGTAAATGGCATATTGGCAAGTTTACGTTTCTCCTCAGATGATTTGAATTTTCTTTTTTTTACTAATTTTAGTGAACTTTGGCTTTTTGGATTTTACATACCCTCTACTAGGAGATTGGGCATCGCCCTTCGCAGACGACGTTGATGGCATTTCATCGTCTATGTCATGACTAGTGGCAGCAGCTTCAGCATTAGGAGGAAGTGGGTCTTGATCTTTCCCTACTTTATCCTCCAAATTTTTGTACTCCATTATATGCAGCACAAGAGAGCATACCCCTAAACCACACACACTTTGGGACTGCAGAAACAGTGAACGTAGTAATATAGATTGCAGTACCTATTTTTTGGGACTGCAGAAACAGTGAACGTAGTAATATAGATTGCAGTACCTATTTTTTGGGACTGCAGAAACAGTAAACGTAGTAATATCGATTGCAGTACCTAGTTTTTGGGACTGCAGAAACAGTGAACGTAGTAGTTTAGATTGCAGTACCTATTTTTTGGGACTGCAAAAACAGTGGACGTAGGTAAATTTAGCAGTGCTTATATTTCTGGACTGCAAGAACAGTGAACGTAGGTATTGCAGTACTAATATTTCTGGACTGCAAGAATATATTGCTCTAGATTTTTTTTTATACTGTTCGGGTGGGCTCGGATTAGCGGAATCCGAGCCCGCTCATCCTTACACATAATATACTTCAAAATACCAGTATCCTTGCACATTGTAAAAATTAGGCATGTTACAGAGAATGTAATATTAAAATACACATCTATTAGCAGCCAACTCTTATGAATAAAAGTTGGGATGTACTGAAGGAATATATAAAGAGAAAGCATATAGTAATATTGTGTAAAATATTATTTGGTTCTGATCTATGCTATACCTCTAGGCAATTCTGGAGGCTGCTGTGATGTGCTTTGCTCTGTCCTGCCTCTTCTGCTCCTGATAAGAAAAAATGTGTTTTAATGATGTCCAGATGGTGCAAGTCTCTGATCTACCCTTAGGAAGTGTTCTCTGTAAAACGCAACATTTCCTTATTTACCTTGCTGGACCATTTCATGGTTTTCTCTTGGTGCTAGTCTCCAGATGCTGTTTATTTAATCTAGTTTTTATCCATAGTTTTAGTCATTGTCTGTCCTGTTTCTACATTCTGTCCTGAGAACAACCTAATGATTATTTGCAAAAAACAAAAAAAAATGTGACTGCTTAAGGCCCTTGCGAAGACCAGGAGCCTGGTGCACTGCTAGTATAGTCTAGCTTCTATGCTATACTTGTTTCTGTCATGTCTGTTAATCCTTTTATTAAACCTATTTATTTATTTGTAAAGTATTTCACCAGGAAGAAATATGTTGAGAGTCACTTCAAATTCTCTCACAAGTATGCCCTGGACACACCATATATAGTCACAAGTATACCTGTAAAACAGAGTGTTAACAGTTTTGAAAGATCTCAGACAGGTAACAGTTTTAAGTGACTCAGGCTGGTTCAGAAGTGGGGATCTTGGTAAGAGAAGGTGGAGCAGTCAGAGTTAGCTGGCTTTTTGAAGATCTTAGATAAGTTCTCTAAACTACATGGGTAACAATTCTGTTCAGGTGTTTGGGTAATTTGTCCAGAAAGCTTTTAGTGTATAAATAGGCAAAATATATACTATGGGTCTTATACTGAGTTAAATGTATGCCAGTGTGTGTAGCTTAAAATGTGCAAATTTGCACTGTGCATATCCACAAAGAGAACAGACGTGTGTGTATACAGCAATGCAGACTTGTACGTATTTGGCACTTGTTACTCCATATGACAGGAGAGGCAGAACAGAGGTGGGAAGGGATGTGAGAACTGAGACAGAGAGCAGTAGGTGTCGAAGTCAGCAAATTGGATAAAGTCATTTCAATTAATGTCGAGCAAACTTGGTTGTCTTTGTCCGAAAATATGCGTAGAGCACGCTACGGCGTGGAAGGGCATATCCAGCCGCAACACGTGGCAATAAACAGTTTCTACACTTTTACACACATTCGCACAAACATATACAGTTGTAAATAGTACACATTAATCGTAGTTGCAACACAGTCATTTATGTCGAAATATAGTAGTATTCATGTTTAATATTATAAGTTATATGCATATTAGTAAAACCTATGGTTCAGGTTATGTCTGGTATCATTTTAATCCCCTATTCATCAGCAGCTGTCCGGTTTATTCAGCAAAGAGATCGCACATTGCATACTCTAGTTATTGATGTTAGGGAATAAACCTTTAATATGCTGACTATAAAATGCTAATGGACTAGTTGAAACTGGAGTCTTGGCGTGAAGAACGGAGCATATCCCCTGGAGAGATGATCCCCACCTTTGGGTTCTTTAGTTTGAACTAGCCTATGATCTGCAACCCCCTGGACCTTCCTGAAGCCTGGACCAATAGAAGCAAGCCACACCATCTGCATTGTTTTACTGTATTTCTGTTTGCATATAAGCAGGAGCTTTTCATCTAGTGTTCAGTCATCTTTACCACAGACTTCAGACCTGAATGACTGTTCACTGGATCCAGAGCGCCTGCGATAAGTAACGGCTGTACTTATTATTTTGCTTGAATTATTCTGCTACTTTTTGAGAATAAATATTTGTGAGAACCAGGTTCACCCCTAGTATACAAATGTAAAAAGAATCATAGTGTGCAACCACAGGTATTTTGAAAATATATACAGCAGTGCAGCATTTTGGGTAGAAACATATTAAGATTTTTACCACTGACAAAATTCAAAATATTATAATTTCTCTTCATCTAATTCTTAGGGTCAAATCCTCCCTAATTTTATATTGTTATTTTATATATTGTAAGTAGACAATATACAGATTCTATACAATTTCTTATTCATAAGAATATTTTTAAATCTGTTATGATAAATAATAATTATTAAAAAAAAAGGGATCCCATTCTACGCGTGGCACAAACCCACGACATCTGCATTCATAAACCTAGTGTGACCAACTGAGCCATGCAAAGGTTACATAAAAGGTTCAGGAATAAGTGGAATACACTTACTACATCTGAAAAAATGAAAAAAAGAGAGAACACCCTTTCTACCCAGGATAAGAACCCTCGACCCTTGTATTCCTAAACCTAGTCCAACCGAGCCGTATTAAGACTATGGAACAAGTACAAGTATAAGTAGAATAGCTTCATAAATTTAATATAAATTACACAATTCTAAAATTTCTTATCTAAAACAATACAGAGATCACAGCAAAAGAGAGAAATATATGACTCCAAATCTGAGTATTCAACTCATATGCAGTATTATTCAATCAGCACCCCCCCCCTCCCGATGGTAGATTTCACTTGTTCTATAATGACAACACTGAGGTGTCCCGGGTCTCCATTATGTCTCTCAGAAAAATGTTGTGATATATTGAGAGTTCAAATTTATTAGCAATATTCCATTTGTATTCCATGAACCTGACCCCGCAGCATTCTAGTTGTCCTACCAACATATTGTAACCCGCAAGGGCATTGCAAAACATATTTGACATAACCTGTGTCACATTATAAAAATATTTCATTGTAAAGCTCGCCCCATACATATAAGAGGCGACTACTTTTATTAGCCTTTATTTATAGGGCGTCACAAAGTTTGCTTAGCACATTACAGAAAACAGATATTGGACCATACAGGTTAAAGCAGTTGAGAACATAAAACAAAAAAAAATTGTAGGACCTCAAATGCTCCAATCATAGCTTGCACAGTTAAGTTGGAGCAGAAGAAAAAGAAAATGAGAGACAGGAGGGAAGAGGGTCCTGTTCGTAAGAACTTACATCCTAAAGGGAGTGCAAACAGACAGGAGGCAGAAACAGAGTCAGAAGAGGGGATCAAGCGCAAGTGGAGTGAGTAGCGAGAGAGGGATGAGAAAGGGTGAGGTAGTCAAGCATGGAGAGAAGGTTAGGTGGATGGCTGGTAGGCTTTGAGGAACAGATGAGTTTTGAGTGCCCATTTTAAGGTGCACAAATTAGGGGACAGTCGGATGGAGTGTGGCAGGTCGTTTCAATGGAGGGGGCCAGCCCAAGAGAAATCTTGGATTCTGGAGTGGGATGAGGTGATCACGGTGGAAAAGAGACGACGGTCATTGACCGATCGCAGGGAATGTGATGGAGTGTGAATGGAGAGGCAGTGGAGTGGGAAAGGGCCTTGTAGAGGAGGGTGAGGAGTTTAAAAAGGATTCTATAGGAGAAAGGGAGCCAGTGTAAGGGGAGGCAGATAAGGAGCGGTGGGAGAGGAAGATGAGTCTTGCAGCTACTTTGAGTACAGATGTAAGGGGTCTAGGAGGGAGAGGGGGAGACCTGTGGGGAGAAGGTTACAAAAATCAAGACGGGAAATGATGAGTGTATGGAAAATTGTTTTGGTGGCATCCTGAGATAGGAAGGGATGGATGCGGGCGACGTTGTGGAATTGGAAGCAAAAGCATTGAGCAAGAAATTGAATGTGGGGGACAAAAGAGAGGAAGGAGTCGAGGGTGATGCCCATACAATGGAGTTGGGGAAGAGATGAGATGGTGGTGTTATTTACAGTGATAGAGAGATCAAGATTGTATGAAGATCAGAAAGGAGGGAGGTAAATGAGCTCGGTTTTGCCAATGTTAATTTTGACACATGAAGACATCCAAGAGGAGATGGCAGAAAGTCTGTCAGATACACGAGGGGGGGGAGAGATCGGGAGAAGAGATGTAGAGTTTAATATCATCAGCGTAAAGATGATCCTGGAGACTGAAAGCAGTGATGAGATCACCCAGGGAGCTAGTGTACAGCAAAAAGAGTAGCGGGCCAAGAACAGAGCCCTGAGGATGAACCGAAAATGGATACAGAGAAGGAGCGGTTGGTTAGGTGTGAGGTGAACCATGCAAGGACAGAGCCAGAGAGGCTGAGAGAAAGAAGATTTTGCAACAGGAAGGGGTGGTCAATGGTGCCGAAGGCTATGGAGAGGTCCAGGAGGATGAGCAAGGAAAAGGAACCTTTAGATTTGTCTGAAACATCATTTGTAACTTTTGCTATGGCAGTTTCAGTGGATTGGACGGCCCGGAAGTCAGATTAGAGAGGGTCAAGAAGGGAGTTGTCTGAGAGGTGCCTATTGAGGAGATGCAGAAAACCATCTCCAGTAGTTTAGAGGCAAAAAGGAGAAGTGAGACGTGGTGGAAGTTAGCGAATGACGTGGGGTCATGATTGGGTTTTTTGAGAATGGGAGAGATAAGGGCATGTTTAAAGGAAAAGGGGATGAAGCCAGTGGAGAATGACAGATTGAAGAGATGTGCAAGTTAGAAGCAGGCAGTAAGAGAGATGGAGCGAAGGAGGTGAGAGGGTACGGGATTCAGGTTGCAGGTAGAAGGGGGAGAGAAAAGACAGAGTGGATTTATTCACCAAAGGTAGGGTGAAAACAACACCAGAGTTGGTTGTTAGAGGAAGAATGATGCAAGGAGGAGATGTCAAGATTGATAGCTTCAATTTTGGAGGAAAAAAAGGAGGCAAAGTCAGTGGCAGAGTGGGAGACCAGGATAAGAGGAGGGGGAGGAGAGAGGTGAATGTGGCAAACAGGCGATGGGGAGGATTGAGAAGAATTGAGGGACTTAAAGAATGATTGTTTGGTGAGGGAGAGGGTGGAGCTGTAGGAGGATAAGATAAATTTGAAGTGAAAGAAGTCAGCCAGGGAGCGAGACTCCAGGGCGGTCAGCAGCATGAGTGCATTTCTGATGAAGGTGGGTGAATTTGCAATACCAAGGTTGGGATTATCAAGTGGCGATGGCAGACAGAAGAAGCGGGAGTGACAACATTAAGGACAATGGCTGGGAGTGGTTGTAGAGGAAGTTTGCTTGGTCAGGTGGTCAGAGGGGAGAGGAGAATTTTGAAAGAGGAGAATGAAGTAGGGTTTAGAGCATCAAGATTGCGCCTAGTGAGGGTAGTTTTAGGTGAGGGGGCAGTGGAGGTTGACAGGGTGAAGGAGAGAATATGATGGTCAGTTGAGTTAGAGAAGTCAGAAAAATCACAAAGATGAGAGAAAACAAGGTCAAGGGAGTGACCAAGACAGTGAGTGGGGTAATAGGTCCACTGAGTAAGGTCAAAAGAGGAGGAAAGGACGAGAAGTTTGATGGATGCAAGGTCAGTGTGTTGTTATCAATAGTCACCTAGTATGATGGGGAGATCAGAGGAAAGGTAGTGTGGAAGCTAGGGTGCAAAGTTGTCAAGAAAGAGGGAATTGGGGCCAGGGGCATGGTAGATGACTGGGAATTACCCTAAATGTACAGTTAGAGGATAGGAAGAGGCCCACACCACCTCCTGAATGGTGATCCAGTCTGGTTGAGTGAGGCCCCCATGAGAGAGGGCAGCAGGGGAAGCAGTTTCAGAAGAAAAGAGCTAGGTTTCAGTAATAGTAGGAAGCACAATGGCCAAGTGGTTAGCACTTCTGCCCCACAGCATTAAGAGAATTGGAGATGAAGAGATTGTGGATAGAGGGCAATGTATTACAGATGGATCTGGCATTCCAGAGGGCACCGGAAAAGGAGACAGAGGGAAGTGGGGAGATGTGGATGAGATTGGCAGAGTTGCTGGATTGTGGGGGAGGTTAGAAGTCGGGGCAGGTTGGTGGACTGGGGGAGAAGATCGGAATAGAACATGAATGGGGAGGCATAATGAGACAGAAGCAAGAAGCAACAATAGGCAACCAGAAGTGAATCAAACTAAAATGAAACTAATGAAAAACTAAGTAAAAATAAAATGCAGGATAATAACAACTTGATAGTGGTAGAGTGTACAAAACCAGCCAGAGTCCTCAGGTACAAGTGAGTTCAGAGGTGAATGAAACAGAAACAGGCAAGGAGCAAGAGTACAGGTGAGTCCAGAAGGTGAGTTTCCAGAGGAACAAGCAAGTAGAAGGAGTTTAGGTGAGTCCAGGTGATGGGGGATTGGTAGCAGAACAATCAAAGGACAATCAGTGGTTAAAGTAGGTAAAACGAAGAGCAGGGAACAGATGAGGCACTGTGGGAGGCAGTAGGGGACATAAAGGTGACCAGTGATGGAGGCCAGGCTGAAGAACATCAAGTGGTGGGGTGACAGAGGCATGCAGGAGTCAGTGAGAGCAAACAATAAGGCAACAGGCAGGTTCGGAGTAAGGCTAAGGAGGTGTAGTGGAGGAAGGCCTAAGTCGTTGCTAGAGTTGTCCGAAAGTCGGGTCAAGTGGAGCATAAAGGTGTCAGGAGGCAGAGTGAGGGCAGCAGGACCCAGAGCTTTTTTTTTCTCTTAAAAAAACAGGAGTTAATATTTTTAGATTTCTACTCTTTTCAAAAAAATATTTGGATTTTCAGAGATACCATTAGTCAGAATATAATATTGTTTTAACATAATATTTTTTTATTAACAACTGGTTTCATTTTCCCAGATTTTATATTAGATCTCAAAATAAATTTTGGACCTTTAATTTTATTGTCAGGACTTCTGTTCTTTTGTTTTGATAAGTAAGGTATCTCTTTCTAGTGCACTGGCATATTGTAGGACTTCATCTAAAATATTGGGTGGGTAACCACTTAACTTTCCTTAAAAATAGTAACCATTTCTAAGGTTTGTTTATTAAACATCTCGTCAAAAGAACAATTCCTCCTGATGCGTCTTTGGAATATTCTTTAACCATGGTCTATAATGGTTACTGGTATAGCCAATATAATCATTGGGTCAACAGGTTTATTAGCAGCTATTATACATATGTCTTGGGGCAAGAGGGCAAAGTAGAAAAAATTCACTGACTCGTGACTAAAAGCGTGAGTGAAGGATAAATTATATGAATTACAATTGAGGTGTGACACAAATTGAAGGGTGGAGTCTAAATCTCCATCCCCAATAACATCTATATAACATCCATAGAACACCAGGTTTATCTTTTATAGGCTATCCTAGGGGTAGGCAACCTGCGGCTCTCCAGGTGTTGTGAAACTGCCAGTAGATAACCAGCAGACAGGTGGCAAGGCATGCTGGGCTATGTCGTTTCCCAACACCTGGAGAGCCGCAGGTTGCCTACCCCTGGGCTATCCCAAATATACCGCTGCTGGAAGTGGCCCATATAGAGGTTTGCATAACTATAGGCAAACCTGGTGATCATGGCCATGCTGACACCGTCTGTAAATAAAATTGTGTATTAAATAGAAAATAATTGTCAGTGACAATATATGGGATTGAATCAATAATGAATGCTCATTGTCTCACTAAGATCCCACCATACAGAGCAAGAGCCTCTGCAATAATCGCCACACCTTTGGTGTGTGGAATATTGGTACATCCAGGGTGAAGAAATAGTAGGTGGATTTCCACTCCACACGCTGATGTAGCCTCAGTATGTGGGTGGTATCTTTAATATGGGATCTCAGCAAGACAATGGGCTAGATTTACTAACAGGCGTGATGCATGGCAGCTTGAAGCCGCCATGAATCGCGGCGGTTTTCCGGCGGGTTTGCATTGCAAACAGCCGGATTTACTAATAGGCGCATATCAGCTTCAATTTGAAGCCGCCGGTGATGTCACGGCGGGATGTAATGCTCAAAGCCGCCGGCGGCTTTGAATAGAACATGGCGCTTTTGCTTTAAATGACGGCGCTTTTGTGTAAAGGCGTTTTTTTTGAAAATTACACCTGCCTCCTAGCCTGTTACTATTGGCTATTTTCAAACTCAGGAGATTTGACATCACAAGCCCTATATAAACCACTGGCCTGACACTTTTTCTTTGATAGGGGTTTGAGGAGTTTTGAGAGAGGAGTTAGTTGGTTTGTGCTTTGTGAAAGTTGGTGAGAGTTGGAGTGTGGTGGATTGGTGGAGCGATATCTGATTGAAGTGTGAGTATTCCTGTGGTATTTTTCTGTTTTGTACATTTATTTTCTCTTTTATTTTCTGTCTTGTATTTTTTGTATTTGACTTGTCCTTTGCCTGTGTTACTTGTGTGTGCCTGTCTGGAGAGTGTGTCTGTATTTAGTGTAGTTTGTCCTTTGTGTTTGTAAGTCTTTCTGTGTTTTCTGTGTTTGGCATTTATTTGTCATTATGTCCAGAGATAGGAGGGACGAACAGGCTGAGGAGAGGGAGATGGAGGTTGAGGGGTCAGAGGAGGGAGAGGGAGAGGTTGAGGAGACAGGACAGGGCAGGAAGACCAAGACAGGGAGGAATGTGCGCTTCTCACATGATGAGAATTGTGTGTTGGTGCACAATATCATTCCCTGCTACGAGGTCATCCTAGGCAACCTGGCAGCCCGGACTCCTCTAAGGCGGCGTCACCAATTGTGGGGGCGTGTCTGTGATGCCGTGAACGCGGTGGGCCCACTGAAGCGGACAGTGGCACACTGCCGCAAGCGCTTCTCTGATATTAAGAGGAGGCTTAAAGAGAAGATGGCCCAGGAAAGGAGGTCTACAAGGCGCACGGGTGGTGGCCCCCCACTTCGTATGGAGTACACCACGTACGAGGAGGAGCTGCGCCAGATAATGCCAGCTGAAATTGTAGAGGGCATAAATGTGCAGGACACAGATTCGCCCTCTTTTGGCCAAGTAGTTGGTGAGTGATTTGGTTTTTTTACCCTAACAGTTTTTAAACTGCTTTTCTGTTTTTCAAACTGCTTTTCTCTTTTTTAAACTGCTTTTCTGTTTTTTAAACTGCTTTTCTCTTTTTTAAACTGCTTTTCTCTTTTTTAAACTGCTTTTCTCTTTGGAAAAGTTTTTCTTTATTTGTTTTGCATTTTTTTTTGTTTTTCTAAGTGTATTTTTAACGAAAATAGTTTGTAAAGGATGTTTTTTTCTCATAAAAAAAATTTTTGGTATTCGCAAACACATTTTTGAAATAAACAGTATATTTGTAAATTGCTTTTTGCTGCAAATACATTGTATGCTTTTTCTAATACATCCAGATTCGCCAGGACGGCAGGTAACTCCCAGTCCGAGGTCTACACCTCCACCTTCAGCGAGAGATTCAGGCTCTGAAGAGCAAGCAGGTGCGTGGTCTCTGTTTGGGGAAGAAATAATGGAGTTAGATGTTTTTCTGTGCAAATGTTGCTTTCCATGTTATATTTAGTGATTTTTATATGCTTTCCAATGAGAACATAGGGCTAGATTTACTAAACTGAGGGTTTGGAAACCTTGAGATGTTGCTTATAGCAACCTATCAAAATTTTTTTGGGCACATTCTGCAAAATGTCAGCTAAAATCTGATTGTTTGCTATAGTCAACATCTCCACCTTTTCAAACATGCAGTTTAGTCTATGTTCCCCATCATATACTACACAGAGGGAGAAGTAAAATAGTATTTGCTTACCCCAAAGCACGGCCTTGTAGCATTTTGCTGCAAGCACCCTCAATGTTTGCATTTTAAATTATTTACATTTAGATCCCTTCACTGTAACGCATAGGCAAAATGAGATTTTACTCCTAAAACATATGTGGAGCATCCTTCAGCAGGTCGCAAGAGGACAACTAATCTGGAAGGTAGACATTGTTAACCATTATTTAGTTGATAAAGGTTTTTGTTTTTGGTACAGTTTCCAGAATTCAATTGACAAACATGTTAGTTCCTATATACTTACCTTGGTTATTTCACCACAGGAACCTCATCATCTCTGCAAGGCCAGCGCCAGTCTGCGCAGATGTCACCTTCGGACGACACACAGGAAGACACAGTCATCACTTTGGAGATGGTAGATGTCCCCGTGTCTATGCGCCAGGAAGAAGCAACTGCCCCTGCGGAACAGTCATCCGAGCAACAAGCTGCAGCTCCTCGGATGGATACAGGGCGAGAAATGGCCCAATCCATTGCAAATTTCCAGGCACAACAGTGTCAGTTTATGGACAGCCAAACGAGACACATGTCACAAATTGCGGCCCATTTGAGACGGCTACACCGCTCAAATAGTCAACTCCCTGCTGGAATCAACCGTCTGGCAACTGCTTTGGAACAAACTAATGTGCAGCTGGCACAAATGACTGGGGCTGTGGAGGCCCTACATTCCACAGTACGTGAGGGGAATGCCAATGTCACCCGGCTGGCAGGGCAACTACATTCTGAAATTGTAGCCCGTTTACCGGCACCTATGTCTTCAGCCACCACCAGTGCCGCTAGTACGCCTACCACATCTCTACAGAGTACTCCTCCAAGGAGAGGTGCTCGCACCAGGGGTGGGCGAGGGAGGGGAGAGAGTGGCACCAAGCATAGCGATATGCCTGCGAAAAGGCGTCGCTAGCACAATGTTTCTTATTGCTTAATGTTTTGTAAAGTTTCTATAACCATTACACGTTATTATTTATTGTGTTCTGCAATAAATGCAGTTAAATTTCTATTGTGTCAGTCTTTCTTTTCTGCACATTAAACAAGAGTATACTGATTTTTTAACAACTATGCACTAATTTCACTTAAACATTGACCTCTGACTGTCACATTCAAGGGATGTTCATATTTACCAGATGTGACACGTACCCCTTCTTCCTCACTGTCTACTGCAATAATCGGTGGGGCAAGTTGATGTAAAGCCAGGTTATGCAGCAGACAGCAAGCCAGGACAATCTCAGATACCTTTTCAGGTGCATACATAAGCACCCCACCAGATTTATCAAGGCATCTGAACCTGGTTTTCAAGAGTCCAAACGTACGTTCTATGACACCTCTAGTGGTTATGTGTGCCTCATTGTATTGGTGCTGTGCAGGAGTCTGAGGATGCAGCAGAGGAGTCATGAGCCAGGAGCGACACCCATATCCTGAATCTCCTGCAATAAAAGTAAAATGTTAGCTACCATTTAATTTGAGCATGTTGTACAGCAGTTAGCATATGTGAGTCCATTTGAGCAAGGATCAGGGATATATAAAACATGCAAAGTACATACCCAAAAGCCATCCCTCCGGCATTTCACCACTTTCAAATTTGGCATAAAGGGTAGACTGTCTCAGGATAAAGGCATCATGACATGACCCAGGCTAGCCTGCAACAACACTCAATATACGCTGGTTAGCATCGCACACAACCTGTACATTCAGGGAGTGGTAATGATGGCGATTAACAAAAACCTCTGCCCTGTGGTGAGGTGGTCTCAGGGCAATATGAGTGCAATCTATTGCACCCATTACATTAGGGATACCTGTGACCCTATAGAAAGCTCCCTTGAGCTCATGCCACTGTGACTCCTGGCTGGGGAAGCTGATATAGCTAGGGCACACTCTTTTAAGGGCACCTAAGACCTGTCCAAAATGCCTTGAAAATGTCGGCTGCGTTATGCCAATTACTCTGGAGGACACAGATTGAAAGGAACCTGTTGCCAAAAAGTGAACTGCACACAGTAGTTTGTGTAGTCCTGACACTGCATTAGAGCGGCTGGTTGTAGGCTCCAAATCAACCTTCACTTGCTTATACAGTGCCATGAGGTTAGTACGATTGAGGCGAAACATTTGTACTACCTCCACATCAGCCAAAGACTCCAGATTCAAACGCACTGGAAATGCACGTGGAGTGCGGGGTCTTTGCAGGCTCCGCGGAACAGATGCCAACTGCTGTTCATGCTCCTCCTCCTGGCGCCTTTCTGCCTCCATCAGCACCACATTACCTGCAAAAGCCATTCTCCAACAAACCCACACCTGCCAAATAATGAGGGGCCCTTTTTGTAAGCATCATGATTAACTGCTGGGCAATAGACGGTGATTGTCTGTGATTGCTTCAGGCAGAAAAACCATTTTTCACATGTGGATTGCATTAGCATTAAAATAAGGGTTAACTATGTAATGCAACAATTCCCATCCTAATTTCTTTGAGGCAACAGTATTCTAGTGTTTTTTTGGAAAGTACAAAACAACTAGAAAAGGAAAGGTGAAATGAGATTTTACTATGCAATCATACTGGGTGAAAAAATAATGGAAAAAAAAAAAAACCAGTACCCTGAAATTTCATGACACTTTGGCCATTTTCTATACACAGTCCTAATGGGTCATTGGACATGAAATAGGCCTTTCTCTTATGGTCTGATTGGCAAAATACCTGAAACAGCACACTGTTTGAACCATCACGCCGCTCACAAGCAGCGCTTTCATTTTGGTCTTTTGAATGGCGGTTTTCCGGCGGCTTTATAAACCCCCTAATAGTAAATCCGGCTGTTTGTATGTAGAACATTGTTGAAACCGTCATGGCGCTTTATAAAGAGGCGGGTTTGGAAACATCATTTTTGGCCGTTTGGACGGCGGGTTTAGCCTTAGTAAATCCGGCGATGGCTAAACCGCCGCCAAACCCGCCGAAAGTCGGCGGGTTTACAAACACGCCTGATAGTAAATCTAGCCCAATGAGTGGTTGGAGGTGAGCAGGCCACCTGCTATTAGACTTTGGTCGAATGTAGTGATCACATCTCCACCGAATGTGGGGTACTGCAGTATAGAACTTATATGGTCTATATTATAGGTTTCTATTTACAAGTTTATTATTTATTTGAGATAGTGTCCCAGGTTAAAATTGGTTGTATATTGATTTTATATATTTTGAATATATAACAAGGTTTATTAGCCTTCTGGTTTGATTTATGGGGTAATGTGATGTGTTTTAATAAAGTTATATTTTTGTACTGTAAGAGCAACCCAGGTTTTTTGTTAGGGTCATTCTGCCATATTCCTCATATGTATGTATATATATTTACTATTGCACATTATAATTTGGCACCTCCGATTGTCTATTATTTTTACTAGCAATTGGTATACCTGTTATACAGTGAGCAGCCCAATCTGGTCTTTACAACTAGACTTGGAAAATTGAACATTTTAAGATATATAGCTGTAGATGAGGCATACCCTATATAGGTCGCATCTCTAGGGGGCATGTACACCGTTATTTTAAACAACTTGCAACTGCAGGCCTCTGTCCCACCTCTCCAGACATTTGGCAAAATTCCATGTTGTTTTTCTGCACGTACAGTTAAATATTTTTTCAGCTGTCAGTTTGTAGCATTGTAATTGCTGATTTTGTAAGGGAAGCATATTTTAGTATATACTAGGCCTTGATCAGATCAAGTGCTGTCATGGATACTTAATGAGAATTTTGTAGAAACCACTCTTCACTGAAAATGTATTCCTTTGTGGAGTATTAACAGTAGGAAAAAATATTAATTAGATTTTGTATTCTGCAGACATCATATTATTTTTAAATAAAAAAATGGAAATGATAATGAGTGTGCTAAGCAAGTAATTTTTGTTAGATATGATTTGAGATCTGTCTAGGATAAGATTAAGTAACATGTTAAAATTTACCAGAATTATATGGTTACCCTCTCCCCATTAACTATGTTATATATATATATATATATATATATATATATATATATATATATATATATATATACACATACAGGGCCGCCGAGAGGGGGGGGAGTGGGTACTATTTACCCGGGCCCGGGTGTGACAGGGGGCCCGCGGCTGCACTGCTGACTGTTGTAATTTTTTTAAAAAACTTTTTTTTTTCTTTAATGTGCCCGGGCGGGGAGGGGGGGGCTTTGGTTCTGCCGGCCGCGGCGCCATGTCCTTCTTGCGGGTCCGCCGATGCGATGACGTCACGTGAGAGTGCCTTGCTGTGCTCTCGCGTGACTTTGTGGTCCTGCTTGGTTACTGCAGCCTGTGACCGCGCCTATAAGGAGCGCGAGTCATGAGGCTGGCTTTCGGTGCAGGCTGCAACTGGGGACATGATCATCTGCTGATGTGAGTAAAACTGAAAAATGTTGTGCACAGCTATTTCACCAGGTGTAACATGTAAAACTAGGTTTATGTGTAGGAAAGTGGTCTGAACACAAATAAACATTTGTATAATACACAGAACCAGAGCTGTGAATCGCAGCCTCAGTCTGCAGACCCTTCACCTTATCCCTCATTACCAGGGTGAGCAGGCTCCTGTCCCCTCAGCCCCACACATTTACAGAATGCAGAAGTTGTGCAGGTTGTGTCACGGCCCAGAACAATGACCCCACAGAAGGTGGCACACACACACTTTTGTCTGTCTCAGATGTCCTGCTTTGATTTGCAATAAGTCGCTGACAAGTGAGAATGGAGCAGATTGGAGGTAATAAGTCTCCTTGACACATTCTCTACAAAGCAAGCTGTTTTTAGGTCACTGTCCCGAAAGTCAGGACTGCTGGGACATATGTAATACTCTGGCAAGCGGGCACTGTACCCTTCTGCCAATGGTGTACGCAGCAATGCAGGGTTTTTTCGGTAGGAGGGTGGGCTACTGCTTTTAACATGGTAGCCACGCCCCAATTATATGACCACTCCCACCTTGCATGACCACTCCGGCGGCGCAAATTTTTTTCCACTGCTCCACTACAATGGGGGGCCCCATGAAGTTGCTGTACCGGGGCCCTGAATTCCTCTTGGCAGCTCTGTATATATATAAAATGGTTGTTGGGGAGATACCTTAATTCCTTAATTTATTAAGTTAAATGTAAGGGGAGCTTGCAGGATATGAATGATTTTAGGATTCACAAAACAAAATAGGATTATTAAAAGAAAAAAAAAAAAGGGTATCGGCCAACCACACTACACTTTTTACACAATTATGTGGGCACCCCTTCTAATTAGTGTTTGGACATTTCAGCCACACCCAGTGTTCACTGGTGCATAAAATCCAGCATACTTTACAGCCATGCAAATTCCTTAGTCAGACATTAGCAGTAGAATGGGTTCTACTGAAGAACTGTGACTTTAAATGTAGCACTGTCATAGTACGCCACCTTTCCAACAAGTCAGCTTGTCAAATTTCTTCTCTGTTAGAACTAAACCTCTCCACTGTACTGTTATTTTGAAGGGTAAACAGCTCAACCCTGAAGCAATAGGATACATAAGCTCACAGAACAAGACTGTGGAAGCACACGCTACTTAAAAATCTATTGTCCATGGTTGCAACACACTACTGCCGCTGGAAGCAACATCAGGCTTTAACCCCTTAGTTCCAGTTAAGGGAAATCTTAATGCTGCAGCGTACAATGACATTCTTGAGAATTGAGCATATCCAAAAGCTTGCAGAAGGCCCTTTCCTGGTTTAAAATGATGATCTACCTATGCATAAAACTAGTTTCCATTGTTTGGTGTGGAAAACTTGACTGGCTGTTATGATTCTGTTCAAAAACAAATTCCTTATAATTATAGCCACGGAGCTAGAAATGTGATACAAACATTAAACTGTTTATTTTACAGCGAAAACATAGTCCAGGTGAAGCAGAAGAGAGACCAGTTCAGGCTTGATAAATCAATGGACTTCCAGGTATAGCTATACAGCATGTAAATGATAATGAAAATACAACAGGTAACTTAATTGAAGCCAGATCATAGCAATAGCCAGGCGCTCTCAGGAACTATAAGTTAGTAGTGTGTCCAGACATGAGACAGACATCAGGTAGGTTTCCAAGAGATAAGGTACAGGTGAGTAGCAGGAACTGGCTAAAACAAGGATATCCAGAGAAACAGCAAATAACTAAGCAGGTAGACCAGGGACAAACAAACATTAGCAGGCTCCGGAACATCAAGGACCAGCACATGAACCTGGGAGAAGCTGGTATAAGAATGGAGAGACACAGGTGTGCAATAACGAGGAGCAGAGATTAACTCCTACCAGTGAGTAGAAAATGTCCATAGAAAAAGAGCAGCACCTCTGGCGGCATGGAGGTACTGCATCCAGGAACAGGACAAAGGCGCAGACCAACCGAGAGTCCTAACACTGGTTTGCACAGAGCCCTTACCACAACCCCATCAAACATGAAGTGGAATGCCGAATGTGAGCCAGGCCTTAATACCCATCAGTGCCCAACCTCACTAATGCTTTTGTGGCAGAATTCATGGAAATCCCCAAAGTCAAGTTCCAAAATCTAATGGAAACCTTCCCAGAATAGTGGAGGCTGTTATATCAGCAAAGATGATTCCAACTTCATATTAATGCCCATGGTTTCAGAATGAGGCTTTTAAACAAGTACATACACTGATCAGCCACAACAGTAAAACCACCTAATATTGTGTAGGATCCACTCGTACCATCTAAATAGCTCTGACACATCCAGACCACTGAATTGTCCTGTAAATTCTGGCACCAAGACATTAGCAGCAGATCTTTTAAGTCCTGTAACTTGCAAGGAGAGGCCTCCATGGGGACTTGATTTTACAGCAAATCTCACAGATGCTCGATCAGATTGAGATCTGGTGAATTTAGAGGCCAAGTCAACAACTTGAACCCTTTGTCATGTTCCTCAAACCTTTCTTGAACAATTTTTTAAGTGTGGAAGAGTGCATTACCCTGCTGAAAGAGGCAATCAGGGAATGCTGCTGAAAAAAGTCATCAGGGAATAAAACAATACTTAATAAAAACTGGCATACTCTTCTTAAGGATCCAGTATTGAAGGAGATGCTTCCTCATAAACCCTAGAACATTTTTAGAAGAGTGACTAACTTAAAAAAAAAATGATAGGTCCCTACTACTCTAAAAAGAAATATACAAAGTGTCCAGCTAGAAGTGAGTAATAAAGTGTCCCCATTTATACTGTGGCCTCCAATATGCAGGGAAAACTTCCAACCCTATAAAGATTAGTAATAGAAACTATATTACACATTTTAAATCATTTTACAAAATGTCATTGTGGCAATTCAATTAGTAAAAATGCAAAGCCATTGAAACGGTGTGTCAGGCCAGTGGCCAAACTGGTTCCATTTCCAGCCACTTGCCGTTGTTTAGGCACAGGTATAAATAATAAATAATGCATAAAAATGTACTGTCAAAACCTATCGGGAAAATTTCCCCCCCTTCTGTCAAAAATCAAACAGGACTTGGAGACTTGGAAGAGCTATATCATATTGTGGCTGGGGAGGATTATTGCTATTAAGATGAACTTGGTCCCCAAACTTCTATATCTTTTTCAGACTCTTCCGGTGAGGGTTCCCGACTCCGAGTTTAGAGATTTGCATTCCTGCTTTCTAAAGTTTATATGGCGTGCCAAGCCCCCTAGAGTCTCGGTAGCAGTGCTCAAAAAGCCCAGGGCTCGGGGAGGCAGGGGTTTTCCAGACATTAAATTTTATTATTTGGCATCCCATCTGACCCAGGTGGCGGTAACCTATGCCCCTTACCAGTCCATAGCATGGGTGGACCTGGAGACCCACTATGTTGGGACCCCCTCTATGGCATCACTCTGGGCTTGGCTAATATGGATAGACCACCAGCGGCCTCCTCTCTTCAAGCTCTTAAATTCTGCTTGTCGCTTTGGGACACCATGCCAGGTCAAATATAAATTGTCCTCCCCTGTCTCACCTCTGACTCCTCTCTGGGGCAACCCACACTTCCCTCCTTGCAATTCAACACAGCAATTTAAACATTGGACAAGGGCGGGAATACTGGTGGTTTTGGACCTGGCAGTCAATCAAACTTGGGCTTCTATGTCGGAACTTCATCATAGTTTTGAACCATTTCGTCCGCTTTTTTTTTTTTGAGTACTTCCAGGTCTGACACTTAGCCATATCTGTACCCCCCCCAGGAGGTTCTCCGGGCCCCGACCTCCTCTGAGTATGTGTGTCTACATTCCCCTCTCACTAAAGGGATGATATCCCAGATCTATAATTGGCTTATAGACTATACTTTCGATACTCCAAGCCAACATGAGCGGGAATGGGAAAATGACCTGGGACCTCCTCCAGATGAGTCATGCTGGGAGGAGATCAGGGAGGGGATTGCCAAGAGCTCGATCTCTACGTTAATTAAGGAAACAGCATATAAAGTGTACTATAGGTGGTACTATACTCCTGACAAGCTATCTCGAATGTTTACTACGGCCACTTCGAGCTGCTGGCGGGAATGTGGCCAGAGAGGCACGATGCTACATGTATGGTGGACCTGCCCTCGCATAGTTCCCTTTTGGAACGTGGTTCTTACACTTATAAACTCTGTGTTAGAACAACAGATAAGTAAGGACCCCTGGTCATTCCTTCTCTCTTGCCCTATACCTGATGAGAGCGCGCCTTCTAATAAGCTTATCTCCCATATCTTGGCAGCTGCTAAATCTCTAATAGCAAAACATTGGAAAGACCCTAGGGCTCCCTCTATGCAGGAGTTACGGTCCTATATAGGATACATCGCAAGCATGGAGAGTATAACTTGCTACCTTCACGATAAATCATATAACTTTGATAAGGTGTGGCCTCCGTGGTACTCACTAGAAGGCCGCAGCGGTCTGTCCAGTATGGCTCCCCCTCCCACAGATGGAATATAGCTCTTGGGCCTCTTCCGGACCCCCCAGGCTGGATATGGCGCGCTGCTGGTGAGTAATGTTTGTATGCTAGTTTTTTTTTTGGTAGCTAATGTAACCGTGTGGCTTAGCTTTTCCTAGCAATGTTCCAAATTCGCTTATTTACTTATCAAAAATATTGTTAACAGTACTTGTGCCTTTCTACCTCCCATCCTTCCTTCCTCTTTCCCCCTCCCCTCATCCCCATTCCCCACCGATATAAAGGTATAAAACATAGAGGAGACATCTTGATTACTAATATTTTTATGTCAAACGTGTTGATTGTATTTTTCCTGTTGCTTCCTCTTTAAATAAAGAGTTAAAAAAAAAAAAGTGTACTCTCATTGGTGAACATCCAGGATGTAATAAGGTGCCACTTTCAGGCTGCTTGCCAAGCTAGGCCCATCTCAGGCCACTTATTTTAGGCATGGATATGAATATAAAAAATTAGTACAACCGCAATTAAACAGCCTCACAATTCTTAATCATTTATTTATATAGCACCAGCAAATTCCATAGCTCTTTACAATTGGAAACAAACAGTATTAAAAAAATACTGGGCAATAGAGAGGTAAGAGGGCCCTGCTCGCAAGCTTACAATCTATGGGACAATGGGAGTTTGATACATGAGGTTAAGTGCTACATATTGCATATTTGTCAAGTCAGATTGCAAATGTAAAAGTGCCTAGTGGGAATTTTGATCCAGTCACACAGCAATGTTGGTCAGTGGATTAGAGGGTTGTTGTCTTGTGTGAACAGTGTAAAGGGTGGTAATAGTGTAACCTAGTGAGGTTAAGAGGGTGAATGAGGCATTTTAAAAGCTTCCCTGAAGAGGTGGGTTTACAGAAAATGCTTGAAAGTTTGAAGACAAGAGGAAAGTCTTAATGTGCGATGAAGGGAATTTCACAAAGTGGTGCAGCTCGAAAGAAGTACTGTAACCAGAAATGGGAACATGTAATGAGAGTCGCAAATCTTATGCAGAATGGAGATGTGGAGTTGGGAGATATTTTGAGACAAGTAAGGAGCTATATGTAGGTGCAGTTTTGTTGATGGCCTTGTATGCTAGTAGAAGTATTTTACATTATATGGTAAAAAAACCAGGCAACCAATGTAGAGACAGACAGAGTCTCAGCACAGGAAAAGCAATTTTCAAAGAAAATCAATCTAGCCACTGCATGCAAAAATAGATCATAGGGGCTATAGTCTGATTTGGGGAAGACCAGTATGAAGGGAATTACAATAGTTAATGTGGGAGATGATGAGTACATAAATTAAAGCTTTTGCAATGTCTGTGTGAGATGTGTGTGTATTCAGGAAATGTTTACTTTTAGATGTATGCAACATGTTTTAAATATAGAGTCGATGTGGGGAACAAAGGATAGTTCTGAGTCAAGGATCACACTTAGGCAGCAAGGGTAGGATTTCTGGTCAACAGAAATAGAAATTCATCATAATCATCTATTTATTTATATAGCGCCACTAATTCCGCAGCACTGTACAGAGAACTCATTCACATCAGTCCCTGCCCCATTGGAGCTTACAGTCTAAATTCCCTATCATACACACACACAGACAGACAGACCAAGAGAAACTAAGGGCAATTTAATAGCAGCCAATTAACCTGACAGTATGTTTTTGGAGTGTGGGAGGAAACCAGAGCACCCATAGGAAATCCATGCAAACCCGGGGACAACATACAAACTCCACACAGATAAATCCATGGTCTAAAATCGAACTCATGACCCCAGTGCTGTGAGGCAGAAGTGCTAACCCCTAGGCCACTGTGCTGCCCAAATTCCTTTAATATTATCAACAATTTCTTTATTAATTTCAATTTATTCTAATCAGCATGGTATAGAAATCTCCAAAAGCAGTATGTCGAGTATGAGACGCCAACTTGGTTGGACGTTTGTTCCCAGGAGCTATAGTATACAGTAGTACTATCATAAATCGTGTAAGTCATGTAAGAATAATGTACAAATTTACAACATATTCATATTCCAGGAATAAATTGAGCATTTAGTATATCAACAATGTATAAGTGATGCTGATCAGGTTAACCATGATTAAGTCCCTGCTATGTGTTTCGTTGTACTCCCCTTTAACAGGAAACATGTGTAACACCCAAAATATTATACAGTGGTTTTTATTTATGCCAATATCCCTTGATATTGGTTACCATGAACTAAATTTAATGTTAAAATTTATATAAAAATAAGAAAGCATGAACACAAAAATTATACATAAAATAGTTATGTAAAAGTTAATAAAATGATACATGGCCTCAAATGTACATAATGCAATCAATGCACTACTAAATTATATAAAAAGGATAAAATATTGATCATACAGAAAAATAAATAATATAACCCATAAGAATGTTAACCTCAATGTGATTCAGGATCATTGTGATCAAGAATACTGAAAACCATAATTACAAAAATATATTAAAATGAAAATAAAAAACAGTGTGAAATAATATTTACTTAGGATGGAAATCTAAAAACTCCTGTGTTCGCATAGTTGGGGCTTTCACCACCTATGTCATCCTCTGCAATCAATTCTATGGCATAAAACATCGTATTATCCCCAACATCAATTCAGAAGAGAGACAGTATTCACACTCGTGGCCAAAAATATTGGAACCTTTGCATTTTTTTCTAATAATGCACCATTGTGTCCAAAAAATTGTTGGAATGAAAAAATATTTTAGCATCCACATATGTATTTCTTTGATTTGCAAAGGAAAAAAACTATTTATTGAAATTCAATAATTATAAAATAGCTCTTTGAACATTTTAATGATGAATTTATAACACCCTTAATAAGGCAATAAAATTCAATATATGCAATTGCTATAGTTGCTGCTAATATCAAATAAAAGATCTTCTGGATGTGATTATTTAACCAAGCATTTCTATTAAACTATTTATAAAAAGCAGTCTTGAAAGATTATGCCAACAGTTGTATAAATTTTCTTGATTCCAAGAATAAACTACTAACAACTAACTGTTCAAATCAAGTATCTGATAACAATGTGATCTTGAATATGTTGGCACTTTTCCTTGTTGAAATTGTACGGTGTACTTACAGACATTGTGCAATGCACAACCGTGTCATCTTGTAGGATGTACTAAATAAATAACTAGAATCTGATTGGTTGCTATAGGCAATATCTCCACTTTTTAAAACTCACAGTTTAGTATATATATACCAATGACTCCAAACACACTTCAAACGTTCCCAGCGATGGTTTAAGACAAGTGTTCTGAAGTAGACAGCAATGAGTCCAGATCTAAATCGCATAGAACACCTGTGGAGAGATCTGAAAACCGCAGTTGGGAGTAGACATCCTTCAAATTTGGCAGAACTGAAGCAATTTGCACAAGAAAAGTGGACCAAACTGCCAGTAGACAGGTGGAGGATGCTCATCCATGGTTATAGAAAGCAGTTGATTGCAGTCATTTTGGTCAAAGGCTGTGCTACCACATATTGAGTAAAGGGTGTCAATAATTTTGTCAATACTCTTTCCTTTAATTTTCTGATTTAAAATAATCTAAAATAAATTTAGAACCAAAAACAAAGGTTCTGTATATTAACAGTAAATATTTTTGGTTTGTGAGCACTGGACAACAATTTTTTTTGTTTGCACATAGACATTGGTCTCTGTACTTTGCTAACGTCTCAAATGATTTTATTCACTTGTACATATTTAATTAATTTAAAGCACACATTTTCTCTTTCACTAATTTCTGTATATTAACATAGAAAGAATCATGAAAACTAAATACTGTTAATTTTACTTTATGTTTACAGGCAAGCATGTTATTTGAATAAAAAAAAAAGGGCAAGGCTGTCAATATTTTTGCCCATGACTGTATAGTGGTATATGCCTGAGTTTTATGAACTACTAGTTGTTCATTTAACTAATCTGAAAAGGGCTTAATTGTACTGCCCACACACAGGAGGTTACAGGGGCAGGTTCATATGTAAACATTATAACTACAGTGTTAAGTAACATTACCCTTAATATTAAAAGTTTGGAAAGAGGTAAATGATCCTAACAAACATTATTAGTAATATTTATACATATACATTTTAACAAATAAACTAGCTGCTATTGTTTACCACTTCTAACACACATAGGGAGAGGGCCTTTCCGTTCTTGAGGTTTCTGGCCTTGGAGTAAGCTAAGTTTATAACTAAAATTTGTGGTAATTAAACCATTGATCCTCCAAGTTCCCTCTAAATAAATGTTCACTTTTTAATGTTAATTAATAAAACCAGATATAAAGTTATATACAAAGTCGTGATTAGCCTGCTTATCCATCCTCATTCAAAAACATACTTTACGATCTATAGTATCAACCATATTATTTTATGCAGAAGCAGTTTTGCCTAGTACAGAACATGTGTACATCTTGAAATCATGGACCTCGGGTCACTTTCCCCAAAACAATTACACAAAACACAGTACCTTTGTAGATTTCTTGTTAGATAAGGGTAACAATTAGTTAGGCAGACCTTTGGAGTAAGTTGGCATTCTACAAATTGCAGTACAGCAGTAATGCACTGTACCACACTTGATAATCTTTTATTAAGCCAAATAACAAGTTTATATTTTTGTTCACTTAATTTTTGACCAACTAATATTAACCTAATTTCATTAGTCTGGGTACATTTAAAAAGTGGCAAAACCTAAAAATAAAAAACATGAGCTGCTGCCGATTAAGTTTTTCGTACAATCACATTACTTGTAATAAGTTGATTAATCACCTATTTCAAGTTTTGCAAATTGCAATTGAGCAAAATGGTGTTGCTACAGGAATGTGATGACTATAGAACATTTGAAGTATCGCAGGTTTCTCAACGTACAGAGCTTGTGAAATGCCAAATGTTCACTGACACGCTACAAATGTGGAAGATGCATGCAAACACTGACACCCTACTCCTTTTCAGCCCCTATATTAATCAAACTCAACCCTGTTTGTCCCAAATTTATCCAAGTCAATTCCTGCGTATATTAACTTATATCACTTCATCTTTTGCAATCACATAGAAACAGAATTTGACGGCAGATGAGAACTACTTTGTCCATCTAGTCTGCCTTTTCTCTGAACTAGCTTTTCTTCAAATTTCCTCTAAACCTACTTCCCTCCAGATTCAGTGCATGTCCTCGTGTTCTAATATTTCCATTTCTTTGAAGAATGTTTCCCTACTGTACCTTGTTAGAACCCTTGACATATTTGAAAATTTCTATCATGTCCCCCCATTCCCTTCACTACTCCAATCTATACATATTAAGATCTTTTAGTCTTTCCAGATACGTTTTGTGCTGTAGGCCATGCATCATTTTAGTTGCCGTTCTTTGTACATTTAGTATATTTTTATCCTTCTGGAGATGTGGACTCCAAAAATGAACACCGTATTTTAGATGAGGCCGTAACAATGACCTATACAGTGGCATCATTACTTCTTTATTTTTGCTACCGATTCCTCTTCCTATGCAACCAAGCATCTGACTTGCCTTCCTCATTGCTTTGTTACATTGCTTAGCTTCCTTTAAGTCACCTAAAATAGTGACTCCTAGATCCCTTTTCTCCTCAGTAGTTTCTATTATAGTGCCATTAATGCTATAAATAGTCTTTTGAGACGCAAGTGCATGATTTTGCATTTTTTGACATTAAACTGTAGATGCCACTCTCTTGACCATTCCTGTAGTCTGTGTAGATCATCAATAATTTGTTTTACCCCTCCTGGTGAGTCTATCCTGCTGCATATTTTTGTGCAACAGGCGGTACTTCACTGGTAAACTTTCCCTCCTGTGAATAAACTCCATTTACTATTACTCTATTTTCTGTCCTGCAACCAAGATCTTATCCATTCAACCATCCTAAAATCCAATTCCAAACTTTCAAGTTTAAGGGCTATATTTACTAAGTTGCGGGTTTGAAAAAGTGGAGATGTTGCCTATAGCAACCAATCAGATTCTAGCTTTCATTTATTTAGTACCTTCTACAAAATGACAGCTAGAATCTGATTGGTTGCTATAGGCAACATCCCCACTTTTTCAAACCCGCAGCTTAGTAAATCTAGCTCTAACAGTCTGCGATGTGGGGCAATGTCAAAAACCTTACTGAAATCCAAATAAGCTACATTTACAGCCCCCCTTAATCTATTACTTTAGTCACCCAGTCAAAAATGTAAATACGTTTTGTTTGACACAATCTCCCCCTAGTAAATACATGCTGTTTGGGATCTTGTAAGTTACTGGATTTGAAATATTCTACAACTCTTTCTTTTAAGAGTGTTTCCATCAATTTCCCTAATAATGATGTAAGGCTCACTGGACTGTAGTTGCTTACCTCATCCTTGCTTCCACTTTTGTGCAGTAGGACTACATTTGCTCTTTTCAAGTCCTCTGGAATTACGCCTGTAGCTAGTGACTGATCAATAATTCTGTTAATAGTGTTACCAGCACACCGTTAAGCTCTCTTAGTATCCTTGGATATATCCCATCTGGTCCCACTGATTTATCCAGTTTCAATTTTGAAAGTTCTGCTAGGACCTTCTCCTCTGTAAATGTACTTGTATCTACCTCATTTTTATTAGAATACTTGCAACTTAACTGTGACCCATTCCCTGCTTTTTCTGTAGTGAACACTGAGCAAAAATAATTAAGATGATCTACTATTTCCTTGTCTCCCTGAACAAGACTTTCATGCTCTGTCTTTAAACTTATTATTCCTCCTTCTGTTTTTCTCCTTTCACTTATATACCTAAAAAAAAAATTTGCCTCCTTTACCTACTGACTGGGCCATTTTCTCTTCAGCTTGTGCCTTTGCACATCTGATTACCTTCTTAGCCTCCTTCTGTTTAACAAGATACACCTCATTGTCTTCATTATTCTGAGTCTTCGGGCTAGATTTACTAAGCTGCGGGTTTGAAAAAGTGGGGATGTTGCCTATAGTAACCAATCAGATTCTAGCTTTCATTTATTTAGTACCTTCTACAAATTGATAGCTAGAATCTGGTTGGTTGCTATAGGCAACATCACCACTTTTTCAAACCCGCAGCTTAGTAAATCTAGCCCTAAGTGTCATGATACAGCTGAAGCCACATGCCCTTATACCTCATCCGTCCCCTACACCCAATAAATACTCCACTTATTGTTCACATCTCACCCTGAATAGTGTGTCAAAATACAAAAGAGAACGTTTTTCATCCAGCGAGCTTGTTTCCACTTGTACCTTACCATTGGTGTAATGTTCTGTAGGATTTGTGATATTGTTTTACCATTAGCACCTTGGTATTGCACTCAATTCAATTTCAAGCCAGATTAACAATCACACAGCAATACTGGCTTTCTATAAGAGCTTGCTTGCAATAGGGTTGTTATTTTCGCGGACTGATGATACATCGCCTATATAAAAAATAGGCTCTCGCCTATTATCAATTTTATAATCAGCTACTGCAGCTCGCCTACTGTTATTGCTCTCTCCATGCACATGGGCATTGGATATTTGGTGATATTTTACTACACTTACACCTTTTTTTCATTATCATCTTTATATGTATGTATTGTAGAAGTCACTTTAAAGGAGAATATCACATTTAGTACATTCCGTATGTATTGTTTGTATAATCATAATTTGCAAATAGTAATATATATATATTACTAACAGCTATTATTTGGAAATGTGTACATGACAAAGTCCATTGTCTATAGCTTACAAAACTAAAGACAGGAAACATCACATGATACACAAATTCATTGTATATCATATATAGACTTGTTTTTCTCTAAAGAGCATCCTAGTAAGAAAATGTAAATAGCATCTTAAGAGGATATTTAGTGTGACAAAGTATATCCTTTTAAAATAATAGAGTATAAGTTAAGGCATTTTAGGTGTTGCATGCAGTATGCAGTTGTGCGCTTCAACCCTGAGCTGCATTTCAGATAAAGTTACTAGCTTTTGCTGAATAAAACTTCATATAATTTCAACAAGAACTTTTCTAAGAAACTTAATTTTACAAACTAGGGGCTCATGTCAGTATTCATCTTTAGCCTTTCCTGCCTGGTTTTCTTGTCTCTGCATTTCCGCAGGAGGGACAGAGTCCATGCATGGCTGAACAGTCATTGGTGGTTATGTTTTAAATTACATTTGAGTTATACGCATCAGGACTACAGTGCCAGTGACAATGGACAAAGTAGAATTGAGCTTAATTTCATGAAGTGTTACTAACAATATTTTGATTTTCTATGTTCCATCATCTACATAATTACTATAGTTTTGGGACAATTTTCAAATTGTTTCATTTGCTAGTTTAACTGATAAAATCATCAGCCTGATCAACTGATGGTTTATTAGGGAAATATTTTAGAACAGGTAACAGAACTGTAATATTAATTGTCTAATAGTCTGTGTGGCATCACCTGTATGACAAATAGAGCTCTCCGTGGCAAATTTGCCCAACTGGTGAGAGATGCCGCTGCATCAAAGAACTGTGTACCTAGATTTTTGTGTAATATTTGGAATCTCGTTACGGCAGTGTTGAAATTGGATCTAAGACATGAGTCTCTTGTGATACACCCCATATTTAGCTAAAATAAATATAAAAAAGACTAAAAAAAAAAACCGTTGGCGGGTCCTACCAAAGAGGAGAGACAAAACCATACGGACCAACGGTGTGCATATAGGCATATGTGTACTTTAGTGCAGTATTGTACATAATGGTATAAATTAACGTCAGGGACTAAACATAAGTTTCCAGCAAATGGGTCTTTTGATATTAATGTATTGAATAACTTGATAGATTGTATAATCAAGATGAGTGGATCAGAGAAACGTATCAAACATTTGAGGTGCTTAGACAAATGGAATGAATAATCTAAATGTCATAGAAAAGTAAACGGGCAAATTAAAGATAATGTGAAACCAAAAAGCTAACCCAATACATTTGCAATACTGCCCTCTGCTCCCCTCCCCTTTATGTACCCATATATCCAGCAATAACTAAAAATAATACAGAAGAGATGTGGTTTGACTCCTATATGGCAGCTACACTAATGGTACTTAATCAGCCTGCAGGTAATGCGCAAGCAGATGCACCAGTAGTTTTGGTGGTGGGGGGGTGCCCATGGTCATATAGGTGGGACCGCTGTTGCAATGACTTTGCCCCAGGTTCACCAAAAAATACTTACAGATGTCTCAATAATTGATGGATACCTTCAGTGAGAGAACTCAAATGAAAAAAGAATATGAATGTTTGTTTATATATGGATCACAAATACGAGTGTGCAACAGGTTTAATGTACATAATTTGCTACTATTAAACAGTGGACATTGGACTAGTATATATGGACTATCATATACTCTAATATCTATGCTCTAGTGCTACATATATATGGTACTGATCAGCGTTTGACTGGTCATTGTTTAAACATTAATATCCTTTATTCATTTGAGTTCTCTCAGTGTAAGTTAATTACACTTGCATATCTTCACATCAGTTTCATGTTATATGTATTATTTCTACTCATTATTTATACTGATTCAGAGGTTTACTGAGAGATAAAAGACAGAAAAAATGGCAGCGCTGATGTATAAATTCCATCAAATTTATTAAAACATATAATAAAAAAAAAAATATATATATATATATATAGTCAAATACTCAGAGATATATAAAAATATCTGTGGATCGAGCTGGATATTAAATCACCTTGTTTGTTAACAGAGCTCTGTAGATATACACAACCATATATAGACATGCACATATACATATATATATATATATATATATATATATATGAATCAATACAAGGCAATATATGAATATTCCCTAGCGGGAAGTTGAGAAAGTATACCAAGTATTGTTATTAAGAGAGCAGTTCTTCCGGAAGGTATATGATGGTTATAAGAAACCCGCAGTAGATACGGAAGTCCGATCAATGGAGCTCATATGCTCCTGGCACATCTAGTGCAGCTGTAAATCGCATACATCCGCGGTATATTGGTATATAGATATGGTACCTTGCTGGAACTCTAATGTCCTTAGGCTCTCTTTCATCCGGTTCTCCTATGTCACTGTATAGAGGTAGGTATTCTCAATACGATATTGTTGCTCTTTAGTTCCATAAAAAACAGGGACTGCAAAAACACGTGTATACACGGAAGTCCGATATGGTGGGTGTGTCCAAACTCGTCCACGTCAGCGCTGACGCATTTCTCCGCCTACAGACTGGGCGGTTTCATCAGAGGTAAATTCTCTCCTTAGAAATGTGTCTTTATATATTCTGCTGGCGTCAATCAGAAACATCACATGACTGTCATATGTAACATGACATTAAAAAGATAAATTTATGATCTATATTTTCAATCGCTTTTAACACATGGATATGTTGATACATTATATATTCGTAATTAGATGTAATGATTGAGCAATTTCATATATATATGAAAGCAGTTTTGTATATATATACACAATGGGATATTCATTTAATGTAATAACTGTATATAAGCATCTTATCAAAAATGGTGTATAGATTATTTATTATAAACCAATAAAGCTCCTAAATACTTTCAAAGTATACATTATAAACAGATTGTATAACTAATTCAATAAGTAAGTGATTCCGATCATGTGATCGGTATTCAATCCATTGACATAATCATATGACAAATCCTTCCCCTCAATTATACCAGACAATATTCTTATCAAACCAAAATTAATCTCAATCATTATTCTCAGAAGGGAGATATACATCTTGATCTATCAGATGACAAAGATCAAATCACGATAAGGTGTTCCCTCATATGTTCTACAATACTGGCTCAATCTGAATATACACATTACTAAATAGAAATAGCTAATCAATAGGCAAGTAATGTATGTACATATTGAGAGGTGTTTCTTTATCATGTTGATATCTACTTGTAACTCTATAGATTATATCTAGACATTATCACCACTAGATTGGAGGCACACTAAAATATGTCTCCTGTCATAATTATATATATATATATATATATATATATATATATATATATATATATATACATACACACATACATATATACGTATCACTATCCACCTGTGTATGAGCGCTGGATAGTAACTATAGTCAGTAATGGGAGAGTGGTTTACTCCTTACCCATGCAGCACACATAGGTTATACAACTGAAGTAAGCTGCGCCAATCATATGATCCAAATATCAGAAATAATACAGTCTCACCCTATAAGAGTCTGGATAGGCCACGGGGCCCAAGCAGTAGAAGAAATACCTGTGTATGTCCCATGTAGTAGAAGTGAACGGAGGTCGCTAGTCAGATTTTCCTGATCCCAGAATTAACAAAGAAGCTTCTCGCCGATTTGTGCAGCAAGTTGCATTATTACATGAACCATCACCAAAAGACGAGAGACAGCTCATTAAAGTAGTGTTTCCGAATGGTCACGACTGCACAAGTAGAAAATAATGCTTTAACTGAAACTGAACACGAAGCAGCTGTTACAATTTTTCAAACTGGTTACGAACAGTATTTCCTCCAAAAAATGACTGGTCAAAGATATTTCAAATAAAACAGGAACCAAATTTTCATGCAGATACACGCAAACAGTTATTGATTATGGATGGGTTATTGGAATCAATTAAGGACAGAGTCACACAACAATACCCACAGTGGAGGGAGGAAAATTATGGTATAATTGCAGCAGCTGATATGCAACATGAGAGAAATGTAGATTAACAATTCTAAAACAAAGGAGAAGTTAATGGCTCTACATATACACAATCTGCAGCAGCCGTCACAAGGTCTAAATCCAATACCCAAGGGAGGTCAGAAAATGCTGAAATGCTATACCTGTGGCAAATTGGGCCCTCTGGAAAGGAATTGTAGATGCCCTCCCAGACAGTCCCCAATGACTAGGGGACCCTCCAGACCTGGCCAGACACCCCAATATCAGACAAATCCTGATTCCCAGTTCAATCAGCAAAATGCACCAGAGATATGCACCTCACCAATAGAAAGAGGGTCATCTCTTTCGTGTGTAATTCCCAATCTTAGTCACAAATTGAACCAACCATAAGGTTGATGAAAAACCCTACCTTTATTTAGTTGATACAGGGGCGACCAAGCTTTTGGGGTCTCAGGGGAAATATAAACTTTGCCTGTTTCTGCATGTCAAAAGGTTGTAAACTGAACATTTGTTATACTTTCTGCCCATACACCTATGAATCTATTGGACAGGAATTTGTTATGAAAAATGAATTGCATAATTTATTGTACACCAGAAGGGTGTACCTTTAGGATCCACAATTGCATGAAAAACATGACCAGTACTGCTTAGACCAATTGCATATACCAAAAACTATATCATCAGTACAAATGTTTAATCTGGTCATTGAAATGCTAAATGGTATGCCTGATTTCCCGGGACACACATTCACTCTTGGTTTTAGACATTTAGGGCCTGAGTCATTAAGGAGAGTTGAGCAAAAAAAAACAAAAACAGATTTATAGTTGGGGTAGAGCATGTCCTATATCAACTCTAAATTTCAGTGTAAAAATAAAGCTATCAAATATTTGTATGCTAGATGAAAAAAAAAAACAGCCAGTATTTAACTTATGTGCAAAATAATAATCTAATTTGCATCCTTTGCAGTGCAACATGGTTTGTCTAGGAGAAAACGTACTCCTTTTTTTGCCTTACTTTCCCTATAGACTCAGGCCCTTAAACACCAGAAAGAATACAAGTGATTTTACATCCTTTACCACAAAACCAAAAGCAAGTAAGAACATTTTTGGGTTTTGCTGGGTATTGTTGTTATTGGGTGTCTGGTTTCTCTGCTATAGCTATTCCCTTGCAAAAGGTAATTGCACAAAATATTATAAACATTGCCTGTTTAGAAGAGAGAGATTGCTTGGTTGTGGTTAACTCTTTAGAAACCAGAGTGTGAAGGGTTAACTGTTTAGCTACCAGAGCACAGAGTGTGCGCAGTTGGATAATTGAGTCATAGGTTTGCTAGGGGCCTTATACATAGCTGGTGGCAGTTGGCGCAGAGGTGTGAAAGTGGGTGTCTATGTTAGGAAAGGGACCAGTAAATCTGTAGCCTTAGAGAAAGAGGTGAGTGTGAGATTTGGGCTGGAATGCTGTGTGTTCCCTTACAGTAAGCTTACAAGTCATGAGCGCAAAGAGGGTGGTTTGTGACAGATAAAGGAGCCGTTTCCTGACAAAATAGAGGTGATATATTGTATGTCTGTTGGAATATATGATAAGATATCTAATCAGGGAGTAGCTAGAGGGGCTTATCCCTGACAATCATATTTCACTTGTTTGAGAGAAAATGTAGGAAAAGACATTTGCTTCCAACAACCACTCCATTTCAGAGACTACAAATTGATTACATCCAGTTAGCAAAGTGTAGAGATTTGCAGTATGTTTTGGTATGCATTGACATGTTTTCTGGATGGATTGAAGTATGGCCCGGGTTGGCTTGTACATCCACTTGTGTCTAGATGTGGGGTACCACAGTTAACTGAAAGTGAAAGAGGTACACATTTCACAGGGTGCATATTACAGACAGTGTGTGATCTGATAGGAATAGATTCAAAACTACATACACCTTACAGACCTAATGCATCAGAAAAGATAGAAAGAAAAAATGAGGTCATTAAGAGCAGGTTAGGAGAGATTCAGAGACAGGAATGTTGTAGCCAGAAGTCCTTCCTTTGGTGCTTCATAGCATTAGGACTACTCCAAGACCACCCTAAAATCTTTTACACATATTTGTTGTCCTCCAACAAACCTGAGTCTTCAGCATGACATCACCACACAATATGTAATCCAAAAAGCTACCCAATTGCAGAAGATTCACTCACAACATGCAAAAGTCCAACAAGAGCCAATTGTGGGACCAGGACATAAGCTCTCATTCCCTTTCAGATCACTGGGAGGTCCATGGCAAGTGTTGCTCACCACTGACACCTCTGTAAAAATTGCAGAAAAAGACTTGTGGGTGCACACATCACACTGCAAGAAGGTTGACTTGAAACTCGAACCTGTGACTCCTGAGAGAACAGAATATGATCTTGGCTTGCAGACTCTGTTTGAAGATGGAGCAGAGAAAGACAGAAAGACAGAAAGTCAGCCAGGAGGAGAAATGAGTGGTCGTGGTATGGGGAACTGTGCACTTTGATGTTTGGAGTCATCTTGAGAACAATTTTTGTTACAGCATCATTTGTATTTTTTGGAAAGTCAGAGGGGGGTGTATGAAGTAGGTAAGAATAATCTGACAAACAGTTATTTACAAAATGACATTCCTGACCACTCTGAATCAACCAACATAACTCAAGGCAGTGTAAAAAAGGAAAGGATAAGTGCGAACAGATGGAACAAATATTCAAGTGAACAGAGGGGAAAAGAACTTAAGAACAAAATTATAGTTTCAGAGTCTAAAGAGAAGCAAGTACAGATAATAGGAAATATGTATGTTTACTCTCTGTACAGAAGTGTATATGCGAGTATTGTGGAAACCCCCAGAGGAGAAATGTATACGGTGGTGTCAAAATTCCATTGTCAAAGAATCTATTTCACTATTACATTTACACACACACACACACACACACACACACAAATGCATTAAAAAACTATAATTGTTGGATTTGTACCAAAGCACCGCCTAGCTCAATGGTATTTTATAGTGGATTGTGCTTCCATTAACTTCAGATGAGATCAAGGGAATTAAATCATGCACAAAAGAAAAATGTCAGTATGATTTAGAAAGGGGAATCACATGTAGTATGGGTTTCACAATTATACAGCACCCCTGAGGTATGTTTTGAGTCACCTAACAAGAGAGGTTACATTTATATAGGTAAAGAAACTAAAATTAACATAAATAGTGCAGATATGTATTTGGGAAGACTGCCATGTAGGAAAGCTAAAGTAAAATATACCACAGTTGGCGGATACAATATTACCACTATCCCAATAGTCAATCTAACAAATAAAATGTGTCAGGCATTCTGGAAAAAGGAGGAATTACAATGCAACATATCTGGGACTCTGACTTTGGGGCAAGCCTGGTTCTCTATGGCAGATATTGATGATTTATTTTTTGTTTGGGATGGTGATATTTCTGTTTCGCACTTTTTGTCACACTTGAATAACAATGATTTTGGGATTAGGTTTACCAGCCAACACGACGCTGTAAAAATCACCTTTTTGGACATTGCTCAGTGAGGGAAAAGAAAATATGTACAGAAACTTATACTAAAGAGGTAGGTAGTTTCAATTATCTGAATTATAAAAGTAATCATGTGAAGGGATGGAAAAACAACATCCCAAAGGGACAGTTTCTCCACATTAGGAGGAAATGTACAAATTTTAGTGATTTTGACAGACATGTGAAGATTCTTTATGAATCATTCTTATTGCAGGGTTACCCAAAAGGGGTTTTAGATAGCTCCTTGGAAGACGGTTGGATCGAGGTACTCTTATGGTGCAAAATAGGAAGATAAGAACTATAGAAAATCATTGGTGTTTGTCACTAAATTCAACTCGCATGTGAATAGAATTAGGCATATAATCAATAAAAATTCAGCAATATTGGAATTAGATGAATTCATAGACCCCAATATAAATAGAGGGAAGAATGTTGTATTCAGGCGGGCGAAGAATCTCAAGGAATTGTTAGCTCCAAGTTTTTTAGATACAAGCAAGACAACAAAATATCAAGAAATGGCAATACAGTTAGGAATCCTGAATGCTGACTCAATACACACCCTAATGGTTTTTATAAATGTGGGAAACCGCGCTGTCTTACTTATGGTTTTGTTGAACACAAAGCATTTGAATTTACATCATTCATAACCAGAGAGACGTTATGTATTAAAAATACTATAGACTATAGGTCTAGTTATGTAGTCTATTTAGTCAATTGCAGTTGTGGTGTTCAATACATAGGGCGGACAACTAGACCATTGTATTTACATTTCTTAGAACATCGTAGAAATATTTTGAAACAAGTTAAAACCCCCAGTCTGCCCTGTCATGTTAACAATTGCGGAATTGGTTTGTTAAGGGACATAAGAGTCAGAGCTATTGAGCAGGTCCAAATGACAAATAGAGGGGGGATCGCTTTAATCTCCTGTGCAAACGGGAGGCATATTGGATATTCAGATTAAAAACCCTTATCCTCAAGGTTTGAATGATACTATTGAGCTTAACAATATATGTCTTTTAGTTTGGGAGTCAAAATAGCAAATCTTGTTGTCTTCATTTTTATTTCATGTTTTTTATGTATTTGTATTATATATTTTTTTATTTATTTTTATTTAATATTAACATTATTATTATTAGTATATTTTTGATAAATATCTATATAATATCTATCTATATAATAGATTGGAGATCTATGTAATCAAATGCAGTTAGCATATTTTAGAACGGTTTATTTATATTTATTGGTTAGGAGTTTAGGTGACTGACAAATTAGTCAGTTCATGCTATTTATCGGTCTTACATTTTATAACTAAGCTCAATGCCGATAGTTATTTAATCAGTCCGTCACACATTAATTTGAGGAATTAACTGTATTTTTTCTTTTGTTTATTTGTGCTTATGAATTCTTATGTATTATATACTGAATCTTCTAAAATGTTTTCCATAATAGATTAATGACAGCTTCGATATTCTGACCATTTGATTATTTAAATCATGCGACTCAGACACCTTTGTGTTCGTGTCCCACTAATCGGCTTTCAAAGTGTGAGATTGTAGTTGCAATGATAACAAAAGACTCAGTTAAGGATATGCCGGAGAGACTGAAACGTCATGTGATAAGTGCTCAATCACGTCTTTTGTTTATGTTTAGATCAGTTAAGTCTGTATAGAAGAATCTTATCTTATTATATTTGCAATTGTTAAGCAAAGTAGATAAATGCTTGTGTATCTTGTACCATCAAATAAAGGGATATATGTGGTGTTTACAGTTATTATTGAATGAGAAGGTCTTATTAAGTTTAAAAGAAATGGGAGATGATTGGTTTATACAACACACTGAATGGTATTTAAGGGCTTCTGTATTGCCGCTGTATTTACCTCTGATGATACCGTCTCCTATTGACTATTATATCTGCAAAAGCATAAGTCCGATATTTAATAAAGAAGATAATTGGTGCATACAGCAATTGATTTTAATTTATTTTATATTTCGCTTATTTTAACCAACCTTGAATAAAAGTTATATTTTAATATTTAAGAAGCTAGTGCACCTAACATAAACTCTCTTTCTTTCTTGCTTGATATATATTATCAGTTTAGGTAGCACCCCACATATATATAATGATTATAAAATCTTATTATGAGGTCATAATGGGTTTAAGCTTCTATGATTAGTGCGACAGCATTCCCTCTTTTTTCTGAGACAAAGGTATCAGAACACACAGTACATCACAGCCTGCCTATGGGGCTGCGTAGCTGCAGACTGGTCAGAGTGCCCATGCAGACCCCAGTCCACCACCAAAAGTGCCCACAATGGTCACATAAGCAGCCTAACTGGACCATGGAAGAATAGAAGACGGTGGCTTGGTCTGATGAATTAAATTTTACATCATCTGGATGGCCAAGTGTGCGAGCGTCATTTACCAGGGAAAGAGATGGATATACTATAGGAAGAAGGCATGCCAGCAGAGGCAGAGTGATGCTCTGGGCAATGTTCTGATGGGAAACCTTGGGTCTTGTGGTATCAATGTGGATGTTACTTTGACTCGTACCACCTACCTAAACATTGTTGCAGACCAAGAACTCCCCTTCATGGCTTTGGTATACTCCGAAGGTAGTGACCTATTTTAGCAGGATAATGTGCCCTGCCACACTACAAAAACTGTTCAGGAATTGTTTTAGGAACATTACAAAAAGTTTAAAGTGTTGACTTGGCCTCCAAATTCCTCAGATCTCAATCGAGTATTTGTGGGAAGTGTTGAAAAAAAAACAAGACCAAACTTTGGAGGCCTCACGACTTGTTGCCAAATACCACAGGACACCTTCAGAGGTCTTGTGAAGTCCATGCCTTGACTAGTCAGAGCTGTTTCGGGGGCATGAAGGGGACCAATCCATGTTTCACTAATTTTTTTGTATTGAATGGCATGCATTTCTTTACATTTTTTGTCAGCTATTTTTACACGTTTAACATCTTTCTTAGTGTATTGTGCACAGGATGGGTTGCCAGGGTCTCTCCCTCTACAAGAGTTCCCTTCTTTCCAATGTTCTACTGTTGCACTCCTTGGCACATTTATACGATATGGATGTGAGTAATCCTGTAGTGGAGTCAAATATTCACTGATACGGTCTCAAATTAGAACATACAATCCCGATATTAAATGCTTAATTGAAACTCATCTTTATGGTAGCAAAGTGCTGGCCCTTAATAGGCCTTGGGAGTGTTAAGTGCGTATTGTCGCTAACCAATAACAATTGTCGAATCTCGATTTGTGTTTCCAACGCACAAAGATTTATTCTCTAAAAGTAGCAGTAGATATTCAAGCGGAAATTATAATAAGTACAGCCGTTACTTATCGCAGGCGCTCTGGATCCAGTGTACAGTCATTCAATCCTGAAGTCTGGGGACAAGATGTCTGAACACTAGATGAGGAGCTGCTGCTTATATGCACACAGAAATACAGTAAAACAATGCAGATGGTATAGCTTGCTTCTATTGGTCCAGGTTTCAGGAAGGTCCAAGGGGTTGTCAATCATTGGCTAGTTTAAGCTCAGGAATCCAAAGGAGAGGGTCATCTCTCCAGGGGATGAGCTCTGATCTTCCAGCCAAGATTACTCAGTCATAATAGTCCATAATTCCTTAACATTAATAGCTTGCGTATGCAATCTGCGATTCCTTCGCAGAGTGAACCGGACAGTAGCAAAATCGAACAGGATTAGTATGATACCACACATGACTAGATTCCTTCAACGTGTACCATATGTTTTACTGATATGCATATAACTTATATTATTACATATAAATACTACTATATTTCGACATAAATGACTATGTGTTGCAACTACCTTTAATGTGTACTATTTTACAAGTGTGAGTGTTTGTGCGAATGTATGTAAAAGACTAAATACTGTTGTTGCCACGTGTTGCAGCTGCGTACGCCCTTCCAGCCGTAGCGTGCCCTTTCATGCCGTAGCGTACCGTACGCATCTTTTCAGACAAAGACAACCAAGTTTGCTCGATTTTAATTGAAATGACTTTATCCAATATGCTGACTTCGACAGCTCCACCCTTTGATAGTATAATAAACTATCACCTAATCACCGTTTCAAGTTCAGGGTTATACAACACTTCTTCACATACCATGATCTCGGTGTCTTGCACCACCCTTTCTGTCTCGTTCTCAGTGTTTCTCCTAGAAGACTGTTTCCCACACTTTAACACAGTAGGAACACATTTGACACATAAACCAATTGCTAAGATGATACCCAGTATAAGGAGAAGGCGCTTACCTTTACCAGCAACCATTTCCTGTACCCACTTCCCCAGACCAGAGAACCATTTCACAGGGTTCAACCATGAGAACCAACCTGCCACCTTTTCCCCGACCTCATATAACGAAGAATTATGGTTCCTTCGAAATTCCCATTTCAGTTGCAGAATTTCATCCATCTTCCGGTCTATAACCTCCTTAGGGTCATCCGTATTATTGGTGATGTACGTGCAACATTTGACACCGAACTGGATGGCCAGTGTTACGCAGTACCCACCAGTAATAGAGGCGAGATAATTTAGTACCAGTCTATGTTGCACCAACTCCTTCTTGTACGCTTGTAGCTCCCTTCCAGTATACCTGAAAGTGTCATTATACATCTCGGTGATATTATCTATTAATTTAGCTAGGTCTTGGATATATTTAAAGTTTAATGTTCCCCGAGCGGTCCTGGTGAGATCTAGAGCAACCATAACTTGAAAACTAGCGGTTTCACTAATCAATTTTGTAGCTATGGGTTCCTCACCAGGAATCATATTTCTCTTGCCACAGTGTTCATACTGTGTGTGTATGTATGGTGGTGATGTAGTCTTGTGAATACCAACCATTTCTTCATGAGTAATAGTCATGATTTCAGGAACCAGTTTAGTTAAGAAACACAAGCCCTTGGAACTCGGAGTCACCCAGGAATAAGCTTTCCTTCCACAAACAAAATACACATAATCAGGGAGAACATAAGGAACAGTATGCCCAATAATTATATGAGTTTTGATAAAACTACCCATGCCCAGTGTCTTCATTTGCTCAAGACACGTATCCACATGGATGACATTCTTACAATTATCTATATAGACTTTTCCAATGGATACTTTCTTATGTTTGGTTATACGCCCTAATTTGTGACTTCCATCAACATTCCTGCCTATTGGTGACCTTGTGAGTCTCCATCTAAAATGAGTGTGGTGAGCCATTGTCTGATCTGATGGGTCAGCTTCCCAATTCCCCAGACGTTTTGCATGAGAGATATTAAGGCACAGCAAATATCTGTCTACAGAGTATTGTCGAAGCGTTAGACTAGGGGACCTAGTGTTATTGTACCTCCCCTCTATGGGCCTCCCACCCCTCAATTCGAGTACTTCGGAGATGTTTAATGGGAATGGCACTAGTCCTATGTTATGCTGCCCCTGCGGCACATGAGAGCACACCCAGCACTTGGTTTGGTTTAGCACCTTACCCACCAGGGAGTGGTAATCCTCCAAAGGATGCCCGCCCACATTCAGATTACCGGTGGACTGACATCGCTGGATGCATCTCTCTTCAACGAGGGAGTCGCAGAACTTGCAGATACAATACTCATCAGACAATAGCCCTTCACCCTGCCTCCGAGTTCCTGAGCTAGCAGACCTTTTCATAACTCCCGGACCAAGCTTGATAATGGGCTGCTCTGAGTATTCTAATAACTTTTCCTCTGCCTCCATCTCATCCGCATCACTACCAGAACCCTCCTCCGTCCTCCTTCACAAAAATAGAATGTCCTAGAAAAAGTAAAAATAAGGAAAATCCTTGAACAAAAGAAAAACAAAAACCGCCACGCCATCGCTGGAAAGATAGTTCTAGGGCAACGTCTCTGGTTCAGGTGTCTCGACTACAGGCTTTAGGTCTCCCGGTACAGACTCACAAGTGACAGATCTATGTCGTCGGTCTCAGTTTTATCTTGCACTTTCTCCGGATTACGGACTCTCATGCAGTGGGTGGAATGGACCCAAGTGTCTCTCTCTGCAACCTTCAGTGATGTAGTACTAGTAAGCAGCACTTGGTACGGGCCTTCCCAACAGTCTGCTAAACAACCTGAACGTAAGAAATTGCAGATCATAACATAATCTCCAGGTTCAACATCATGACAGTTCGTTTCTGGCATACCAGGTGACAGCATTTTTAGTTTTTGTTGCTGTTGCTTTAGCTGTCTACTCATTCTTATAAGATATTGTACAGTCACTTCATTATTATACTTCAAGTCGTCTTGTGGACTCACGATCAAATGAGGTTGTCGTCTGAACAGTATCTCAAAGGGGGACAGATTAAGAGGAGGTCTAGGAGTGGTCCGAATGCTATGGAGGACCAATGGCAAAGCCTCAGGCCATGCCAACCCAGTTTCAGCCATTACCTTACCAAGCTTGTTCTTTATAGTACCATTTACTCTCTCCACCTTACCACTGGCTTGTGGTCGGTAAGGGGTGTGAAGTCTGCTACCGATTCCCATGAGTTTACACATATTTTGGAAGATATCACCAGTAAAGTGGGTACCCCTATCACTTTCAATGATTCTAGGGATACCGAACCTACATACAAAATCTTGTACAATTTTCTTTGCAGTGAACACAGCAGTATTAGTGGCTGCCGGATATGCTTCTACCCAACCGGAAAACACATCAATACACACTAACACATACTTTAGATTACTGCACGGTGGTAATTGGATATAGTCAATTTGTATTACCTGAAAAGGTCTGTCTGTAGGAGGGATGTGGGATGGCTCAGTTGGAATAGTTTTCCCGACATTTTTCCTCAAACAAGTAAGACATGACATTGCCTTCTTACCAGCCTGAGAGGAAAATCCGGGAGCACACCAGTATGCTCTCACCAGTTTGAAGCAGTACACGGCCTGACTCACCTGGGTAAAGAAGGTATGTGCAGCCAGGCTTGGATAGTACGTTCGGGAGCTACAGGCTTACCTTGTCCATCCCTCCAGAGTCCTGAGGACTCTTGACCACATCCCTTCACCTTCCAGACCGCCTTTTCTTGCAGGGAGCACAAATCTTGCATTTCAATTAATTTCTGCATGTCTAACGTCTGAAAAACCATCATAGTCTTGGTCGATACAGTCATAGGTTGCCCTGCTGCCCATTTAGCAGCTTCGTCTGCCCTGTTGTTGCCCAATGACACTGGGTCTTCTTCAAAGGTATGGGCTTTGCACTTTATGATGGCTACTGTTCTGGGTAACTGTATCGCTGTCAGAAGTCCTTTTATGTGTTGTGAGTGTGCCACTGGGGTACCTGCTGCTGTCGTGAAGTTTCTAAGACACCAAAGGGCCCCAAAATCATGCACTACCCCGAAGGCGTACCTAGAGTCAGTATATATATTGGCTGATTTACCCTCTGCCAACTCACACGCTCTCCTTAATGCTACTAGTTCCGCCACTTGGGCTGAGTGAGGTGGGCCAAGGGGTTCAGCTTCTACCACATCCTGATCGTCTACCACAGCGTAACCAGTACATAGCTCTCCCGTCTCTGTCAGTCTATGACAACTCCCGTCTGTATAAAACGTAAAATCTCCATTTTCTAAGGGGGTGTCACGTATGTCGGGCCTTGCAGTAAAGGTCTGGTTCAGGTGTTCCATACAATCATGCGTGTCAGTACTCTTGCCTAACTCATCATCGACCAGGGTCTCCTCACCTCCCACCCTTTGTGTCTCTAGAGACACATATGGAAGGTATGTAGCTGGATTTAAGGTGCTACATCGTTTGATGGTGATGTTTGAGGGTGCCATCAGGGCTAGTTCCCACTTTGTGAATCTAGCTGAAGAAACATGTCTGGTTTGGGCTGAATTTAACAGAGCTGATACAGCATGGGGTGTATAGACAGTTGAATTATGTCCTAATACTACGTCCTCGCTCTTACTTACCAGAAGAGCAGTTGCTGCTACGCTTCTGAGACAGGTTGGGAGTGATCTTTCCACAGTGTCTAATTGTGCACTGTAGTATGCTACCGGTCTGCTAGCTTCACCATGTTTCTGTGTGAGGACACCTGCTGCACAACCATCAGCTTCCGTACTGTATAGCTCAAAAGGCTTTTCATAATCAGGTATTACCAATGCAGGTGCTCTAGTCAGACTATCTTTAAGATTGAAGAACGCTTGCTCTGACTCTTCTGTGTGTACAACACGTTCTGGTTTTGAGGAAGAGACTAGTTCCTGCAATGGTAGTGCCAGAATAGAAAAACCTGGGATCCAGGATCTACAGTATCCACACATCCCCAGGAAAGTACGAATCTGCTTCTGGCTCTGCGGCAGAGTCATGTGTTGTATGGCCTAAATCCTGTTGGTTGTCAGGTGTCTTATCCCCTTGGTGAGGCAGTGTCCTAAGTATTTGACCTTAGTCTGACATGGCTGTAATTTATGCTTTGCCACCTTGTGCCCTGTTTGTGAGAGATGAAGCAACAACAATTTAGTATCATGTAAACATGACATAAAAGAATCAGAGCATAGCAACAAATCGTCCACATATTGAATTAGAACACACCGATTGCGGGGTTGAAAGGATTGCAAACAGTCATGTAAGGCTTGGGAGAAAATACTGGGGCTGTCAATGAACCCCTGGGGTAGTCTGGTCCATGTGTATTTCTCTAAGAGAATCTACCGTGCTGCCTCTTCAACCAGGGGTTGAGGTTTGTACTCTTGTTTTTAGATTTTCCTTTAAACCATCCATCAGTACTGTTACCGCTACTTCCCTATGATGTGGGTTCTCCCTTATATCTGATACCCCAGTAAACTGTGTCATTGATGCAAGAGCTCTACCAAAATAGTCCGCTGCAGTTTCACTATCTTTTTGTTTTATGGTGAAAATCTTACTCCAATTTACCACTACTGGAAAATAGATGGCTAAATGTTTGACAATTTGTTCTATATTCTCTTGGTTAATCTCATCAGTCAAGGTGTCATCTTCGTCCAACAAACAATCTTTAATAAATTTTTGTATGTCAGTATTGGGAGGATGACACGCCCTCAACACTACACGCCAATCCTTATTGGTTGGTTCGTGTTAAGTCTTTAACAAATTTCTGACACTTAGCCAACTCCTTTCTAGGGTCTGGGAATTCAGTCATAATGGAATGTAATTCTGATCTAGTCCAGGGACAATGCATTGTAACATTCTTTAAAGGGACTACACCATCCTTATCCGCTTTCCCATTGGGAACTGATATTGTGCGGACTGGATACGCACCCACTGGTTCACTGGCTCCAGAAGTCACTACCAATTCTGCTGTTTCAAGACTTAGAACGCTATCACTCCTAGTGATCCCACTACTCTAACCTATCTCAGCCATTGCTCCTTTGCCATACTTACGCTGAACCTCTAGCATATTAACAGCATGAGCAATGGCCGAAATCACAGTGGGTTCATCTTCATCTTCTGATACACTTGTTTTAAACTGACTTAAAACAGGATATAACTTAGCAATTTCTCCTTTTTCAGTTTTAATAACGGCTGTACTTACCCCTCCCGCCACATAAGGTGTCGGGGGCGCGCTTGCGCTAAGTTCGCCATGCTTCTCAACGGCTACTTCCGCTGTGCATTCGCTGCTCTGCCACGTGTTACCTTCCATTTGCCACAATTTTAAACAATCATTATGTCTATTTCTTTTTTTCGTTGACTTAATCAACCATACTTTATCTTTTACAGTATTTAGTACCTCTGCATTAAAACTCCCTATTGTTGGGAAAGGCCTATCACAATCTTTGTACATCTTGACCCACGTGTCGCAATACGCAGTTGCGTATGCACCATATTTCTTACACATGAGAAATCTCGCTGAACCAATAGGCCCTTCCTTAGGCAGTACCTTGGCCTTCTCTAGCGTTTGCTTAGCACCCATGTTGAACAATAGGGTCCCAGAAATATCACAATATCCTGCCACAAAATAGGGTTCCAGAAATAACACAATATCCTGCCACTAATTTCAACACTACCGCTAGAGATATTTTACCGGCCCATGGACGTATTTGCTACAAGCCGCGTCCACTCGCTTCCTCTCGTATTGAACGAGGACCCCTAATACAGAAATATCAATGCGGACTAAAGGGTTATCAGCTCCCTGATCACCCATGACTCTCCAACAAAATCTGTTGAGTTTATTACAACTGGTAGCATCCGGTAAAGTCAATTACCAGCCTTACCAACGTAATTCCTCCCCGTTACTCCCAAGTCACAATCACGGCTTTCCTTGCCGTGCGGTGCAATCGCAACGCTTAAAGGTTATCAGTAAGCGATGCGATTACCCTTGAGTGTTAAGTGCGTATTGTCGCTACCCAATAACAATTGTCGAATCTCGATTTGTGTTTCCAACGCACAAAGATTTATTCTCTAAAAGTAGCAGTAGATATTCAAGCGGAAATTATAATAAGTACAGCCGTTACTTATCGCAGGCGCTCTGGATCCAGTGTACAGTCATTCAATCCTGAAGTCTGGGGACAAGATGTCTGAACACTAGATGAGGAGCTGCTGCTTATATGCACACAGAAATACAGTAAAACAATGCAGATGGTATAGCTTTCTTCTATTGGTCCAGGTTTCAGGAAGGTCCAAGGGGTTGTCAATCATTGGCTAGTTTAAGCTCAGGAATCCAAAGGAGGGGGTCATCTCTCCAGGGGATGAGCTCTGATCTTCCCGCCAAGATTACTCAGTCATAATAGTTCATAATTCCTTAACATTAATAGCTTGCGTATGCACTCTGCGATTCCTTCGCAGAGTGAACAGGACAGTAGCAAATGCGAACAGGATTAGTATGATACCACACATGACTAGATTCCTTCAACGTGTACCATATGTTTTACTGATATGCATATAACTTATATTATTACATATAAATACTACTATATTTCGACATAAATGACTGTGTTGCAACCACCTTTAATGTGTACTATTTTACAAGTGTGAGTGTTTGTGCGAATGTATGTAAAAGACTAAATACTGTTGTTGCCACGTGTTTCAGCTGCGTACGCCCTTCCACGCCGTAGCGTACCGTACGCATCTTTTCAGACAAAGACAACCAAGTTTGCTCGATTTTAATTGAAATGACTTTATCCAATATGCTGACTTTGACAGGTGGGATCGGCTTAACACTCTGTGCACACCCTAAACACTAGATGCATTTCTGTCCTGAATAAAACAAATCTACTTTTTGCTACAGAACACATACAAATTGACCCCTGTGGCAGATTTGTGTTTATCCGGGCGGTTCTTTAATCCTCCCCCATTATGCTGCATGCCCTCTACATGGCACCCCTTGGTAGTACTTAAAAAACAGTAGCTTTCATGGCCCTCTCTTCTGAAATGCATGTGGTGTGTGTGGGCAAATTTAAGGTCATGGATTCTCCACCTTGATTGGTGGAGGGAATCAACGGCCCAGGCACCTTCTCGGTCTACTTTATTCACTAAGCTCATTGATGAAATATTGTGGATATATTGCCTCTAAGGCACCCACATGTACATCAGATTTCGTGACATTACACCTGCTATCACATGCTTTCCTGAATAAACCTTGATCTAATGTCTTATAGATTGCCTCTCCTTGTCTCAGACATAGCTTATCTAGAAAGAAGAATCTCAAACTATTCCCCCTGATAGTTACAGATAAATGTATTAGATTCTGCAAGTTGCACCCAGCATGTCTCCATCCCATGGCTGCAAGTTCAGACCCGATTCATATGTGGGGGGGGGGGTTCCTTTGGAGGCAATGTACACGACCAGGCATGTTTGTGGGATGCTTTTAAAGCATTCCTTAGGAGTAGACTTGTTAAATGGGTGGCTGAAATTAAGAAATTTAATACTTAAGGAATCTGAACTGGAACAAGCCTGTAGGGACTTGGAGAGTGTATATATTACTTGCAGCTCCAAAGCAGACAGACTTCAATGGCTTCATGATCAACAAGACTGGTCTGACCATTTGAATAAGTCCAAGCATTGTCTTCTCTTTTCTAGGCATTCCCAATACCTTTAGGAACACATGGGTGTTATATGGCTTGTCTAGCCCGAAATGACCCTGGTTATCGTGGATGAGATCGGTGTTAAGCAATTTGCTAATAAACATATTGTCCAGACCTTCCTCCGTTACTATGAGGCATTATATGAGTCCAGAGTTTCATTTAAGGACACACACAAGTCTGTTTAGATAATATCCATCTTCCCTGTCTGACTTGGCCAAATTGTTTTAATGCCTGTCCCTGTTGAAGAATTGGATGTGGCAAATGCCTCATTTCCAAACAATAAAGAGTCCAGTGTGGATGGTATTCCTATCTAATTGTATAATTTATATATTTATTTTTTAGAGAGATTTTGTCATCCCCCAACTATTGGATAATTTTAACCAGAAAACATCACAATGGTATATCTCAGGACAGAAAAGATGCAAATCAAGCTCAAATGGCCACAAGCCACCAAAAATGGCAGGAAGCTCTCTATTAGTTGCTACTAAAGTACAATTAATAGTGCGAGAATTGCAAGCAAAGCAAACAGTACTTGTCACTATCTCAAATCAAAATGTTCCTGCTACATCGATTTCTGAAGCTTTTAACCACCACTGGATTTCAAGACATATTATATGGACAAGGTAAGGCAGCACAGACACCATGGGAATAACAATGCCAATGGATGAGATAAGTGTCATTATTCAACAGACTACTAGAAGAAAACTATCTGAAGACTTATCTGAAGGAGAACAAACAGAAGATCCAATCAAAGAACAAAGCGAGTTTGTTCCACTATTTAAAACATAATCCTTCACTGCAAAATATCTACACATTATTTCTTTTTTATTTACACCTAGGTACCTGCAGTGCTTACTCATATTCTAAAAAAAACAAGATTCCGACCCAAACACTATCAAATTACCGTCCCATCTCTCAGCTGCCATGCCCCCCCAAGCTTCCAGAGAGACTTGCCTACAGTCGCCTCACACGCTTCCTTTCCGCAAGCAACCTGTTGGATCCTCTTCAGTCTGGCTTTCGTTCTCAACACTCCACAGAGGCTGCGTTGACGAAGGTTGTCAATGATCTGATCACTGCTAAAACTAAACGCCATTACTCTCTTCGAATTCTCCTGGATCTCTCGGCTGCATTTGACACCGTTGACCACTCTCTTCTCATACAAACGCTGCAATCACTAGGGCTTCAAGACACTGCTCTATCCTGGTTCTCATCCTACCTTTCTAATCGCTCTTTCACTGTTAATTTCTCTGGGGCCACCTCTGCTCCTCTTCCTTTATCAGTTGGAGTACCGCAAGGCTCAGTGCTAGGTCCTCTGCTGTTCTCTATCTATACCGCTTCTCTTGGAAATCGAATAAGTTCCTTTGGATTTCAGTATCATCTCTATGCGGATGATACCCAAATTTATCTATTCTCTCCTGATCTCTCGACATCTGTTTTGTCCCGTGTAACTGACTCTTTCTGCCATATCATCCTGGATGTCCTCTCGCCAACTCAAACTTAATCTTTCTAAAACAGAGTTCATAATATTCCCACCCACCAACAAGACATTTCTATCTCTGTTGATAACATGACCATAAATCCCACCCCACAAGCTCGGTGTAATCCTTGACTCACACCTATCCTTTGTTCCCCACATTGACTCTATATCTAAGTCATGTTACATACATCTCAAAAACATTTCCAAAATTCGCACATATCTCACACAAGACACTGCGAAAACCTTAATTCATGCACTTATCTCCCGCATTGACTATTGCAATTTCCTCCTTACTGGCCTTCCCAAAAACAGACTCAAACCCCTACAATCTATTTTGCACGCTACGGCAAGATTGATTTTCCTTGCAAATCGTTATTCCTCTGTTGAATCACTCTGTATGTCTCTACACTGGTTGCCTGTTTTCTACCGAATCCAATATAAAATACTCTTACTAACCTACAAGGCCATCAACACAGCTGCACCAACATACATCTCCTCTCGTCACAAAATATCTCCCAACTCGGCAACTCCGTTCTGCACAAGATCTGCATCTCTCATCCACACTCATTACATCCTCCCATTCCCGGTTACAGGACTTTTTCCGGGCTGCACCCACTCTATGGAATTCTCTCCCTCGCACAATAAGACTTTGCTTTAGTCTACAAGCTTTCAAGCGTTCTCTGAAAACCCACCTCTTTAGACAAGCTTACAATATTCCTCAACCATCCTCTTAACCTCACTACACTACCCTATTACCACCTGTTATACAACTACCCCTTGGCCAACATTGTTGTGTGACAGGATCATTTAGCTTATGAGTCACTTTTACCTTTGCATTCTTGCTGGGCCCACTGCAAATGTAGACTTAACCTCATGTGTCAAACTCCCATTGTCCAATAGATTGTAAGCTTGCGAGCAGGGCCTTCTCACCTCTTTGTCTGTTTTACCCAGTTTGTTTATTAGTTTACTATGTTTGTCCCCAATTGTAAAGCGCTACGGAATATGTTGGCGCTATATAAATAAATGATGATGATGGGTAAAGGCATTTTTTTAGATGATGAAACCTGAGTCTTTTCAAAAGATTTGTCAGAGTACTCTTTTCCAATGATTGACAATAAAATACTGAGCTTTCTAATGCAAGCTATTTTTTTTAGAAATATCAAACCATTTATAGTATAAATATGTGTCATTTTATATTTCTTCATTCTTTAGAATTTATTATTACGATTATTTACTATTATTACATTATAATAAATTATATGTTAGTTGTAAAATGAAGTGTAAGATGGATAATTTAAAGATTACAGTATTTCATTCACAATTTTCAAGATTGTAAGTATTTAGACCTTTCGCCATTCAAGTATATAGCAGTAGGACTACATAATGTACAGTAAAAATGAATAAGGAAAGTACTTATGACTGTAACCTAAGCAAATCTCTCATTGTCAATTATATTGAATACAGACATTGTACTAACGTGTGTTTAACTACTGTCTCTCTCTTTTGCTCTTCCAACTATCAATACACTCTTTGCTACTTGTATGAACTATGATGTTTATGTTTCAAATATGAAATTAAAAATATGATTTACTACTCAGACAATATGATCTCATTTCCATACACACTAATTACCAACCATGCAAAAGCAGTCTTTTCCGTGCAGTACTCTATGGCAGTCCTTACAATGGGTTAAATCCCTACTCAGCTGAATAGAGACAGGAAAAAGAAACACACTTGAAGGGTATATAAAGGTGAATTCTCCTTTACTATGGAGTTTGTAATAACTTCCCAAGCTGTCCTACATAAGCATAGAACAATAGTAGGAACATAGGGCTGCCATTGAGTACTTCAAGGAAAAATATTAACTGTGAATATAATTCTCTTATTTTCTTTGCTTACTCCATTGCAGCCTTTACAATGGGACATGCCAAAGCAGTATAAACCAACTGGGTGGGCTTAAGAACATCATCGATGGTGCACAATTGAACTTTTTATTGAACAACTTCTTGGAGGATTTTTCTACTAAACTGCACATCAGCAGAGGAGACATCTACAAGATAATGAGCCTGATTCATCTTCGAATATAAGTGGCGTGTCTTGCATGAAATTGCTCTGGGCACGCTTAGAAACAGACCTTATGCCAGGGAACACAATAGAGTCAAATTCATGTTCAAACACAACTGATACTTCAGACTACCTATGGCATGAAGGGCTGAAAAGGGGGGGGGGGAAGGGGCAGACACACGGAGTATATGTATAGTATGAGCATGCTGAGGATGAGCGTATGAACATCTGTCTGATTCAAGCTCTGAACATCTCTTAGCTCCGTGTTTTTAGCTGATCACTTGCACCAACTACAGGGCAGCTGTAAGTACCAACTTATAGTTACAACTGACATGTGCTTGCAAGTAAGAGAAACTATGAAATAGCATTTTATGTACAGTAAGCATAAAGAGCATCCTAATGTATGTTATGAGGAAAAAAAATGAATGTATTTTTATTAATGATTATAGTATTAGGAGTTGGTTATTTTTTATAAAGATTTTTTTTTTACATGCGTTCTGATTGGACTTGATATTGCACATATGCATCTGTGTATCCTTCAGTGCGATCTGTCCATCTGCATACAGCAAGTTAAATATATCCAGAGTGTACTTATAGTCCTATTCAAATGCAAACTCTTCTTGAGCTCCGCTTGTATTTAAATACAGGTGTGCTTGCATACAATTAATGTTTGATTTTTTTAAAACGCAAATTGCTTTCACATTGCATTCCAAGATAAAGGTGTGCAGAGAGCTGCTTTGCAGATGTAATTTGTTGAGGCCTGAGCTTGCGTGTCCTGAGGTAGCCACAGTCCTTGTAGAACAAGCTTTTAAATGTTCAGGTACTTCACACCCATTCCCCCTTGTAAACCTGTGTAATAATATCTCTGATCCATCTTGCCATTACCTTCACTGCCTCCTAGTTTTTCTCAGTGTGCAGGCAATGATGGGAAAATAAGAGAACACATACCTAACTGGAAGTTTTGATAGAAACATGTTCATCAAATGCTCTGTCCCTCTGACAGGAGTAGAACTGGGTTACATTAGTATACTGGGCTGTTGCTAACAAGTCCATATCAGGAAGACCGTATCTTGAATAGCAGCTATAAAGACTTCTTTATGTAAGACCCAGTTTCCTAGATGGATCAGGCACTGACTAAGGTAATCGGCAATGGTATTGTCTTTGCCTGCTACATGAATAGTAGAAAGAGATATTAGATTATTTTCTGCCCATAATATCATTTTGTTGCGCCTGGTGTCTCCCCACATGTTTATAAAGTAACTACTCTTGTCGAAAAAGGGTGCTGTAGGGAAAAACTGAAACCTCTGAATTACACATCATACTACGTATTTCTAGAACTTTGCATCATTCTTTGACCATGTGCCTTGAATGACTTCTGTAATCAGCCTGTTTTGTGATCTTTGAAAAACTGACCATAAAGATCTAGAGAATCTGAATTTCAATCCCACTAGGCGAGTAGATTCAGTTGAAGGTCTCACATGCACCACCTTGCTCATAGAAGAATGCTTATGGCAGAAGTAAGCATCACTAACAGATGGAGAGAAGCCTTTAATGAAATTTGTAGCTGAGACTGAATTTGGTGTGCCAAAGAATGTTTTGCTTAGCCTTTCCTGTAACAGACATACTTTGTATTTTACTGTATTTTTTTGAACTCCAAGGAACTTTTTTAGAAGGGCACAAGGATCACTTTTGTTGTTATATTCTTAGTAATGTGTTTTATTTTAGGGGGGGGTGGGAACTTCACAGGAATGTTGTGGTAAATGCGGCCTTTTGGTGAAACCATTTGGGCAGAACCAACAAGCATGAAATTACCAAGTGGTGAAGAATGAGCAAAATTCAACTTGAACCACAGATGAGACTTGAACACACAGCCACTACCTCAGGAGGCCAATGCCTTATCCATTAGGCCACTAGGTGGGGCTGAATGGAAGGGCACATGAACGGACTGTGATATCCCTAGTTAAATAATCTGAGGAAACAATGATAATGTAATGTAATAGGGATATGGATATCGGCATCCTGTAAGTCTATTGATGTTAGAAAATCTCCCTTTCTTATTGCGTTGAGAATGGAGTCAACTCCATTCGGAAATGTCTTTTGCATACAAATAAACTGAGCATCTGTTGGTTGGTTTAGCTGGAACTTAAGAACTTTGCACCACTCCTACTACATCGCAAATCTTCAGAAGGTTTTAAAACCATCCTGGACTAAGAACCACCAGTACCTTTTTGGTTTGAAGGAACAGGAACCATTACCCTTGCTTTTAACAAATTCTGTAGACTTTAGCATCTGTAACTCAGAGGAAAGGATGGAGAATTGTGACTTAACAAGATTGTTCTCTTAGGGCACCCGATACAATTCTATATTGAAGGCCTTGCTGAATACATCTTGCTACCACCTATCCTGAGTGGTAAGTTTCCAGACCTCTGCAAAGTTTGCAATTCTGCGTTCCACAGGAATAAATAAAGGTTAGTTTCAGATCATGTCATTTTTGTGTGCTGTCCTGGTCTCCATCTTTTAGCTCTACCGAGCCTAAGGACTGTCCAGAAGGGTTTAGAAAACTGCATAGAACACGGTTTCCCAGGCCTACAAGTATGAGCTTCCATGAATTGCCATCTACCGATTAGACCTACTTCCAATGATCTTTTGAACCATCAAAACAAGTTTAACAAAAAAGGAAAGTTTTTTTAAATGGAAGTTTTTCCAAGCATTTTATGTTACCAACTTTATTTATGCAAAGTTTAGTACGTTACAATAAACTATGTCAGAAAAAGATTTGAAATATAGTCACTCATATAAAGACATATGTATAATCAGTATGTGTTGTAAAACTAGCAGAACAAAAAAATGTGATTAGACAATTAAAAAAAAGCTGGTACTATTACCTTTCTGATAAATTTTATTCTGCTGTATTTTCCCACTATTTCTAGTGCTAGACATGTTTAATGTCTGTTGTATAATTCTTTTTTAACACTGCTGCTATTATATGTCACCGTTTTTATAGCCAATGTTTATCCCCTTCCCATTACCATCCCCTTTACTACTATTCCCCCCCATTTTTTATCCCCCCTTCCACTCTCATGGTCACTTTATTATCAGACTTCCATACTGCGCTTATATTAGGTCTCCCCCTTTCCATCCCCCTTCCTACTATTCCCTCCATCCCCTCCTACAGTTGTCCTAGGAGCCTGCAGGAGAGAGAGAGCTGACCTAGTTTTCCTTCAGGAGCCCAGTGTCATGGGTGTTCATACTCGCCTTCAAGGTAAGCAATATACACAAACATTATTTGCTTCTGCGGACTGCAATTAAACGTGGTGCGGTGATCTTAATACACAACAAAGTCCCTTTTATCTTGACCAAATATCCTGATTGTAAAGGTTGTTACTTGATTTTGATTGGCACCCTCTGTTCTGAGCGAGTCACACTTGTATCCTTCAATGCACCTAACCAGGGTCAGTGCTCCTTTTTCTCAGAAGTGTTTAAACGTATTGAGTGAATTGTACAGTGATATATGCTCATCGCTGGGTACTTTAACACAATCTTGAATCCAGCTTTAGATAAATCATCTGACACTACCCGTGACAGAGCTTCCTCCACCCCTTCGAGGGAATCCCAGTCTCTTTTGACATGTCTCTGATGTATAGCTCTTCATTAATCCTGGCACCTTAAACACTTGATGCTATGTGCTTTACTCTGTCCCACAACAAAGTTATTCCTGTATTGACATGGTGTTTGTATCCCATTCTCTTACACAGACGGTCACAGATGCCGGGATTTCTCTATTGAAAACCCACCTCTTCAGACATGCTTATGACAATCCTCAACCACCATCTTAATCTCTCTAGGTTACCCTATTACCACCCTGTACACAGCTAATACAAGACAACAACCCTCTGACTAACATTGCTGTGTGATCAGTCACACAGCCCACTCAATACTTTTTATCTTTGCATTCTAGCAGGGCCAATGTGCAATATGATGTAGCACGTGCTCTTGTATATCAAACTCCCATTGTCCTATTGATTGAAAGCTTGCGAGCAGGGCCCTCTTCTGTCTGTATGTATTACCTAGTATTTTAATGTTTGTTCCCAATTGTAAAGTGCTACGGAATTTGCTGGCGATATATAAGTAAATGATGACTTACATGGACGGATCATGCAAGTGTATACATCATCTTTGACCTGATTAAATTGGTTCCTCAGCTCCTTACCCTGAGGGCTTCACTCCCTAATATTACAATATATTTTGACCGGAGCATCCTTTGATGCTTCCATATCTTTGGCAACTTCAGTTGTCATACCGAAACCAGGTAAAGATCGGGCTTCCTGCTGCAATTATAGTTTATTACTGGCTGTCAGGCCCATCCTCCTCATTACCACAGTTCCTTACAGACCTTGATAACCTATAGCGGTCTCTCCGGCTTCAAAATGAAAATGCTAGTCTTCTGCCTCACGGATCATATTAGAACTCATCTAGCGCAATACTTCCCCTTCAAATGGCATCAAAAGAAAATGAAGTACTTAGGCATCCACATTCCAAAACAATAGTCAGGTCTTTCATGCTAATTACCCCTCTCTTCTGTCCCAAGTCAAATCTGATCTGGGGACCTGGAATCAGCACCTCATCACTTGGATTGGGCATATGCAATTAGTGTCCTACCTAGGTTTTTTTCTATTTCAAGTTTTACTAATTCGAATTCCCCCAGGTATTAGTTTTTGCAACATTATATTTCTCAATTTATATGGGGCTAGATACGCCCCAGAGTTACATTTTTCATCTTCCAGAGATAGCTGCGGGGCAAGGGTTTGGGAGTTCCTAATTTTAAACATTACTATTTAGCAGCAATCCTTGCCAATGTATATTATGGAACACTCCAGGCACCACTAGAATCTGGATTTTGATAGAGGCAGAGAGCCTGGGCATGACCTCTGTTTCTTCTCTTTTGTGGCTCCCACGTCTTAACTGTCTGCCTTCAGCTTATTGTCACCCAGTCATTGCGCAGAAATTGGTGCTACAGGACCGAACAAATACAACATTTAAATTTTCTCCAACGCCTAGTCCAAATATTTTTTTATTGTTCTTATGCCTGGAAGGACATAAGAACAAACACTGCTTCTACAGTTATCTGCATACAAACAAGAGAATGTATATAAACTCCTAAATATGCAAAACTTAGTAGCTACCAAGCTAAGCAAAATTTTCCCTGACTCATCCAGTTGCCCAACTGATGGCTTCTTTCTCCCCATATAGTGGCACTGTCCCTAGCTAATGCCGTTTTAGCTGGAACTTAAGAACTTTGCATCACTCCTATTACATCACAATGTTCCCCTCCTACCCCAGATTATTCTTCCTGCCACTTAGGATACCGTTTGCCGCTGCTCACCAGAACGAACTATATAATTTCAGCTGCCTTGTTCTAAATAGCTACTGATTGGAAACAATCTAGTGACTTCAAGTTATTATTGGTACAAGCTTCCTAGTTCCATTTTCATATGCCCTTTTCGGTATAACTTTACAATCTTTTAGACTCTGTCCGCCTGGTCTCTACCTCCCATTTACCTCCCCTCCTCTCTCCTTCCCTTTCTCTTTTCTTTCACTTTCTCTGTGGCGACTTTCTCTGTGGCAACAAGCCACACTGCATCCCTACCTGAGTTTATAATATCTACCTTCTTTTTTTCTCTTTTCATACAAAGAAAAACCAGTTCAGGACTAGTACGTGATTCAAACGGTCCATGGATTCAAGAACATGACGAATCCTCAAGTTATTTCGACATGACATTTTCCTGGCTCTCTTATTTCTCAGACAGATTTCATTTCGGAGCAGTGCAATGCAAGCTCCCGCTCAAAAGTCACTTGAGCGTGGCACAGATCATCAGTTTTGGTTTCAAGAACATCAGTCCTGAAGCAAAGAGGTGCTATTTCAGATATGAATTCAACAATAGCTTAAGTTCTTGTTTGTGCGTTTGATGTTGCAAGGAAGGTTAGTGATAGCTGCTTCGATTTCAGCCTCAGATGGAGAAACAGGGCTAGAAGAGCGTGACTGATCAGAAAATTGTGAAGAGGTCGTCGTCTTCCTTTGGGGGCAGCAAATATTGGGGAGGGGGGGTGTCGTCTGCAGCGCACTTGTTTTTGGTAGATGTGTCAATAAAAGGATAGGGGAAAAAAAGGAAGGGGGGCCAGGATGAGTTGCAAGAAAAACTGTACACCACAGATAGCTAGTCAAGGTCCTGTGGAAAGCTTAAATCAGATCGCACAGTCAGAAGGAGGGTTATAATGTTCAGCAGGCACATGTTCTATGCGTAGGGGCTGCAAAGTGGCACAGTAGAGCATTAACATGGTATTCAGTGTTGGCTTAGAAGCATTTGTTTATATGGGCCCAAATTTTGAGAAATCTTTCAATCAGCAGGTAGTGCCCAGGGTCGCAGGAAGGATGTACTTTAGTAGCTCTTTTGATAAGTAAGGAAGGACTTATGGCAGGGTCTGTTGGCAGTAGTGGCATGTACCGCAGAAATAAGTGCAGGAGAAGAGGGGAGGTGACAGGCTCGCTGCCAACACAGCATGAGAGAAACGATTACTGTGTGGTCAATGTTTTGTGAGAGGCTGATGCCGGCAAGGAGGAGGAATGATCCCCGGTCCTGGAGCCCAGGTAAGAGATAGTGTCTAATGAGCCATGCAGGCTCCTGAGTGGGCAGGTCGTCTCTTACCTCAGTATATGGCCGAATGAGGTGGTTAGTGCAGTGTTACTTCACACTGAAGGGCCGATGCATTGGGCAACCCCTGGTTGCTGCCAGGCAAGCCAAATAGGCATGTCTGATAGGCAGCAGAGTTGTGTTTGGTTCCCGATAGCAGCTACTATCCGGCAGTTAGGTCTGCGGTGATCGGGGTGGGATTTCCCACCACTAGCCCTCCAGAGGTGGAGGTATGCACTGCCTGATAAGCAGAAAGCTGGAGTCATGGCCCAGTCCATCCATGGGACTTGGATTTCATGCGTAACAGGTCCTGGTGCTCAGTAGACCCCCACTGTGAACAAGTTGGGCGTGTAGGAAATCGTAAAACATGCAATTGAAAAGGAATTTTGACAAACATGTAGAAGACGTCATACAACGGACATCTGAACTCGACCATTGTCAGGTCATGCCCCCTCGAGACAATTTTTTTTACATTTTATTATACTTGAGAATATGCTTACTTTGCAGTGTCTCTTACAAGTAAATACATATATTTGTTGATGAATTTAAAAAAACAATAAAATAATGTTTACTCATTACAAGTTTACTTTAATTATAATAAGGCATCCAGAAAACTGTTGCATTATTTGGATCATCTGTATATGGACATTTCATATCTTCAAAGTTACATGTTCATAATTTGACAGCTACCTAGATGAATAAGAAATATTTTAGATTTTAATTACACAAATTGCAAAAACACCCATACAAATCAACATATATAAAATGAACATGAAAATCACCATATATTTAAAAAGGAAAAAAAATATAAAGATATTTAATGTGACAATTTTGGTAGCCATTACAAAGGCTGGAACCAGTCTCTAAGACACCTGGGACTGCCTCTAAACATAGGTGAATCCGAAGTCAGCAGTCTTTTACAGCTTTATTCCAAGACTCACAACAAGGCAATTCAGGAAGTGAGAATTACAACTTAGGTCCTCATTACATGCAAGATGTTTCTGATCAATAGCTTTCAAGCCAAGGCTTTTATACACTTCAAAAATTTCTTATGCAGAATTACAAACATCACCAGGATTACAGTATGATTTTGTTCTTATTTGATGTCACATGTATAATGAACCTTACTCAAACAACTTATGGTGTTTCTTCTTTACGCCATTTCCATCTGCTCAGTGGTAGGTCTCTACTGAAGAAATATACTAATCCTTAGACATGTACGTTGCCTTTTTTCTACCTATAACTTCTTTAAAAATACTGAATTAAGCATATTTGATACATTCATAATTACATTACAATCATAAATAAATACAACAAAAATCTCTAAACTATAGTTCATATATTGGGCTCTATATGGTATAGACTCCAACCCACCCATAAATGTGACCACATTTGCAACTTACTTGTTTTCCACGATAGGTAATGGTCTTCCATCAATGGTTCCCAGTGCAACGCTTCCCAGGGGAGTTTCCATGTTTTTTATTTACATTATTAGAATGTGGAATGCATATATAATTATATATTAATAAAAATGAAATTATAGGCAAAGTGGTCAAACGATTATTTAATTAGTTATGAAATTACCAGGATTATGGATGATTATAACATTAATAAAAATTTAATGAGATGTAAATCTTCTTGCCCCCATCTGAGGTACAACTAAAATGAGTGATGAATGGATAACAGGTGTAATAATTGCAGCAGGTTTTCTAATTTTATAGGCTTTTATCACTGCCGTCTATACTTTGGGGGGAAAAAATTTAGACGTCAAGCAACCAATATAGTGGACTTCTAACAAAAAAAACAAACCAAACAACCACCACTGATCAATTTATGCACGCAAAAAGGGATTTTATTCACCAATTGATTTAAAAATCTTTCTTGCAAACTTAGTATATTCATAAGTCTTAAGATCTAGAACATAATGTGCCTGACTCAGGGTTGGACATACACTAGCTTGCATAATGTACCTTACATGAAATCGAACTGCGCATGCTCACAAATTGAGTACAAGCAATTGCCCAAATGCATTTGACACTTCTAACCAGCTACAACATAAAAGGAAAAACAGGAGAGGGGAGGGGCAGACTAATGTAGCCCATGTACAGTAAGGACGTGTTCACACAGATGCAGCTCATTCAAACCTGTATGTTTGCGTAAGTATGCATTTTTTCAGCAGTACCCCTTGCAACTCCTACAGGGCAGGTGTAAATCCAGGATGAGGATGACCAAGACAGCATTACCACATCAAGTTTTATATTGTGTACACGGACGTGCACATACGTGTGGCTTGGTAGCAAAGATAAGGTCCGCAATTAATTGCTATTTACAATGAAATTATGTTGTGCAAGGCTTAAGACATTGTGTATACTCACTTTGTAGCTCTGGCCTTCGAAAAAAGATTTTTTTTTTTTTTTTTAACACAATGCACCTTCTAAACTAGAAGCTTTTTTCCATCCCCAACTATTATAAAGCTAAATTAGAAAATTTGTTCGGGACTATTATAAAAGGAATGGAAGAATTTCTTATAGTAAGCATTTTTATTTTCATGTGCACTCTGACTTAAGTGTAAATACATAAAAGTGGTGCATACCAATTCAGATTGCATGCAGAACCCACTGAGGAAGCTACTACACGTGGTGAAATGCGTTTGAAACCTACCTACACTACAGAAACAGTTTGCCTATATCCTTTTACCCCTTTGTTTTCCTTTCTTTGCTTTGGTTATTTATCCTACTTGCTAATTGTATACATCTGTTACATTTCCTTTCTTTGGTTATTTATCCTACTTGCTAATTGTATACATCTGTTACCTTAACTTATTTATATTTTTTATAACTTTTATATACCCACCATTTAATTGATTACACTTAATATTGCACTCTACTTAAACTATCCTACATCTATCCGCACCTATATCTTTTTTCTCTCGATACTCTTCACCCCTTATTATCCTTACCCTACCTGTACCTTTAGGAACCTCCCTTGGTTCACAACACCATATATAGACTCTCGTCCTTCCCCTAACCAAACTCCCTGATCCACCATTCCTTCACCCTTTCCTATCTCTCACTCTCCTAGGTACCCATATCCATCTTCCCTAATCTCTCCCCTATGCCCCAATAGTCACGTCCTTCACCACAGTGCCCTATTAGTCATGTTTTTGATTACCATCTGTCTCCATTTTACCACACAGACTATCCCTGTACCGTGCCATCCTACACCTTACCGCTCACACGACACCTGAAGACAACCCTGATTCCACGAACCACAAACCCCACCACAACAATCAACTAAAAGGATAACACAGCTGACCCTTACAGCCTCTGGTCCACGGTCACCCAAAGATAAGTGCAGTTCAGACTCCACCAGTATATGTTTTTCTGAGCACAACTGTTGAGTATCTCCGATCTCCGCCTGTATGCAGAGGTGAAAACAGGCTAAAAGATATTTACAACTCTGAGAACGTGCGGAGATACTCCATAGTTGTGCAAAGTTTTTCCTAAAAACATTCCACTTATTTTGTGTCCAACTCTGAATCAGGCCCAATATTTGCAAACATGTATGAATGGATGACCAAACTACTGCTTTGCAAAGATCTTCTGCTGATGCCTGTGCCTTATGGGACCAGGATGTTGCCACTGCTGTTGTGGAATGTGCCCTCAATATTTTTGGTACCTCACACCCTTAACTCTTATAAGCCTGTGCAGTCACTTCTGTGATCCATCTTGCCAGCGTACACTTGGAAGGAACTTGACATTGTTTTAGATCTTCAGGAAGTAGAAAGAAATGATCTCTCTTTCTGATATTCTTTAGTCTGGAGAGAAAACACAAATATTGCTCTTACTAAATCTAGAGCATGCAACTTACTTTCTCTCTCATTAGTTGGCTCTGGACATAGTATGAAGAACATTTTCCTGGTTTACATGAAATTTTGAAACTACATTTTGTAAAAATTCAGAATTTGTCCTCAAAACTGTCTGAATGAGTGATACTGTCTCCAGTGGCACAAATTAGAGCTTCTAAAACAAGAGTGAGGTCTCAAGGTGCTGTCGAAGTCAGCATATTGGATAAAGTCATTTCAATTAAAATCGAGCAAACTTGGTTGTCTTTGTTTGAAAAGATGCGTACAGCACGCTACGGCGTGAAAGGGCACGCTACGGTGTGGAAGGGCGTACACAGCTGCAACACGTGGCAACAACAGTATTTAGTCTTTTACAAACATTCGCACAAACACGCACACTTGTAAAATAGTACACATTAATGGTAGTTGCAACACAGTCATTTATGTCGAAATATAGTAGTATTTATACGTAATATTATAAGTTATATGCATATCAGTAAAACATATGGTACACGTTGAAGGAATCATATCATGTGTGGTATCATACTAATCCCCTTCACTTTTGCGACTGTCCGGTTCACTCTGCGAAGGAATTGCAAAGTGCATGCGCAAGTTATTGATGTTAAGGAATTATGGACTATTATGATTAGAAATCTTGGCGGGAAGATCAGAGCTCATCCCCTGGAGAGATGACCCCCTCCTTTGGATTCCTGAGCTTAAACTAGCCTATGATTTGCAACCCCCTGGACCCTCCTGATGCCTGGACCAATAGAAGCAAGCCACACCTTTGCATTGTTTTACTGTATCTCTGTTTGAGCTCTGAATGAGGAGCTGCTGCTTATATGCAGTCACCTAGACCACAGACTTCAGGACTGAATGACTGTTCACTGGATCCAGAGCGCCTGCGCTAAGGAACGGCTGTACTTACTATTATTTTTCTAAGATATATATACTGCTACTTTTTGAGAATAAATCTTTGTGCGTTGGAAACACAAATCGAGATTCGACAATCGTTACTGGATAGCGACAAAACGCTCATAACAGTGCCACAAATGATTTTCTGCAAGTTTGAATTCTCTTTGCATTATCTAAAGTCCAATATTTGGGAAATGTTGATTTCTAGTGCATTGATTACTTTAGATTTGCACCATCTAATCAATTTAATACCTCAATCACTGTGTCAGAAACACTTTCAATAGTATAATTTCTATAGTGATTGCTCAACCTTCACACCATCAAGGAGACTGTGGATTTGGGTGGCAAACTGGTCCCTGATGTAAGTGGTCTGACCAACTTGGCAGTGGTGGATGGTTGTTTGTGGAGCATCTCCATGTTACTGCAAACTACAGGCCAACATAGAAGAATTGCATTCACTTTTTATAACTTCCATTTTTATTTTCTTCAATGTGCGTGCAATATGAAGAACTGGTGGAACTCCTATCCCAATCTGAAATTCCAAGGTCTTGACAAGGCACCTCTCCCTTATACTTTTAGATCTCTGAAGAAAGTAGCATCTCTCTATTATGGTGTTCCAGCTTGTTGCCATCAGATCTATCTGTGGGATCCAAAGCCTCTTTCCTGTTTGTTAAAACACTGTTTTGACCAGTTTTTATTCTACGGTATGGATCTGAAATCTGAGGAGATAGTTTGCCACCTTGCTGACTTTCCCCAAGACAGGAAGTATTTAGAGGGTTTTTCTCTGCCCATAACCATTATTTCCTCTATTTCTGCCACCATTCTCTTGGTCCCTATTCGTATGTTTATAAATGCTACAATGGTTATTTTGTCTGAAAGTACATTTGGTGTTTGTTTTGTAAGTGAGACAGAAAGTTCTATATTGCACTACACACTGCTCTTGCTTCCAGGACATCTGCATGTAATCTTTTCCTTTTGACTCCATGCACACTTATTTCTGTGTTCCTAAATTTTTGAAGCTTAAATATGTTATCACCAAAGAAGATACCTGGGTTGGTATCCTCTAGTGCATTGCTTGGCAACACCCAGCACGCACCATAGTGTAATTTGGAACTACGTTCAGTAAAATCGGAGATGGACGAAATGAATCTGTTGCGCATGTGCAGCAGATCCTGCCAAATCCGTTGCGGAACTGAAGACACATGTGCTGACAGGAGACGGAGTAGCACATACAACTGGCTATATATATTTGGAACGGAACTAGGGGAGCAACTATGTGGCACAATATGAATTGCACGCACTTATTAGTGGCGTAATATGAACTGTGGGAAATACATTATTACATTTCAAACCACACAACTATGAATTTTGTAGGCAATAATTACACAGGTTAAGAATATGCATCACATTGGTTGGATTAATATTATCATGTTATTAGCATAACAAATTAACTGTAAATATATATACAGAAATACATATACACACACACCCCACTAGCACACATGGGCTTGACTAGATTTTAGCCAGCACACCGATAGAAACAGGTTGCCAACGCCTGCTCTAGTCTTTTAGTCATACAGGCACGATTCCAAAAGGCTGAAAAGTAAATCTTTACTTTAAAATTTATACTGCACAATAATGGCTTTAGTTTTCAGACTAGCAGCAACCCCAAAACTTACAGAAGTTTCTTTATCGCCGCGCCAACTAATCAGCATGACTTATCATACAGACAGTTCGTGACTTGAAAGTAGCAGCCAAACCTTTTGTCCCGTTAAGTAAGGAATAGCTCCGTATCTCAGACTGGGTACAATCTCATAGGATCGGCTAAACTGACAATAAATAGACTGGATTGACGGGACCTGGATCCCTGCTCAGCCTTCCAAACACACCATCAGAAAATTATATCTTCTCTTTAAACCACTACTGTAGCAATTTTTCCTACAGTGAGCTGTATGGTGCCATGTTGTCTGGACTGGCCCTATTTTTCTCCAGCTAATAGGGCTCACTGGGAACATAAACTTTGCAGACTGTTTGCATTGAGAAGCAATTTGATTAAGTCTCAATGATTAAATAATGGAGCCATATTATCTCTGGCACCCGTACGCAACCATAAATATTTGAATAGCATTTTAAATATTTATAAAAGATAATAACCATTCATAGTCAACTAGATGATTAACTTTAACAAATACTCTTCACCCGATATGATTATATAACGGACGCTTCTGAAGATATGTATACATATTACGTATTTATGGAGAGTCTACACACAGTTGTCGTGCTACTGCACAATGTATGCATATTTTGCAGTCATATGAATGAAGAAGAGGGTGTTTAGAGAAAGCAGGACGACCAACTTGCTACCACAAAGAACATTTCTATAGTATAAATTCTGGTTCTGAGAGGAATATTACTCTCCTTCAGTGATGGATCTTGCACCAGTCTAGAGGCCTATTGGTGTTCTGTGTAAGTCTTAGGGGTGACTTCAGAGATTTTGGATTGTGATCCCATAGTTTGAGTACCTTTAGTCACAGCTTCCTTATGTAACAACTCACCCATGAAAACACTGATGGTTGAGGAAAACATATAAGTCCGAAACACTATCACACTGAGAAATTTTACTGTGATTGCGCACTAGATAAGACAAACATTGAATCCTGTGTCTTCTGTCTTAAGACACTGATGTTTTGTCTTTTACTGTATCTATCTGTACTCCTAGGAATTCCAGCTGTTGAATTGGCATCAGATGAATTTTGCTGAAATTTATGATCCGGCCACGTTTCTGTAGAAATGCCCCTTGCATTGCTGATCTTGATTTTAGCTCTGTTCTGACATTTCTCTTACTAGGACATTGTCTAGGCATGGGAGTGCTGTATTCCCAGTTTCCAGAGGGCAGCCATTAGGGCTACGAATACTCTTGTGTATGTCTTAGCCTCTACCACCTCTGGTGGGAGGCTATTCCACTTATTCACTACCCTTTCTGTGAAGTAATTTTTCCTCAAATTTCTGTTGAACCTACATCCCTCCAGTTTCAGTGCATGTCCTTGTGTTCTAATACGTCTCTTCCTTTGAAGAATGTTTCCCCTTCTGTAACTTATTAAAACCCTTGATACATTTGAAAGTATCTATCATGCCTTCCCCTTCTTTGCTCCAAACTATATATAAAGATTTTTTAATCTTTCCGGGTAAGTTTTGTTGCTGTAGACCATGCACCATTTTAGGTGCCCTTCTTGGTAGAGTTTCTAATGTATTTATATTCTACTGGAGATATGGCCTCCAAAACTGGACACAGTATTCTAGATGAGGCTGTACCAATGATCTATACAGTGGCATTATTATTTACTTTCTGTTGCTGATTCCTCTCCCTATGCAACCAAGAGTCAGACTTGCCTCTCTTATTGCTTTGTCATCTGAAATAGTGACTCCTAGATCCCTCTCCTCCTCAGCAGTTTCCAATATAGCACAGTTAATACTATATTTAGCCTTCGTGTTTTTGAGACCCAAGTGCATGATTTTGCATTTTCTGTCATTAAACTGTAGTTACTACACTCTTGATCATTGATCTACTCTACCTAGATCATCAATCATTTGTTTTACACCTCTTGAACGGTCTACCAAGTTGCATATCTTTGTCTCATCTGCAAAAAAATGCATACTTTCCCTTCAATATCATTTGCAATGTAACAAAGATATTAAAAATCACTGGTCTAAGTACAGATCCCTGGGGTACTCCAATGGTAACCCTTTGCTATAGCTATTTTCTATCCTGCAACCAAGACCTTATTTATTCAACCACCTTAGAATTCAAATGCCATAATTTCAACTTTAACAGTCTGCGATGTGGGTCAACATCAAAAGTCTTACTAAAGTCTAGATAAGCTACATCTATGGCTTTCCCTTGAACTTTTACTTTAGTCACCCAGTCAAAAAAGTCAATAAGATTTGTTTGACATAATCTCTCCCCGGAAAATCCATTCTGTTTAAGATGCTGTAAGTTACTGGATTTTAGATCTTCTACATCTTTATTTTAAGAGGGTTTCCATCAATTTCCCTACTACTGATGGAAGGCACACTGGTCGGTAGTTGCTTGCCTCTACCTTGCTTCCACTTTTGTGCAGTGGAACTACATTTATTATTTTCCAGTCCTCTGGAATTACACCTGTAGGTAGAGACTGGTTGAATAATTCTGTTAATGGTGTTATCAGCACTCCTTTAAATTATTTTAGTATCCTTGGCTGCATCTCATCTGGCACCACTGATCTATCCACATTCAGTTTTGAGAGCTCTATTAGGACCATCTCCTCGGTAAATGTACTCAACTGTGGACCCTTCTCCACCTTTTCTGTAGTGAACACTGAGCAAAAATAATTAAGATGATCTGCTATTACCTTGGCTCCCTCAACAAGGTTCAAGTTTTCTGTCTTTAGTCTTATTCCTCATTTCGTTTTACTCCTTTCACTTATATACCTGAAAAGTTTTGCCTTTACCTAATGACTGGGCCATTTTGTCTTTAGATTGTGCCTTTGCACATCTGATTACCTTCTTAGCCTCCCTCTGTCTAATAAAATATACCTCTTTGTTTTCATTATTCTGAGTCTGCTTATATTTTCTAAAAGCCATCTTTTTTTGCTTTCAGAATACGTGCTACTTAATTTGCAAACCACACCAGCTTCCTTTTCTTTCCACTTTTCCTAACTCTTTTGACACAAAGGAATTAGATAGCATTTAATATTTGACTTTTTATTTTTTTCCCACCTCTCCTGCACTCCTTTCAAGTTCCTCCACTCTGCCAAACAGTCACTTACATTTTCCCATCTCTACAAAGTCAGCTTTCCAAAAATCTACCACCTTTGCATGAGCTCATCTGTCTTTATACTAAACCATACTGCTTGATGATCATTGGCTCCTAGGTTCTCACCCACATTTACGTCAGATATTGTCACCATTTGTAAGAATTACATCTAATATTGCATCTTTGCGAATGGGCTCCTTCACCATTTGCTTGACGGATGCTTCCTGCAAGGAATTCTGAATGTCCCTATTTCTAGTGAAATTTGCAAAAGACCCCTTCCTGTTCATGTCCTATAGATTAAAGACACCCATGATAATTTCCTCTCCTTTTAATGCCATTTTAGGGATGTCCAGCAATTCCTGTCCAATTCATCTTCCTGACCTGGTGGTCTATAGATCTCCTATTCCTAGCTATGTTTATTTCTCTATGCTTATTTTGTATTCATCTGCATTGTCTTCTGTTGCTAGGTGGACAACCCCCCCATCTTTTCTTGCTGCCTTTAAGATTTTTAACAGACGCTAATCATCCCTTGTAGCGGTGACTCCAGGTAAGCACCTTGTTTCTTAGTTTTTCCCAGATGTATTCCTCTTATAATGGAATCCTCCAAGAGATGTGTAGTCCGTTCTGAAGATTTCATTTTCCTGTCCCTCTAGGTAGTGGAAGTCCCCATACCCATGTAGTGTATTACCTATATTTGTACATTCCAGCCCAAGAGCAGCATATGAGTTTTGCAAGATGTCACAGCTTGTGGGATGTGTCTGTGTCCCTCTGGAAATCTGCCCCTTTCAATGCACACAGTAGTTCAGGTAGAATGTCTTCTGGGGGCTCTCTGAGGCAATGGTGGCTTCCAGGAAGCATTCTACATATCTCAGTCTGGAGTTTAGCTATCTCCTCCCACAACAACAGTATCCAGAGTTCCCAGAATGTTTCCCGCAATACAAAAGAATTACATCCACTGCACTAGACCAAACATTATATCAGATGCTAATGTGTCAATATTTGTGTACCTGTTTCTATATTCGTACTCACTTGATTCTGTTTCAAATTTACAATTCAATTAAGCATGCAAGTTGTTTCACATGTTCTGTGTCACTAGATAAACACAGAACATGTGTGTGCAAGTATGAGACTATACAAATAGATTGTATGCACAATACTCAGTAAGAACATCCTGATATACAGTTAATATAAAAAAAAAAGAATATATTTAAAATACATTTTTATTAATGATTATAGTATTAGGAGTTGGCTTTTTTTCCCCATGCTTTCTGATGGGACTTGATATTGCACATATGCATATAAGTATCCTGCGTGTGTACTGTGTTTTAACATACGACAAGTACTATTTAGGCAGAGCGTATATATACCCAGATTTAAATGGTAAAGTATCTTGAGATCCACTTGGATATTTATATGGGCACACGTGCACTCAAGTTCTGCACTTATTTTAAAATGCAACCTTGAATCTCTGAATGAGCTTCTATCCTCCAATGCTAGAGCTGTCTTTGAAGACACTACAGCAGAATCTACTTTAGGTACTAAATTCCATTTGCTAGTCTCATCAGCCTTAAAGGGATACGTCATATGAAATATTATTAATCTGTTTTTCGGTAATCTCAATTACACTGTGCATTTTAAACACACTGTTTTTTGGCTTTCTTTTACCAGAAAAATCATCCTGTAGTACAGGCATGTCAAACTCAAAACCCAATAGGGCCAAGCAGTCTAAGATTGTGGGCCGCAAGAAAAAGTCTCATATGTCATTTTGTAAGTTATATTAAGAAAAAACAAAAATGAAGTTTGCTTCTTCCTGATGCTTGACACTGTGCCCTCCATGCTGCTTTTACTTACCTTCCAAATGCCTTCTTTCTTCTCGTTTTCTTTTCTTCTATCTGTGGCTGCTCTCTGTATGCTACTCACTGCAAATGAGTCAGTGCGAAGGGAGCCGGAATAAAATAAATACTTATCTCAATTTCTTTCCCCGACGGGGCTGCAAAAACTATGTGTTTTGGCCTCATGTGGCCCGCGAGTTAGACACCCCTGCTGTAGGCTGACTGAAAACCATGTTTTTTTGTATCCCCAGAGTTTTAATATTTCTTAAAGCATCTACTAATTCAGTTCCATATATTGCTTTAGTTTCTATCACTTAAGTAGATGAGGTAACTCCACGTGATTCTATCGATTCCTCTAAAGATAATTCCTGCATATTATTCCAATCTAAAGATTGCTACATATCTATGTAATCATGCAGATCACATGATTCAAAACCGTTTGGTCAAATATTGCAAACATGTACGCTCCCTCGATCATGTTTTATTGTACCAAAGCACAAAAGCATCTGTTGATTTTCTATAGACATCTTAAATCTCACAATTAATGATGAAATGATCTGGGGCAAATCTGAAATTGTGTACGCACTCATGACTGTCTGTCCGTCCAACACTTCTGCCGATAGTTCCCCCAACATATTGCAGAAGCGTAGGCAGATATCGGTAAAGTGTGTACAGAGCTACGATCTTTTCAGCAGGCGGTTATGAGAGATGAAGACCACAGATCTGAAGATAAACTATGTAGGTATGCATGCATGAATCGGCAAGCTCATCAGGACTTTCAAAAGTTTGTGAAATAATTATAGAGATTGCATCTGAAGTAAAATATTGTGTGCGTTTACCCTGCTAAATTCTCTAGATCTTGACCCCTTGAGTTGTCTAACTTGCATTACTTGATGCAACATTCTTTCTCATCCAGTCCATTAATTCTTCATACTGTCCGGGTTGAAGTGTATAGCATTTTCTAGCCATCTATTACATGCTCTCATGCAATATCCCAGTTCTTACCTTAAAGGGTTCTGAAAGAGTACTAAAGAACCACAAGGATAAGGACAGATACTACCTAAAAAAATATTATAACAAACACATTACAACTTGCCAGTATCCTTTTTCATATTACTTGCCAAGGCAAGCAATCCAGCAGCTTAGAAAAATGTTTTTTGAGAGGCATTGTCCTCACTGTTCTCCTTCAGTGACCGATCAAGAAACAATGTCAGGCTCTTTGAAACATAGTGTCTACTAGAGCACGGCTTGGAATTAAAATTTGCAAAAAAATGCCGGTTTTCAATTCTGCTACACCGTTTAAAGAAAGCGGATCCACAGAGTTTGCCCCTTGTCGGTGCACAAATCCCACAGGAAGCAACACTAGGATCATTTCTGGGAAGGTAGTCAGCCAATCCAAGAGAAATGAAAAAACCTTCCTACTCAACCTATGCCTAACTCAGCTTTGAATAGACAGGAAAAAAAAAAAGATGAAGTATATGTGGAGCCACACTATAAACTTCCACCTTTTATCTTCTCATACACTCACTAAGTGGCTGCTTTATTAGGTACACCTGTTTTCTAATGCCAATATCTAATCAGCTAATCATATGACAGTAACTTAATGCATAAAAGCCTGAACACATGGGCAAGAGGTTCAGTTAATCAGATTAAACAGAATGGGGAAGCAATGTGATCTAAGGGACTTCGAGGTACTAAAATCACCCCTATCTGGCACCAATAATTATCCCAGTCAAACTGCCGATTTCTTAGAATTTTCACGCACAAGTCTCTAGTTTACAGAGAATAGTGAAAAAAACATCCAATGAGCATAGGTATGTGGATGAAAATGATAATGAGAGGCGCAAAAGGAAAATGGCCAGACTTCTTCAAGCTGACATGGAGACAATAACTCAACTACCCATGCGTTACAACACTACTATACAGAAGAGCATCTTAGAGAGCAAGCACATCAAACCTGGAAGTGAATGGGCTACATACACAGCAGAAGACTACCACATTGGATTCCCCTCATAGGAGCGCAAACCAGGAAACTGAGAACCTAGTGGGCAGAAGCTCACCAAAACTGGACAGTTGGAAGATTGGAAAACCGCCCAACGAATCATTTTCCGCTGCAACATGCAGATAGGTTTAGAATTTGACAGAAACTTGAGCTCATCCTGCCTTAATACCAATTGAGAATCATTTAAATGCCACAGCCTACCTGAGTATTGTTCCTGACCATGTGCATCCCTTAATGGTCATAGTCTCCCAGTCTTAGAATGACTACTTCAAGCAGAATAACACATAGTCACAAAGCAGACATCATCTCAATCTAGTTCCACAAACATGACAGTGATCTCGGTATACTCCAATGTCACCATATCACAATTCTATAGACACCTTTGGGATGTGGAGGAATGGGAAGTTTACAGCACGAATGTACAGCAATCTATAATAAAGTGTCCATTGAGGTTATATATACACACACAAATATGTAAAACAATATATCTAAATAAATATATCTATTTACATACACACACATATAGATATACATACACACATTCATACACACATATATACTAGCATGCAAGAGTTGTTGGCCAAAGCTTATTTGTTAACTTATATTGCTCTCTTAATGAATATCAACTTCAATTGCTCCCTAAAATTATCATCATGATTAGAATCAAGACTTTAAGACTTTACTTCAAAAGAACGAAACTTAATGTATCATATTCTTTGTAGACACAAGCATATTTAATTTTCGTTGCAGTCCTAAGAGTTTATGGATGTGCTAAAGTACGTAATTTTGAGCTGGTCATTAATAAATCTGGTATGTATGTTGATCAATTTTATTCAATGCAGCCCCCCTTCACTGGAATGACCTCCCTCGCTCCATCCACCTCTCTCCCACTCTGTGCTCCTTCAAACGTGCACTCAAAACTCACCTCTTTCTCAAAGCCTACCACCCATCCACTTAACCCCTATCTCCTCCGCTCATTCTCCCCTCTCTCCCATTGTCTCAACCGGCTCCTCTTGTGCCTGGTCTGTCAACCCTCCCTTAGGATGTAAGCTTGAATGAGCAGGGCCCTCTTCCCTCCTGTCTCCTTTACCCGTTCTTCTGCTCCGTGTCTATTGCATCTGCCTGCCTGGAGTTTCTGAAGTATTGGTACTTTTTGTTTATTGTTCTGTACTGTTATACCCTGTATAGTCTACTGTTTGTACTATGTGCGGCGCTGCGGAAACCTTGTGGCGCCTAAAAAATAAATGATATTAATTCAATAATATTTTTAATCTAAAATATATTTTTATTAAATATTTTATAATCTTACTTTATTTCAATTTCTTTTTTACAGCATTAAAATCAAACTCTTTCTGAAGGCTATACTCAAATTTTTTAAATTACACGGTCTAGTGTAACTTATGAATTAGCCCAATACAAAGAATCAGGTACAAATGTGACTAAAAAATCATTCTAGACGACCCAGGTGTACAGGAAAAAGGAAAGAAAAACATTTACATCGAAATGTGTTCGCGAAACTGAAGACTTTCAGCAACTGCAATCAAAGAAGAACTCAATAAAATTAGACAAACTCCAGTATCAGTTGCTACGGTTAAAAGTCATCCGTGTAACGTAGGCCTAAATGGTTGCAAATCTTGCAGAAAACCATTGTTGAGGTCTGTAAATAAAGTAAAAACGCCTTTGATGGGCCAAATAACTTTTTGGAACCAGATTATGTAAATATATTTGACAAATGGTCGAAGAACATGTGTTAAAGAACTGTAAAAGTCATACAGTTAAACATGGCAGTAGTCATGTCATGAATTTGATTTTGGTATAGGAAAGGCTGAGGATTTAGTTCAAACAACATCAACTATGGATAAGAAACAATACCACAGTATTTTAGAACATCACGTTGTACTAAGTGGAATGCGAAAAATTGGAAAGAGGTTCAACATGCATCAAGATAACGACCATAAGCACACATCTAAACTGTATCAATTATTTGAAAACTAGAGCAGAAAGTTCTACAAATTATGACATGGCCTCCTCAGTCACTTGATCATAATCCCAATGAGAAACTCTGGAATGAATTAGACAGAAAAGTTTGTGTAAGGGCTCCAACAAATAAAAACTTTTGGGAATGTCTGAACAAGGAGTGGAAAGGCATAACTTTTAAAAAGTTGGTGTCTCGAATGCCCAAATCTATATCTATAGATACAGATATATCTATAGAAATATCTATAGATATTTATCTCTAACAAAAATTATACAGAGGTGGAAATTCTGATGATTATGAAAGCGACAAGGAGTAAATACAGACTTACTACATAATAGACATACTGCATTCCTCACCAGCTTTATGGCCGCCAACATGTAAATTACCATATTTGGAATATTGGAAAAACGTAATATAAATTAGTAAATATATATATATATATTCTGTGGAAGTCAAATAATTGGATGAAGTAAACTAAATTGATAAATATTGTTATACGGTGCGATTGGTCCGCCACAGATATTGATGCAATCTCATGGATTAACACACATTTACATACATTCGCACTTACACTTGTAAATAGTACACACTAATATATGTGAATTGGAACCTTAATAAAAAAGATGTATTAGAGATTAGCGATCGCAAGTTATGAGCAATATGAGATTAATACTCATAAGTACTTTGTTAATTGGTTATTAAGTGGGAAGACACATAGGCAACAGTTGGAG